>NC_057810.1:686231473-686859232 GCF_018294505.1 Triticum aestivum
AAACGCACGCACGTACACCCCCCCCACACACACACACGCTAAGAGTCCATCTCTCTCCCTCTCACACACACACTAAGACTACATCTCTCTCTCTCACACACACACACACACCACACACACTAAGACTCCATCTCACATACACATGCTCTAGGCGGAGCATTTGTTCCTACCACCCTTCATCCAACCTTACCCGTATGATAAACAATCACCTTATTTTACTTGCATAACATGGACAAATTCCGCTTTACTTTAGTAGTCAGAACTTATCATCTGTACCCATATAAAAAACGAGTTGGCGATGATGGTGTGCCTGCCATCTTGTAATACAGACCATATGATCTATATCTGACGGATAGAAAGCAAACTATGATAATTTTACAAAAGATACCCGCACCTCTCTCCACATCCTTATCTTCCACAACATCATTGCTCAGCAATTAAAAAAGGAAGTCTCTGGAACAATCTAGCATGGTGGCCGCTGCCGCCTGCCGGCGCCGTCCATCCCCATGCCTCCACCCACTCCGACCACCAGTCACCACCATGCTCCACTCCTCCTCGCCTTATCTCTCATTTTCATTTTTTCGATGACATTCTCAAGATACAAGTTTTCCGATAAAATTCTCAAGATATCATGATTTTTTACACATGGGACTACTCCTGCATGGGTCAATCACAATAGGTGTTTTGTAAAAAAATGCATATTGATGTTCCATGCAATGCACGAGAATCTTGCTTGTAATTATATAACGCAAATCACGAGCAGGAAGTGACATTTTTCTGACACAACCACGTTAATATGGCCACGTAAATCACTAGCTAAAGTAAATACCATTATACTTATATCCCGATGCAAAAGGTTGAGTACATGTCCGAAGAGTAGAGTCGCACACACGCACTCTGTCTCTCAGAATATCTCTCACACACACACCAGTTACGTGACGCCCACTTAAGCAGACACGTATGTTACAATTTGTGCACCCGCGGGTACACGTGATCCTGCCCATTTATTTAAGACGGAAGGCGAACCCAAACAGTAGCTGCATTCATTCCCCTCCCGCCGCCTCTTCTCTGTTCGCCGTCGCCTGGTAGCCATGGCCCGGCCGAAGGTAAGAACATACGACATACTCCCGCCGGAGCGGTGCTTCAATATGGAAATTTTAGTGGTCATGCATGCATCTTTTTGTGCTAGCACTCCTATATAAGGGTTGACCGGTCGCTTCCCACGGACGTGCGCGGGAGGTGGAAGAGGAAGGAGAAGGGAAGCGGGCTATGGAGTAATGTTTTTACCACAATTTCTTAGGAAACTGAGTGCAATTAGTTTTGCAAACTACCAGTACTACACCTGAAACGGTTCAAAACCTATACTCCCTTGCTAGCGCGCGCTTCCCGCGTGAAACATTCAGTGTCGCCCTGGAGCGTCAGTGCCGCATTAATGCCAGGCCAGAGCGGAGGCGACCTCTCACTGGCGCCGGCCTTGAAGTGGCGCGACGGCCGAGAGAGCGCCACTTCCCAGTGCACGTGACTGCTCTGCGTCGAGACTGGCCATAGGCCCTGTTTGGATCCATGGGTTAGAGTTAGTTTGAGATAGTTGGCGCTCAAATAGCCCTAAAGTATCCAAGCATGAGGGTTTAAATTGGAGCAAGTAGCACCGAACCCACCAAAAAAAACTATCCCACCCAAGAGGTGCTAACTGGAGATAGTTCTCATTGGGACCACTGAAAAATCACTTCTCTCTCTCCATCAAGTGCATTTATCGTCAATGTAACCCTGTCACCCAAACACCTCTTTGGCTACTGTTAGTACAGGGTTAGTCATGAGTTAGTCTAACCTCTTGCTAAGTTAGAGTATCAAACAGGAGCGGTATAGGACATGCAAGTTGCTCAAAGCATACCGTCAAATTCATACGTGAAAGGATTTTTTTTCTTTTTGAAAATGGAACGTGAAACGAATGTTTTTTAGAATGCTCTTGGCATGTCGCTAACATGTGATGAGTTAACCGAACTCAATAGACGGCAAAAAGGCCAGCCCGCCGCACTTTGATAGAGACGAGGAGGGAGAAGCGGCACAGGCTGCTGGATTACTATAGACAGGTGTCTCACGGAAGCCAAGAAATATGGTGATAGCGTGGGTTAGCCATGTACTAGTAGGATGTAACTACACTGGGCTGCCGTGTTTCGTACTCTTCCAGTCCACTGTGGAGATGATTTGTTGATTTTATATCGCTAAATAATATTAAATATTGTGAGTGCAGACGCTCCACCACACGAGGTTCCTTGCTCCTTCTTGGTCATCGGGAATCTATGTTCTTCCACTCTATTTTTTTATGTGAGCTTTGTTCATCCTTTTGCCAACACGCGATACATCTAGCATCAAGGTGTATGTGTTATGCAAGGATCATTCCATCTATATGAAGAACACGTGGGACTGGAACTACGAGACGGACATGTACCCAGGAGTGGACGTACGAACCTGAGTAATGTAGCGTAGTAAGTGAAGTAGAAAGGCACAAATGGTATGAACATGCGTGGGCATATAGGGTGTGTTTGGTTGCGTTCTCGTCTCAGCATAGTTGTTCCCTTTTCATGCATGCTCAACTCAACACCCCTCTTCATGCATGCTCTCTTCATGCATGCTTCTAGTGTATTGGTGCTAAACTAGTGTGGACTCATGCACCCTCCATACACTACCAAACACCCAAAAGTAGGTCGAGAAGGGAACTCTTGGGCGGCATTTGTCTCTTACTACGTACTACCACTAAATGTTGTACGTGCAATGCACGGTGATGTTATGGAGTACGTGCCTAAGTACTCTACTACTACTATATTAGTTGGAGGCACATATTAACTTTTATATTTGTTTACGTGTATGCCCCGAGACCTTCCAACTAGACGTGTCTTTCTCTCCAGGTCGCACTTTGTATCGTTCATACCACTAAGTACTACTACGTGTGGTCTCCGACCGAGAAGTGGAAGAAGTGGAGACGCTCTACCACACTGTTTTTCTTTTATGCTGGGCTCTACCACGTTGTTCATGTCCCACTCCTTTCGCTGACGTGTGGGACATCCAGCATGTGCCGTGTTTGGCACTCTTCATCGTAAGAGTTCAAACGCTAGCATTCATCAGAAATAAAATATAATTATAAATCAGCGGTGATACTATTTTTTTGAGAGCCAATCAGCAGTGATACTATACCACGCGGTTTCCTTGCTCCTCGATATCGGAAAGAATACTTTTGTTCGCCAACATGTGGGACGTTGACCATCCTGGTCCACTTGCCATGCAAGCAGAACTCCAAGGGAGAGTCACCCCGGTCGTCGCGCCGCAGTAACAATGACTAATGAGCTGTCAAATCACAGGCCCACTTCCCACTTTGAAGTTACTCGGACGAAGGAACCATCATGACTTCGTTGAATTCCGCTTCTTGATGAAAACTATTGTACAATCAGTACTACTAGCTATATTAGTTACTCCAACAGAGGCCTCCTTTCGTTCATAGGATATGAATTTTATAGGAATATGAAAATCATATGAAGTGAGATGACATGCATCTCAATTCCTATAGAGAAAGAGATGCCATTCGATGCATAGGATAGGAATTTTTCCATTTAGTCTAGGCTAATGTACTAGTAATTTGCTCTAAAAACTACAGTAGTAACTAGTAGTACTGGTACATGCTCGTACTCAGAAACAGACACACACACTAACTACTAGTACTACCACTTCTCACATGCTGGCCAGACACCGTCGTTCTCCTTCCCGGCTTTGTCGGCGACACCCCACTGTGCTTGGATCTCCGCCGACCTCTTCGCAGCAGCATGTGCGTCCTTTTCTTTCTTGCGGCGGCGGGCCTCTCTTTTCTTGAGTGCTTTCTGACTTTTCCGCTCCCTCTATGCCGCTTTGGCCGCCTCTTGCTCTACCGCCCATTCGGCCTTCACATCTTCAAATTCCTCCCACATAGTTGTGAGGTCACGAGCGGCGATTAACTCGGCATGGCGGGATGCCATCGCTTCCCTACCATTTTGTGTGCGGTCGTGGGCGGCGAGGAACTCGGCGCGGCGGGATGCCATCGCTGCCTTACCGGTTAGTGTGCGGCGCGGTGACATGAACGACGCTTGGTGAGGGCTCTGGGGTGGAGTGGCCGGACAACCGTATAGTGCATTGGTTTGTCAAGAGCTCAAGGAATGAAGATGAAGGAAATTTGGATTCCCCTTCAATCCTGGTCATTTATTACTGAGTAAAATGCATTGGCGGTCATTGAACTTGTCTTGATAGCTCACTTTGATCATTGTATATGAGATATGGTGATTATACGATCATTGGCTCAGCGTATAGCTCCGTATTTGTCTGGTTGACCAGTCAAACAGTCTGCATGCGCCTCATCAGCTCATGTTCTTTATCTATCTATGTGGGCCTACCTGTTAATGGAGAAAGAAAGACTGTAAAAACCAAAATTATGCGTATGTGGGGAATCAAACCACGGACTCGTAGCTGCAACGCACCCTCGTCGGCCAAATGAAAATGGAATACTTCGCGTCAGACACTCATGCTCACGCTGTCAAAGCATGCTAATGCATGCACGTCGCCCTCTAAATCAAAGTCCTGCTCATGGCGCAACGCAAATGGCGAGCCCATCACCTACGCGCCCAGGCGGTTCCTGACATTAATATTTAGACGTTTGATGGAGGCCCACGCGAACGCCGAGCATGTATTCACCTGACAGAACACCAACGGTCATACTCGGAGCGCCTTGCTCATGTATATCGTCCATCACAACGACAACCTATAAAACATCCTAGCTAGAGAGGGTACTATGGTAGTATGGTATGGAGTATGTACTATCATGAGCGACCGATCTTAGTGCCACTGCACACTGAAACCCCTTCCATCGCTAGCGCGCGCTTCCCGCCTGAAACGGTCACCATCTCTCCAGAATGTCAATGCCGCATTCACCGGACTTAACTGCTGGTGCAATTGGTGTGTCACTGACATGCAGGCTAGATGCCCGTTGGGCCCACATGTCAGTAACCCAATGCATCTGCAGTTAAGTCACTGAAGCAGCGTCCGCATTCACGCCCGACGAACCTACTCCGGCGCCAGTTGTCCATCCGTCTGCCGCGGCTCATTGCCATTCGCCCGCTATATTAACTTGAGCCCCAGCTCCCAGCCATAGCCAAAGACCCACACTTATTGTCCTCCGGCCCTTTCCTTCTATCCGCACCACTCCAATCATGGCCTCCTGGCGCTCCGAAGCTCTCTTGGACGTACTGTCGCAGGGGAGCAGACAAGGGACATCGGCGGCTCCGCTCCGGGCATGCTCCAAAGCTCTCTTCGATGTACTATTGCAGGAGCAAATGAAGGAGATCGCCGGCACCCCCCTGGCTGCCCTCCGCCGCCACGACCACGAAGCTAGCGCGCGTGCGCGGGCGCAGCCGACAGCGAGGAAGAGTAGTACACGGTAGGTCGCCGCCGCTCTGGTCCCAGGAAGGCCACCGCTACTCCACTCAGTCGACGCCAAGCTTGGTGGGGTAAACATCGGCGGCCGATTAGCCGCTTGACGGTGACGTGGAGGTGGAAATCTTCAGAACCTTGTGCTCCGGAGGAGGAGCTTATCGAGGCGGGTGAGGAGGAGGCAAAGGCAATGGCCGGCTTTCTCGGGTTCATGACCGGACATGGTGGTCGTGCGCCGGCGATCGTTTAGATTAGGTTTACAGTAGGTTTTAGTATGGTTTGTGCAAAGTATGTAATGAATTTCGTCCAGTTTGTAGGAAAAGTTTTCAAAATGTAATGAATTTCATCCGGTTAATTTGAAATTTGCTTTGTTTGCATGAATTTTGTCCGTTTAGTTCATATAGTTGTTGAAAGGTATGCGGGCAGCATCGGATGGCATCCATCAGTGTCCTCGGACAGATGCCGGTGTAAATTTGTGGGCCAGCACTGGAGATGCCTTAACTATCATGTTATAATCGCTAACAGTCCTCCATTATTTGGCAGGGAACAGTTATCCCTCGAGCAAAATCAGATCCGCGGTGTTTCGTACTCCTCCCGCGTAAAAGTGTAAACTCTTGCTTACATAAAAATGAAGCAAGTGGACGACACTGTAGCACGTCATATCACTCGAACTAGCCCGCCTAACAAGCGGGAAAGCACCACCCTCGTCATTTTGTTCTGGATTTCTATCGATCGATCGCGCGAAAATGTTACGCTTTGCAAGTTCTAAAGGAAAAGGCTGCACACTTATGACTCGTATGCGTCGCACCCCCGACAGTCCGGCTCACACGCCGCTCACCAGAGGGGACACGCATTGTCTTGCAATTTCACTAACATGTGGGACTATAATTGAATCAACCGTCGATAGCCGAAATCTAATCGCTCGGCGGGCATCGGCTGAGATGAGAGAAATGGGGGAGGGAGAAGATATCGCCTGCCCGCCGCGCACGGACTCCAACAAATATATGGTGATAATGTGAGGTGGGCCATGCTGGAGTCCGGACCGCTTACGGAGCCCACTCTGACCGCCCTGGCCCCTCAAGACGCCAGCTGCCCGCCGCATGCATAGCAAGTAGTCCCCGCTTATGTGTAGGAGAGAGAGGCATTGACAAAGTCAAGGAGTAACAGTGGAGACAATAGCTTTCATTAAAAATAAACAATGAATACTCATTTCTCGTCCTCTATATCGGAAAGAATACTTTCATTCGCCGACATGTGGGATGCCGACCATCCAGGTCCACCTACCATGCACAAAATTATCCTGGTCTACCCCGGTCGTATCGCAGGCCCAACCTTTCCCACTGTAAGTTGTTCAGACGAAGGAACCATCATGACTTCATTGAATTCCGCTTCTTCAAGAAAACTTATTGTACCCGCAATACTGCTACCACATGCGAAGACTGGACGTCACTGTACCACGTCATATCACTGAAACCCACTAGGCCAAACTAGCCCACCAAGGTCATCTATTTTGGAACGGATGGAGTACTTCTCTGCACTGCTATGATTTTGTGTCGTACATCTCTGTACTTTTGCTACAATTTTCCTACCCTATGAACCAAATGAGCCCTGAGTGTATCCGTGTCGACTATTGTTTGATCGATCGCTAAGCCTACAATTTTAGGAGCTAGGGCTATTGGTCGATCCACGACGGATAAGTATAAGCGTACCACAAGCTCATCATCCCCAACGTTTCTCTTTGGTGAGTGTTTTGCAAGTACTATAGCTCGCACAGTAGCTAGCCTACTAACACCAAGAATCATCAAACAAGCCATGCTGATATGATAAACAGTTCAAACTTACATCCAAGCATGCCATATATTACATCAAAAGTCGGTGAGGATATATCCGTTTCCATAACTCGGAGAGGGTTCGCATGATTCACTATCAAACAAAAGTAGCAAGTACCGCCCACACAAGACAGTGCACTAGCCCTAAGATGGTTTGATAACACGCATCGTTCTGGTAATTAAACACATGGCAATGCAAACTACCAAGAAGGATTAGCGCGACCAACTATTTCTTGTCATCGATCTCTCAGGCAATGACAACAGCACGGACAGCGGCATGGGAATCAATCTCTGGGGCGATGTCCAAAGGACTGACCGTGACATCGGAATCGATCTCTAGGGCGATGTCCACAGGACGGACAGCGGCATCGGAATCGATCTCTCGGGTGATGCCAACAGGATGGGCCGCGACATCAGAATCATCAAGGATGTCCACCAGCACCTGCACAACCCTAACATATTAGCAAGCACATTGCAAATAATCAAAAACCAAAACTATGGTAACAAGCCATTATTTTGTACCTTGTGCAGCTCACCGGGGGATATCATCCCTCCGGGGGCGGTCTCCTCGTCCTCGATGGGAGCCATCACCTTGCCAGAGGAATACTGCTTCTCAACGGCGACTATCTCCTCAAACTCGGCCTTGAGCCTCGCATAGGTGGCCATCAGAGTTCCTGGGGTAGGGACGGTGGGGCCCTTGCTGTTCTTCCAACTTTCTTTGAGGAGTTCGTCTGCCAACGTCGTCAACTCTTTGTCCAGTGCTTGTTTCTTGGAGTTCTTCGTCTCCATGGGTTGGGCCGCCAACATGGTCAACTCGTTGGTCGGTGCTTGCTTCCTGGAGATTGTTGTCTCCAGTGGGTTGTCCGCCGGCAACTCTTTGCCTAGTGCTCCAGGATCCATCAATGAACTGACAAACAAAAATCAATCGAAAGGAAACCACAATCGCAATGAAAACGGGAAAAGAATAGGATGTGAGAATTGGTCGGTGCTTCACAAAAAGAAGATTCTTGGAATGAAAATATAGCAGCATAACTGATTCGCCCACCTTTCCTTCAACGGTACAGAAGAAAAATGGCAGAAATGAGTAGCCTGGAGTGAGGTTTTCTTCAAGAAAGGGAAGAAAGGGCTTGAACAAGCGTTCCAGTGATTGATGGTTGCTTCGTCCAGTCCAACTTGGAGGCGACCTTGCCACTGCTGGTAAAGGTGTGGGTTTTGTGATATGACGGGTCATGACGGCCACACCGGGGTGACAAGTGAGTCTCGATTGTAGCACCTCGCTGCGATTTGCTGGATGGCACACGGGCCCGGATGCTTTGAAATATCCCGCATGTAGATAGAGCGGCTAGTCATATAGGAGTGCTCAATACTTGTGCACCGCGACCAAGATGGAGAGGAAAACGAGAGAACTACGTAATTAATGCATGAGTTTAATTAGGGTAGTTTTGTAAAGTACGAGAGGGAGTACTGCACGCGGTGTAGTCTAGTCACTTGTTGAAATCTCTAGAAAGGCAAATACTCCTTTCCGGTTTACAGGGCCATACTACTCCCTCTGTCTAGGTGTGTAAGACTAGCCACAATGGTGACTAACATACACTAGTAACATACACATATCCCTAGACTTTGTTACTGCCTTCATAGTGGGTACATAAGTGTGGTAACATGCAAAGCTTCATTTATTAGGTTATAGACTCATATTGCATTGGGGCATGTGATGTTACAGTAACTAGCTAAGTTACTATAACTACCTCTCTCCTCATTAACTCATTGCCACATAAGCAAATTTGCTGAGTTGGACTCGATGTTACTGCTAAAGTTACTCCCATTGTGGCTAGTGTAAGTCATCTTACGAAAACCAAAGTCCCAAAACACTTAGGCGCGATGCATTAACTTATACCTTGTTTCTTGTTTCTTGACATATCAACCAATAAGAGATGAGAAGTGTGCATGCTTTTAATGACTTGTAGTGGCTAGTTCATTGCATGCAATGCTATTAATTAGAAAATAAACATTGGTGACCCCAGGAGGAAACGGTGCTAAGTGCGTGGACCTATGCAGAATGAGTATCAACCAATGGATGATGGAGTTTAATTGTTAAACAATTCAATGAGGGAAGCTTAGCTACAAATTCAATGACTTACTCACCTAGACAGAGGGAGTAGCAAGTACTAGTACTGCAATAGTGGGCTCAAATAGAAATTTTGTCTCATGCAAGAGCCTAGATACTATATGTGTGCTCCAAGGCACCGCACCACGCGAGCGTTCGCAACTGCCACGTTCGTGTTGCGCTTGGCTCTTCGCCTCTTCGAGAAGACGAACAATGATGTTACTCCTACTTCTACAGTATCAAATCCACTGCTGCATGTCCGTCCACCTCATGCGGGAGGGATAGCATGTAGTGAAAGCTTCTACTTACTGCTCCTGTCTTTGCGTCTATGATAGGTGGGCCCAATAGGTGGTTGGCCCTCCTGTCATGCAGCTAAAGGCAGGTGCAGTTAAGGCATCGGGCTAAGTCCGCGAGGGAGTGGGCATTGTAGTAATCAAATTTCTCGGTCTTGTATGAGTTGACGCAACACATCAAAGCACTGCACTCGATATAAGTCTTTTTACACATTTCAAATGGACTACAACATACAGATGTAGACATATTCTGCTTCGTATGTAGTCACTTGTTGCAATCTCTAAAAAGACTTATATTTGGAAACGGAGGGAGTACAACGCATGCATGCATGCCATGACTTTACTTTTGATACTTGCATGTGTTGATTTGATGCACCTTGCCAAATTTTGACTATAATTTAACTAACCAAATTTTCATGCATGTCAGAAAAAATTACGAGGCTGTTTGGATTGTGACTATGTTTGTCTTATGCTGCCACATTAGTTTTACCACACTTGCCACACTTGCCTAACTTGAGTTGCTCACATTGTTAGACACACTTTGACTTGCCTAAGAGAATCTTGCCACAATTTTTGTGTCTATGACATGTGGGGTTCACTGTTAATAAAAAAAATCTTGTCTTAGGTGTGGCTAATAAAAAAGACTTATATTCAGGAACGGAGGGAGTAGAAAATATAAATAATAATGCATGTTGGGGCAACCCACGTTTCTGCTAATTTTAGCCGTGGGATTGTTCACAATTTTTACAAGGGGGTGGTTGTTCATTTAATGGAGGGACTTGTAGTATACCAGACTTGAACGATACAAAGTGCGACCTGGCACACCGTAACACCACTTGGAACAAGCGACCTGGCATGTAGTAGTACCCAATTTTAAATGATTGTTTTGATGGAGTGAAAAAGGAAAACTACCCCACTACGTATATATAGGCCGGAGCCTCCGCGCTTGCTTGCTACGGTTGCTCTATTCACACACTCTCATCCTCTCCAGATCTAAACAAGATAGGGGTAGTAACACTGTCTTTCTCCCGTCAAAAAACACGGTCTTTCTATCCTCACCGCTGGTTACAGATCGAGACGTATCCCCCTCCGCCGGTGAAGCAGAGGAGGGGCAGCGTTTAGGCCGTCGTCGACAGTGAGGGAGGAGACCCACTTGCCGGCCGCACTGTTATCTCTGGCCGAGCGCCGGCGCGGGAGGTCCTCCGATCCCTTCGTCGTTTCCTATGGGCGGATCCGGCCTCCCGCCGCCCACCTATCCACATCCCGACGACCTTCAGGTATATCTTTGTTCGAAACCACCTTAGCTCTACTTCCCCAGCTTGCTACGTCGCTGCATGTGCATCATTTTCTACCTCTCAGCCCCTCTCGATCGGATGGTTCAACGTCACCTACTATTTTTTTCTATTTTTAGAGGTAAAGCTACTTCATGGAGTCGAATCTTGTACTCCCTCCGTCCGAAAATACTTGTCATTGAAATGGGTGTATCTAGATGTATTTTAGTTCTAGACACATCCATTTTGATGACAAGTAATTCCAGACGGTGGGAGTACTTGGTTCAAACAAGAAATAAAGTGGTGGTGGGGGAATTTAGTATGTACATCGGACTTGGTACAAACATGAAGGAAAGGGGGTGAAAGTAGTACAGACTGGTCATCCAATCGGTATCTTGGTCGAAAAGGGAAATATAGGGGTAACACTGTACACAGTGGTATGACCAGGACTAGATTTGCTATCCACACATAGGAGTAGGTGGCTAGAGTGAACAAAAATGGGACCAACCCAGATATGTTTCTTGGATGTTTGTTTCTCGGGGGAACAAACTATGAATCACCACTTAATGCCCCTGTTTACATACATGGTGCTGGACTGCTGGGGCACCCACTGTCCCATGCCCTTATACCAAATATTTAGCTGTACTTAATCTAATGTCCCTGGTAAAAATGAAGCCATGCCACTATTGTAAGCCATGACAAGTTTAGCCAACTATTTTTGCCTGTAATTATTTGAGACTCTGACTGTTTCCTCTGTACCTTTTTGTGCAAACAGGGATATCCAATTCACCTGGTTGCTGTTGTGACCTTTTGGTGCACCGCACAAAACTATTCTTAAAAGAAGTGACTTTTGTGCTATTTAACTGTGATGTTAGAATGGAACAGTTGGTTCATTTCGGTGGAACTGCACAATGGGAGATTTGTGTTCCAATCCTCATCATCCATATTGGTGCCATAACCTTCCTTTAGGTAAGAATGATATTTAATGCATGTGTTCATCTCTATTTTCCGACTGCCATGAGAAAATAATGCTATTTTTTACTAGTACACTTGTACTCCCTCACTGACAAAACCAATTCTGAACTAGAAGGCCAATCATGTACTTGGTTTCACCAACTGGTGAGGATAAAGAGAAACAGAGCATGAAGAGGAAGAAGAAGAAGAATAAACAGTGCCAAGGCGATCTTGCTGAAGCCAGAGGCCTTAGTCGAGGCCATTCTAGGTCTCCGACAACGACTACCTTACATGTGAGACGATCCTCCAGGGAGCCCTTCCACTTCTGCTGTCTCACTTAATTAATTAGGAGTACTTAAGTACGACTAATTTATTGCTGCCTAATTTCCTGTCGGAGGTAAACAAATTTTAGTAGGACCCTATGCTGAATCATGTACTCCCTCTGTCCGGAAATACTCGTCATCAAAATGAATAAAAGGGGATGTATTTAGATGTATTTTAGTTTTAGATACATCCTTTTTGTCCATTTTGATGACAAGTATTTTCGGACGGAGGAAGTATATGTGTATGTTTGTCTATGGAGGTGAATCATGTGGTGGAGCAGGGATGGAATATTATTAGTGTCATGACATATAGTTCTATTGTTCTGCATGTCAATTTATTGCCATTGGTTCAATGAGGCAATGTTTTGCGTATTATCCATCATGAATTTGATGCTACTGTTTGAGTAATATGCTAATGTCTTCCTATCCTTTCTTACTAAGCTAATGAAGGTTTCACCTTGTTCCTACTTGTGCAAATAGGGATCATGTTGTGCCAATCATACATTTTAGTGGAACTACACAAGACAATACAATGAACTGTATCCCAGCCAGTGTTTTAACTCTGCTGGAAGTTCTTGATAATCTTTCGATATAATTTCAGCACTGGTAAACAAGAGTGATTTCAACCATACATTTGAAGTGCACAAAAATATATACCATTGTGTGATTCCATGAGTGCTTTATCATATCTTATGGGACTACATGAATAAGCTTTTTTTCTCAGGTTGGTACGGGCTTAAGGCCTTCATCCATATTAGTTTGCTGTCATCTCTATTTGTATCATGCTACTGTCCTGAGAAACTCCTTTATCTTTGCACATTAAAGTTTTGCAACCTATGATAAATGGCAATGCTTTGAGTGTTGAGCTAATTGGCACTGATTAAATAAACTAATACCTCTCTTTAAGCAAGACTGCTATGTTGCTAACTTTACCCAATAAGATAATGAGGGTGCTTCTTTTTGTTAGTGTATGTTTCATCAACTAGTCCCACTATTACAGTAATCTCACTCTCTCAATATATGTGCCAACAGGGATGCTCGATTTTGGTGGAACTGCACAAAAACTTTGGGTGCTTCATTTCCTCGGCAGCTTCCGTCCTTTCCTGTCAGTCACTAATCTCGGCTTGCTTTCTTCCTTCGCTGTGAGTAGCTTCGCTTATCTCGGCTTCCAATCAAAGGAAATAGTAATTGATATGCTACCTCACACAGGTTGGTACTGGTCATTATCCTGATTATTGTGCTTGTCATGTATTGGTAATTTGGTATTGTGATACTGTTTGCCGATTTTATGAAGGAGTAACTTGGAGCCTGAACTCGCAAGCAAATCATTGCATTGGGTGATTTTAGTAGAACTTCACAAAATGATCAGATGGACAGATACTTATGCTGCTGCCATGTACTCCAAAGTTCACTCAGACAAGCATCGATGTTGACAAGAAGTGCCTATATTCATTCGAGTATCAACCGGCGTCAACCAGTTGTCAAACTACCAAGTAATAGGAGAGTGAATGCCAAAAATATTGCTTGGCGCATAGCCCAGAAGGACACAGTCCAGTCTTTGGTCCCAACTTGTGCCTTTTGGTTATCGGCAGATATGGTAGTGAACTGTATGGCATGGAGTCTAAAGATTCCAAACAAGTTAGTTGACGCGTATATTCATCTGGCACTTAATCAGTCTGCACGCCAGGGATGCTCCATTTCAGTTGAACTGCACAAAAAATTTGGGTGGTTCATTTTCTCAACCGCCTCCTTTCTCGTCTGCAATGTAGAATTTTGGCGAGCTACAGGACCAAGATGAGCTAGTAAAGTAGTTGGATGAAAGTAGTGGCCAAGTTGCTCAAACCTCGCTTAGCACGAGGCCACTATTTGAGGATAAACCTACAAGCCAAGTTCAGATTCTCTGTGCTGCCTCTTATGTACTCGGAAGTTTACTCGTACAAGAACTAATTTTAGCAAGAAGTACCTCCGACTGAACACCATTTACCAGTCTGTACCCTAGGTAATGAAAGTTCGTCCATGGATCATATTGGTTATGATCTCAATCATTTTGATGCATAAACATACTGAACATGTGTATATCTGAATCTTTTTGTGAATTATGCATGAATATTGTTGTGTGATCTATCAATCATTTGGATGCATAGATATGCTGAGCTTGTGTATATATGAATCTTTTGAGTTGTTGATAGTGAATGTTGGCCATGAATATGAACGTGTCCTGTAAACCTGAGTTTGATGCGAATGTTTACCTTTTCTGTTGTATTTGTGTGTGAACTTGTTAGTATGCCTACTGTGGGGTATGTGACATGTGGGTGTCAATGACACACCTTCTTCTTGAGAAGAATTGCACTTTCTTTGTTAGGGTAGCAACGGCGCATCAACTCTTTTAATCTTTGTATTACTCTGTCTTCCCCTCTCCCCCGCTCAACCCCTGCTGTAATGTTTTCGGCCTCAAAACAAACATAGTATTGCGTTGTTTTTGGGGCTTAATGAAAAATCGAGTGCCGGTTTCTGTAGGTTGGCCCGCCCAGCAAATGGGCTGCTGGTCCACCACGATAGACTGGGAGGCTAAAAATACAAGTTGTATGGTGTAGAGGCAAGTAAAAAAACGCTATCGAGAGCCATCCACTGAAGAAAAAAAATTGCTCCTGATGTGCTTCTTCATTCGTGCCGCCGGCCCCCTGTTTAATCCAGTTCGCTCGGGGATCTGGTATCATTTTTTTCTAGAGGGCGAACAAGTATCAGCTAGGCCTAGGTTTTGTATTTTAACATGCGTAGCCCACGACATATGGAGACAGTGGTTTCAACTTATTTTTTGAGGTCCATACCGGCCTATGGGATTTTTCTTAAAGATCGGCAGCCCAATGTATTTTTTAATAAAACGCAGGTCTCTGTTCTATTTATCTATATATAAGTATAATAATGATGTGTCCAATTTATGTTTTCCCTTCTAACCATATTACATATATTTATATTGTTACTATGATCGTATATTTTATAGAGACTTATATATACATTATAAAAACATCCCACGTGTTATTAACTTATAAAAGTAAATGTTTAATGGAAGTTGGCAAGGAAAATCCAGGTTTTTTTTTGACTCACAAGAAAGGAAAATCCTGGTGATTGCGTACAAAAGCTTGCGAAGATTTTCAGGACCAATTTAATAATAACGCGCTCATTTTTATTTTGAGCAATAACTCGCTAATTTGTTAATTATATATAAAAATGTGTCTCTCCGGTTTATTCTTTGATATTAATTGCTCCTTCTAACATTACGTTATATATATAACGAGCCCAGCTTTTTTTTAGAATCACAACGCACTTTATTGCCTAAGTTCATTGTTTATAGGGATACATAAATGAGCAGGTGGTGCATCAAGCCACATACGTGCTAGTCTATGAGGCTCCCCATTACATTCGCGCTGTTCATGACTAAAAATACAAGCCCTAAATAAATTGCTTCGTTCTTTGATCACATAAAACACCATACAATGTCCACCAAGGTTCTTTGGTGCTTCGGTTTCCCGGACGACTCTCAGACAGTCAGTAGCAATATGTACTCTTTCCAGGTCCAGGTCCTCACTCAACGCTAGTGCTTCTCGACATGGGCTGGGATTCGTGTATAAATGGGCTGGGATTTCTTAGAAAATATAACGAGGCCAGCTAATTCGTGTATTTCAAGGAAGTGCAAATGGGCTGGGATTTCTTAGAAAATATAAATGGGCCTGATTAACACGAAATTATTTGTTCACCGAGCCCAGGAAATGGAATGTACATTCAAGAAAACATGGGTTAAATATATGCCACATTTTTGCATGCTGACATGTGGTCCAATAAGTCAAAGCCTACGCAGGGCGTTGTCAACTTGGTCAACAAATGATTGTGACATCTACAGCCATTGGATTTATATCCAACAGCTGGCATGCACCTTCAATCTCTCGTCTTCTTCCTCCAGCGTCGCCGAGACCGCCTAGTCCGGTCTCCGGCGGCTAGCAGCTCTGCTTAGCACGCATCGCTGCTAAGCACTACGCCACCAGCGGCCAGGCTATCGCTGCGAAGATGACTCTACGTGAGAGGCTGACAGTGGGAACGCACCACACCCATGGCGCATGCATGCAACGGAACACGGCGTGGTCAACATGGTCAAGGAACGACTTCCATCGAAAGTATACTAAACGTGGAGAGGCTAACAACTGGGTCCACGGCCGCAGCAAGGAAGTGCCTCCTTATTAAGCAGAAAAAATGAATACTCCACCTGCTAGTTGGGACCCACTGAGGGAGTCCTGGATAAGGGGGTATCCGGATAGCCGGACTATATACATCATCCGGACTATAGAAGCGTCAAGATACAAGACTCAAGACTTCGGCTCGTGTCCGGATAGGACTCTCCTTTGCGTGGAAGACAAGCTTGGCAATCCGGATATTATGTTTCCTTCCTTGTAACCGACTACATGTAAATCCTAGCTCTCCGGTGTCTATATAAACCGGAGAGCATGGTCCTTAGAAAGCCGATCACAATTACAATCATACCATCATAGGCTAGCTCTTAGGGTTTAGCCTCTACGATCTTGTTGTTGGAAATATGCCCTAGAGGCAATAATAAATTAGTTATTATTATATTTCCTTGTTCATGATAATCGTTTATTATCCATGCTATAATTGTATTGACAGGAAACTCAGATACATGTGTGGGTACATAGACAACACCATGTCCCTAGTAAGCCGCTAGTTGACTAGCTCGTTGATCAATAGATGGTTACGGTTTCCTGACCATGGACATTGGATGTCGTTGATAACGGGATCACATCATTAGGAGAATGATGTGATGGACAAGACCCAATCCTAAGCCTAGCACAGAGATCGTGTATTTCGTATGCTAAAGCTTTTCTAATGTCAAGTATCTTTTCCTTAGATCATGAGATTGTGCAACTGCCGGATATCGTAGGAATGCTTTGGGTGTACCAAACGTCACAACGTAACTGGGTGGCTATAAAGGTGCACTACAGGTATCTCCGAAAGTGTCTGTTGGGTTGGCACGAATCGAGACTGGGATTTGTCACTCCGTGTGACGGAGAGGTATCTCTGGGCCCACTCGGTAGGACATCATCATAATGTGCACAATGTGATCAAAGAGTTGATCACAGGATGATGTGTTACGGAACGAGTAAAGAGACTTGCCGGTAACAAGACTGAACAAGGTATCGGTATACCGACGATCGAATCTCGGGCAAGTACAATACCGTTAGACAAAGGGAATTGTATACGGGATCGATTGAGTCCTTGACATCGTGATTCATCCGATGAGATCATCGTGGAACATGTGGGAGCCAACATGGGTATCCAGATCCTGCTGTTGGTTATTGACCGTAGAACGTCTCGGTCATGTCTGCATGGTTCCCGAACCCGTAGGGTCTACACACTTAAGGTTCGATGACGCTAGGGTTATAAAGGAAGTTTGTATTTGGTTGCCGAATGTTGTTCGTAGTCCCGGATGAGATCCCGGACGTCATGAGGAGTTCCGGAATGGTCCGTAGGTAAAGATATATATATGGGAAGTCCTATTTTGGCCACCGGAAAATGTTCGGGAATTTTCGGTATTGTACCGGGAAGGTTCTAGAAGGTTCCGGAGTGGGGCCCACCTGCATGGGGGACCCACATGAACGTGGGTAGTGGGGGAAAGGCCCCACACCCCTGGTCAAGGCGCACCAAGATTCCCCCTTAGAAGGAATAAGATCATATCCCGAAGGGATAAGATCAAGATCCCTAAAAAGGGGGGATAACAATCGGTGGGGAAGGAAATGATGGGATTTCTTTCCTCCCACCTTTGCCAACGCCCCAATGGACTTGGAGGGCAAGGAACCAGCCCCCTCCACCCCTATATATAGTGGGGAGGCGCATGGGAGCTTTACCAAAGTTATGGCGCAGCCCTCCCCCTCTCCCAAGTCCTCCTCCTCTCCCGCGGTGCTTGGCGAAGCCCTGCAGGATTGCCATGGTCCTCCACCACCACCACGCCGTCGTGCTGCTGCTGGATGGAGTCTTCCTCAACCTCTCCCTCTCTCCTTGCTGGATCAAGGCATGGGAGACGTCACCGGGCTGTACGTGTGTTGAACGCGGAGGTGCCGTCCGTTCGGCACTAGGATCTCCGGTGATTTGGATCACGACGAGTACGACTCCTTGAACCCCGTTCTCTTGAACGCTTCCGCTTAGCGGTCTACAAGGGTATGTAGATGCACTCTCCTTCCCCTCGTTTCTAGTCTCTCCATAGATAGATCTTGGTGACATGTAGGAAATTTTTGAATTTTTGCTACGTTCCCCAACACTCGTGGTAGATCTACTCTTGTATTCCACATATCTTCAATATTAATCAAGCAGGAAGTAGGGTTTTACCTCCATCGAGAGGGCCCGAACCTGGATAAACATTGTGTCCCTTGCTTCCTGTTACCATCAGCCTAAGACGCACAGATTAGGACCCCCTACCCGAGATCCGCCGGTTTGGACACCGACATTGGTGCTTTCATTGAGAGTTCCTCTGTGTCATCGCTTCGAGGTTTGATGGCGTCTTCAATCGTCAACGACATGGTCCAGGGTGAGACTCTTCTACCAGGAAAGATCTTTGTGTTCGGTGGCTTCGCACTACGGGCCAATTCTCTTGGCCAGTTGGAGCAGATCGACAGCTTTGCCCCTGGCCGCCAGATCCTTCGGAAACTTAAACTACACGACAGATGTTCGCGGAGATTTGATCTTCGACGGATTCGAGCCTACGCCAGGAGCGTCAGACAGCCACGACGAGCACGGCCTAGACCTGCTGTCGGACAGTGCCCGGGACATTCTTGCCGAGGCGGCCCCGGATCTAAATCCAGGTGAGGTTGCGTTGCCTACGGACGGAGGGCTGGACCCCACCCTACAGGCCGCACACTTATCGGCGGTGGAGCCGAACACAGGTCTCACCTCCGTGGAGGCCTGTAACCTTGGGTCCCCGGACTCATATCCGGTTGTTGGTCCTGGTCCACTCACTCTCGATCCAGTCGAGCCAGGCTAGGCTCCAGTAATGGAGTTTACTGCTGCGGACATCTTTAAGCACTCACCCTTTGGTGACATACTAAACTCATTGAAGTCTCTCTCTTTGTCAGGAGGCTCTGGGCCGAACTATGTCCGGCCCAAGTGGGAAGCAGGCGACGAAGGAACTCGGCGCCCACCCACCACCCACTTCATTGCCACGATCGAAGAATTAACAGACGTGCTTGACACCGAAGACATCGATGGTATGGACGACGATTCAGGAGGGGCTCCAGAATCCCTGGAGCGCGGGACTAGTACCTTGTCATACGATATATACATGGTAGATATGCCCAATAAGGACAATAGTCCGGACGATAAAACACCCAGGCAAAAGCCAAAGAGGCGGCGTAGACGTCGGTCAAAGTCCAGCAATGGCAAAAATAGTGACAAGAGAGCAAGAAGGGTTGATATACACGCAAACTCCGAAAGCAATAATGACCACATGGACCCAGCGATGGAGCAGGACGAGCCAGGTCACGCCAAATCAAGTTTGGAAAAAATAAACAGTCACAATGATCGGGAGGGACGAGCTTAGGATGCCACCCCAGAACAGGAAGACAGTCTGGACGACGATGCATTCATCTTCCCGGACGAACAAGTGGAATGAGACAACCTCCACAGAAAGCTTATGGCCACCGCAAGAAGTCTAGAAAAGCAGAAGCAACGGCTCAAGGCTACACAGGAAAAGCTAAGTCATAGATGGAATAGGGTGCTAGACACTGAAGAAAGAAATGGCGGTGACCACCATACAAAAAGCTATCCAAAGCGCAAGCTACTGCCAGAATTTGTCAACGCGGCCGTTCCATCAAAAGAAAATTCGACCAAGAAACCAGACGTACCGCCTCACAACCATAACAGAGCGTCCGCGAACACTGCGCACGATCCACGCGAGCATCCAGATAAAAAGACCGGTGCAGCCAGGTCCATATATGGATTTAGAAGACACACCCCAGCGCAGGACTATGGTCACCCAAACGCTCAAAAAAGCCAGATACCAGTTCAGAATCAATCCCGGACACAACAGCAGCCGACTACATGTCATAATGCGTCCAGATACAGAGGGGCTGCTCATGCTCTGTGCTTCACCGAAGAAGTACTGGACCATGAATTCCCACAAGGCTTTAAACCTGTGAACATAGAAGCATACGACGGCATGACAGACCCAGGGGTCTGGATCGAGGAATTTATCCTGCATATTCACATGGCTCGTGGGGATGACCTCCACACCATCAAATACCTTCCCCTCAAGTTGAAGGGACCAGCTCGACACTGGTTGAAAAGCCTCCCCGAAAACTCAATTGGGAGTTGGGAGGAACTCGAAGATGCTTTCAGGGCCAATTTTCAAGGGACTTATGTCCGGCCTCCGGATGCAGATGATCTAAGTCACATAATCCAACAGCCCAGAGAGTCCGCCCGCAAGCTTTGGAACAGATTCCTCACTAAGAAGAATCAAATTGTCGACTGTCCGGACGTTGAAGCCTTAGCGGCTTTCAAACACAGCATCCGTGACGAATGGCTCGCCCGACACCTCGGCCAAGAAAAGCCAAGGACAATGGCAGCCTTAACAAACCTTATGACCCGCTTTTGCGCGGGTGAGGATAGCTCGTTGGCCCATAAAGGCACCAGCGACCCCAGCACATCCGAACTAAGGGATGGCAACGGGAAGCCACAGCATAATAAAAACAAACGCCAAAACAAGGAAGACGGCCCAGACAGCATGACGATCAATGCCGGATTCAGGGGCTCTCGACCTGATCAGCAAAAGAAGCCATTCAAAGGCAGTAAAGATGGACCGTCCGATATGAACAGAGTCCTAGACAAACTATGCCAAATTCATGGCACCCTGGAGAAACCTACGAACCACACCCATAGAGAGTGCTGGGTCTTCAAGTAGGCCGGCAAATTAAATGCCGAACACAAGGGGAGGGGCACACCAAGCGAAGATGAGGATGAACCTCACCAGCCGAACACTGGGGTACAAAAAAATTCCCGCCAGAGGTTAAAACAGTAAACATGATCCATATGACTCACACATCCACGAGAGGTCATAAACGCACGCCCATAGAAGCGCATGATGTAGAGCCCATCGTACCCATGTCTCACTACTGGATGTCTTGTCCAATCACTTTCGATCACATGGACGGCCAAACTAGTATTCGGCGCGAAGGATCACAGGCCTTGGTGCTTGACCCAATAATCAACGGATACCGTCTCACCCGTGTCCTCATGGACGGGGGCAGTGGTCTCAATTTAATATACGAGGACACTGTCCGCAAAATGGGGATAGACCCATCCAGAATTAAACAAAGCAACACCACTGAGGGAGTTCCGGACTAGGGGGTGTCCGGATAGCCGAACTATCATGATTGACCGGACTCCAAGATTATGAAGATACAAGATTGAAGACTTCGTCCCGTGTCCGGATGGGACTTTCCTTGGCGTGGAAGGCAAGCTTGGCGATACGGATATGTAGATCTCCTACCATTGTAACCGACTCTGTGTAACCCTAGCCCTCTCCGATGTCTATATAAACCGGATGGCTTTAGTCCATAGGACGGACAACAATCATACCATAGGCTAGCTTCTAGGGTTTAGCCTCCTTGATCTCGTGGTAGATCTACTCTGGTAACACACATCATCAATATTAATCAAGCAGGACGTAGGGTTTTACCTCCATCAAGAGGGCCCGAACCTGGGCAAAACATCGTGTCCCTTGTCTCCTGTTACCATCCGCCTAGACGCACAGTTCGGGACCCCCTACCCGAGATCCGCCGGTTTTGACACCGACATTGGTGCTTTCATCAGATTTGGATTCGAGCCACAGCCGAGCGTGCCGCACTGTCACGGCGAGCATGATTTGGCTCTGCAGCCGGACAGTATCCTGGAGGCCGCACTCAAACCCGCTCCGATCTTCAATTCGGAACCGGCTGCGTAGATCGAGGACAGATGGCTAGACACCGCCTCAGGGGATGCAACCTCTACGGCGATAGAGCTGAACGCTGACCTTGTCCCTCATAAAGCTCGTGACTCCGAGGTGCCGGACTCCTCGCCGGACTCTGAACCTCCCGCGCCCCCTCCGATCGAATCCGATTGGGCGCCGATCATGGAGTTCACCGCAGCGGACATCTTTCGACACTCACCTTTCAGCGACATCTTGAGTTCGCGAAAGTGTCTCTCATTATCAGGAGAGCCCTGTCCGGACTGCGGTTAGGATGGTTGGGATGTGGACGACGAAGAAATTCAAAGCCCACCAACCACCCACTTGGTAGCCACTGTCGACGATCTAACCGACATGCTAGACTACGACTCCGAAGACATCGACGGTATGGACGACGATGCCGGAGACGACCAAGAACCAGCACCCACCGGGCACTGGAAGGGCACCTCATCATATGACATATACATGGTGGATATCCCAAAAGATGGGAATGGCGAAGGAACAGCGGAGGATGACCCCTCCAAGAAACAGCCCAAGCGCAGGCATCAGCAGCGCCGCTCTAAATCCTGCCACAGCAAGAACGAAGATTCCGGCACCGAAGATAATAATACACCGGACAGTGCCGAAGACAACCCACTCCAGCAAGATCTAGCGCAGGAGGACAGAGACGCCAGCCCTCATGGGAGAGCGGCAGAAGGAGAGGTAGAAGATTATATGCCTCCCTCCGGAGACGAAGCAAGCCTCGACGACAATGGATTCGTCGTGCCTGAGGATCCCGTCGAACAAGAGTGCTTTAAACGCAGGCTTATGGCCACGACGAACAGCCTCAAGAAAAAGCAGCAACAGCTTAGAGTTGATCAAGATCTGCTAGCCGACAGATGAACTGAAGTCCTCGCGGCCGAAGAGCATGAGCTCGAACGCCCCTCCAAAAGCTACCCTAAACGCAAGCTGCTCCCCCGATTAGAGGAGGAAGCGTATGAACCCACATCACCAGGAGACAATACGGCTGACCGACCACCCCGTGGTTGCGACAGAGAGGCCTCTAGGCCCTTCACTAGACCCGTACCCCGGCATCGCTCGAAAAGCACAAGGCCACAGGGGAACGCTCCGGACTTACGAGATATATAGGAGGATAAGGCAAGACAATCAAGATCGATCTATAGATCGCGTGGGCGCCCCACGGTATGTGACAACAACCGTCGCACCGGACACAGTAAGTCCGGCCGGGCCGAACAAAATAGACAAAGCTCTTTTGAGCTCCGTCGTGATATCGCCCAGTACAGAGGCGCCGCACACCCACTATGCTTCACAGATGAGGTAATGGATCATCAAATCCCCGAAGGGTTTAAACTCGTGAATATCGAATCTTACGATGGCACAACAGACCCCGCGGTTTGGATCGAAGACTATCTTCTTCACATCCACATGGCCCGCGGTGACGATCTTCACGCTATCAAATATCTCCCCCTCAAGGTTAAAGGACCAGCCCGACATTGGCTTAACAGCCTGCCAGCAGAGTCAATTGGGAGTTGGGAAGACCTGGAAGCCGCATTCCTCGATAACTTTCAAGGCACGTATGTGCGACCACTAGACGCTGATGACCTAAGCCACATAAATCAGCAGCCAGACGAATCGGCCAGACAATTCTGGACAAGGTTCTTAACCAAGAAAAACCAAATCGTCGACTGTCCGAATGCGGAGGCCCTCGCGGCCTTCAAGCATAATATCCGCGACGAGTGACTTGCCCGGCACCTGGGACAGGAAAAGCCGAAATCCATGGCAGCCCTCACATCACTCATGACCCGCTTCTGCGCGGGTGAGGACAGCTGGCTAGCACGCAGCAACAACCTCAACAAAAATTCTGGCAATCCGTACATTAAGGACCGTAGTGGCAGGTCGCGTCGTAACAAAAACAAACGCCGCATTAATGGCGACAATAGTGAGGATACGGCAGTCAATGCCGGATTCAGAGGCTCTAAACCCGGTCAGCAGAAAAAGCCATTCAAAAGAACTGCTCTGGGTCCGTCCAATTTGGACCGAATACTCGACCGCTTGTGCCAGATATACGGCACCCCCGAAAAGCCAGCTAACCACACCAATAGGGACTGTTGGGTATTCAAGCAGGCAGGCAAGTTAATTGCCGAAAACAATGACAAGGGGCTGCATAGCGATGACGAGGAAGAGACCCGGCCGCCGAACAATAGAGGATAGAAGGGTTTCCCCCACAGGTGCGGACGGTGAACATGATATACGCAACGCACATACCCAAAAGGGAGAGGAAGCGTGCACTCAGGGATGTATACGCGATGGAGCCAGTTGCCCCGAAGTTCAATCCATGGTCCTCCTGCCCGATCACTTTTGACCCAAGGGATCACCCCACTAGCATCCACCACGGCGGATTCGCTGCATTGGTCCTAGACCCAATCGTCGATGGATTTCACCTCACCAGAGTCCTGATGGACGGCGGCAGCAGCCTGAACCTGCTTTATCAGGATACAATGCACAAAATGGGCATAGACCCCTCAAGGATTAAACTTACCAAGACAACCTTTAAAGGCGTCATACCAGGTGTAGAAGCCAATTGTACAGGCTCAGTCACACTAGAAGTGATCTTCGGATCCCCGGATAACTTCTAGAGCGAGGAGTTAATCTTCGACATAGTTCCGTTCCGCAGCGGCTATCATGCCCTGCTCGGACGAACCGCGTTTGCAAAGTTCAACGCGGTGCCGCACTACGCATACCTCAAGCTCAAGATGCCAGGCCCTCGAGGAGTCATCACGGTCAATGGGAACACTGAACGTTCTCTCCGAACGGAAAAACATACAGCGGCTCTCGCGGCAGAAGTACAATGCAGCCTCTTAAGGCAATTCTCGAGTCCGGCCGTTAAGCGGTCGGACATAGCTAAGCGAGCCCGGAGTAACCTACAACAAGACCACCTGGCACGTTACGAGCACGCGTAGTAGTGCGGCCCCAACCCCAGCCCCTGTAAAACGTCAAAACAGGTCCTTCGCGTACACCATTACGCCCTGAAGATACCATGGGCATGGGGAAAGGGGCACGACCACGATAGGCCCAGACTGCGGCTCAACCACACCAGGGGCTCTCAAGTGTGTCGTTCTTTTTTCTTTTCTTTTTCCTTTTTACCCACAGGACTCCGTTCGTCAGAGGCCCTGTCCGGCAGCAGACCTGCCGAACTCACGATGCAACAGCCAGGGAAGGATAAAGGCTACAACGAATATCCAGGTGGTCTCCATTACGAGCATTAAATCTGTTTTACGCACCATCGGCAGCCTACCCCTGGAGGGGGACATGTTTAACAGTCCCATCCCTTGCTTATCGCACCATTTGTATCGTTCTGCACTTACAACAGTCTTTCTTAAATAAACAATGCAGCACCTTTTTGCTTATAATTGCATTTTCTTTTTATACATATGTTCATTTACGGCATGTTGCATCCATACACTTTGGTACGGCTAAAATACACCAGGGGCTTATGTTTCCCGCATCATGGTGTGATAAGTCCGAACACTTTCACAAGTGCGGCACCCCGAACTTATAGCACTATATGCATCGGCTCCGAATCATGTCTTGGGTCAATAGTTGGGTTTGCCCGGCTCCCATGTTTTGGTACCTTACGTTCCATTGTATCGGCTAAGGTAGCACTGGGAGAACCACTGCGATTGCGCCCCAGTTGAGCTGGGTTAACGCCTCAGTGGAGAAAGCTAAAACTGACCGTCATGATGAGGCTAGAGCCGGTCGCTGTTCGAAGAGGTTTTTTGCGAGTCCTTAAAGACTTATGCCGCTTAGAGCAAGGAGCCAGATCTTGTTCGGCCCAGGCGTGGATAGCACCCCAAATTCGGCCTTCCGAAGACTAGGGGCTTCACCGAAATTTAAAATTATAGAATTCTATGGCTAAGTGAGAGTGTTCATGCATTATAAGTCCGGTTGCCTTGTTCGCTATGTTGAGCGCCTCCCTAGATGGACCCAAAAATGGGAACAAGAGTGCTCAAGTTTATCCCGAACACCCCAACACTCGTGGTATGGGGGCTGAAGCCGATGACTTGCCATCTCTCAGATTTGATAAACAGCCGCACAAAAGGTAATATTTTAAATTAACAAGCATTGCTTAGCGCATATGAACTAAGTTTTCAGCGCACAGGATAACAAAATGCGAGTCTACTCAAAATTACATCTTTGGAGCACCCCCCCGCAATAATGCGGGCGCCCTTCAGCACACTCTTATAATACATCTCGGGTGTGCGATGCTCCTTGCCCTCTAGGGGCGGGTCCGTCACAAGCTTCTGGGCATCCATCTTGCCCCAGTGCACCTTTGCGCGGGCAAGGGCTCGACGGGCACCCTCAATACAGGCGGAGTGCTTGATGACTTCAACCCACGGGCACGCATCCACGAGCCGCCGCACCAGGCCGAAGTAGCTCCCAGGCATGGCCTCCTTAGGCCACAGCCGAACTATGAGGCCCTTCATGGCCTGTTCGGCCGCCTTGTGGAGCTCGACCAGCTACTTCAGCTGGTCGCTAAGGGGCACCGGATGTCTGGCCTCAGCATACTGAGACTAGAAGACCTTCTCCGTCGAGCTCCCCTCCTCGGCCCGGTAGAATGCGGCAGCATTGGACACGCTGCGAGGAAGATCTGCGAACGCCCCTGGAGAGCTCTGAATTTTGGTAAGCAACAAGTAATTAACACTCACATGCTTACTTTGCATGAAAAATGCCTTACCCGCTGCTATTTTCTTCATCGCCTCAATCTCCTGGAGGGCCTTGTAGGCTTCGGCCTTAGCGGCTTTGGCACTCTCAAGAGCCGTTGAAAGCTCAGACTCTCAAGTCTTCGAGTCACGCTCCAGGCTCTCATGTTTTTTCACGAGATCCTAGAGCTCTTGCTGTACCTCCGCCACCCGCGCCTCCTGCTTCTCTCGCTCGGTGCGCTCCGCGGCCGCATTGTGTTCAGCCGTGGCCACCGCCTCTTTCAGGGTCGCCACCTCGTTAGTGGCCCCTGCAACACCCACGTTATCCTTGTCATTCTTTTTGCAACCAAAATCCTTTTTTGTAAGGTACAATTTTAGTAAGGTGTTACTCACCTTCCTTGTCCTCGAGCTGCTTCTTGGCACGGACGAGCTCGTTCTCGGACCGCTCGAGGCTTTCCTTCAACGTATTGACCTCCGCAGTCAGTGCGGCAGAGGTCAGCAGTGCAGCCTGTAATCCCATATTGACATATTTATTATGACTCCTGCGTATATCTTTTTAGATCCTCAGTCCGGCTTCTCTTTTTGAACACCGAACCGAGCATCAGGGGCTACTGTCTATGCGGTACCATTTTATACATATTGAAATTCTTACCTCAAAGCCTGTTAGAAGGCTGCTGCAGGCTTCGGTCAGCCCGCTCTTGGCGAGCTGAACCTTCTGAATCACCGCACTCATAACAGTGCGGTGTTCCTCTCCAATGGAGGCGCCATTGAGCGCCCCCAGCAAGTTATCTGGCGCCTCCGGTTGGACGGAGGCTGCCGGCGTCACGGTCTTGCCCTTCTTACGAAGGGGTCGCCCGCCGGACTCCGGAGCCACTGTGGGTTCTAGGGCCGAGTCCGGTGCAAAGTCTGGGAGGTTGTCCTGCGACACCCCCGGGGCCTCCTCCTTCTGGTGGGTCCCTTCCTGGGACCCCACCTCGGCATCTTCCGCATCACGGGGGGTGGAGGCTGTTGGAAGAGAATCCATATCCGACGCACCTAAGGACCCGCTCGACGAAGCGGGAAGATCATCCTTAGGCGGACTGCAGGGTTGTATGCGGCATTAGAAAGACATTATGTGGCAGAAAATAAAAACCTTGAAGTTATTCGAGAGTCCGGATACTTACGATCTCGCCAGGGGCTTGGCCCTTGGAGGCCAGTCCTTATCGTCGTCACTGGCGTTGGCGGAGCAGTCCGGGGGAAGAGTTTTTCCCTTATTGGACCCTTCAGCGTCCCTTGTTGGGGAGGCCTTCCTTTTCTTCCCTCCCCCCGCTGGGGGAGAGGCTTTCTTCTTCTCCTCCTCGCCTTGGTGGGAGGAGTCGGCCTCGGATTCATCATCCGATAGCACCTGAAAACAGGAACTCTTCCGAGTCCCCGTGGCCTTCTTCTTGGCCTTCTTCTCCGGCACCACGTGGGGTGCCAGAGCCAGCAGCCCCGTTAGGCGGGCGTCCGCTGGGTCCTCTGGTAATGGGGCCGGACAGATAGTCCGTTTGGCCTTCGCCAGCCAGTCCTGTCAAAGGTAAAGGGAGTTTAGATCCCGCATTGAGTCAAACTATGGAAAACAAATGGCAAAATCACTTACCTAGTCAGCGGGACGCTACGAGCGGAATCTGCGATCTTCAGTAGCGGATGCGGGAGCCTCGACGCCTTTGAACAGCACCTTCCAGACATCTTCGTACGTAGTGTCGAAGAGCCCCCGCTCAGGGTCTGGTGCTGCGCCGGATCGAACTCCCACATGTTGAAGCCCCGTCGTTGGCACGGGGGAATCCGGCGGATGAGCATGACCTGGACTACGTTGACAAGCTTGAGCTTCTTGTCCACCAGCTTTTGGATGCAGGCTTGGAGTCCGGTCAGCTCCTCCGAATCGCCCCAGATCCGGCCACTCTCTTTCCAGGAGGTGAGGCGTGTAGGGATGCCGGATCTGAATTCGGGGGTCGCTGCCCAATCAGGGTCACGCGGCTCGTGATGTAGAACCACCCCGATTGCCACCCCTTGATGGTTTCCACAAAAGTGCCCTCCAGCCACGTAACGTGGGACATCCTGCCTACCATGGCGCCTTCGCACTCCGCTTGGCTGCCCTTCACAGCCTTCGGCTTGACACTGAAGGTCTTGAGCCACAAGCCAAAGTGGGGTTGGATGCATAGGAAGGCCTCGCACACGATGATAAACGCCGAGATGTTGAGGATGAAATTCGGGGCCAGATCATGGAAATCTAGGCCCTAGTAGAACATGAGCCCCCGGACAAAGGGATGAAGTGGGAAGCCCAGTCCGCGAAGGAAATGGGGAAGGTATACTACCCTCTCATGGGGCCTGGGGGTGGGGATGAGCTCTCCCTCGTCGGGGAGCCGGTGCACGATGTCGCTGGACAAATATCCGGCATCGTGTAGCTTCTGGATCTGCCCCTCCATGACGGAGGAGGCCATCCACTTGCCTCCCGCTGGAGAAGGTTGAGGTGAGAAGTGCGGACTTGGGCACTGGAGCTCGAGTTCGCGGAGATGGATAAGCCAAGGAGGAAGAAGGCGCAGGTAAAAGGGTTGGATCTTTACCCCCTTATATGGGCGGACAAAAACATGTGTCCCCACCGGCCTGGTAAAACTCGCTTATCTCCCAAGCGTCACGATCAATGGCGCGGTTGGGTTACCCACGTCCGTATTGGTGGGAATCCCGGAATAAGGGGAACACGATCTCTGCTTCGACAAGGGGTGCCAAGGAAACCGCCTCGCTAAATGCGCTGAGGTGATACAATAAAAACAATTCGAGTAAAGGCTTGGTAATGGTGCGACGTCACGCCACAAAATACGTCGGCAGATTGAACTTGTGTAATATTATTCTCTCTACGGTGGTACGTGGAATTTATTTTTGCAGAGCCGGACACTATCCTGGTGTTCACAATCTTCTATAAATTATTCGGAGGAAGAACCCGCCTTGCAATGCCGAAGACAACATGCACGCCGGACTCGTCGTCATTGAAGCCTGGTTCAGGGGCTACTGAGGGAGTTCCGGACTAGGGGGTGTCCGGATAGCCGAACTATCATGATCGGCCGGACTCCAAGATTATGAAGATACAAGATTGAACACTTCGTCCCATGTCCGGATGGGACTTTCCTTGGCGTGGAAGGCAAGCTTGGCGATACGGATATGTAGATCTCCTACCATTGTAACCGACTCTGTGTAACCCTAGCCCTCTCCGGTGTCTATATAAACCGGATGGCTTTAGTCCATAGGACGGACAACAATCATACCATAGGCTAGCTTCTAGGGTTTAGCCTCCTTGATCTCGTGGTAGATCTACTCTTGTAACACACATCATCAATATTAATCAAGTAGGACGTAGGGTTTTACCTCCATCAAGAGGGCCCGAACCTGGGTAAAACATCGTGTCCCTTGTCTCCTGTTACCATCCGGCTAGACGCACAGTTCGGGACCCCCTACCCGAGATCCGCCGGTTTTGACACCGACAACCACCTTTGAAGGGGTGATACCAGGCGTTGCAGCCTGCTCCAGGGGCTCCATCATGCTGGATGTAACATTCTGCTCCCCAGGCAACTCCAGAAGCGAAGAGCTGCTCTTCACCGTCGCACCCTTCCAAAGCAGCTATCACACATTGCTAGGAAGAACGGACTTCGCCCGCTTCAACGCATTGCCGCACTATGGCCACCTTACACTCAAGATGCCCGGTCCCCGTGGCGTTATCACCGTTAGCGGAATCATAAAGCGCCCTTCACGCGCAGAGGAATATGCGACAGCCCTGGCGGCCGGACTATAAGCGGCCTCCAGTTTTAGAAAACATGATTGGTCATTATGACCACAGACACGGTTAGACGAGTCCGGTAGCCTGGATAAATTCAAACAGGGCACTGTATATGTAATCCCATAAGGGAAACCAGGGGCTGTCTATATTTAATACAGCCCCATGCTTGGATCGACCTTATTGGCAGGCAAACAGCTTACACTCTTATTATTAATCCAAACTTACGTTGCACCCTCCTGTGAATTTTTCTTTTTTACAGACAACATTCGCACGACACCCTTCCAGGATACGACACAACAGAGACAAAGGCGCAGATGTGCAGCAGGGCCCTGTGCAACAGGTTTCTTTTTAGATTAAGCCCATGTGTAAACCTTTTCTACTGCATCTTGTTGTTTAACCATCCCATGGGTTCTATACCCACAGAGGATACTGCCGTTTTTGGCATTTGGCCACGTCAGACTAAAATGCACGTACCTAGAAATAATGGGCTTAAAATAGGCTCTTGTCAGCCTATCTTCTTTTACAAAAGACCGAATACCGTCGGGAGTGTTCGGCGTCACGAGTTTGGCCGTATATGCATCAGCTCCGAATCATGTCTTTGTTCAAAATGTTGGGTTTGCCCGGCTCCTGGGTTTGCCGTCTTATGTTCCGCTATCATCCGGCTAAGGCAGGCCGAAGGAGAACTACTGCGATTGTGCCCTGGTTATACCGTATGAGCACCTCAGTAGAGAAAGCTGAAAACTGACCGTCATGATACAGCGAGAGACTGTTCAACCACTCGAAGACTCATCGGAATCCCTAAAGATTCCTCCGCCTTAACGAAGGGCCGTTTCCCGGCCATGTACACAAGCACCCATATTCGGATGCACGTGGAGGTACCAGGGGCTACATAGTAGCCCCACCATTAGACTCCCATGGCTAAGCGAAAGTGTTACAGCTATATAGTCCGGTTGCCTAGTTCGGCGTGCGATCACCTCCTTAACGGACCAAGACGTTGGATAAAGTGTGATTATGCATAATTTTTCGCCAACACCCCCTCATTGTCCACGAGGGGCCTGAAGCCAACGACTGCTATCTTTCAGACTACTTATACATATAAGAATAGCCGCAAAGGGAGGACAATCATACTTCTGGGCAAAAGTATAAACATAGCCTCATAATTAAACTAAGCATTGTTTTCTACAATGATTCGACTTTTCTTCGAGCACTGCGCCTCTATCAGGCGGGCACCTTCTATGACTTGTGCCAAGTAGTGCTCGACCGGATGTTGGCCTCCCGTCGGATCCTAGCTAGCTATTACAGTGGCCTCCATATCCGTCCAATAGGCTTTAAGGTGGGCTAGAGCCATCCGCGCACCCTCTATACACGCCGACCTCCTCATGGCGTCAATCCGGGATACGGCCCCAAGGAATTGCTGCACCAAACCAAAGTAGCTGTCCGGCTTAGGCCCCTTCGGCCAAAGATGGTCGATCACAGACCGCATTGCAAGTCCGGACAGCCTGTGGAGCTCCGCCATAGCAGCCACCTTCTCATTCAGTGGCAACGGGCGAGTGGGAGCATTGAACTGCGACCAGAAAAGCTTCTCCACTTCCTCATCGCCTTGACCCGCAAAGAACTTGACAGCGTCAGTTGTGCTCTTCGCCAAATCTGCATATGCGTCTGCAGGACTCATGCGACCCGCAAGGGGAGCATACTTCGGATCCAGGAACTTCGTCCGCACTAAGTAGGAGCCCCCAGCCATGATTTTGTCAGCCTGTTGGAGCTCCTCCCGCATACTCCGGATCTCGGTCCGCATCTCCTTGGCGGCATTGCGTGCCTTTTCCAGCTCAGCCGAACTAGCCTTATTCTCCTTTTCAAGGAGTGCGTACCGGTCGGCGGCATTTTCTAACTCCCCAGCCATTTCGGCCATCTTTTCCTTGCTTCGGTGATGAGCAGTCTATTCGGCTCTCAATTCTTCGGCCGCCTTTAGCGCAGCCGGATTGCTAGCTCGAGCTTGATCCTTGGCTTGAGCAAGTTCCGCCCTAAGGGCCTCCACGGCAGCAGCACCATCTGCAGTGTCAACACATTGCATTCATATTATGCCTCTTTGGCATTTTCCTATACATTATAATAAAGCACATACCCTGGGACTCCTCAAGCTGTTTATTCACCAGCGTGATATCGGCATCGATGGATCCGATTTGCCTCCTTAGCTCGGCAAGTTCAACAGACTGGTCGGCTGCCGCACCCTTGTATACCTGCGCACATGTACGGCGCAGCCATTAGTATATGATCCCCCGTTTGCCTCCTATGGCGGGCAACCAGAGCTCAGGGGCTACTATCTAAAGGGAGCACACCTAGCGCGTGCATCATAACCAAAAAGTTGTGCATTTTTCACTACATACCTCAAAGCCTTCGAGCAGGCTTGTAAATGCCTCATTCAAGCCGCTGGTAGCGGATGAAATTTTCGTGAGCACCATGCTCATTAAAGAGGGGTGCTCCTCCGAGAGCGCGACTCGCTCCAGACGGCCCATCAGTACGTCCGGCCAGGCACTAAACTGCACCGGACCCTTCTCATCGCCCCCATGGGAGCCAAATGCTCCGGGCTCAGGGCGGCTGACGTACTAGCCTTCGGCTTCGGTAGATCCGGACTCCTCCATGATGACACCTCTGTGTCGCCCGCCTCATGAGGCGGTGAGTTGGGTGGGGTTTCACTCTCCATCATCTCCGGATGAAGGTCCCCCGAAGACGAACTCTGTTGAGAAAAGGTGCTCGCCAGACTACAGAAAAACAAAGTCCGGGTTGTGGATCTCGGAGTAACATCACACATTCGAATTAATGGATGACTTACAGCTCGTTGGAGGGCTGGCCCGTTGGTGGGCATGACGTGGTGAGGGCGCCCGTCGCGGCAGAGCCCCTTGGTGATGTTTTCTTCCCTTGCTTGGGCGTCTCCACCTCCAAATCTTCGGAGGCGGCCCTCTTCTTCCCGCGTGGGGAGGAGGCTTTGACCTTCCTCTCCCGACTATCCTCCATAGGAAGGTTAGTGATTTTCACGTCTAGAGGCGCAGCGCGTGAAGTTCGGCTTCACTGCCCTTTCCTTCGTCCTTCTCTTAAGGGATTTTGCTGAGCGCCCAGTCCAGCATCTTTGCAATGGTTGGACCAGGTGAGCCTTCGGGAAGTGGTGCCGGACACCTGATTCTCTTCGCCTTGTCAAGCCATTCCTGGCCGCGGAGGGAGTGTTAGAATAATAATCATGATAAATATGAATGAAGTGTCCGGCTTTAAGGTTACTTACTTGGGCATCTAGGCGATGGCAGCTTAGGCCCGCATCCTCGGTGGTGTTCGGACACTTTTCTTGTGGTCCGAATAATAATTTACACATCCCTTTGAGCGTCAGGCCGAAGAAGTGCTTAATAGTCCGCGGACCCTCCGGATTAAACTCCCACATGCGAAGAGGCCGACATTTGCCCGGCAACATCCGCCAAACTAGCATTACTTGAATTATGTTGATAAGATTGATGTCCCTCCTAATGAGCTCCTGGATGCGGTTCTGCTGTTCTGGTACATCACGATCAGGCCCATAATTCCATCCCACATCAGTCCAAGACGACAGTTGTGATGGGGGGCCTGAGCGGAACTCGGGAGCAGCTACCCACTTTGTGCCTCTGGGAGTAGTGACATAGAACCATCTTCGTGGCCATACGACAGATGCTTCTGGAAAAGAACCCTCTGGCCATGGGGCATCAGCGTTCCTGCTTATTATGGCGCCTCCACACTCCGCATATCGCCCCTCGATCATCTTTGGCTTCACATTGAAGGTCTTTAGCCACAAGCCGAAGTGTGGGTTGACGTGTAGAAAAGCCTCGCACACAATAATGAAAGACGAGATATGGAGGATGGCACCTGGAGCCAAATCCTCAAAATTAAAGCCATAATAGAACATGAGCCCCCTCACAAAGAGGTCGAGGGTGAGGCCTAGGTCTCGGAGGAAGTGAGGAGTAAACACAACGCTCTCATTGGGCTCCGGCGTGGGGATGACTTGCCCCGGAGCAGGAATCATGTGCTGGATATCAGCAGTCAGGTATCCAACCTCCCTTAGCTTCGCAATATCCTCCTCCTGAATCGAGGAGGCCACCCACCGGCCTGCTGTGGCGGATCTGGACATACTGGAGGATCTGGGGTGTTGGGGCTGAGGTTCTGAGTGATGGAGCTCGAGGTGCAAGAAGGAGCAGGAGAGGTGGGAACGAGGCGTAGGCCTTGACCCCTTTATAAAAGGGATGAATACCAAGAGTCCTCACCGTGACCGCTTGAAACTTCTCTACAAAACACGCAATTATTCCGAAGGTCGCCGTGGGGTCGCATATGCCCATATTGATGAAAGATCCCGTATTAAGAGGGACAAGATCTCTGCTTTAGCAGGACGTGTCGATAAAACCGCCTCGCAATGCGAGTCGAGGTGGAGTGGGAAATGCTGGTTTGTGTTGGACCAGGTCACGATGCAAGGGCACGACATACGAAGATTGCCAGCAGAACGGATTTATGCTAATGGTGTGTGAAGATCATCTTGCAGATCCGGACACAACCTACATGTTCAATAATCACCTTGGAGTATTCGGAGGAGGAACCCGCCTTGCAATGCCGAAGACAAGACTGCGCGCCGGACTCATCATCATTGAAGCCTGGTTCAGGGGCTAGTGAGGGAGTCCTGGATAAGGGGGTATCCGGACAGCCGGACTATATACATCGTCCGGACTATAGAAGCGTCAAGATACAAGACTCAAGACTTCGGCTCGTGTCCGGACGGGACTCCCCTTTGCGTGGAAGACAAGCTTGGCAATCCGGATATTATGTTTCCTTCCTTGTAACTGACTCCATGTAAACCCTAGCTCTCCGGTGTCTATATAAACCGGAGAGCATGGTCCTTAGAAGGCCGATCACAATTACAATCATACCATCATAGGCTAGCTCTTAGGGTTTAGCCTCTACGATCTCGTGGTAGATCTACTCTTGTATTCCACATATCTTCAATATTAATCAAGCAGGAAGTAGGGTTTTACCTCCATTGAGAGGGCCCGAACCTGGGTAAACATTGTGTCCCTTGCTTCCTGTTACCATCAGCCTAAGACGCACACATCAGGACCCCCTACCCGAGATCCGCCGGTTTTGACACCGACATCCACCTTGGTGGGAGGCTGACTTGTGGGCCCACTAAGTTGACGGGGACAGAGGGCTTTGTCAACTAAGTCAGTATGAACGATTCTAGCTGCAGTGACCGTACGATGTCCGTCCAACGGCCATCGTGCTTCTTCAACCTCTGGTCTTCTTGCTCCAGCCGCCCAAAGCAGCGCCGGTCGTGCCGCCGGCTCCTGCCTCCCGTGGCCGGCTGTGATGCCGTGGAGGCCTCACCGCCCCCCTACTATTCCCGCCGCTGGCCAGGCCATCCCTCCACTCACCCACACCCCCTGTTATTCTGTGGCGACAACAACCTCACACTGCAGCCGAACGAGTGAACCCTCATACTCCTCTATGCATGGGCATCCACTGCCGCGTCTTCCCCGGCTCCGCGTCGTCCCCTTCCAAGGCCTCGCCGTCGTCCATCGCTGTGGTGCTCTCGGCACGGCGTGGTCAATGTGGTCAATGATAGACTTCCATCGGAAGAGTACTATACGTGGAGAGACTTACAGCTGGGTCCACGGCAGCCGCAAGGAAGTGCCTCCTTATTACACGCAAAATAATTATTCCTCCACCTGACAGCAGGGACCCACCGGACGGGCCACCGTATTTCGTGAAAAAAACGTTTCCCCCCTGACTGCTGGGACCCACCAGCTACATCTTCGCGTGCAAGGAAGTGCGTCCAGGCAAAAAAAACGATTCGCCCCCCTGACTGCTGGGACCCACCAGCTACATCATCACACGCAAGGAAGTGCATCCGAAGAAAAAAACGATTTGCCACCCTAACTGCTGGGAACCACCAGCTACATCTTCGGCCGCAAGGAAGTGCCTAACAGTCGGGACCCACCTGGTCGAAGCATATGTAGCGTTGTCATTCTGGTCGCGAACGTGTACGTACATATATACTGGTCGATGTAGAGGCACGCACGTGTCGTAGTAGAGGCGTGCACGTAGTATGTACACGTATGTACAACGGCGAGGGTGCAAGAAAGAAAATACGGCCACGTATGTGTACATACGGGCGGGGTCTCGAACGCCTACTCGCGCATACGTACGGCCAGGGCTTGTGTATATGGCTGGGTCGAAACGGAGAAACATGGTGGTCGTCGTGTTCACAGGGAGCCAACCGGCTGGGTCGGAACGGAATGTGTCGTCGTGTTCATCGGGAGGGCTTGGACGGAATAGGCGATAGAAACGAGGCCTGGCGTACTGCACAATAGAGGAAACGCCTTGTGTTCGACCGGCCACGTTCGAAACGGGATCCTGTTCATCGGGAGGGGTGTGGCATACCGCAAAACGGAGGAAATGGACCTCCTACGGTCGAAACGGGGGTCCTGTTGATCGGGAGGGGTGTGGCATACCACAAAACGGATGAAACGGACCTCCTACGGTCGAAACGGGGGTCCTGATGAACGGGAGGGGTGTTGTGTACCGCAAAACAGACGAAACGGACTTGTGTTGGAGCGCTACGGTCAAAACGGGGGTCCTGTTCATCGGGAGGGGTGTGGCGTACCGCAAAACGGGACTCTACGGGATACTGTTCATCTTCACCGTCGACCTCCTCCAGCCTCCACGGGATACTGTTCATCCACCGTCGACCTCCTCCAGCCTCCACTTGCGATAGTTCATCCAGCCTCCACCGCGCGCTACTCCACCAGCTACTGTTCAACCACCCCTCTCCACGGGCTCCTATTCAACCACCCCTCCATGGGCTACTGTTCATCCACCCCTCCACGGGCTACTCTTCATCTAGCCCTCCACGGGGTCGTCCTGTTCATCTAGCCCTCCACGGGTCCTGTTCATCCAGCCCTCCATGGGGTCCTATTCATCCAGCCACAACCGGCTCGATCGATCGGGGTCCTGTTCATCCAGAGGCAACGCCACGGGTCCTGTTCATCCACTCCCACCGCTCACTGTTCATCCAACCCCCCCCCCCACAACGCTCACTGTTCATCTAGAGAGGCAGCATCGATCGGCTTCAGTTAGCAGCAGTAGCGAAGGAATCTTTCGATCAGGTTCAGTTAGCAGCCATCGATCGATCGCTCGGGTTCAGTAATGCGTAGCATGCAGTGCAATCGCTCGGGTTTAGTTAGAGCCCAACGCCTCGCTCGAGTTCAGTTAGAGCCAACGCCTCACACACACGCGCGTACATGTACGAGAGAAATGCGCATCGCTTGGCCCCCGACCACCCACCGTAACCAGGAACTCCCTGAAATTTTCCTCGCCCTCGCTTCTACCACGGTTTTTTCCGTCATGGACGGCCCAAAGAATGTCATGCAGCTGCGTCTCCGGCCCGCCCAGGATGAAAAGCCCATTTTCTTTCATGATTTTTTGTCATAGAAGTAGGAGCCCACCACATCTATGATGATACTAGGTTTTGTCCAAATTATCGTCATAGAAGTGTCATATGTATGACAGAAAAAAAACTCGTTCGGCCCAAAATGTCACGGATGTGTCATTTTTTGTAGTGTTGGCACTTGATTCATAGGTAGCTCGCATGATAGATTCATAAGGTGATTTGACTTTCTTTCTTGGAAAGTGCTCCATGCCTTTCTTTAATGGAAATTGGAATCTAATATTCCCTTCCCTCATATCAATAATCGCACCAATTGTTCTAAGGGAAGGTCTACCAAGAATAATAGGGCAAGACATATTAAAATCTATATCAAGAATGATAAAATCTACGGGCACCAAATTTCTATTTGCAACAATGAGAACATCATTGATCCTTCCCATTGTCTTTTTAATGGTGGAATCCTCAAGGTGCAAATTTAAAGAGCAATCATCAAGATCATGGAAACCTAGGATATCACATAAAGTTTTCGGAATCGTGGAAACACTAGCACCCAAATCACACAAAGCAAAACACTCATAATCTTTAATTTTAATCTTTATAGTAGGTTCCCACTCATCATTAAGTTATCTAGGTATAGAAACTTCCAAATTCATCAAAAGATTGCATCAAGGCATAAACAATATGTTTGGTAAAAGCTTTATTTTGACTATAAGCATGAGGAGAATTAACAACGGACTGCAACAAGGAAATACAACTTTCTAAAGAACAATTATCATAATCAAATTCCTTGAAATCCGAGATAGTGGGTTCAATACTATTTAAAGTCATGACCTCTCCAATCCCACTTTTACCAAATTTAGCATCAAGATCTAAAAATTCTGAATTCTTGGGATGCCTTCTAAATAAAGTTGACTCATCTCCAGTACCATCATTATCAAGATTCATATTGCAAACCAAAGATCTAAAAGGAGACACATCAATAACTTTAAGATCTTCATCATTATTTTCATCTAACTTGTCTGGTTTGGCAGCCATCTTATTGACTAAGGTGGCATGCTTATCATAATTTGGGCTATAGCCTTCTCAAGCTGGGTAATTTGAGAGTTCACACCATGAAATTCGTTATTCATATCATCAAGCTCCTTATTCATAAAACCCAAAAGACTTTTTGTTCTTTAAGCTCTTTTCTGAAGAAATTATTATGCTCAAATTGCAAAGTCATAAAGCTTCTAATATTCGTTACAATCTCTTCCAACCTTCTAAGAAGGAGGTCGGTACTCTTAGGCAAAGCCATAAGGACAAACAGGCACACAAGCAAACAGAAGAAGGCAAGCGAAAGAGAGAGGAAGAAGAAGGCAAGCAGAAAAGAGAGAGAGATTGGGAAAGAGAGGGCGAATAAAACGGCAAGGGTGAAGTGGGGGAGAGGAAAACGAGAGGAAAATGGCAAATAATGTAAATGCGAGGGAGATGAGTATGTGATGGGTACTTGGTATGTCTTGACTTGAGCGAAGACCTCCCCGGCAAAGGTGCCAGGAATCCTTCTTGCTTTGTCTTGAGCTTGCGTTGGTTTTCCTTGAAGAGGAGAGGGTGATGCAGCACACTAGCGTAAGTATTTCCCTCAGTTTTTGAGAACCAAGGTATCAATCCAGTAGGAGGCTCCTCACAAGTCCAACGAACCTACACAAACAAACAAAGAACTCGCAACCAACGCGATAAAGGGGTTGTCAATCCCTTCACGACCACTTGCGAAAGTGAGATCTGATAGAGATAATATGATAAGATAAATATATTTTTGGTATTTTATAATATAGATGCAAAAAGTAAAGATGTAAATAGAAGTAGATTGAAAGCTTATATGATAAAAGATAGACCCTGGGGCCATAGGTTTCACTAGTGGATTCTCTCAGGATAGGATAAGTATTACGGTGGGTGAACAAATTACTGTCGAGCAATTGATAGAACACCGAATAATTATGAGATTATCTAGGCATGATCATGTATATAGGCATCATGTCCGTGACAAGTAGACCGACTCCTGCCTGCATCTACTACTAGTACTCCACACATCAACCGCTATCTAGCATGCATCTAGAGTATTAAGTTCATAAGAACAGAGTAACGCATTAAGAAATATGACATGATGTAGAGGGATAAACTCATGCAATATGATATAAACCCCATCTTTTTATCCTCGATGGCAGCAATACAATACGTGCCTTGTAACCCTTTTTGTCACTGGGTAAGGACACCACAAGTTTGAACCCAAAGCTAAGAACTTCTCCCATGGAAAGAAAGATCAATCTAGTAGGCCAAACCAAACTGATAATTCGAAGAGACTTGCAAAGATAACTCAATCATACATAAAAGAAATCAAAGAAGATACAAATATTTCTCATAGATAAACTTGATCATAAACCCACAATTCATCGGATCTCGACAAACAGACCGCAAAAAGAGTTTACATCGAATAGATCTCCACAAGAGAGGGGGAGAACATTGTATTGAGATCCAAAAAGAGAGAAGAAGCCATCTAGCTAATAAGTATGGACCCGAAGGTCTGTGGTAAACTACTCACAACTCATCGGAAAGGCTATGGTGTTGATGTAGAAGCCCTCCGTGGTCGATTCCCCCTCCGGTGGAGCGCCAGCGAAGGCTCCAAGATGGGATCTCGCGGATACAGAAGGTTACGCTGGTTGAAATTGTGTTTCGGTTGCTCCCTCGATGTTTTCGGGGTACGTAGGTATATATAGGAGGAAGAAGTACGTCGGTGCCGCTCGAGGGGCCCAGGAGACAGGGGCGCCCAGGAGGGGTGGGCGCACCCTCCTCTCTCCTGGCCGTCTCGATTGCTTCTTAACTTGCACTCCAAGTCCTCTAGATCACGTTCGTTCCAAAAATCACACTCCCGAAGGTTTCATTCCGTTTGGACTCCATTTGATATTCCTTTTCTTCGAAATACTGAAATAGGAAAAAAAAACAGCAATATGGGGTGGGCCTCCGGTCAGTAGGTTAGTCCCAAAAATGTTATAAATGTGTAAAATAAAGCCCATAAACATCCAAAACAGATAATATAATAGCATGGAACAATAAAAAATTATAGATACGTTGGAGACGTATCAAACACCTCGACCAAGAGCGCTTCAAGCGACAACTCATCGCCACAACACGGAGCCTGAAAAACAAACAACAGCAACTCAATGTTGAACATGATACGCTCAAAGAAAGGTGGACTAAGGTCCTAGCCACTGAGGAATACGGCCATGACCGACCTGCAAAAAGTTACCCCAAGCGCAAGCTGCTGCCACAATTCCATGATGAAGCCCTTGAGCCAATACCGTCGAAGTACAATCAGGCAGATCAACCAGACTGACCACCACGTGGACGGGATATAGCGGCATATCAAGTCGGACACCAACCTGCAACCCCTCTTCGAAGAGGCACGGAGACAGCAGCCGCGGGATACACATATGACTTGCAATGTGACCTAGCCAATAAAGATGGCCAGACTAGATCAATCTACGGATCGAGAGGCCGTGCCCCAGCGTGGGACAACGGCTATGAAGCCCAGCGTGACTCGGGATCAGAATCGAACTGAGATGTTAGTCGACCCCTGCTGCAATATTGCACGATATAGAGGGGCCACACACCCTTTATGATTCACCGATGAGGTACTGCAGCACAAATTTCCGAAAGGGTTTAAACCCGTAAACATCGAATAGTACGACGGAACAACGGATCCGGCCGTCTGGATTAAAGATTTCCTTCTCCACATTCACATGGCTCGAGGGGATGACCTCCACGCCATTAAATATCTTTCTCTAAAGTTGAAAGGACCCGCACAGCACTAGCTGAACAGCCTACCAGAAAACTCAATTGGAACCTGGGAAGATTTGGAAGATGCTTTTCGGGCCAACTTTCAGGGCACTTATGTCCGGCCACCGGATGCTGATGACTTGAGTCACATAATCCAGCAACCAGGCGAATCAGCTCGCAAGCTTTGGAATCGATTCCATATTAAAAAGAACCATATCGTGGATTGTACGGATGTCGAAGCCTTAGCGGCCTTCAAACACAGCGTCCGGGACGAATGGCTTGCCCGACACCTCGGGCAGGAAAAGACGAAGACCATGGCAACCTTAACTGCACTTGATGACCTGCTTCTGTGCGGGTGAGGATAGCTGGTTGGCTCATAGAAGCAATAGCTCGGGCTACCTCGGCACTTCTAAGGCCAGGGATGGCAATAGTAAGCCTCGCCGCAATAAAAATAAGCGTCGAAACAACAACGACGACGCAGACAATACGACATTCAATGCCGGATTCAGTGGTTCTAAATCCGGTCAGTGGAAGACACCTTTTAAAGGAAACAGGGATGGTCCATCTAGTTTGAATAAAATCCTTGAGAGGCCCAGCCAGATTCATGGCACACCAGATAAGCATGCCAACCACACCAACAGGAATTGTTTGGCCTTCAAACAGGCCGGTAAGATAAATACCGAACACAAGGGAAAGGGACCTCCAATTCAAGACGATGATGAGCCCCGTCAGCTGAACACTGGGGGTCGGAAGCCGTTTCCCCCCCCCCCAGGTGAAAATAGTGAACATGATCTATGTCACTCACATCCCCAAAAGGGAGCGCAAGCGCGCACTAAGGGACGCCTACGCTGTAGAGCATGTCGCCCCCAAGTTTAACCCATGGTCAGCCTGTCCGATCACCTTTTATCATAGGGATCACCCAACCAGTATCCGTCACGGGGGTTCGGCCGCCCTGGCACATGATCCAATTATTGACGGACACAATCTCACTAGAGTCCTTATGTATGGGGGAACCAGTCTCAACTTGATCTATCAAGACACTGTCCGCAAGATGGGAATTGACCCATCAAGAATCAAGCCAGTAACACTACCTTTAAAGGCGTGATACTGGGCATGGAGGCCCATTGCACGGGTTCACTAAAATTGTAGGTAGTATTCGGCTCCCCAAACAACTTTCGCAGCGAAGAATTAATCTTTGACATCGTCCCTTTCCGCAGTGGCTATCACGCACTGCTCGGACGTACTGCTTCTGCCCGCTTTAATGTTTTCCCGCAATATGCTTACTTGAAGCTTATGATTCCTGGACCTCGAGGTGTTATTACAGTCAATGGAAATATGGAGCGCCCCTACCATACTAAAGAGCACACCGCGGCCCTCGCAGCTGAGGTCTATGGTAGCCTTATCAAGCGGAATAGTTCATCATCCAATAAAGCCAATGATGTGTCTAAATTAGTCCGGTCCACACATAATTGCGATATATCAACAGATTTGGACCTTGATTAGAAGTTCGGCCTCCGCCGATCACCCCATCAGGTTGCGGATTACGTACCGCGCGTACATAACTACACACTTAAAATTCCCTAGGCAGCGCCGGAGGCGCACTGCAGAAAGGGTCCATAGTATGGCTTGACCCCATCTGGACTGCATATACCTTTTTCATTGTAGGTTCATCAAGAGCCCTACTTGCTATATGGTTGTTTCAGGAGATCCTTTTAAGGCTAGCGTTTCCCAACCATCAAATACTCCTATAAAAGGACTTATTACTAAGGAGAAACGACGCAGACGTGCGACAGGGCATCACTGGAGTTTTTAAACTATTATTTTTAGGCACTGTGTCAGACTTTCCCTTATGTAAATCTTTTTCTTTTTCTCTTTAGGCATGTAACATGACCTTAATATTAAATGGCATTGTCCGTCGAAACAAGCATCGACATATTAATACGAATATAAAGGAAGCAGATGATAATTACCTTTTTGGTTGGGTTCTTGTATTATCTTGTCATCCGCATTCCCCCTTACGTTCGACTAACATATGTGGTTCGGCACGGTCTTCATATGAAGGGCTGTATTCGGCCTCGAAAACTCTTAAGTCCGAACACCTATAGGGAACTCTTCAGCATCCGGGATATTGCATTATATGCATCGTCTCCGAATCATGTCTTTGGTCTATAGTTGAGTTGCCCGGCTCCTATGTTTACCACCGTACGTCCGCAAGTTTGGATCAGGTAGTAAAGGGAGAACTACTGCGATTGTATTTCTGGTTTGTCCGGTTAAGTACCCTAGTGGTGAAAGCCGAAAACTGACTGTCATTATATGCGAGAGTGGGTCAGCGATCGGTGACTTAGTGTTATACTACAAATCGTTCGCGATTTATGCCATGTTATACGAGGGGCTGGGCTTCGACCAGCCGCGTTGCAAAGGCAATGTACTACGTACTGCCGTTCACGCAACGAGGGGCTAGTACTTAGCGCCACCAATGGACTCTTATGGATAAGTGAAAGTACTAAAGTCGCATAGTCTGGTTGCCTAGTTCACCTTGCAAGATGCCTCCTACATTGGAGCAAGACGATGGATAAAGTGTGGTCACGCGTTCCCGAACACCCCTCTAATATTTACATGAGGGTAGAAGCCAACGAGTGTAAAACTTTCAGACTTATAAATTTAAACAGCCAAATAGGACGATAAACTAATCATAAAGCACAGGCATAAATATTTTACACCATAAGTTCATTACACGGTTCTTACAAGCCGGACTCTACTAATCAAATATGATATCTTTTGAGCACTGGCCCTCTATTATGCGTGGCCCCTCGAGGACCTCGCCGAAGTACTTCTCCGGTCGTCTGTGATCCTTGCCTTCAGGCGTCCCCGCGGTTGCAATCTCGGTGGCCTTCATCTTCGCCCATTGTACCTTGACTCGTGCAAAGGCCATCCGGTCACCTTCTATGCAGGCCGATCGCTTGATGGCGTGAACCCGAGGGCACACCTCAACCAGCCACTTCACAAGTCAAAAGACGGACTATTACATCGTTCATGTCTAGTCCGGCCACCCTGTGTAGCTCCGTCAGCTGCTTCAGCTGATCACTGAGGGGCACCTAATACTCTGATGTAAGCTATTGCGACCAGAATAGCTTCTCCATTGAACTCGGCGGCGTCAGCAATACTCCTCGCCAGATCTGCAGATGCGCCTAGAGAACTCTGAACCCGGGTCAGCAAAATGTATCTCTTCCTTGTCAATTTACTCTGCATAAGGAAGGCCTTACCAGCCACTATTTGCCTCGCCTCTTAGATCTTCTGGCGAGCATCTTGGGCCTCAACCTAGGCTTCTTTCACGCTTTCCAGTGCCTTGGTGAGCTTGGAGGATTGTTCCGAACTCTTTTGCTCCAAGGACTCGCACTTGGCGATGGCATCCTTGAGCTCCTGTTCGACCTCCCCCACCCGTGCCTCATGTCTTCGGCGGGTGGTTTGCTCCACCTCTAACTCCTTGGCCACTTTATCAGCAGCTGCCTTGCTCACCTCCACCTCCTTCCTGGCTTGGGCGAGGGCACTCTTGAGGGACTCGACCTTGGCTGCGCCAACTATGAGTATAGTCATAACATTTAGTAAATTTAAAGACTTAGCACACATATCACTTCTGGACTGTATTAGTGCCGCATACCTTGGGTTTCATCAAACCACTTATTGACGCGGTCGAGTTCCTCATCAGCTAGCCGAAGCTTCCGAGTGAGCTCGAGCCTCTAGGGCTTGGGCAGTAGCCACCAGCATAGAAGCCTGTCCAACAAGATAGTATGATACATTATCAATTTGTTTTTGATCCTCTGTCCGGATTGTTCTTATCCAGACAAAGTCTCAGTGGCTACTGTCTATACATAGGTTCAGCCTTATATATCGCATACCTCAAAGCCCGTTAGTAGGCTGTTGAAGGCTTCAGTCAATCCGCTCTTCGTGGAGCGATCCTTTTCCATAACTGCACCCATCAGGGACATCTGCTCTTCGTGTTACTCCATGATGGGCGCATGTTGCAGCGCTTCCTGCAGAGTGTCAGCAGCCTTCAGATTGACAGAGGCTGCCGATGGAACTGCTGATCCTCCCCTTTCTGTCGAAGGGGGGTGTTGGGCCGAACACGGAGCCGTATTGTTCTCCGGGACGGTGTTTGGCAAGGGCCCGAACTACTGAGGCCCCCCACCCTCGGTGGTCATGGGGGTCGCCGTGCCCCGCTCTACATCGTCCGAGGTGTTATCCTCGGGCGCCTTCTCGACGGCCTCCTCCGCTCCCCCTTGGCGAGGAGATGTCCTTTGGGATGACACCTCGGCGTCATCCATGGAAGGGGGGAGAAGGCGTATGATGGTTCGTCACTCTCCACCTCTTCAGGTGCTAGAGAGTTCCCCTCTGAAGAAGAGGGAATCGGGATCTCGCACAGAGGGCTGAAAGTCAAAGAAAAGACTTGATTCATATAACAAAGGCAGATTAAGCGATACCTGAACAAGTAAGTTTTTGATACTTACATTTCGGGGAGGGGCTTCTCGCTTTGGATCCTCTTCGGGCTATGTTCAGACTCTGAGTCTGAACTATCCGAGAGGACAACCCTCCCCTTCTTCGGCATCACTCCCTCTAGGTTCTCGGAGGCTGCCCTCCTTCCCCTCCTCGTCTTGCGTGGGAAGTCACTCTCCACTTCCTCCTCCTCATCCTCCTCTTCATCCTCATCTTCCTCATGAGAGGAGAAGCCATTGATCTCTGCGGACACTGCATCCGAAGGACCTTTGCAGCGGGCCCCATCCTTGGACCCCTTGCCCTTCTTCTTGATTTTCTTCTTCGGTGCCTGATAGGGCGTCGAGACCAGCATCTCCTCTAGCTGAGGAGTGACTGGGTCTTCGGGCAATGGAGCCGGACTCTTAATCCGCTCCGACTTCTTGGTCTAGCCCTGCAAAAAGGTGGGTTGATGAGTTTCGTATTCATAGAGTACATAAACTAGATATATCTTTGGAAAATTAGACACTTACTGGAGTGGCCGGATTCTTGGCGTTGAGGCCAACTCTTCTGTGCACTTGGTTTTCTAGGCATTTTAGGTGCACAATACAAAAATTAAACAACATGCTCCAGTCCATAAAAACGGGTTGCAAAGTCAAATGTTTGTCCTTGGTTGCAAGCTTAAGTCACATCCAAGAAATGAGAATGAATGTCAAACATGTTGACACTGTCGCTCAGCCGCTAACATTGAGGTACATGCTTTCAACATTCTAGTAAATCGAAAACTCGTCTGAAATTCATGAAACTTGATATGATATCTTGGAACGGCAGCGACATGCCATGGTAAAAATATTGTCACATTTGGGGCTGGTGTGGGGTATAAGCTTCTCGCACACCAGAGCTTCTCTCACAACAAGCCTGATGGTTTCAGTAGGGTACGTGCCACCTTGGGGGATGAAATGATATATGTTGCCTCTTTTTACTTTCAAAATGTTTCTCGTGTCAACATAGAACAACACGAGTGTTGTGTCAATTTTTGGGATTTTTCGGGGTTCGTTTTCACATTTTCATGCATTAATTGCGTTTTCAATGCATTTATGAACACAATTCAAACTTGAACTACATTCACGTGCTCTAATGCATATAAATTGGTTGAAAATTCAAATCTGTGTCATTGGTGGATGCTTAGGTCCCATGCAAGAAATGGGAATGAATGTCAAACACCCTGCCACCGTCACTCAGCCGCAAACATTGAGATTCCTGGTTTCTAAATTCTAGTAAATCCAAAACTCGTCTTAAATTCATGAAACTTGGCATGCTATCATGGAGCAGCATCAACATGTCGTGGTAAAAATATTGTCCCATTGGGGCAGGTTTGGGGATATGCTTCTCACAAACCAAAGGCTCTCACTACAAGCGTGATGGTTTTGGTAGGGTACGTCCCACCTTTGGGGACGAAATGATATCCGCTGCCTCTTATTGCTTTCAAAAAATTTCTAGTGTCAACATAGAACAATATGTTGTGTCAATTTTTGGGATTTTTTGTGATTCGTTTGGATATTTTATGCATTAAATGCATTTTGAATGCATTTATGTGCACAATTCAAATTTGAACTACATGCACACGCTCTAATGCATATAAATTGGTTGAAAATTAAAATTTGTGTCCTTAGTTGCATGCTTAGACCCCATGCAAGAAATGGGAATGAATGTCAAACACTCTTCCACCGTCACTCGGCCACAAACATTGAGATTCGTGGTTTCTAAATTCTAGTAAATCCAAAACTCGTCTGAAATTCATGAAACTTGGCATGCTGGCATGCTGTCGTGGTAAAAATATTGTCTCATTTGGGGAAGGTTTGGGGATATGCTCCTCACAAACCAAAGTCTCTCACAACAAGCCTGATGTTTTCGGTAGGTTACGTCCCACTTGTGGGGATGAAATGATATCCGCTGCCTCTTATTGCTTTCAAATTTTTTTCTAGTGTCAACATAGAACAATAGGAGTGTCATGTAAATTTTTGGGATTTTTCGGGGTTCGTTTGGACATTTTTATGCATCAATTGCGTTTACAAAGCATTTATGAGCACAATTCAAATTTGAACTACATGCACATGCTCTAATGCATATAAATTGGTTGAAAATTCAAATATGTGTCCTTGGTTGCATGCTTAGGTCCCATGCAATAAATGGGAATGAATGCCAAAACCCTGCCACTGACACTCGGTCGCAAACATTGAGATTCCTGGTTTTTAAATTCTAGTAAATCCGAAACTTGTCTGAAATTCATATGGAGCGGCATCAACATGCCGTAGTAAAAATATTGTCCCATTTGGGGCAGGTTTGGGGATATACTTCTCACAAACCAAAGGTTCTCACAACAAGCCTGATGGTTTCGGTAGGGAACATCCCACCTTTGGGGACGAAACGATATCCGCTCCCTCTTATTGCTTTCAAAAAATTTCTAGAGTCAACATAGAACAATAGGAGTGTTGTGTCAATTTTTGGGATTTTTCGGGGTTTGTTTGGACATTTTTATGCATTAATTGAGTTTTCGATGCATTTGTGTGCATAATTCAAATTTGAACTACATGCACATGCTCTAATGCATATAAATTGGTTGAAAAATCAAATCTTTGTCCTTGGTTGCATGCTTAGGTCCCATGCAAGAAATAGGAATGAATGTCAAACACCCTGCCATCGTCACTCGGCCGCAAACATTGAGATTCCTTGTTTTTAAATTCTAGTAAATCCAAAACTCATCCAGAATTCATAAAACTCGGCATGCTATCATGGAGCGGCATCGACATGCCGTGGTAATTTTCTTGTCCCATTTGGGGCAGGTTTGGATATAAGCTTCTCACAAACCAGAGCTTCTCACAACAAGCCTGATGGTTCCGGTAGGAATGTCCCACCTTCGGGGACAAACTGATATCCACTGCCTCTTATTGCTTTCAAAAAATTTCTAGTGTTACATAGAACAACAGGAGTGTTGTGTTAAATTTTGCAATTTTTCAGGGTTCCTTTGGACATTCTTATACATTAATTGGGCTTCTAGGCATTTTATGTGCATAATTCAAATTTGAACTACATGCAAATGCTCCAGTGCATATAAATTGGTTGAAAAATCAAATCTTTGTCATTGGTGCATGCTTAGGTCCCATGCAAGAAATGGGAATGAATTTCAAACACCAGAGCACTATTGATTACCGGCAAAATGTTGAGATACTTTGCTTTTAAATTCTAGCAAATCCAAAACTCGTGCGAATTCATGAAATTTGGCTTGCTATTGTGGAATGGCACCCGACATGCTATGGTATTTTTCGTGTCCATTTTGAGAGAAGAAGCACTCGAATAATTGCCAACAAGGCATTTTCAAACAAATAGCTGCCACTCTAACCTCGCAAACGTTTGTATAATTCAAATCGTGTGCGTTATGTTAACCATTCACGTGACGCCACATGTCTTCTTCTAATGGCTATATATAGGAGGTGCCGTGCAGACAACTTCTTGACTGAACAGGAGGCGTGCGAGCATAGTCCGGTGCGCAGGATGACCGAGAGGCGTGCAAGCTGTCCTCCAATGCGCAGGCTCACCGGGAAGCATGCGAGTTGTATGCTGCACAGGCTCACTGGGAATAGAGCTCTTTGACTTGCATGGTGGCCCGCCTTCCTCTCCATTAATGGCACCCGAGCCGCTGCTTAATACGGGCGGCCATACTGTTCGCCTCCCATTCCCCTCCATCCCGCAGACCTCCACCAACACCATGGTGCAGAAGGATCATCTGCCACTAGTCTTCAAGTCTGGTGAAGTCGATGATGACCCACAAGTGTATGTGATCACACCAGCTTTCGAGGGTAGAGTATTCAACCCAAATTTATTGATTCGACACAAGGGGAGCCAAAGAATATTTTTGAGTATTAGCAGTTGAGTTGTCAATTCAACCACACCTGGATAACTTAGTATCTGCAGCAAGGTATTTAGTAGCAAAGTAATATGATAGTAATGGTAATGGTGGTAAAAGGTAAAGATAGTAATAGCAATATTTTTGGTGTTTTGTAGTGATTGTAACAGTAGCAACGGAAAAGTAAATAAGCAAAGCACAATATATGAAAAGCTCGTAGGCAATGATCAGTGATGGATAATTATGCTGGATGCGATTCCTCATGTAATAGCTATAACATAGGGTGACACAGAACTAGATCCAGTTCATCAATGTAATATAGGCATGTATTCCGTAAATAGTCATACGTGCTTACGGAAAAGAACTTGCATGACATATTTTGTCCTACCCTCCCGTGGCAACGGGGTCCTAGTGGAAACTAAGGGATATTAAGGCCTCCTTTTAATAGAGAACCGGACCAAAGCATTAACACATGGTGAATACATGAACTCCTCAAACTACGGTCATCACCGAGAAGTATCCCGATTATTGTCACTTCGGGGTTGTCGGATCATAACACATAATAGGTGACTATAGACTTGCAAGATAGGATCAAGAATACACACATATCGATGAAAACATAATAGGTTCAAATCTGAAATCGTGGCACTCGAGCCCTCGTGACAAGCATTAAGCATAGCAAAGTCATAGCAACATCAATCTCAGAACATAGTGGACACTAGGGATCAAACCCTAACAAAACTAACTTGATTACATGATAAATCTCATCCAACCCAGCACCGTCCAGCAAGCCTACGATGGAATTACTCACGCACGGCGGTGAGCATCATGAAATTGGTGATGGAGGATGGTTGATGATGACGACGGCGACGAATCCCCCTCTCCGGAGCCCCGAACGGACTCCAGATCAGCCCTCCCGAGACTGATTAGGGCTTGGCAGCGGCTCCGTATCGTAAAATGCGATGAAACTTTCTCTCTAATTTTTTTTCTCCGCAAGACGGAATATATGGAGTTGGAGTTGAGGTCGGCGGATCCTCAGGGGGGCCACGAGATAGGGGGTGCGCCCTATAGGGGGGGGGCCACCCTCGTGGATAGGGTGTGGGACCCCTGGTCTTCATCTTTTGCGAGGATTTTTTATATTTTCTGAAACTTGTCTCCGAGGATTTCCAGGTCATTCCGAGAACTTTTGTTTTCTACACATGAAACAACATCATGGTAATTCTGCTGAAAACAGCGTCAGGCCGGTTAGTTTTGTTCAAATCATGCAAGTTAGAGTCCAAAATAAGGTCAAACGTGTTTGGAAAAGTAGATACGTTGGAGACATATCAACTCCCCCAAGCTTAAATCTTTTCTTGTCCTCAAGCAATTCAGTTGATAAACTGAAAGTGATAAAGAAAAACTTTTACAAACTCTGTTTGATCTTGTTGTTGTAAACATGCAAAGTCAGCATTCAGGTTTCAACAATATTATAAACTAACCATACTCACAATAACACTCAGGTCTCACAATTACTCATATCAATAACATAATCAGCTAGCAAGCCATAATAATAAAACTCGGATGACAACACTTTCATAAAACAATCATAACATGATATAACAAAATGATATCTCGCTAGCCCTTTCTGAGACCGCAAAACATAAATGCAGAGCACCTTTAAAGATCAAGGACTGACTAAACATTGTAATTCATGGTAAAAGAGATCCAGTCAAGTCATACCCAATGTAAACCAATAATAATGAATGCAAATGACAGTGTGCTCTCCAGCGGGTGCTTTTTAATAAGAAGGGTGATGACTCAACATAAAAGTAAATAGATAGGCCCTTCATAGAGGGAAGAAGAGATTTGTAGAGGTGCTAGAGCTTGATTTTAAAATAGAGATTGAATAACATTTTGAGCGGCATACTTTTGTTGTCAAGGCAACAACTATGAGATGGTTGTATCTTCCATACTATATGCATTATAGGCAGTTCCCACGCAGAATGGTAAAAGTTTATACTCCCCCAACCACCAACAAGCATCAATCCATGGCTTGCTCGAAACAACGAGTGCCTCCAACTAACAACAGCCCTGGGGGAGTTTTGTTTAATTATTTTGATTTGCTTTGATCTTTTTGGATCATGGGACTAGGCATCCCGGTTACCGGCCCTTTCTTGTGAATGAGGAGCGGAGTCCACTCCTCTGAGAATAACCCACCTAGCATGGAAGATATAGGCAGCCCTAATGGAAACATGAGCGGCTAGATCATACAATGAGCGGCTAGAGTTTGGCACATACAAATTTACTTGGAACGAAAGGTAAATACCGCATATAGGAAGGTATGGTGGACTCATATGGAACAACTTTGGGGTTGGAGTTTGGATGCACAAGTAGTATTCCCGCTTAGTACAGGTGAAGGCTAGCAAAAGACTGGGAAGCGACCAACTGAGAGAGCGACAACAGTCATAACCATGCATTAAAAATAATTCACACCGAATACAAACATGAGTAGGATATAATCCACCATGAACATAAATATCATGAAGGCTATGTTGATTTTGTTTCAACTACATGCGTGAACATGTGCCAAGTTGAGTCACTCAATTCATTCAAAGGAGGATACCATGCCATCATACCACATCATAATCATTCTAATAGCATGTTGGCACGCAAGGTAAACCATTATAACTCAAAGCTAATCAATCATGGCACAAGCAACTATAATCTCTAAATGTTATTGAAAATATCTTTACTTCATAATAAGCTGAATCAGGAACAATGAACTTATCATATTTACAAAAACAAGAGAGGTAGAGTTCATACCAGCTTTTCTCATCTCAATAAGTCCATCATATATCATCATTATTGCCTTTCACTCGCACGACCGAACGATGTGTATAATAATAGAGTGTACAAGCATTGGACTAAGCTGGAATCTGCAACCATTCAACTCAAGAGAGAAGACAAATAATATGGGCTCTAAATTAAATAAACAATCATGCATATGAGAGCCACTAAACATTTTCAATATCGTCTTCTCGACCCCCAAAGGAAAGAAAAGAAAAGAAAACTATTTACACGAGAAAGCTCCCAACAAGAAAAAGAAGAACAAGAAATCTTTTTGGGTTTTTCATTTTAATTTCTACTACAAGCATGGAAATTAAGCTAACTAATTTTTTTGGTTTTTCTTAAGGTTTATCAAACACATAAGAAGAAAACTAGAATTAGAAAATTTAAACTAACAAGGATAATACAATGAAAGAGTATGAGCACCGACAACTAGTGTGTGAACATGAATGTAAGGTCGGTGAGAAATACGTACTCCCCCAAGCTTAGGCTTTTGGCCTAAGTTGGTCTAATACCAGGGACCTCCGCTACTCTCCCCGGTGTGATGAGAGGTGTAATCAGGATACCACTGGCTGGTCATCTCCGGATCCCATTGGACAGATGATGCACGATAAGGGTTCAGTTCAGGTTCCGGCTCAGGTTTAGGTTCTAGAGTAAAAGCTTGGGCTCGATGATTGTTCACCGCTTCCAGTGTGACGAGAAAATTTTCTACAAGCAAATCAAACAACAGAGGCGCAGGCAAAATAATAATCTCAAAGTGTTTCTTATTGAATCTAAGTTTATACAAGAGCATCCTCTCTTCGTTGTCGACAATAAACTTGTGTGCTACCATGCTCTTGTAATCTAAAATGTGAGGAGGCAATGTTGTCTCCTCTTTCTCAAGATGCCTAGTAGGTATCCTAAAATGTCTAGCAAGACATGAAGCATAGATACCTCCAAATATGGGGCCTTTTGTATGATTCAGGGCTAGCCGTTTAGCAACGACGGCACCCATACTAAAAGTATTGTCTCCAAGCAAGGCATGTTGAAGAATGATAATATCAGGAACACTTAAGTTTCCACTATTCCCACGACCAATCAAGCATCTACTAGCAAATATAGCAAAGTATCATAAAACAGGAAAGTGTATGCTTGAGATTTTTGCCACGGAACCTTTCTTTGCCTCCTCTACAGCTATAGTGTTAACAAAGCCCTCCACATCTTCACGATGGGGTTCCTCTAATTCTCCCCCAAAAGGTATCTTACATACCGCACAAAAGTCACTTAAAGTCATTTCTCTAAATTCATCATATAAATGAAATGATACTGAAGGTGGTGACTTCTTAGGATAATAATAAAAGTTTTGCATGAAAGTATTGGTAAGCAAGAGATACTGATCTATTCTGTCGAGGAGAAAATTGTTGACGCTTGCACTCTCGATCAAAGAATAAAAATCTTCATGAATTCCAGCTTCTTTCAAGAATTTATCACATGGCCATTCGCTCGACCGTACTTCCGCTAAACGGGGAAGATTATACTTGGCCTTTTCCTTCTCTTTAGCTTGTTTTTCCTAAGAGCCTTGGCTAGAAGAGCCCCTCAAAAGTCTCCTTAACATTTTCTAAAAATTTCTGAAATTTTAGTAACTTCAAAATAAAAGTGAAAAAAACTTAACAAGAATGGTAGCAACTACTCCTACAAGTGCCTAGAGCCTACATCATGCATTAGAATTACTTGGAACCTCATAAATTTAACATGCAAGCTCAAGAACAGGGTCACCAAGGCAGCAAGGATTTGCAATGAATAAAGCACTAGAACAGAAACTAATTGGAACAATGGAGGAGTCACATACCAAGCAACAATCTCCCAAAACATTTTTGTGAATGGAGCTTTGAGCAAGGAGATCGAAAATCGCAGCAAAACAAGCTAGAACTCGTGCTTGAGCTGGATGGGGATTTTTTTTTGGGTAGAATATGGAGTGTGTGGGTGCTGTCATAAGTGGAGGGGGGCTACCAGGAGCCCACGAGATAGGGGGGCGCGCCCTATAGGGGGGCGCCCTCCACTCTTGTGGCCTGGTGCTTGCCCCTCTTGCAGTGATTTCAGTGCCTAAAATCCTCAAATAATCCATAAAAAATCATACTAAATTTGGAAGGCATTTGGAGCACTTTTATTTTAGGGATATTTTTTTATTGCACGGATAAATCAGAAAATAGACGGATAATACTATTTTTGTTCTATTTATTTTAAATAACAGAAAGTAAAAAGAAAGTACAGAAGGTTGTGCCTTCTAGTTTCATCCATCTCATGGTCATCAAAATGAATCCACTAACAAGGTTGATCAAGTCTTGTTAATAAACTCATCCCGAATAACACGGAACTGGAGAAATTTCGAGGTGACACTATGTTACCTCAACGGGGATATGAAAATCCCCAACAATAAGAATATCATACTTTTTCTTGACAGTAGGGAGAGGAAATTCAAAACCTCCTATAATAATTGATGGAATTTTCACAATAGTATTTATGCTATGAACTTGGATTTGCTTCGTCGGAAAATGTACCGTATGCTCATTTCCGTTAAAAAGAAAGGTGACATGGCCCTTGTTGCAATCAATAACAGCTCCTGCAGTATTTAAAAAGGCTCTACCAAGAATAATAGACATACTATCGTCCTCGGGAATATCATGAATGACAAAGTCTGTTAAGATAGTAACATTCGCAACAACAACAGGCACGTCCTCACAAATGCCGACAGGTATAGCAGTTGATTTGTCAGCCATTTGCAAAGATATCTCAGTAGGTGTCAACTTACTTAATTCAAGTCTACGGTACAAGGAAAGAGGCATAACACTAACACCGGCTCCTGAATCACATAAAGCAGTCTTAACATTATTTCTTTTAATAGAGCAAGGTATAGTGGGTACTCCGGGATCACCAAGTTTCTTAGGTATTCCACCCTTAAAGGTATAGTTGGCAAGCATGGTAGAAATCTCAGTCTCAGGTATTTTCCTCTTATTAGTGATGATATCTTTCATATATTTAGCATAAGGGTTTGTTTTAAGCAAATCAGTTAAGCGCATGCATAAGAAAATAGGTCTAATCATTTTAGCAAAATGCTCAAAGTCCTCATCATCCTTTGTCTTGGATGGTTTAGGAGGAAAGGGCATGGGTTTCTAAACCCATGGTTCTCTCACTAGTAGAAAAGGGGGCAATGGTCCAGGCCAGGTCAGCCCATTAGTCCCGGTTCAATCCAGAACCGGGACCAATGGGAGCATTGGACCCGGTTCGTGAGCCCCGGGGGTCGGACGGGCCACGTGGGCCATTGGTCCCGGTTCGTCTGGACCTATTGGTTCCGGTGGTGGGACGAACCGGAACCAATGTGCCTCGCTCCTGGCCCACCACCATTGGTCCCGGTTGGTGGCTTGAACCGGGACCAAAGGCTGCCCTTTAGTCCCGGTTCACGCCACCAACCGGGACTAAAGGGTTGGCCCTCGTTGCGGTCAGAGTTTAGTCCCACCTCGCCAACCGAAGGGGAATCAGACCGGTTTATAAGCCCCTCCCTCTCTCTCCCTTTGTTGAGCTCCTCTCAAAATGAAAATAAATGCCCTTATACAGGAAATTTAATCTAAATTCATATTGAAATTCTCTGAAATTAGTAGAAATTTATTATGAATTTAGGTTGAATTTTCTCTATAAGCGCATCTATGCTCATTTCTGAGCAGTTTTTTATATAGTTTTTTTTCTTTTCTGCTATATTTATTTTTTTTCTTTTTATTTCTGAGTTATCATAAGTCATTAAAAATAAGCATCTATGCTCATTTTTTAGTTAAGTTAATCACAACTATTTTTTCTTCTATTTATTTCTGAATTGTAATAAGTCATTAAAAATAAGCATCTATGCTCATTTTTTAAGTAAAGTTAATCACAACTATTTTTTATTCTATTTATTTCTGAGTAGTTTTTTATATAGTTTTTTTTCTTTTCTGCTATATTTATTTTTTTTCTTTTTATTTCTGAGTTGTAATAAGTCATTAAAAATAAGCATTTATGCTCATTTTTTAGTTAAGTTAATCACAACTATTTTTTCTTCTATTTATCTCTGAATTGTAATAAGTCATTAAAAATAAGCATCTATGCTCATTTTTTAAGTAAATTAATCACAACTATTTTTGCTTCTATTCATTTCTGAGCAGTTTTTTATATAGTTTTTTTCTTTTCTGCTATATTTATTTTTTATTTTTATTTCTGAGTTGTAATAAGTCATTAAAAATAAGCATTTATGCTCATTTTTTAGTTAAGTTAATCACAAGTATTTTTTCTTCTATTTATTTCTGAAATGTAATAAGTCATTAAAAATAAGCATCTATGCTCATTTTTTAAGTAAAGTTAATCACAACTATTTTTGCTTCTATTTATTTCTGAGTAGTTTTTTATATAGTTTTTTTTCTTTTCTACTACATTTATTTTTTTCTTTTTATTTCTGAGTTGTAATAAGTCATTAAAAATAAGCATCTATGCTCATTTTTTAGTTAAGTTAATCACAACTATTAAAAATAAGTCACTAAAAATAAAAAAGAGGCGCAATGGTCGTTAATTTGCTTCAAGCCTTTCGGGATAGTGTCAACTGCACTGCACATAGCTCTGTGCAGTCTATCCTATTCCTGAAGGCTTGAAGCTAACCAACGTGCAGGTGAGCATTGAGCCTCTTCTTCATCGTCTCTGCACTCAGGGCTTATAAACAGCTGCGAGTGCCTCTCGCTTCGCGAGGTGGGACTAAAAAACAGCTACAGAAAGAATCCACTAAAAAACAATTGCAAAAAATAAAAAATTAGACGGGTCCATTGGTACCGGTTGGTGGCGCCAACCGGTACCAATGCCCCTCTTTGGTACCGGTTGGTGCCACCAACCGGTACCAATGCCCGCCTTTTGTCCCGGTTGGAGCCACCAACCGGGACCAAAGGTCCTCGTTTCCCGTCCTTTGGGCTGCCGAAAAGAGGCCTTTGGGTCCGGTTGGTGGCTCAAACCGGGACAAAAGGCGGTATTGTTACCGGTTTGCCATATGAACCGGGACCAAAGCCTTTGCTATATAAGTAGCAGTTCCGCCCCGCCCCGAGTTCGATCTCTCTCGACGCCGCGCGCCGTCCCCTGCCGCGCCACCTCGCCGTCGCGGCCCCGCCCCGACGTCGTCGCCGCCCCACCCCCGACACCATCGCCAGCCCACCCCGACGCCGTCCCCTGTCGCCCCGACGCGCGCCGTCGCCGCCCCGCCCCACTGTCGTCGCCGCCCGCCCTGCCGCCCCGACGCCGTCGCCGCCCCGCCCCGACGTCGCCGCCCGCCCTGCTGCACCTCGTCGTCGTCGACGCCGGCCGTGAGCAACTTTATTTTATTTTTGTTAGATTTTTTTAGATTTTTTTGTTAGTTCATATATTTATTTGTTAGATTAGATTTGTAGTAATATATATATGTAGTTCATATTGTGTAATTTAGATTGTGTAATTAATTTGTTCATATTATGTTAGATTTTTTTTAGATTTTTTTTGTTCATAGATTTATTTGTTAGATTAGATGTGGTGTAATTTAGATATGTAGTTCATATTGTGTAATTTAGATTGTGTAATTAATTTGTTCATATTATGTATGATTTTTTTCTGTTAGTAGATTTTTTTGTTAGATTTTGTTAGATTTTTTATGATTTTTGTTAGATTTTTTTAGATTTTTTTGTAGTTCATAGATTTTTTTTGTTGGATGTGTAGTTCATAGATTTTTTATCATATATATGCAAAGATCGAATATGTCAAATTTTTATGATTTTTTCTGTTCATAGAATCTTTATGATTGTTTTCTGTTGTAATTTTGTTTATAGAATTTTAATGATTTTTTTGTTCATGGTACGTATTTAGAAAAATGAAAAAAATAAGAAGAGAAAGTGTTTAATATAATTAGTTAGAAAAATACTAGTTTATTTTTAGTGAGTACTACTTTATTTTGTTTATAGTAAGTGATTCATATATAGTTGAACTAGCTAGTTGATTTAATAAACTACTTTATTTTACTATATATAGAAGTAGTTTGTTTTTAGTAAGTACTACTTTATTTATTTATAGTAAGTGTTTAGTAGTTGAACTAGCTAGTTGACTTAATTAATAAAACTACTTTATTTAACTATATATAGAAGTAGTTCCCGCATCGACGTCGGCGATGCCTATCCCGCATCCTCGTCGTCGTCGACTCGGCGTGGAGGCTTGCTTGATCAGGGCCATGTTCGGGACTGGGCTCCGCCGGGCTGGTATTGGGAGGTGCTACCTTCCGGGGGACGTAGGTTGGTGAGGAGGCAGCCCATTGTTGACCTGATTCTTGTTTGGTGGCAGTCGCGTGGGCCAGTGATGGTGCCGAGTCTTCCGGACACCGCGGAGGTGGTACGTCACTGTGTCAGCGAGGAGGACGAGCACGTCCGTCGCTACATGGTTGCATTGGAGGGCAGGTTCGACAATACCTGGCAGGGTTCTGTTCATGGGGAGTCTCAACTGGAGGGCTATGATCCTGTGATGGTTCCTTATCTTTGGGTGTCCACCGCCCGCGTCGATACCCGTCGGGCGCTACGGTTCTAGTTGTATTAGTGATGCTATATCAGTGATAATATTCGATGATGTACGGACACCAAGAGATGATGTACTTTTGCTTATAACTATTGAATGCATGCTAATTTGAATACTACTTTATTTTATGATTTGGTTTTGCTTATTTTATGATTTGGTTTTGCTTATTGAATGCTCATATTGGATAAGTTCTCCTTCATTCCCGTGTGCTAGACAATTTGATGTAATAATGCACTCGGGAATGAAAGGAGGAGCTACGTACATCACCGATAGTCAACCCGTGATTAATAATCTAGTTTAATATTTGAATTATGAACATAGGCCGGAAATGTCGTACTCGGACGACGAAAACCGCCCGGGGGAGTGCGACTGGTGCCACGACGACCGAGGTATCTGCGACAGGTTCATTGAGCTGGACGAAGATCGTCGCTTCAGCATTAAGCTCGAGGAGACCTTCGATGTTCATACGGTACGCAACCGACGACAATAGTTTTTTTTCGTAATTACTCATGACTTCAACTATTTTAATCATGACAATATTTTTCATCTTTTCCAATTCGACTAGCTTATCCCATGCTTTGCAAGACGCTATGTCTTGGAGAGGATGGGTTTTGAAGACCATGAAAGTTTCGAAACCAAAAAAATTATCCTAAGTACCCATCATGGTGTGGATTTTCAAGTAAAGTTGTACAATGCTCAGAGTGTAACCCATTTTGGTTGCAAAAATTGGGAAGCACTTTGCAAGATGTATGGTCTTGATGAGGGTATGCTTGTCACCATGGATCTTGGTGATCCTACAATCGAGCAAGAGAGACCTTCGATTTGGGTCCTTGTGGATACACCTCCAATTCTTCCCCCATGTGAGCTTAACATAGTTATTAAGTAATTTATATTGTTTATTTCAAAATAGTTGACAACTTATTTCCATTGATAGCTTATTTTCATTCTTCAAAGAATGTGCGGAAGATGGTAGACAGAACCTACTACACCGAAGGCTCCGAATTAACTTATCAGGAGAAAAATCATCTGGTTGCATTTTGTACTGATCTTGAGAATTACAATATCTACAATCAAACTCCTCAACATTATGGTCAATACATGCCACTAGTGCACGTGTTGAACTACGGTAACTACCATGGAGATACCCTGGTAAGATTTTTTACTATTACGACATCCGTGTATCTGTTTGCACACTTCTAAAACTAGTACATCATTGCTAACTACGAAGTTATTACTATGTTTTTCAACAGATAATCCTGAATGATTGTGTGCCTTATCTGATGTATACACACGGTAGCCTTCATGTTTTGAACATACAACCAGGTCTTCCTACGAATCTGAACTGTCCATACCGGGTTTCTAAAAGAAGTGGAGACATGACAATCAAAGAATGGAAAAAATGTATGGACAGTCGTAAGGAGCTTCTTGGAAGCAACCATCAGCGGAGGGCAAGAATTGGAGATAGGATGATCGCCATTCTTCATAATGGAGAGTCAGGGTCTATATTGTTTTATGCTATTTTACCTTAAGGGTGTTCGATGACTATGAGGACGATGATCTTATGACTTATTATTAATAACGAGTAGAAGTTGTATGATGATGCATATGACTTGTTATTATATATGATGATGTATGATGCGCATGCATGAGCATGTTATATCAGCGGGTGAAATGAACATAGTAGCAGCGTTGATAAAACAAGGACGAAGATATAATAGAGGACACTTCTCTCTATTAGCTAGCTAATAACAACCTAAAAATAACCCCCAAAACCCCTAAAGCAGCCACATTTGTAAAAAAACATGAACTTTTGGTCCCGGTTGGAGCCACCAACCGGGACCAAAGGCCCCCCTGACTGGGCTCGGCGGACCGGCCACGTGGAGGCACATCTGTCCCGGTTCGAGTTTGAACCGGGACTAATGGGTGGAGGTATTAGTAACGACCCATTAGTCCCGGTTCATGAACCGGGACTAAAGGCCCTTACGAACCGGGACTAATGGGTGTTTTTCTACTAGTGTCTTTCTCTACCATGCTTCCTAGCAACAAAATCTCTCTTATCATAACGTTGGTTTCTTGATTGTGGGTTATCAAGTCCAATAGCGGGTTCAATTTCTATATCATTGTTATTACTAGGTTGAGCATCTACATGAACATCATTATTAGCATTATCATCAGGTTCGTGTTCATCTCCGGATTGTGTTTCAGCATCAGAGATAGAAGTATTATTAGGATTCTCATGTATTTCTACATTAGGTTCACTAGAAGTTTGCAAAGTCCTATCATTCTTCTTTTTCTTCTTCTTAGAAGAACTAGGAGCATCTAGATTATTATTCTGAGAATCTTATTCAATTCTTTTAGGGTGGCCTTCAGGATACAAAGGTTCTTGAGTCATTCTACCAGTTCTAGTAGCCACTCTAACAGCAAAGTCATTTTTATTATTTAATTCAGCAAGCAATTCATTCTGAGACTTAAGTACTTGTTCAGCTTGAGTAGCAACCATGGAAGCATGTTTACTAGTGAGTTTAATTTCACCTTTAACTCTAGCAACATAATCCTTTAAGCATACTATCGTATAAGCATTATTCTTCAATTGTCTACCAACGTAATCAATGAAATTTGCTTGTCTATTCATGAAATCATTAAATTCATCTAAACAAGGGCTATGAAATTTAGTAGATGGGATTTCATCTTTATCATATCTATAGAGAGAATTTACCTTTACTACCTGTGTCAGGTTATCAAGACAATGTGTTTCTTCAACAGGCGGTATATTAAGACCATGTATTTCTTCAATAGGAGGTAAACTCTTAACATCTTCAGCTTTAATACATTTCTCTTTCATTGACTTCTTTGCCTCTTGCATATCTTCAGGACAGAGAAATAGAACACCTCTCTTCTTCAGAGTGGGTTTAGGGATAGGCTCAGGAGTTGGCTCAATTGGTTCAGGAATTTCCTCAGGAATTGGCTTAGGGAGAGTCCAATTATTTTCATTAGTCAACATATTATTCAATAGTAACTCAGCTTCGTCGACTGTTCTACCCCTGAAAACACAACCAGCACAACTCCCCTCGTAGTTGAGGGATAGATCTTGGTTTTAGAGTCTTTCAACTTCTTCATAGTGATCCACAGATATAAATCCCAAGTGACTCAGAGAATAGAGCTATGCTCCCCGGCAACGGCGCTAGAAATTAGTCTTGATGATCCACAAGTGTAGGGGATCGCAACAGCTTTCGAGGGCAGAGTATTCAACCCAAATTTATTGATTCGACACAAGGGGAGCCAAAGAATATTCTTGAGTATTAGCAGTTGAGTTGTCAATTCAACCACACCTGGATAACTTAGTATCTGCATCAAGGTATTTAGTAGCAAAGTAATATGATAGTAATGGTAACGGTGGTAAAAGGTAAAGATAGTAATAGCAATATTTTTGGTGTTTTGTAGTGATTGTAACAGTAGCAACGGAAAAGTAAATAAGTGAAGCACAATATATGAAAAGCTCATAGGCAATGGATCAGTGATGGATAATTATGCCGGATGCGACTCCTCATGTAATAGCTATAACATAGGGTGACACAGAACTAGCTCTAGTTCATCAATGTAATGTAGGCATGAATTCTGTAAATAGTCATACGTGCTTATGGAAAAGAACTTGCATGGCATCTTTTGTCCTACCCTCCCGTGGCAGCGGGGTCCTAGTGGAAACTAAGGGATATTAAGGCCTCCTTTTAATAGAGAACCGAACCAAAGCATTAAGACATGGTGAATACATGAACTCCTCAAACTACAGTCATCACCGAGAAGTATCCCGATTATTGTCACTCCGGGGTTGTCGGATCATAACACATAATAGGTGACTATAGACTTGCAAGATAGGATCAAGAACACACATATATCGATGAAAACATAATAGGTTCAGATCTGAAATCATGGCACTCGCGCCCTCGTGACAAGCATTAAGCATAGCAAAGTCATAGCAACATCAATCTCAAAACATAGTGGACACTAGGGATCAAACCCTAACAAAATTAACTTGATTACATGGTAAATCTCATCCAACCCATCACCATCCAGCAAGCCTATGATGGAATTACTCACGCACGGTGGTGAGCATCATGAAATTGGTGATGGAGGATGGTTGATGATGACGACGGCGATGAATCCCCCTCTCCGGAGCCCCAAACAGACTCCAGATCAGCCCTCCCGAGAGAGATTAGGGCTTGGCGGCGGCTCCATATCGTAAAACGTGATGAAACTTTCTCTCTGATTTTTTTCTCCGCGAGACGGAATATACGGAGATGGAGTTGAGGTCGGCGGAGCCTCAAGGGGCCCACGAGATAGGGGGCCCGCCCTATAGGGTGGCGTGCCCCCAACCTTCGTGGACAGGGTGTGGGCCCCCTGGTCTTCATCTTTTGCGAGGATTTTTTATATTTTCTGAAACTTGTCTCCGAAGATTTCCAGGTCATTCCGAGAACTTTTGTTTTCTACACATGAAACAACATCATGGTAATTCTGCTAAAAACAGCGTCAGTCCGGTTAGTTTCATTCAAATCATGCAAGTTAGGGTCCAAAACAAGGGCAAAAGTGTTTGGAAAAGTAGATACGTTGGAGACGTATCAGTCGACTCCGAGCCGGAAGAGATAGAAAATAAGGAGGAATTGGGCCTCATGGACATGGCCCAAAAAGAGCTGGCCACGGCTGTTGCAGCCCCTGCTCCCGTCCCAGCTCCCATCCCCGTACCCGCGCCAGCGACCATCACCATAGCATTAACGTGCTGGTCACCAAGCACTATCACAAAGCTGGAAGCCGCGGGCGTCACCGAGGTCTCCGCGGACCCGCCCGAGATCATGTACCTGCCAGCGTGAGCCCAGCGCCCGTGCCCGTTCGCGCCCCTCCACCCACCATGATGCCGGCCCTCATGCGTTTGGCTGCACTCATCGCGCTCATGCCCGTGTGTGCGCACCCCTCAGCGGCATGGGACGCCGCCATCTACCGCTGCCTCTCAGCGCCGCCAGCTGCCGTCCTCCCGCCTCCCGACCGTTGATCGTGCGACGACATGATGTTTTATTTATAAGTGAAGAACATTCTGAGCTGCCTTGAATACTTCAACAACGGTGTCCTGGAGGATGACAACGACAAGGACGGCGTGACACGCTGCCTCCGCCACCGCCGGAAATAGTTTTATTCTTGGGTTTAATATTGTATCTCGATCACAAACGTTTTCGTTAGAACACCCGTATGCAAACCGACAGCTTCCCCAGGAAGCCAAGGGAAAATGTGCCGAGCAGGATTTTTCCAACTGTTGATTGCAAACATTTTAGATAGAGCACCTGTATGCAAAGCGAGAGCAGGATTTGTGCATCTCTTCAACACAAACGGTTGTTTTGGATGACCCGTGTGCAGCCACTTACAAACAATTTGGTAAGATTTGCATCTGTCATATTGGGTATGTTGCCATTTGTCAAACTTGAAAGCTTGACATTTGTTGATCCAGTAACATTGCCATTTGTCAACCTTGTAACACTGCGATTTGTCAAAATATGCAGCTAAAAATCACTAGCACTATCTAATTTTTGCAACTAAAATTCAGTAATTAAGCTTAGATTTCATTCATAGATTAAGCATTGTGCTTAATTTATACAAGTAGTTCAACTTGACAGCTGAACCAACCAAACTTTTCCCCAATTGTTACCAACCAAGTACTAAAATAGCTAGTTCTACTTTATATACTAGCTAATTTTAAGTACGTTGTACAGTTCCACAACATCTATAGTCAGATGAACTGAACAAAATAGCCCCTAAATACTACTACTACTACGGAGGGGCTTTGTACTACTTCTAGTAGCCTCTCCTCTGCCGAGCATGCTCAGTAAGAGGCAGAGGAGGAGGAGCCTACCGACGAGCTCGACAAATGCAATACGGTGCCTACCGCTGCTGCATGTTCGGCGACGCTCGCCAGCTCGAACGCCGCTGCCTCTCCATACGATCCCTCTCGAAGCGGTGGTTTTCCTCGTAGATCACCTGATTCCTCGCCTCTAAGGCGGCGTGTGCCGCAGCCACCACGGCGGTAAGGCTCTTTGCATGCTCGACGAGGCGCTCCTCCTCCTCCCGTAGGAACTTGGTGTAGCGTGCAAGATCTTTGACGCACGTGATGGCATCCACCAACGCCTCCCGCCTTCGGGCAGCGGTAGCGGAGCAGGTGATGACCCAGGCAGTCAACGGTGGGCTGGCGGCTAGGACGGCCGACAATAGAGTGGCGGCTACGACCACCACCTGCCGCCTTCAGACCGTGGTGGCAGAGCGGGTGATGGCCACGGTGGCCGGCAGTGGGGTGGCGGCCACGACGGCCACCTCCCGCCTTCGAGCTGCGGCGGTGAAGCGGGTGATGGCCCTGGCTTTTGATGGTGGTGTGGCGGCAACGGTGGCCGGCAAAAGCTACCGACGGGCACCAGTGGCGGAGCGTGTGGTGGGTGTTCCGTGCAAACCCAATAGGGACGCCACGCGCACTACACGACACCGGCGACTGCGGCGCCGCCGCGGTGTAGCCTCCCAGTTGGAGCTATCGTCTGATGATGGCGGAGTGACTGAGCGACCACGACGGACCGGTGCCATTGGCGATTGTGGGAGAAGCACACGAGATAAGATACAGGGAGGGAGGGGAAAATGCGACGCAGGACTTGCCGGCCATGAGGGTTTTTATAGCAGGCCGGTAAGCATTCGGATCTTGGGGATTACGACCAGTCGGGTGGGAAGCTTGCGCGGGAACCTGCGAGGTTGCGCGGGAACGGTCTCACCAACGACTCATTGGCGCCACTGTTTGGCCAAAAGAACGCTCCCGCGCGCTGCGAAAGTCTGCGCTATAAGCCGTCTGCAGCAGCGGGGTGACAAGACGTGCGAGAGGAGGACGAAAGGCCACTTACACATACGGTTAATAAAAAAAAGTTTGCGATTGAATTACCTACTATACACCCATCCTGGTTTATAAGTAGGATTTTACTAATAAAATACAAATGCATGTCGCTAAAGATTATATAGTTGGATTCGTATTTGAACATAGTTTCCAATTATATAATTTTTATAACATGCATTAACATTTTGTTGGTTAAATTTGAGGGCAAAGTATGGCACATAATATAAAGGTGACTATAGACCAAGACGGAGGTAGTAGCACACGGCCGCTCTCTACGCAGCGACGCAAGTGTTAGCCGGCTTGTAGGCGACCATTTCCTGCGTGTTCAACTGCTCTATGTGTGTGCTTGCTTGCGGTTGGGGCGGCCCTGGCTCACTCTGCTCGTGTCCCGCCACGCACGCTCTGCCCTCTCGCATCCCTCCGAGTGCTCTGGCATCGTCCCTCCACATGAGCTGCCAGTGCTTGGAGCCGGCGCACGACCACGCACGTTCGTGTGCATGCGGTTGCGCCGGGCGCGGCTACCAATGCAAAAACTTCCATGCGGACGTGCCGAGAATCCAGGCCGCCTGGCCCCCATTTATTCCTATGGCCATTTACCTTCATCTCTCACGTCACACGACACAATAAGCACCTCCGTGACGACACGTACACAGAGAACGTCCAGCAGTTCCAATGGCGATCCCCGTGGCTCCAATGGCACTCCCAGCGGCCTACGACGACAACGGCGGGAAGTTCACCACGCATCACGTAGTGGGCACCCACGCAAGGGGGAAGGCCCTCTCGGTGGTGTACACGAACGATCTGGTGTCAGTGGAGAGCTCCATCCAAACTATGGAGCATTTCCTTGCTGAGGACAAGTACTAAGTGGTCGGCTTCGACCTCGAGTACACCACCAGTCGTGCCGGGCATGATCAGAAGGTTGTCGTCGCCCAGTTGTGCGTGTGACATGACGTCCTTGTCTACCACTACAACCTAGCCACAAGGCCTTGCGAATGTTTCTCCAGTTTTATCAAGAGCTCCGACTACAAGTTCGCTGCGGTGGACACCACCAAAAATGTAAAAGCGCTCAAGGTTTCAGGCTTGAAATGCCTGAATCTTGTCAACATCCAGGACCACTACAAGGTCTGGGGCAGCGCCAAGAACAAACTGAACTCCCTGGTTGACCTCGCCTCAGCCATCATCGACCCCTACAACATGAAGATGAAGGATGAGAGCAAGAATGACAAGGACACCTGGCACAGCGTTTTGCATCAAAGACTGGAGAAGAACACGTCAAGTACACGGCCAACGACGCGTACACAAGCTACGAGATGTACAGGCGGATCGTTGACATAGGGAAGTTTCTTGTTCATGAATGAGCTGAGGGATCGAGCCACAGAGCACTGACGGGAGCGTCACAAGAAGTAGATGACTAGACGATCATTTCTCGTGCTTTAGAATGCATGCAATTGTTTATTGAGGTGTGTATGTGAATGATGTATAGTTGATAAGTCTCCAACATATCTATAATTTATGAAGTATTCATGCTATTATATTATCTGTTTAGGATGTTTTATATGCATTTATATGCTTTTTTATATGTTTTTTGGTTCTAACCTATTAACCTAGAGCCCAGTGCCAGTTTCTGTTTTTTCCTTGTTTTTGAGTTCTACAGAAAAGGAATACCAAACCGAGTCCAATTGACGTGCCAATTTTTGATGAATTTTTATGGACCAAAAGAAGCCCCTGGAGTGCAAGAGTTGGGCCACAAGAGTCCCCGGCTGCCCACGAGGGTGTGGGCGCGGCCACCCCCTAGGGCGCGCCCCCTGCCTCGTAGACATCCCGGAGACCCCCCCTGACGTGAGACCTACGCCAAAAATTCCTATAAATACTGAAACCTCCAGAAAATAACCTAGATAGGGAGTTCCGCCACAGCAAGCCTATGTAGCCACCAAAAACAAATCGGGACCCTGTTCTGGCACCCTGCCGGAGGGGGGATCCCTCACCGGTGGCCATCTTCATCATCCCGGCATTCTCCATGACGAGGAGGGAGTAGTTCACCCTCGGGGGTGAGGGTATGTACCAGTAGCTATGTGTTTGATCTCTCTCTCATGTTCTTGATTTAATACGATCTTGATGTATCATGAGCTTTGCTATCATAGTTGGATCTTATGACGTTTCTCCCCCTCCACTCTCTTGTGATGAATTGAGTTTTCCTCTTGAAGTTATCTTGTCGGATTGAGTATTTAAGGATTTGAGAACACTTGATGTATGTATTGCCATGCTTATCTCTGGTGACAATGGGATATTCACTTGATCTACTTGATGTATGTTTTGGTGATCAACTTGCGGGTTCATTGAACTTATGCATAGGGGTGGGCACAAGTTTTCGTCTTGACTCTCCGGTAGAGACTTTGGGGCACTCTTTTAAGTACTTTGTGTTGGTTGAATAGATGAATCTGAGATTGTGTGATGCATATCGTATAATCATGCCCATGGATACTTGAGGTGACATTGGAGTATCTAGGTGACATTAGAGTTTTGGTTGACTTGTGTCTTAAGGTGTTATTCTAGTACGAACTCTATGATAGACTGAACGGAAATAATAGCTTTGTGTTATTTTACTACGGACTCTTGAATAGATCTATCACAAAGGATAACTTTGAGGTGGTTTCATACCCTACAATAATCTCTTCATTTGTTCTCCGCTATTAGTGACTTTGGAGTGACTCTTTGTTACATGTTGAGGGATAGTTATATGATCCAGTTATGTTATTATTGTTGAGAGAACTTGCACTAGTGAAAGTATGAACCCTAGGGCTTGTTTCCTAGCATTGCAATACCGTTTGTTCTCACTTTTATCATTAGTTACCTTGCTGTTTTAATATTTTCAGATTACCTATATCTACCATCGATATTGCACTTGTATCACCATGTCTTCGCCGAACTAGTGCACCTATACAATTTATCATTGTATTGGGTGTGTTGGGGACACAAGAGACTCTTTGTTATTTGGTTGGAGGATTGTTTGAGAGAGACCATCTTCATCCTATGCCTCCCACGGATTGATAAACCTTAGGTCATCCACTTGAGGGAAATTTGCTACTGTCCTACAAACCTCTGGACTTGGAGGCCCAACAATGTCTAGAAGAAGAAGGTTGTGTAGTAGACATCAAGCTCTTTTTTGGCGCCGTTGCCGGTGGGGGGGGGTGAGTGCTTGAAGGTATATCCTTAGATCTTGCAATCGAATCTTTTTGTTTCTTGTTTTATCACAAGTTTAGTCTATAAAAGAAAACTACAAAAAAATGGATTTGAGTTTGTCTCATACGCTTCATCTTTTTAATATCTTTCGTGAAAATGATGGAAAGGAAAATTGGGCTCAAGTGCCAGAAGAAGAAATCTATAAAATGTTTGGCACTAAATCTTTGAATGATGAGCATGATTGCAATGTTATTAGTATGAATTATTTGAATACCCATGATTCTAATGATATGCAAATTCACAAGCTTGGGGATGCTATGTTTGATGAATATGATATTTTTTGTAGCAAATTTATTATGATGAAAGCATACCTCCTATTTATGATGATTATTGTGATGATACGTATGCCATAAAGAATAAACATAACCATGAAACTTGTCATCGTGATTTTAATTTTCAATTGGATTATGCCTCACATGTTAGTTATTTTGTTGAGTTTTCTCCCACTACTATTCATGAGAAGAAATTTGCTTATGTGGAGAGTAGTAAAATTTCTATGCAAGTAGATCATGAAAAGAATGCTTTAGGTGCTAGTTACATGGTTGAATTCATTCATGATTCTACTGAAAATTATTATGAGAGAGGATCATATGCTTCTACATATTGCAATAATATCAAGTTTCCTCTCTATGTGTTGAAAATCTTGAAGCTATGCTTGTTTTGCCTTCCTATGCTAGTTGAATATTGTTCCCATAAGTTGTTTGCTCACAAAATCCATATGCATAGGAAGTGGGTTAGACTTCAATGTGCTAGTCATATTCTTCATGATGCTCTCTTTATGTTTCCATTCTTATCTTTTATGTGAGCATCATTGAAATCATCATGCCAAGCTAGGGGCGTTAAACGATAGCGCTTGTTGGGAGGCAACCCAATTTTATTTATGGTCCTTGCTTTTTGCGCCTGTTTAGTAATAAATAATTCATCTAGACTCTTCTTAGATGTGTTTTTATGTTTTAATTAGTGTTTGTGCCAAGTAGAACCTTTGGGAGGACTTGGGTGAAGTCTATGCGATCTTGCTGTAAAAACAGAAACTTTTGCGCTCACGAGATTAGCTGCCATTTTTTACTGGAGAGTGATTTTAGGTCGATTCGTTTTGCAGATGATTAATAGACAAATTCCTCAGGTCCACCAATCTTGCATTCTTTACGGACTATACTGTTTTGGCAGATTGTTGTTATGTTTGCATTGTCTGCATATGCTTGCTTGTTTAATGATTCTATTTGAGGATAGGAGTACTAAATATGCAGAGACATTTAGTATGCAATGTTTAATAATAATTTTAGTGATTTGTTACAGTAGAGAATGATAAGGTTTTTGCATTGGTTTATACTAACTTATCTCACGAGTTCTTGTTGAGTTTGGTGTGGATGAAGCTTTCGAGATTTAGGAAACTGTGATATGAGAGGAATTAAGGAGACACAAAAGCTCAAGCTTGGGGATGCCCAAGGCACCCCAAGATAATATATCAAGAATTCTCAAGCATCCAAGCTTGGGGATGCCCCGGTAGGCATCCCATCTTTCTTCTTCAACAATTATCGGTTAGTATCGGTTGAACCTAAGTTTTTGCTTCTTCACATGATGTGCGCTATCCTTAAAATTTAATTTTGTTTTGTTTTGCTTGCTATTTGAATAAAGTACTTAAGATCTGAAATACTTAAATGAGAGAGAGTCCTCACATAGTTAAATAATTGTTTGACTACTCATTAATCTTCACTTATATCTTTTTGGAGTAGTTTGTCATTTACTCATGTACTTCACTTATATCCTATGAGTAAATGGTTGAATGAGTTCAATATCATAAATCTGAAATTATATATGTTTCATATGCTTACCCCATGGGGAGAAATGACTTCACATATAAGAAGTAAAGGTGGTAAATTTATTGAATGTTAGCAAACATTGTATTGGTCACTTGAACAATTCATGAAATAATATTGAAGAAAGAGATATTTCATATATATAAACTATCTTGGACATCTTTTGTAATTGTGAGCACTCATCAAAATATGACATGCTAAAAGGTTGATGTTGGACAAGGAAGACAGTGTAATGGGTCATGTTTTCCTATATCTGAAAAGTTATACTGTCTTGGATCATCCAACATGTTGAGCTTGCCTTTCTCCCTCATGCTAGCCATATTATTTGCACCAAGTAGAAATACTCCTTGTGCTTCCAAACATCCTTTAAACCAGTTTTGCCATGAGAGTCCACCATACCTACCTAAGGATTGAGTGAGATCCTTCAAGTAAGTTGTCATCGGTGCATCCAATAAAAATTGATCTCTAAATATGTATGATGTATTAGTGCAAAGAAAATAAGCTTTATACGAACTTGTGATAGGGAAGAAATAAAAGCGATGGACTGCATAATAAAGGTCTTTATCACAAGCGGCAATATAAAGTGACGTTCTTTTGCATTAAGATTTTGTGCATCCAACCATAAAAGCGCATGACAACCTCTACTTCCCTCTGCGAAGGGCTTATCTTTTACTATTATCTTCTACCCCTATGCAAGAGTCATGGTGATCAACAACTTTCCTTTTTATAATTTTTCCTTTGGCAAGCACTTTGTGTTGGGGTGATCTAGATATATATATCCACTTGGATGTAGGCGGTCATAAATTATTATTGTTGACATTACCTTTGAGGTAAAAGGTTGGGAGGCGAAACTATAAGCCCCTATCTTTCTCTGTATTCGATTAAAACTTGGAACACATAAATATCACGTGAGTGTTAGCAATTGTGAAATATTGAATGATAGTTGAGTATGTGGAGTTTGCTAAATCAAAGCTCTGACATAGACCCTTCCTGAAAATAAGATGAATTGCAATTGTTTGATGACTGAGAATATAGTTTGCTAGTTTTCAAGAAAGTTTATGTTCTATGCTTTAACATGTGAATAGCTTGCTATTTGATCATGAAAAGTTTTATGAGATGAGCTACTGTTATGACATATAATGATGCTAGAAAAGGTGACTGAAATTATCATTGATCAAACTTAAGCACCTGCTAGCATTCACACTTCATATATTCTTTGTTTTATCATTTACCTACTCGAGGACGAGCAGGAATTAAGCTTGGGGATGCTGATACATCTCCAACGTATCTATAATTTATGAAGTATTCATGCTATTATATTATCTGTTTAGGATGTTTTATATGCATTTATATGCTATTTTATATGATTTTTGGGACTAACCTATTAACCTAGAGCCCAGTGCCAGTTTCTGTTTTTTTCCTTGTTTTTGAGTTTTACAGAAAAGGAATACCAAACAGAGTCCAATTGACGTGCCAATTTTGGACGAATTTTTATGGACCAAAAGAAGCCTCTGGAGTGCAAGAGTTGGGCTAGAAGAGTCCCGGGCAACCCATGAGGGTGAGGGGCGCGGCCACCCCCCTAGGGCGCGCCCCCTGCCTCATGGACAGCTCGGAGACCCCCTTGACGTGAGACCTACGCCAAAAATTCCTATAAATACTGAAACCTCCAGAAAATAACCTAGATCGGGAGTTCCACCGTCGCAAGCCTCTGTAGCCACCAAAAACCAATGGGGACCCTGTTCCGGCACCCTGCCGAAGGGGGGATCCCTCACCGGTGGCCATCTTCATCATCCCGGCGTTCTCCATGACAAGGAGGGAGTAGTTCACCCTCGGGGCTGAGGATATGTACCATTAGCTATGTGTTTGATCTCTCTCTCGTGTTCTTGATTTGGCATGATCTTGATGTATCGCGAGCTTTGCTATTATAGTTGGATCTTATGATGTTTCTCCCCTCTACTCTCTTGTGATGAATTGAGTTTTCCCCTTGAACTTATCTTGTCGGATTGAGTCTTTAAGGATTTGAGAACACTTTATGTATGTCTTGTCGTGCTTATCTGTAGTGACAATGGGATATTCACGTGATCTACTTGATGTATGTTTTGGTGATCAACTTGCGGGTTCAGTGAACTTATGCATAGGGGTTGGCACATGTTTTCGTCTTGACTCTCCGGTAGAAACTTTGGGGCACTCTTTTAAGTACTTTATGTTCGTTGAATAGATGAATCTGTGATTGTGTGATGCATGTCATATAATCATGCCCGCAGATACTTGAGGTGACATTGGAGTATCTAGGTGACATTAGGGATTTGGTTGATTTGTGTCTTAAGGTGTTATTCTAGTACGAACTCTATGATAGATTGAACGGAAAGAGGTTCTTCGTGTTATTTTACTACGGACTCTTGAATAAATCGATCAGAAAGGATAACTTTGAGGTGGTTTCGTACCCTACAATAATCTCATCGTTTGTTCTCTGCTATTACTAACTTTGGAGTGACTCTTTGTTGCATGTTGAGGGATAGTTATATGATCCAGTTATGTTATTATTGTTGAGAGAACTTGCACTAGTGAAAGTATGAACCCTAGGCCTTATTTCCTAGCATTGCAATACTGTTCGTGCTCACTTTTATCATTAGTTACCTTGCTGTTTTAATATTTTTCAGATTACAAAAACCTATATCTACCATCCATATTGCACTTGTATCACCATCTCTTCGCCGAACTAGTGCACCTATACAATTTACCATTGTATTGGGTGTGTTGGGGACACAAGAGACTCTTTGTTATTTGGTTGCAAGGTTGTTTGAGAGAGGCCATCTTCATCCTACGCCTCCCATGGATTTATAAACCTTAGGTCATCCACTTGAGGGAAATTTGCTACTGTCCTACAAACCTCTGCACTTAGAGGCCGAACAACGTCTACAAGAAGAAGGTTGTGTAGTAGACATCAATAGTCACTTATGTAATTGGATGTTTATTTCAGTTATATATATATATATATATATATATATATATATATATATATATATATAGATGTTATTCTTTTGTAGACAGAGCAAATCACACAGCTTATTAGCAGCAATTTTCTGTGTTATTATTGGTCTTCGCACACATTTCTGATCACGGACCTGTTTGCCGTGTATCACACACATATTGTTCAGTTGAACCGTTTCCATTGTGTTGTGCAATAAAGGCTGCAAAGAGAGATCTACAGCAGCAAGGACCAGCTTCCCTACCGATAGCTCATCTAACAGAACTCCCAAGTTAAGTGTGCCGAGGCTGGAGTAGTCATGAGATGGGTGACTGGATGGGAAGTGGACTCAATATTACCTAGTTGGATGGGCAACTACAAAGGTTTATTATAAACCTTTGTACTGTCGCATTCCATCTAGTTAATACCAAGGTCCTTGTTTTGTAATTTTTGACATTTTATGTTTTCAGAACACATGTTCATTGGCTTGAAGAAGGTCTATCTTGTTACTTTTTGATAATTTTTTATAAGCAAGAAACTAGTTTGCATTTTTTAAAGTACGAACAGAATCACACACAAATTTACTATAGTAACCGTGTGTGTTATAATTTCTCATCGCAAACAGTTCATCCAAGTGGGTTGTTTGCTGCATATCACACACATCTGGTTTACACGAATCCTTTGTGTTCTTTTGGCTGATCACAAATGCCGCATATCAAACACATCTTGTTAAGATGAACCGTTTCCATTCTCTTGCCTAATAGAAAATAGTTTGTACGAGTGAACCGTATGCCGTATATCACACACACCTTGATCTGGCTGACTATTTCGGTTGCATTCCCTAATAGCACATAGTTCATAGGAGGGAATTGTATGTCGTATATCGCACACACATTGATATGGATGCCCGTTTCTGTTGTTCTTCCACATCGCAAACAGTTCTTCTGGATCAACCGTATGCCCTACATCGCACACGCAACTAAAAGCGTAACCGTGTTTGATGCATCGGTCATTGCAAACGTTTTGGACATTTTTTTACGGTTCTCTGACACCACCGTTTGCGATTATTGCATCACACACAGTTTCTCGAAGGGTCTCTGATCATAGTGTCGCGTTAGCACCATCCCGAAGTAGTGTAAACACCCTTTTCATAAAAAGATAAGATTTCACTATCATTAAATTCACATAGGTAGGTAAGGTGTTTTTAGGGTTCTTAGAGGAACAAGTAAAATCATAAATTTCACAAACATTCCAAGCATAACACAGCAAAATGTTTATTTGATACCATAAGAGTCTCCCTTTTTAGACAAATGGTGACGCACAAAATGAGCATGCTCATCTAAAGATTTTCCCTCAACTAAACTAGTTGGGGTTTCAGCACAAGCACATATAGATCAAAGATGATCCAAGTAGAAAACTTTAAGTGGATCCATATCAATAGATTTTTTGAAAGCAAAGATGCAAGCAAATAGAAGGCACATGGAAACACAAACAAAAAGACATACAGAAAGAAGGCGAATAAAAATGCAAAGAAGAGAGTGAATCTTTTTGAAAATTGTTTTAGAAGTGGGGCAGAGGAAAAAGAGAGTCGAATGGCGAATAATGTAATGCAATAGATAAGAGGTTATGATGGGTACTTGGTATGTCTTGACTTGGCATAGATCTCCCTGGGAGCAGCGCCAGAAATTATCCTGCTAGTTCTTGAGCTTGTGTTGGTTTTTCCCTTGAAGAGGAAAGGGTGTTGCAGCAAAGTAGAGATAAGTATTTCCCTCAATTTGAGAACCAAGGTATCAATCCAGTAGAAGACAATGCACAAATCATGGAATACCTACACAAACAATCATACAACTTGCACCCAACGTGATAAACGGGTTGTCAATCCCTTCATGGTTACTTGAAAAAGTGAGATCTTATATAGATAGATAAACGATAAAGTAAATATTTTTGGTATTTATGGTTTATAGATCAGAAACTAAAATATTACAAAATAGTAGATCAGAAACTTATATGATGGAAAATGGACTCGGGGCCATAGGTTTCACTAGAGGATTCTCTCAAGATAGCAAATAATACGGTGGGTGAACAAATTACTGCTGTGCAATTTATAGAAAAGTGTAAAGTTATGACAATATCTAAGGTAATGATCATAAATACAGGCATCACGTCTGTGCCAAGTAGACCGAATCGATTATGCATCTACTACTATTACATCACACATCGACCGACTCCTGCCTGCATCTAGAGTATTAAGTTCATGAAGAACAGAGTAACGCATTAAGTGGGAGGACATGATGTAGAGGAATTGACTCAAGCAATATGATGAAGACTCTAACTTTTTATCCTCGATGGCAACAATACAATACGTGCCTTGCTGCCCCTACTGTCAGTGGGAAAGGACACCACAAGATTGAACCCAAAGCTAAGAACTTCTCCCATTGCAAGAAAAACCAATCTAGGTTGCCAAACCAAACCGATAGTTTGAAGAGAATTATAAAGATATCAAATCATGCATAAAAGAATTCAAATAATATTTATAGATAAGCTGATCATAAATCCACAATTCATCGGATCTCGGCAAACACACCGCAAAAAAGTATTACATCGAATAGATCTCCAAGAACATCGAGGAGAACATGGTATTCAGAATCAAAGAGAGAGAGACGAAGCCATCTAGATAATAGCTATGGACCAGTAGGTCTGTGGTAAACTACTCAAGCTTCATTGGAAGGGCAATAGAGTTGATGTAGAAGCCCCTCCGTGATCGAATCCAAATCCGGCAAGGTGCCAAAAAAGGCCCCTAGATGGGATCTCACGGGTACAGAAGGTTGCAGTGGTGGAAAAGTGTTTTCGTGGATCCCTCTGGTGGTTTGGGGATATTTGGGAATATATAGGCGAAAGAATTAGGTCAGGAGGGTCACGGGGGAGGGGGCACAAGGGTGAGGGGTGCGCCTTACCCCCCTGGGTGTACCCTCCGTCCTTGTGGCCGCCTCATGGCTCCTCCGACTTCATCTCCAAGTATCCTAGTTCTCTTCTGGTCCATGAAACATCATTGTGAAGGTTTCATTCCGTATGGACTCCGTTTGGTATTCCTTTTCTGTGAAACACAAAAACAAGGGGAAAAAACAGGAACTGGCACTGGGCTCTAGGTTAATCATACAAGAAATACAGTCAATTATGACTCCCCATTTTGGTCATTGATTCGTCATTGTTATCTTTATTGACCTTTTTGTGACCAAAATCAGATGGTCAACAGTTGGCCGTCAAGAACGAACAAGCATGACCTTTTTGGAATTTTGGTCTTAGATAGATTTGCAACCAAAATTTCAGGAAGGTCATTACCCATTTGCATGAGCCACGTAGGATCTGACCTGGCTGAGCTGACGTGGCATTGTTAGTGACCAAATGGAATCATCATAAATTTCATAGCCCAGTCCACCAATCCAGCCTACATGGGCCCGGCCCAATCATCCTAAATTTCACAGCCCAATCCAAACGACATGGGCCTTGACCAATACCTATTCCCTTAATTGAAATGGTTTAATTTATTTGGGCTAATGCATTATTTTGTCAAAAGCATGCACGTCTTAGGATAGGCCCATTAGAAAACAAGTACAACATAATACAATATTTGCAAAAAAATTGTATATTTCATTTCAGTAACACATCACAGGAAATACAATACATCATCCATCGACTCCTATGCACAGCAAGGTTCAAGGACTAACAAGTGCACAACAACAAAAAATAGATCTACAATTGCAAGTGCACAACAAAAAGGCCCAACAAGTACACAAGTGCACAACAATATAGATTGGACGAGAAGCACAAATATCATGTCACTGGTACACATACATTAGCCCATCACCCAGGCAGCAAGGTTGTGTCCATCTGCTAGATTTGCCACATGATGGTGTTACTGCATTAGGGCCGTCCTAGCTTCTCCCTGCCCAAATGGCATACGTATCTGATGATCGCTGTAGTGCTCCAGCATCACTCCCGCTACAACTGGTGGAAGAAGATCAGCTCATCAATCATCTACACACCAACAAACCAAGAAGATTAACCAATTTAGACTACTGAAATGAACCCATCCATCAAAATTTTGTTTCTAAACATCGGCATCAAATCAACACCAAAACTGAATTAACATGCACAAAAGAATGGAGCGTAGCCATATGCACAGCCTAAGAACTTAAGGTTTGAGCCATTTTTTATACTATAATAAATACATACAGCCAAAATTTCAATCCAAGGACACCACATAGAAAAGGTACTAAGGCACTACTTGCTACTGGATACCAAAGCAAGGTACGAAGCACAGGCCATGCCAACAATAAACTGGTACCAAATCCAAAAATAACCATCTGAACTGAAGTTACTAAGACCTTTTAGAATCAACTTGATAGTTTACAGTAATGTTTGTGTTGGACACATCTAGAACTAAAATTATACATCATTCCCAAATTCCGATGTGCAATGCCTCGGTTAAGTAAATACTAAGGATGGTACATAGTGAAGATTTGACACAACCAGAATTGAAATCATGAACTCCTTTAAAGACCTACACTAATTTTATTACACAGGCAACAAAATCCAACATGGGTAGAGACTATAGGAGTTGGAACTTGGAAATGTAGGTGTACAATTAGCGCATCACATACCTAGTATCTAACTATCAACAATGGTCAGCATGTAAAAGCCAACTAGTAGTAATTGATGATTAGTAGACAGAGATATGAAACAGATTCAGTAGTAATGTGCATGCTCTTATCGATGGTATCATCAATCTTAACCAAACCAGAGCAAGTAAAGGAGCTAATCTCCATGAGTGAAACAAATTCGATCACAACAGCAATCCATAATGTTCGGTAACAAAAATAAGAAGGTCCTTAAATAGAGAACAAGTTGAATCATGCATCGATCAAAGTGTATGTTCTTGGTTTCTCTTTGTTAGAAGGCAGACAGGTCAGAAACCGGAGAGACACTAAACATGCAGAAATATGTATGGATTGTCAAAACTTGCATTATCCCACTATAACTAGTATAACAAGCTGCAGGTTGGCATAGTTCATGAACCATGTACATCATGACAAATACAATATCATCCAATGCTTGACTATGAAGAAAATCGAACAAAACTACACCTCACAAATGTGGAGCATAGAATCATGGAGCAAGTAGCAGGGGTAGAAGGGGACGTGAGGAGGTCACCGGAGGGGGTTGTAACCTAGGCCGAGCTTCATCACCACAGCAGCGGCCAGGGGAGGCAGACGAGCCTACCATCATAGGAGCAGGGCCACCACCACCGCCAGAACTAAGATGGCCAGAGAAAATCACCATCATATGGGTCACCACGACCGAATGATCTTGCAAGGGGTAAAGTCTCCACGTTTCAGTACAAACTAGTTGCGTCAAGAACCAAGCAGTAGCAGGTAGAAGGTATATTCTAGTAACTGATGATTAGTAGACAAAAACAAGAAATATATTGCACTAGTAGCAAGCAGAAGCTAACTTTTAGTAAATGATGATTAATTATAACATAACATCTCTAGCGGATGTGACACAACCCCACAAGTGCACCGCTCGAGGACGTCCAGTCCTCCTCATGGAGGTGTCTTCAACATCGTAGCGGATGGCGCAGAGAAGTAATCTATGGTCCGGAAGCGCCATAACAATTGATGGTCTCCATTTCCAGCTTCATGGTCCCATTTCCAAGTTTTATGCAGCAGATCAACCTGACATTGGATGGATCACCCATGAGAAAGAAATATAGAACAAAAGGGAAGACAAGAAAAGAATTGCATAGACTATTCGAAATTACAACAAGAGTGACAAGATCCCAAAAGAATTACATAGACTTGCATCAAGAGAAAAAAACTAAATAATATGCATTTGTTCAAGCTATAATTTACATGGTGCTAAATTTTTAACTGCTTATGAAAGAATTCACAAGATCTCAAAAGAACTAATAGCAGCCAAAAATGGGTTTCCCACAATCAGAGGTATCGCATATTTTGCACGAATGTGTTCTACTCCTTCCGTCCCAAAATAAGTGACGCTGATTTAGTACAAAGTTATTATAAAGTTGTACTAAATATATAGTTGTACTAAATCAATGACACTTATTTCGGGCCATGAGAGGGTGGAGTAGGGTGAGCCACCTTACTTATTTTGTTTTCTGACATGATGCAGTGACCATGGTGGAATCCAAGAGCAAGGCACTGGAGGTTCTTGGATTCAGAGACTTCCACGTGTTCCATGAAATTCTTTAACCTCTCTCTTTCATGTTCAAAGATTGGCTAACTATTGGATCTGGAAATGGGGCGCTAAATAATCTTATGCTTAATATAGTAACTGGCAATAACTAGTGCTGGATTAACATGTAATTATATGCCTGACACATTAATTAACTCTAAGTGTTTTATGTTTTCATGTAGTCAGTGAACTATGGTTATGTTCTAGACTATAACTTCTAAGGAATGTTTGGTGAGGTGTGGTGTATTGTAAGTGCATCTAGTGCCACCCCTAGTTGGTTTTGGAGTATTGACGACAAACCTGGTTGAGGGACTAATGTGTTTGCAAGAATTGCAGGATAACACTGCTAGTGGTCCCTCATTGATTCAGTTTACCTACCGGAGATGACCCCTAAAAACGTGTGAAGACATTGAAGACAATTGTGGTATGTGAAGCTATTCACGTTGAAGACTATGACATGAGAAGACATCACATGAAGACTATGGAGCGCGAAGACTTAGTTGTTTCGTTGGTCCCTTTTCTTCTTTGTTGAGTCATAGGAACCACCGCACTGTTAAGTGGGGTCCAAGTGAACAAAGTCAGAGTGACTGAAGTGATGCTCAACCAAATCCTATGTCTTCGAGCGAAGACAATGAGAGCAAATATTATCCAGAGTCGGATGAGTAGCTTTACTTGTAGCCCAAGTCAAGCTGCCGTTGGGACACATGTTAGTTCCTTAGTGACCCAGGGTCATTTCGGACAAATCGGGTCGGGTTGCCCAGTGGCTATAAATAGCCCACCCCCTACATCATAAATTTGCGGCTGCTCAGAGTTAGTGCACGACTTTTGTCGTTTGAGAGCAACCGACCTGCGAAGCTTTTGAGAGAGAATCCTTGCGAGGACAAAGCCCAAACCACCTAGAGACCAAAGAGTGTTTGGCATCACTGAAGTCTTTCTGTCCGAGTGATCTGAAGACTTGTTACACTTGAGGACTATGAATCCTCCAGCCGGTTAGGAGTCGCGTTCTGAGCATTCGAGAGTCATTGTGGATTGCCGGTGAACGAAGTCTGTGAAGGTTTGGAAGTCTACCTTGAAGACTTACCAGAGTGATTGGGCGGGGACTAGGTGTCCTTAGCTCAAGGGAATAAGGTGAAGACATGGTCTTCTGAGTTGAATCTCAGCCTCCCTAACCAGACGTACAGTTGACACAGCAAATGGAACTGGTCGAACAAATCTCTGTCCTCTCCAAGCTACTGGTTCTATCTCTCACTTATCTTTACTTACAGTTTGTCTTCGTGAAGTCATTGCCTGCTTGCATTATCTGTTTGACTTCAATGTGTGACTACCTGGTGTGATTGGCTTCATACTATCTTCCATCCTGATCCTTACTACCTAGTTGCTGATAGTCTTCGTGCTTTCACTTCTTTGAATACTTGACTATGGCTTGTCTAGTGTAGTCTACCTTTTGCTGTATACGAATAGTGTCATTTCTATTGTTTGTCTTCGAAACTCCCATGTTTTGAAGACTTGCATAAAAATTGCCTATTCACCCCCCCTCTAGTCGATAACTATCCCTTTCAATTGGTATCAGAGTGACGTACTCCCTTGTTCTGTGTGATTCGGTTTAACCACCTGGAGTTTTAGCTATGTCGACTGCAGGGATAATCAAAGTCTTCGCTGCATGCCCCATCTTCAATGGCACTGAATATCCCTAATGGAAGAATAAGATGTGCATGCATCTCGAAGCCATTGATGTCGATATGTGGTATGTCAACAAGAACGGCGTTCCCAAGACAGGTGAAGGTGTCATCCCTGCTGATGTCAAGAAGTTCGTTCAACTAGACTCTACCGCCAAGAACATCATCTGTGGTCATCTGAACAAAGGACAGTATGGCCGTGTAAGTGCTCTGGAAACATCGAAGCTAGTCTAGGGCTGGCTCTCCAAGGTCAATGAAGGCGTCTCAACTCAACGAGATCGAAGGATCAGTGTTCTCTGCAACCTCTTCAACCGCTTCAAGAGATACGACAATGAGAACGTCCAGCTCACCTTCGATCGCCTCACTGATATCACAAATGAGCTCCAAGCACTCGATGCCAGTGAGATCACGAAGCATGAAATGGTCAAGACACTACTGAGATCACTTGACAGCTCATTTCACACCTTAGCCCTGATGATTCAAGAATGCCCTGACTTCGAGACTGTCGATCCGTCTGACATACTTGAGAGGCTAAACACACATGAGTTTCAGTTATCTGAGAAACGAGATATATATGGCCCCAACTATGACCGAACTCGCGCTTTGAAGGCATAGGTTGTTTCCTCATCTGAAGAAGAATCTGACTGCAGTTCTAGTGATCCTGAAGACAATGGAAAGGAGCTTGCTATGCTTGTGAATAAGTTCCAGAAATTCACCAAGAATAAAGGCTTCAGAAAGTCTTCACAATCCAGCTCAAGAAATGATGAAGCTTTCACCCATGACAACAAGAAGAGAACCTGCCACAAGTGCAAGAAACCTGGTCACTACATCTTTGAGTGTCCATAGTGGGATAATGAGAAGAAGAAGAAGAAGAAGAGCAAAGAATATGATTCTGATGACAAGAAGAAGAAGAAATCCTCAAAGTCTTCTTCCAAGTCTTCATCACACAAGAAGAGCTCATCTGGAAAGGCTCGTGCTTTTGTTGGCAATGAGATGGATTCAGAGGAGGAGTCGGCATCTGAGGAGGCGGAGGTGGAGTCTGAGGGGGAGTCTGACTCTGGTGTTGCGAGTCTTGCTCTAGCTACAGCCTATGTAGCCAAGTCCATCTTCAACACTGAAGACAATGGCTCCGTCACCAAAACTGATGATAATGACAAGGACGACTCGGCTCCCACCTACTGCTTCATGGCACGTGGTGCCAAGGCTATGACACCTCGTACTTCAGAATGGATTATGGACAGTGGATGCACTAACCACATGACTGGAGATCGAAGTCTTCTAATGGATTCAATGCTACGTCCATCAGACAAGAGTCACATCACATTTGCTGACACTGGTAAAAGCAAGGTATTGGGTCTAGGTAGAGTTGCAATATCAAGGGATCAGCACATGGATAAAGTAATGCTTGTTGAATCCCTTGGTTTCAACTTAATGTCTGTCTCAATGCTTTGTGAATTAAACATGATTGTGCTATTTGGAAAATATCGTTGCCTTGTACTAATGGAATATGACAATTCTCTAGTCTTTGAAGGGTATCGGAAAGATGATCTGTATATGGTAGATTTCTCAGCAGGACCACAGATGGTCGTATGCCTTCTAGAAAAAGCTTCAGAGTGTTGGCTTTGGCATTGAAGGCTAGTGCATGCTGGCATGAGGAACTTGCACACTCTCGCGAAGAAGAAGCATGTCGTGGGCATCGAAGGCGTGAAGTTCAAGAAGGGTCATCTATGTGGTGCCTGCGAAGCTGGAAAGATGACAAGATCCAAGCATCCCTCGAAGACAATCATGACTACATCTCAACCCTTCAATCTGCTACACATGGACTTATTTGGCCCTACTCACTACTCTACTCTCAATGCCACTGCTTTCCTCTATGGCTTTGTCATTGTTGATGATTACTCTAGATATACTTGGGTGCATATAATCCTCTACAAGACTGAAGTGCAGGATGTCTTGAGACGCTTTGCCAATCGTGCCATGATGAACTATGGCGTCAAGATCAAGCATATCAGAAGTGACAACGACACCGAGTTCAAGAACACCAGCCTCGACCTTTATCTGGATACTTTGGTCATTACTCATGAGTTCTCTACTCCTTACACACCTCAGCAGAATGGCGTCGTGGAGCGCAAGAACAGAACCCTTATTGAGATGGCCCGAACGATGCTTGATGAGTACAAGACTCCATGGAAGTTCTGGCCTGAAGCCTACACTGCATGCCACGTCATCAACCGTGTTTATCTTCACAAGCTTCTGAAGAAAACATCCTATGAACTCCTAACTGGTGCTAGGTGTTGGATCAAGGATCCACATAACACTTCAAAATTTGCACCGAAAGCACATGAAGGTTTTATGCTTGGTAACGGAAAGGATTTGCACTCCTACAGAGACTTCAACCTCTTTCACTATAAAGTGGTTGAAACTGTGGATGTGCAGTTCGATGAGACTAACGGCTCGCAAAGAGAGCACCTGCCAAATGTGCTAGATGAAGTACCTCCTAGTGAGTCAATCAAGCAAATGGGAATTGGAGAGATCATACCTTCTGAGGCTCAGACTGAAGAGGAACTGATCATTTCTGCACCTAATCAACCTGAAGACAATGCTCAACCTGAAAACAACCCTCCAAATGATGACATTGATCAGCAAGAGCAAAATCTTCGTCTTGTTCACACTCGTGTTGCAAATGAAGTACAAATTGAGAAGATAATAGACAGCATCAATGCACCTGGTCCACTCACTTGTTCAAGAGCAACACAAAGAGCAACTCAGCTAACAAACTTCTGTGGGCATTTTGCATTCGTCTCAATCTCTGAACCCAAGAAAGTTGCTAAAGCCTTCATGGAACCTGAATGGATTCAAGCCATGCAAGAAGAGCTTCAACAGTTCGAGCTGAACAATGTGTGGGAATTGGTCAAGCGTCCTAATCCTCGTAAGCACAATATCATTGGCACCAAATGGATATATCGCAACAAGCAAGATGAGCATGGTTAAGTTGTCAGAAACAAGGCTCGTCTCGTTGCACAAGGATACACTCAAGTGGAAGGGATTGACTTCGATAAAACATTTGCTCCAGTGGCTAGGCTTGAAGCCATTCGCATACTACTAGCCTATGCAAATCATCACAACATCCTTCTGTATCAAATGGACGTGAAGAGTGCCTTTCTCAATGGAAAGATTGAAGAAGAAGTATATGTTGCACAACCTCCTGGCTTTGAAGATCCAAAACATCCTGATATGGTATACAAGCTCAACAAGGCGTTGTATGGCCTCAAACAAGCCCCTCATGCTTGGTATGACACATTCAAAGACTTCCTGAAGAGCAAAGGCTTCAAACCTGGTTCACTGGATCCTACACTCTTCACGAAGACATATGATGGTGAACTATTTGTGTGCCAAATCTATGTGGATGACATTATCTTCGGCTGCACTAACAAGAAATACAGTGATGAGTTTGGTCACATGATGCAAGAGCAATATCAGATGTCCATGATGGGCAAGCTGAAGTTCTTCCTGGGTCTCCAAATCCGTCAGCAATGCAAGGGTATCTTCATACCTCAAGAAAAATATCTCAAAGATTGCCTGAAGAAGTTTGGAATGCAAGACTGCAAAAGGATACATGACGCCAATGCCAACCAAAAGTCATATGAGTCCCGACGCCAATGGTAAAGAGTTCGATCAAAAGATATACCACTCCACGATTGGTTCTTTACTTTATTTATGTGCATCTAGGCCAGATATAATGCTTAGTGTTTGCATGTGTGCCCGATTCCAAGCGGCACCAAAGGAATCGCATCACTTAGTCGTGAAGCGAATTCTTTGATATTTGGCTTACACCCCAACACTAGTATTATGGTATCCAAAGGGCTCAAAATTTGATCTACTTGGATTCTCAGATGCTGATTATGCTGGTGACAAGGTTGATCGCAAGTCCAAATCAGGCACATGTCACTTTCTGGGACGATCACTTGTCTCTTGGTCTTCAAAGAAGCAGAACTGTGTATCTCTCTCCACTGCTGAATCCGAATACAATGCTGCTGGATCTTGCTGTGCTCAGCTTCTCTGGATGAAGCAAACTCTCAAGGATTATGGTATCCACCTGAAGAATGTGCCACTCTACTGCGATAATGAAAGCACCATCAAGATTGCCAACAACCCAGTTCAGCACTCGAAGACAAAGCACATTGAAATTCGTCATCACTTTCTCAGAGATCATGTCATGAAGGAAGATATTGATATCATTCACGTCAACACTGAAGAGCAATTGGTTGATATCTTCACAAAGCCCTTGGATGAGAAAAGGTTTTGCAAGTTGTGGTGTGAGCTAAATATCTTGGAATCCTCAAATGTCCTGTGATTGGACACATATCCTAACACTTATGCATTTTGATGACTTAGATGTGCAACACACGAAGTAATGTATATCTTCAATCAATGAAGACATACACTCTAAGTGTGAATACATTAATGAGGGATTTGACTTCAGAGCACCACGATAATTGTGTGCCATGTCTGGGTCTAATACTTCCTATATGGTGGGTAACACCGCCACCAAACTTTTGTTTGAAGTGTTTCCCTTGGCGTTATGATTGCAAAGTCTTCGTACTTGATTTGTCTTCATCCTTGACTTAAGTTCATATTTATCTTCATCCTGCAGATTTGGTCTTATACTGGTTATATACATATTTGTGTTCTGTCCTCTACAGCATTCACTTATAGCTATGACTTCTTGCTGAATCTTTTGATCTAAGTGAATGTGATCGGACCATAACATATCTATGCTTCTACCTCAACTCTATCTATCCAAATCATATGCATTCTATTGAAAAATGTCGATTGTCTTCACTGAGACCTTGTCAGCTGAAGTCAATCTGACAAACATTTACATATGCTTCTAATGCTATATCCTTATTGCCTGAAATCCGAAGAATTCGGAACGACCACCCCGACAATCCAAGCGTGCGTGGGAACATGGAACAACTTCCAAGGTGTTGCATGCTTGTCATGTGCCCTTCAGATGTGAACCGCCAGGGGCACTTGCATAATTGTGTTGTGTCGTCCCTTTCCTTATAAATACCCATCACATTGTGGTCAAAATCCTTCTTTCACCTGGCCACCTCTCACAAACCCTAGCGCCACCGCTAGCTCTCGACGACGCCGGTGACGAAGCGCTTAGCTGCTGCGACCTCACCGACGCCGTCCTCACGCCGGCCGCGGACCTCGTCTTCTCTTCCGTCGCCGTAGGTGTCTTCCGTCGCCAAGTTAGGGCACGGGAGATCGAACTGCTCGGCCTCCAACTTCGCTCTGTCTAGCAGTTCTACGTGTGGTAATAAAAACCTACATTTTACCGTCTTTTTGATCTGATAGATTCATCCTTCTTTACTGAAAGTGGTTTCTATACTTCCAAGTTGAATCTATCCCGTTCTGCATCTCATATTATGCCTAGTCTGTTCACTTATGCTTCTCTACAAGTTAGATTCATCACTTGTACTTATTCCTGGATTCGTACAAATCTGGAACCAACTCACAACAAATAAGTGAATGTCTTCGCGTTATGAGGTCAATGTCTTCAAACTAATTTATCTTCAAAATCTTTTGACAATGCATATGACCTCTTCCCCTTCCCTCGCACCTCTAATTTGTCACAGGTACATGTCCATGAGTGAATCCCTTGATTCTCATAGTCTACATTCATTTGCAGAATTCTTACAGAGTCACATAAATTCTCCTGAAGCCAGTTCTTGTCTGACCAGCCGTTGGAAGCCTTTGCAAGTTGTGAAGCCGTTCAGTTTAAGCTTCATGGCAACTGAAAAGTTAGCTAGAAAGGGCGGCAGACAGCGCCGTGGGAATACATCCAAGGATTTGCCACCAAATCTGCATGAAATGTACAAGACAGACCCTGAAGAAACTTATGGTCAACGCAAAACTCGAATCCAATGGATTCAAAGATATTGGGCTGGAGAGTGGTACAAGTACAGATTTGTCACGGCTGAGTATGCTGAGAAGAATGCCATCAAGCAGCCCTGGGGAGATATATTATACAAAAATCTTCAACCCCAGTCCCTGTCTGAAGCTGTTGATCAAGGCTTCTATCCGTGCATGGTTCGCGGTCCACAACCAGAGAATGCTGACCCATCTTCCCTGCTGTGGTGTCGTCAAGACAATCTGTTCAAGCGCAACTTCATGTTTGCCAAAGACTCTGCTGTGAAGAACAAGAAGGCATTTGGAATTGATTTCAACCCAGGTCCGTCTGCTCCTTGGGAAGATGGCACCCGTGAGGCCAATGAAAACAGAATCGGCCCCTTCTACAACCTCGAAGGCCTCATCACACACATTGCCATTCAAGGTGCAAATGTGGATCACTCTGCCGATGATGCTGACTCTGATGAAGCCCCGGCTCCTCCTAAGCTGCAGAAGCAGAAGAAGTCTAAGGCTTCAAAACCTACTAGTGCACCAAAAGCTTCACGAGTGAAGCCATTGGCAACTGCTCCTTCTGCACCAAGTATTGGTTCTGAAGATCTCTCTCGAATCTCCAAGAAGAAAGAGAAGCCCCAGAAGAAAAATGTCCAGGTTTCTAGTCAAGCACTGACACCAGTTTCCGTTCTGAGGAACGAGACTGAAGCCATTGATCTGTCAACATATGATGAGTGTGGTGATGATGCTCTTGAGCAGCTTATTAAGAGTAAGCAAGAGGTGGAGATCTTCAATGATCTGCCCCTCTTCGACGTGAACATTCTGGACAATTTCATTGATGAGTGGTTTGACAACCCGAATCTCAGCTTTGATGATCTTCAGCTCCCAATTGGCATCAGTGTCGCCTTTCAAGGTGCCATTGCTCCTTAGCTTGCTCTGGCTCAGCGGATAGTTGAACTGAAGAGCAAAATTGACTATGGCCAAGCTCAGTGTGGCTGATGTCCAAAACTTCAAGCTGATGTTGCATGACCTCAAGGAGGCATTTTGCAAGAAACGTGAACAAGCCAAAGGTTCACGCGAGCGAATGAAAGATCTAGTTGCCAAGTGTGTTCAAGCTTACAATGAAGCTGAGAAGCGCAAGGCACTTGGGCGTCCTGGCATTGACCCCAAGATGGCTGCCAAGAAGAAGAAGCCTGCTATGGCCCCAACTGAAGCATCAAGGAGGGAAGAACCTCACATTGTTTTCACTGCCAGTATGATAGGCTTGAAGCCTAAGGTCCCTACTGTCGGTGTCAAAACCGGCAGATCTCGGGTAGGGGGTCTCGAACTGTGCGTCTAGGCGGATGGTAACATGAGACAAGGGACACGATGTTTTACCCAGGTTCGGGCCCTCTTGATGGAGGTAAAACCCTACGTCCTGCTTGATTGATATTGATATTGTGGATGTTTACAAGAGTGGATCTACCACGAGATCAAGGAGGCTAAACCCTAGAAGCTAGCCTATGGTATGATTGTAATGGTTGTTGTTGTGTCCTACGGACTAGAGCCATCCGGTTTATATAGACACCGGAGAGGGCTAGGGTTACATAGAGTCGGTTACAATAGTAGGAGATCTACGTATCCGTATCGCCAAGCTTGCCTTCCACGCCAAGGAAAGTCCCATCCGGACACAGGACGAAGTCTTCAATCTTGTATCTTCATAGTCTTGGAGTCCGGTCGATGATGATGATAGTCCGGACGATGATAGTCGGCCGATGATGGTAGTCCGGCTATCCGGACACCCCCTAATCCGGGACTCCCTCAGTAGCCCCCGAACCAGGCTTCAATGACGATAAGTCCAGCGTGCGTGTAGTCTTCGACGTTGCAAGGCGGGTTCTCCTTCAAGTTCTACGTACCTGCCGAACAGTGTCCGGCTTCCTCATCAATGTTGCGCGTCTTGGCTTCCACGCCCAATAATGGCCTTCCTCCATGCGTCGCGCGAATGTGAAAAGCCAGGGTGTCTTTTATGTTTTACCCCCTAGTTGTGCGAATAATCTGCCTATAAGGGAGGCAAGAATCCAGATCCAAATCGCCATCTTCCTCCCGCAAATACTCATCGGAGCGCTTTCGACCAAGAATCCATTCCATCATGGACCGTCAACGCGGCTCCTCTTCTCGCGCTCCCAGCCCATTGCCAGGAGATTGGAGGAGATGCTCTGTTCCGCACAACGAGCTAGTGAAGCTCCAAGCGGGGGGAGATCTCCCTCCGGACTTTATGGTTCCGGTTCGAGCCGGGCTGGCCACCTACAAAGGTGGGAAGCAAGCGGAGGTTACCCCAAGTCCCAACAAAGGGGAGCGGGTATGCTTCGTCCCCTATCTGATGAGGGGGCTCGGATTTCCTGTACATCCATTCCTCCGCGGGCTCCTGGAGTTCTACGGACTCCATCTTCATCACCTCACGCCCGCCTCAATTCTGCACATTGCGGGTTACGTAGCTCTTTGCGAGCTATTCCTGGGCGTTGAGCCCCATTTCGCGCTATGGAAGAGGTTGTTCTGCCTTGTACCCCGCTCTCACGAGGGGTCCATATATCAAGTGGGCGGCGCCGAAATATGGCGTATTGCTGGGACCGGATATCCATCCGGAACCCCTAAGAAGGCGTCCGAAGACTGGCCTTCAGGATGGTTTTATATAGAAGACGCTCCGCTGCCGGACCCTGTTCGGATCGGCCTCCCGGAGTTCAGCAATGCTCCTCTGAAGAAACGCCTTAGTTGGCGTCCGCGGAGCCCCCAACTGGAGGAAGACAAGAGAATCCATTATTTGATGGGCCGAATAAGGTTACTGGCCCATTCCGGGTTGACCATGATTGGAGTCATGGCAACATGCATTATGCGGGGGGTGCAGCCACTAAAATACAGGGGCCACCCCATGTGGGATTTCAACGGGGAGGACGATGCCACCCGTCATGGCCGTAAAGGGCCGGATTCGGTCGAAGACCTGGTGACGATCCTGTCCGGCCTGTATAAGGGGGAGAAGGAGGATTTCCTTCGGACGAACCCGTTAAATGGGTTCTCCATGAATAATCCCGGCCTTGGGTAAGCGAATACTCTGCATGCCCGACCCATGCTTTTTGAAACTTAAGTTTCTTATATTGTGTTCTTCCTTCGACGCAGAAACTGCGCCGGATCATGGAGGACATGCTAAGTCCAGCTCCGCAACCCGAGGATCCAGAGAGATCCCGGGATCCGGCCTTCGAAGAGGATCCGGACATAAAGGTGGAGCTAATCGACGGGGTGTTCCACCAGCTCAGCATGGACAATGCCTTAGTCGCCATCACGGCCGACTATCTCGGACTATATCCGGCTTCCCAGGTGATTGCGACCGAAGTCCTAACACCGTCATTCCTTCCTTGCTTATTTCTGACCACCGTATATGATGGCGCCGTGCAGGAGGCGCCCCTAGGGCAAGAAGCCGAGCCCGCGGTGGCTGACCAACAAAGGCCAGTCCGGACCAGTAGGCGGAAGAGGAGCGCGGCGCGGACTGAAACATCGCCGCAAAGGTGTAGCTCACAATTCATTATTTAGAGCAACGTTCCTAGGAAGCGGTTGAGTGCTCATGACTTCTGTAGGGAAAAAAGCGCCCGCCGGACTGCGGGCGTGGAGGTTGCCAATCCAACCTCTACCAGCCAGGCTCCAGCACCTGGTCTGGAGGGGGAGGCGAGCGCAAGGCGCGAGTCGGACGTTCCTCCAATGGAGGATGCCGACAGACTGTCCGCCACCAAGTCTGAGGTGGAGAGTGCCATGAATCACAGGCGCCGCCGGACAGTATTTCGTGACGCGTGCTTCTCCCCCGAGGCGTTGAATGCCTTTAACGCGGGGGACGCGCACCTTCGTGCTGCTCAGGATGGTTTTACCAGAGCCACGAAGCAGTATGTAAAAGACATACGGGTAAGAGAATTTAATAGTTGTATATGCCAGTAGCCCTCGAGACATAAAGTAGTTATATTAACTGATTTAAGGATCATATGAAACGTAGGATCTTACCGAGAAGAATATCCAACTGTCTCAGGAGCTGCAGGAGTGCAAGGCTCAACTTGAGGCCGCACTCTCTGGCGCAGGAGGAAACACAGGGACCTCTCCTGGTAACGCATTTTTTAGAAAGATAAGTAGCATTTGGCCTTTGCGCAAGTCTAAAAAATGACGTTGCAGGTGCTGCCGGACAAGATCCGGACAGGCAAGAACTTCTGCGCCAACTGATGGCCGGCGAGAGGGTGTTGCGTAAGGTGCAGCATGAAAGGAACAAGCTCCAGGATGCCCATGCCCAGCTTGGAGAAGAGCTGAAAGGCGTTCGGGCCGAGCTGTCGAGCTCCGTTAAGGAGAATTAGCGGCTTCGTCGCGGCATCTATAGTAAGTGCTTGAGCGAACTCCTTTGAAAAGAAGAGTTCGGCGAGGAAGTCGATTTGACAGAATATGTCTGCATGTATGCTCACAGTCGCCCTGCGGAGGAGATGCCCGTATCAACGGGTGATCAACTTCCCAAATTGTTGCAACTGATCGAACGAGTTCGGCAGGCAATGAGCGGCGTCATCCAGGCTTTATGGCCAGCCTTCTCCTTACCCGAGGGTCTTGGGGAGCTTGCGGAGAAGCTTCAGGGAGTGCGGCAGCGCTTCCATTTATGGAAGATTTCGGCCTGCCACCAAGGTGCCAGGGAGGCCTGGGCCATGGTAAAGATGCGGTACAAGAAGGCGAATCCCAACCACATGGCCGAAGTCGGACCTGTGGGGCCCGATGGGAAGGAGATCCCTGTGATTTTAGTATACGGCCAAGTAGAGTTGGTCGCTAAATTTTCCCAACAGGACTGTAAATTAGACAACCTTTTAGACGGGATTGAGGAAGAATACAATCAGTCGGTTTGACAATGTATTATAAAATGACATATAAAATGCCTTCTAGCCGGATTGTAGATCGTTTGTCTTTGCCGGCCTTTTCGCTTCGACCTCGGGACCCTAGAGTCCGGAGTGTGTCCGAATACCTTCTCGGTTATGAAACAACCGGGGTATGCATGGAGACCAGGCGTAGGGGTCATTAGTGCTTTATCAGACAAGTGCCCAACTAGTTATGTTATATTACATGGGTAGTAAGAAACATCTTCCAGGGAGAATTGTTCCGTTAAGGGTTCCTTTCCTCTGGGGGTGGCATGCCCTAAAGTGCATGTCCGGACTGCGAAAAAAAGCAGAAAAACATCTAGGGGCAGATAAATAAGTGGATAAAAAACCATCCTTTAAGTCACCGACCGAATATTCCCTTAAGAACGCTAGCTTTCGGCTTCACCCAGTCTGAGATACACATCCGGTTGACCCGGCAGTAACAATCGCAGAGGTGCTCCCTTTACCTCCTAGCCGAACAATCGGGAACGTAGGGGTAAGCACAGGAGCCAGGCAACCCAGCTTGGCCAAAACTTAAGTCATATCGATGCATATAATGGTGAATAAAAGGTACACGTGGAGGCTTGACACATGTGCTGGGCATGAAGCCCTTATAATTAAGCTTCTGGTAAAGAAGCCCCCAGGTATAATGAGTGCGGATAGCACATCAATTGCGCGTGAACGATGCGCAAGTAGGCCTTTTAAGGCTTTGATGAATAGGGTTGAGAAGAAAAGGATAAACAAAAGGCAGCTGAAGTAAAAAAAATTGGACGGGGGGAAAGGGACGAACTCTTAGTCCGGCGCTAGGCATAGAATCTTCGGAGGCGGGCTGTGTTCCATGGGTTCGGCTCGAGTCGGTTATCCGACGCATTTCATAGACGGTACGCTCCGCCGGTCAAGACTTTATCGGTGATGAAGGGGCCTTCCCATTTGGGCTTGAGATTGTCCTTTTTCTTGTCCGCCCGTACTTCTCTGCTTTGGTATCTTTGAGCCTGCTGCTGATAAAATGCGGAATGAGCCTTGGCGACGTCGCGTTCTTCCTCCAATGCGTCCAAGCTGTCCTGCCGATCCAACTCGGCTTCTCTTTCTTCGTACATGCGCACCCGAGGTGAGTCATGAATTATGTCGCAGGGCAAAACTGCTTCTGCGCCGTATACCATAAAAAATGGTGTGAATCCGGTAGTACGGTTAGGCGTTGTCCACAGCCCCCTGAGTACGGAGTCGAGCTCCTCTACCCAGTGCGTGTCAGATTTTGTAAGGGACCGCACTAGTCTGGGTTTGATGCCGCTCATTATTAGACCATTTGCTTGTTCCACTTGACCGTTGGTTTGAGGATGATAGACTGAAGCGTAATCGAGCTTGATGCCCCTATTTTTGCACCATGATTTAACCTCATCGGCCGTGAAGTTCGTGCCGTTATCGGTGATGATGCTGTGGGGGACACCATAATGGTGTACTACCCCAGATATAAAGTCTATCACTGGTCCAGACTCTACCGTTTTAACTGGCTTGGCCTCTATCCATTTGGTGAATTTATCCACCATGACCAATAGGTACCTTTGCTTGTGGGTTCCCCCTTTAAGTGGTCCAACCATGTCAAGCCCCCAGACCGCGAACGGCCAGGTAATGGGTATAGTTTTGAGGGCGATGGGTGGCATGTGGCTCTGATTAGCAAAGAGCTGACAACCGACGCATCTTCGGACTAAGTCCTGAGCATCTGCCCGGGCGGTCGGCCAATAAAATCATGTACGGAATGCCTTTCCTACAAGGGCCCGGGCTGCGGCGTGGTGTCCGCCTAGTCCGCGTGAATTTCAGCCAGAAGGTCTCGCCCTTCCTCTTCGGAGATACACCTTTGAAGGACTCCGGTTGTGCTTTTCTTATAGAGTTCTCCCTCATGGACCTTGTAGGCTTTAGATCGCCGGACTACACAGCGGGCCTCATTATGGTCTTCGGGGAGTTCCTGCCTAAGCAAGTAGGCTAGGAACGGCTCTGTCCATGGGGCGATTACTGCCATTATGTCATGAGCTGAGGGTGTTGTTTCGTCGGCTGGATCGCCGGTTATGTCAGATTGTTCTGCGGCTGCCTCCGGTCTGTTATTTCCGGACTCCTCTTCCCATAGTACGGATGGCTTGAACAGTCGTTCCAGGAAGATATTTGGAGGGACATCGTCACGTTTTGCGCCGATGCATGCCAATACGTCGGCCGCTTGGTTATTATCTCTGGCTACATGGTGGAATTCAAGTCCTTCGAACCGAGCTGACATTTTAAGGACGGCGTTGCGATAGGCTGCCATTTTTGGATCCTTGGCGTCAAAGTCTCCATTTACATGGGATATTGCGAGGTTTGAGTCCCCGCGCACCTCTAGGCATTGGATGCCCATGGAGATTGGCATCCAGAGGCCATGTAAGAGGGCCTCGTATTCGGCTGCATTGTTGGAGTCCGTGTACATTATCTGGAGTACGTATTGGACTCTGTCCCCGGTTGGGGATGTTAGTACGATGCCAGCCCCCAATCCAGCCAACATTTTGGAGCCGTCGAAATGCATAATCCAATTGGAGTATGCGCCGTACTCTTTAGGGAGTTCGGCTTCAGTCCACTCAGCGACAGAGTCAGCCAAAACTTGCGACTTTATAGCTCGCCGGGGTTTGTAAGTTATGTTGAATGGTAGGAGATCAATGGCCCATTTTGCAATCCTGCCCGTTGCGTCGCGGTTATTTATAATGTCATTTAGGGGTACTTCGGAGGCCACTGTTATCGAACACTCTTGAAAGTAGTGTCGGAGCTTCCGGGATGCCATGAACACCGCATACGCTATCTTTCGATAGTGCGGGTAACGGGACTTGCAGGGGGTTAAAACAGTGGATACGTAGTACACTGGTTTTTAAAGAGGGAATTTATGCCCTTCTGTCTCTCGTTCTACGACGAGCACCGCGCTTACTACTTGATGTGTTGCCGCGATGTATAACAACATAGGTTCGCCCAGGTTGGGCGCAGCCAGGACCGGATTCGTTGCCAATATGGCCTTTATTTCTTCGAGTCCGGCAGTGGCAGCATCCGTCCACTCGAAGTGTTCGGTGTGCCTGAGGAGGCGATAGAGGGGCAATGCCTTTTCTCCTAGGCGGGAGATAAAGCGGCTGAGAGCCGCCACGCATCCAGTCAATTTCTGGATCTGTTTGAGGTTTTTCGGAATATCCAACTGCGAGAGGGCTCGGATCTTGGCCGAAATTGCTTCAATTCCTCTACCGGATACAATGAAGCCCAAGAGCTTTCCGGCTGGTACGCCGAAAACGCATTTTTCCGGATTCAGCTTGATGTCATATGCTCGGAGGTTGTCGAATGTGACCCTCAAGTCGTCTACTAGAGTTTCGACGTGTTTGGTTTTGACGACTACGTCGTCTACGTATGCCTCTACTGTTTTGCCGATCTGGGTAGCCAGACATGTCTGAATCATGCGCTAATATGTTGCGCCGGCGTTTTTAAGTCTGAAGGGCATCATGTTGAAGCAGAATGGTCCATATGGAGTAATGAACGCCGTTGCGGCTTGATCCGCTTCTGCCATCTTGATTTGATGATAGCCGGAGTATGCGTCCAGGAAGCACAATGAATCGTGCCCTGCAGTGGCATCGATGATTTGGTCGATGCGGGGGAGGGGGAAGGGATCCTTTGGGCAGGCTTTATTTAGGTCTTTGAAATCGACACATAGGCGCCAGGATCTGTCCTTCTTTGGTACCATTACCAGGTTTGCTAGCCAATCCGGATGTTTGATATCTCTGATGAATCCGGCTTCCAATAGTTTGGCTAGTTCTTCTCCCATTGCCTGTCTTTTGGGTTTGGAAAATCGTCGAAGAGCCTGTTTGACTGGCTTGAACCCTTTTAGGATGTTTAGGCTATGCTCTGCCAGCCTGTGAGGGATTCCTGGCATATCTGAAGGATGCCAGGCGAAAATGTCCCAATTTTCCCGAAGGAATTCTCGCAGCGCGGCGTCTACATCAGGGTTCAACTATGCCCTGATGGAGGCCGTCTTTGTCGGGTCCGTTGGTTGGCCCTAGAATTTTATAATTTTGTCCGCTGGCTTAAAGGAGGTGGACTTGGATCTCTTATCGAGTATCACGTCGTCTCTGTGCACCGCAGTGCACAGCGCGGTGAGTTCCTCTGCCGCTAGGGCTTCAGATAGTGCCTCCAGGGCTAATGCAGCTGTTTTGTTTTCGGCGCAGAGTGCAATGTCTGGATCACTAACGAGAGTGATTATCCCGCTGGGCCGAGGCATTTTGAGCTTCATGTACCCGTAATGGGGTACGGCTTGGAAAATCGTGAATGCCTCTCGTCCTAATATAGCGTGGTATCCGCTGCTGAGCGAGGCCACTTGGAATGTGATTTCTTCGGACCTGTAATTGTCCGGCGAGCCGAACACCACATCGAGTGTGATTTTTCCGGTGCAGCGTGCTTCCCGGCTAGGGATTATTCCTCTGAAGATTGTGCTGCTTCGCTCAATGCGGCTCCAGTCTATTTCCATTTTTTGAAGAGTTTCCTCGTAAATGAGGTTCAATCCGCTGCCGCCATCCATGAGTACCTTGGTAAGTCGAAAGCCATCCACTATTGGACTGAGGACCAATGCGGCTGGTGCTCGGTCTGTTCGGAATTTAGGTTCGTCGCTGGCGTTGAAGGTGATGGCCGCGTCGCTCCGAGGATTTGTTGTTGCTACTTGGTAGACTTCGGCAAGGCTGTGGATCGTTTGTTTCCGCATATTGTTTGATGCGAAAGTCTCGAAGACGGTTGATACCGTACCGGTATTGTTGGTGTGGTTTCGCGGGGCTAGAAGCTCCTCGCCACTTTTGGCCACCTGCCGTAATATCCAACATGCACGAAGGCTATGTGTTGGGGTGGCGCCCTTGGTACTGTGAATTGTACAGGGTTTGCTGAGCCATCCCTCCAGTACGGTTTCGTTCCCTTTAAGGGGCTTCTGTTTTCTGGTTCTTGTACTTGGTGCCTGAGTGTAATGCACCCTTTTGTTGCGGACTGGGGCTATGTTCGGGGCCGGATTATCCCAAAACCTATCTTCGGTTTTTCGGGAACTTTCCATGGCACAGTACTTTTGCACTATGGATGCCAAGTCGGCGAAACGCGTGATTTCACGATGGCTGACGGCGTTCAAGATTCCCCTGTCCGTGCAATTGTTGCAAAAGATCGAGATTGCGTTTTCCTCTCGGCAGTCCTTTATCCGGTCCATGACCAGGAGGAATCTGGCCCAGTAATGATGTATTGTTTCGGCTGGCTCTTGCCAGATTAGAGATAGATCACATATATCTGTACGGGCGGGCCTAGTTGAGTCCGGGACCCTGCCCATCTCGAGGCTCAAGGGCCGAGGAGTTTCCGAATTTGGAAGCTTGGAAAGTGGAACGTTGTCCAACGAGTCCGGTCCGATGCCTGACTTTATGTTCAGTGCTTGATCGGAATCCGCTCCTCCGCGGGAATCCGGCATGGAGGGTTCGGTAGCCCGGACACGACTAGTTTTCAATATGGGAGAAGGATCGTCGCGATGTTCCTCTACCACCGTGACGTGGTGGGTAACCTGGGGAGAGTTAATCTCTCTCAGATCGGTTTTAAGCCCGATCCGATTGTAGTCTGTAGCGACTCCCAGGGCGGCGATCCGATCCAAGAGTTCGTTTACAGACGAGAGCTCTACTGGATCTAACTGCTCGGTGAATTCTGAGTTGACGTGAAGATTGCTCTCGCTGACACGAGAGGTCATCGTTGAAGCGGTGGCCGGACAGGCGGTCATAAGAAAACCTCCTAGCCGGATAGTTTGGCCGGCGGCCAAGGCTCCATCGGCGAAGATGCCGTCCTTGAAGACGGGAAGAGGCATCCTTCCTATCGGTGACGACACAGAGGAACTCTCAATGAAAGCACCAATGTCGGTGTCAAAACCGGCGGATCTCGGGTAGGGGGTCCCGAACTGTGCGTCTAGGCGGATGGTAACAGGAGACAAGGGACACGATGTTTTACCCAGGTTTGGGCCCTCTTGATGGAGGTAAAACCCTACGTCCTGCTTGATTGATATTGATATTGTGGATGTTTACAAGAGTGGATCTACCACGAGATCAAGGAGGCTAAACCCTAGAAGCTAGCCTATGGTATGATTGTAATGGTTGTTGTTGTGTCCTACGGACTAGAGCCATCCGGTTTATATAGACACCGGAGAGGGCTAGGGTTACATAGAGTCGGTTACAATAGTAGGAGATCTACGTATCCGTATTGCCAAGCTTGCCTTCCACGCCAAGGAAAGTCCCATCCGGACACGGGACGAAGTCTTCAATCTTGTATCTTCATAGTCTTGGAGTCCGGTCGATGATGATGATAGTCCGGCCGATGATAGTTCAGCCGATGATGGTAGTCCGGCTATCCGGACACCCCCTAATCCGGGACTCCCTCACCTACAGTGGCTTCAAAACTAAAGAAAACCAGGGCAGCTGAAGCCGAAGCCAGAAAGTGCAAGTTCAAGAACACCACCGACGATGCTCCATTTCCCAAGAAGAGAAAGACTAAGAAGAAAGATCGGGATGCTCCCAAAGAGCCCCTCGTTGTCGAGACCATCTCTTTTGCTCGTCCAGCATCCGAAAACCAAGAACATTAGTTGATTGTTCACGAGCCTGCTTCCATAGAGGCGCCTGAAGCTGAATAAGTTCCAGTCGTTGACCCCATCACGGTTGAAGACATTGGTCCCCAAGACAATGTAAATGATGATGAAGTCCTTCCTCAGATCGAGCGCCAAACCATATCATCGCATGTTCTCATGAACGGCGAAGTCATCAGTATTGGTCATCCTTTGACGCCAATCTCTCAGGATGCCTCACGGGCTGATCGCCCCCAACCAGCAACTCCAAGTCAAGACTCACCAACTACACCCCGTACTCCACCAGCGCAAGTCACCAGCCCAATGGTGAATGACGACGATTATATGGAGACCACACCATCACCAACGGTGTCGCTCGTGTTCCAACGGCTTCACAAAGGCCTCAGGCCATCGGTCTCCATGACAACCATCCCAGAAGAAGATTCACACCAATCCAGCTTAGTGGCACGTCAAGTGTTCTCTGAAGAAAATCCTTCTGTGACGGTTCCTGTGTCAGGAGCCAAAGCTGCTGAAGACATTCCGGCTGCATCAGCCGATGAACACCAAGAACCCTATCAAGTAGAAGAACGTGTTGCTTGACCCCCTATCACCCAAGAGATGTTCTCGAGGAGAACATGTCTGTGCCCGACCCTCCAGCTACTCAAGTGGAGGTCGAAAATCCTAAGGCGGCCACCAATAACACTACTGACGCCAATGACGTTGTCATGGCTGAAGCTAATGTGGCACCCGCAGTCAACACGGTGCTTGAAGCCAATGATGCACCTGCAACTAATGTGCAGCCTGACGCCATTGGAAAAGCCACTGCTCCTGTACCGCCGCCAAGGCCTCATACCATTGAGCAAGCATTTTATCAAGGTGAGCTTGTTACTGTCAGATGGCCCGTTCTGGTTCCTCTGCCTGCTCCCGCACCTTAATTTGATTATCATGTGGAGCACAGACCTGAGGTTCAGAAGCCAAAACCAAGGCTGCCATGGTTTCCAGGTACTGCATCTGCACCAGGATCATTCAATGCAAATGGCTTCATTGCACACAACACTTTCTTTAATAGAACCAAGAACCCATATTCCAAGCCAAGAATATCATCTGATCAGTTCTGGAGTTATCAGCAGCACTGCTATTACTCCTATGTTCTATACAATCAAGGGCGCATATTTCCACACATGTGTCTGGACTGCGAAGCCATTGCAGGCCTGCCTTGCTTAGAAGAAGCCCTCGACTGTTTCAGAGATGCAGGCCTTCTCCAGTTTGTGACTGATAAAGAAAATTGGAATGAAGAGCTTTTGCTGCAATTTTATGCAACTCTCCACATTCGCGGCTACAACAGGGATCCGGCGACATGGGTCCTTGAGTGGATGACAGGCAATGTACACCATGAACCCAAAGCTCTTGATCTGATTGAGCTTAGTGGCATGTCCACTCCAGGTAAACTATATGAACCTGGTTGTCAGCTTCACCGCAATGCCTTGGAAAGCATCTTCCAGAAGCCTGAGCCCAATATGAGCCAAATGCTGAGTATGATGAAGCCCCTGCCGCATGATGCTGAATATCCAAAGGAATTCTTTGTTGAAGACCTAGAGTATCTGCCTTGCACCATCTATCACATTATCAGGCAAACTCTATGGCCCATCAAAGGATATTCTTCCTCAGGAAAGCTTGAAGGCGCCATGAAGACATTAGTCTTCTATATTCTCAATGGCATAAGCTTCAATGCTCAGGATTTCTTCATTTGCCAATTTGTTGCATCTGGCTCAGACATATTTGGTCTGAAATTCTATGCTCCTTGGGTAATGCGTCTGATCAAGCTTCACTCTACTGTTGACTATCAGCCCTCTGCACGCAACCATCTCATATTATTGCCAGAGGTTGATATGTCCTTCCAAGCCATATACCCAGAGCCTGCCAAGGAGGCAATATATCTTCACAATGTCGATCGTCAAAGTTTCTCTCAACATGTTGAAGGAGTTCATGCTGCTACTCGTGTTTATCCGCTGTCTGGCAATACTCGCCGTGCTCGTACTGAAGCCACAGATAGCACTATTTCTCCACGGCCTCGAAAGAGACCTCGTGTGCTCAATGACCGAGAGCTTCTCATGGCCTTGCATTAGAAACACGATAAGCATCATTTCTGGCTAAAGCGTCAGATGCAAAGCCTCTTGGTCGATATTAATCGCATTCGCAATCTTGCCACCAAGAATGCATTTGTCACCCATGAAACCTGTCGGATGTCATGGAAGAGTCTGACCTTGCTCAGTGCAAAAGCTGATCTTCAAGACGATGGCTTCACAGAGAGATTCAAGTTTGATACCACTCCTCCCAGGAATGTTGTCTTACGTCGAACTCCATCACTCAAAGATTCTGAGTACTCCTCCTCCGCGGCAACTATCAATGCCAGGGTTCTTGATGACGCCGATGATGCTACTTCATCACCTCCAACTTCGGCGCATATCGACACTGCACCAAGTTCGTCTGCACCACCAAACCTCAACAACGACCCTGCTGCCTCACCCACTCCTCATGGGAACGAGTAGCGCTATGTCTTCAAACCTTTTTGGTCCTAACTGACAAAAGGGGGAGAAGCATATGTTGATAGTCTTCAAGCGGGTCCATATGGGTGGTTGCTATACTTTTGCCAAGTGTTTACAACTCTCGCTTTTGATACATTTGGTTCTTTGAGTTGTAACACTTAAAACTTGATGGTCGTCTGCTACTTTTTCTGTTATTCTGTGATGCGATGATAAATCCCGCATGAAGCCATTCCGCAGACGTCCATTTTTCATTATGCATGTCATTATTATTGTATATCTGTTCATGCATGATGTATTGTCTTCATATGGTGAAAAGGATCTCCACAAGTACAACCTGCCATGTACATTTGCATTCCAACGCAAAACATTTATATGCACATCTTCAGGGGGAGCCTGTTCGCCACCTATGAAGACAATATCTTAATCCTTTACAATTTCACATACTTTTATCCCCGTTGAAAATTCAACCAATTTGTCATCAATCACCAAAAAGGGGGAGATTGTAAGTGCATCTAGTGCCACCCCTAGTTGGTTTTGGAGTATTGACGACAAACCTGGTTGAGGGACTAATGTGTTTGCGAGAATTGCAGGATAACACAGGTAGTAGTCCCTCATTGATCCGGTTTACCTACCGGAGATGACCCCTAAAAATGTGTGAAGACATTGAAGACAATGGTGGTTTGTGAAGCTATTCACGTTGAATACTATGACATGAGAAGACATCGCATGAAGACTATGGATCGTGAAGACTTAGTTGTTTCGTTATTCCCTTTTCTTCTTTGTTGAGTCATAGGAACCACCGCACTGTTAAGTGGGGTCCAAGTGAACAAAGTCAGAGTGACTGAAGTGATGCTCAACCAAATCCTATGTCTTCGAGCGAAGACAATGAGAGCAAATCTTATCCAGAGTCGGATGAGTAGCTTTACTTGTAGCCCAAGTCAAGCTGCCACGTGTGTTTGAAATCTGACCATTGGGACACGTGTCAGTTCCTTAGTGACCCAGGGTCATTTCGGAAAAATCAGGTCGGGTTGCCCAGTGGCTATAAATATCCCACCCCCTACATCATAAATTTGCGGCTGCTCAGAGTTAGTGCACGGCTTTTGTCATTTGAGAGCAACCGACCTGCGAAGCTTTTGAGAGAGAGTCCTTGCGAGGACAAAGCCCAAACCACCCAGAGACCAAAGAGTGTTTGGCATCACTGAAGTCTTTCTGTCTGAGTGATCTGAAGACTTGTTACACTTGAGGACTGTGAATCCTCCAGCCGGTTAAGCGTCGCGTTCTGAGCATCCGAGAGTCATTGTGGATTGCCGGTGAACAAAGTCTGTGAAGGTTTGGAAGTCTACCTCGAAGACATACCAGAGTGATTGGGAGGGGACTAGGTGTCCTTAGCTCAAGGGAATAAGGTGAAGACGCGGTCTTCTAAGTTGAATCTCAGCCTCCCTAACCAGACGTACATTTGACATAGAAAATGGAACTAGTCGAACAAATCTCTGTCATGTCCAAGCTACTAGTTCTATCTCTCACTTCTCTTTACTTACAGTTTGTCTTCGTGAAGTCATTGCCTGCTTGCATTATCTGTTTGACTTCACTGTGTGACTAGCTGGTCTGATTGGCTTCATACTATCTTCCATCCTGAACCTTACTACCTAGCTGCTGATAGTCTTCGTGCTTTCACTTCTTTGAATACTTGACTATGGCTTGTCTAGTGTAGTCTACCTTCTGATGTATACGAATAGTGTCATTTCTATTGTTTGTCTTTGAAACCCCCATGTTTTAAAGACTTTCATAAAAATTGCCTATTCACCTCCCCCCCCCCCTCTAGTCGATAACTAGCCCTTTCATGTATGTTGAGCTGGGGAAGAAGAACAGTGCGGGTGCAGCCAAGTATCACATGGCTCATCTCTTCCCATTTGAGCGGCAAATAGCAATTGGTCTTCATTCACTAGTATGCTAGGATACAATTGTGTATAACTTCGTATTGGATGTGTATTCGACTAATTCAGAAATCCTTAAATGCAACTATCTCAAGGTAGGTAGACAATGGTGAAGAATTCAGGGTGCTGCCCACCTGATAGCCACTCGTCCCTGTCCCATTATCACATCTCTATTTTACCACACCTAAGCAAAAAATGTGGAACTACATATACAACATTTCCAAGCATACACAAATAGAGGTGCCCATTAACAAATCGAATACACAATGTTATAACAAAAAAACCCAGTCAAAAAAATGTTATAACAAAAAATGGAAAGAGAGTTGGGAGATGGCCTCACCTTGCCGCTGGATAGGAGGTTGACGGCAGTGACATAGGTCGGAGTTGTTGTAGTGCATAAAGGATCCGAGGAGGAAGGCGACGAGTAGGGCACCAACGGGGAAAAGCACGAAACGGAGGTCGGCATGGAAGAGGTGCAGGTGCTCCAGCGCCACTCGGTAGGCGGGAGCGTCACAGGCGACAATCACGTCCGTGATGGCGGCCAGGCGTAGTAGCACCATCACCAGCGCGGCGCACAGCGCCTTGCCCACGTGAGGAGGCGTAGGTCGTGCTCCCCGTCCTCGGCCTGGTAGAACACGCCCACGATCTTCCCTAGATCTGTCCCCGCGGCGGAGTCCATGGAGGTGGCGCACGCTGGGCTTGGGCGTTGGGTCGATGGGGTCGAGGCGGGCAGGCGGGGAGGCATGCGCGCCGAGTGATGGAGGGAGGAGGATTCTTCAGGGGACCGGGCCCTTCCTCGCCATCGTCTCCGGCCGCCATGGGGTGCAGGGTCGAGGCCCGCACGGTGGTGGCACCCTGATTGGCGTGGCAGTAGACTGGTGGAGGTCGGATCTGGCAACGCAGGAAGCCATGGCACGGATGGATGCGGGCGATGAGAGCGGCTTGGGGTTGTGGATTGGGTTTGTGGGAGGAGGGAACGGCGACGGAGGGAGACGTCCTCGTCGATCTAGATCGGGGAGAGTGGGAGAGACAGGCGGCGGCGGGTGTGTGCTCGGGGAGAGTGGGATTGGGTTGCTGCTAGGGTTTGGGTTGGGTTGGGAGAGGTGAATGATAGATGTTGGATCCTTCAGACGCAGACGGTTCAGATCGGCTACAGTGGAGTGATCCGTGAGAAGAGCTATGATTGGTTCAGAATTTTTGTGATTTAAAATAGTTTCTAAGTACTAAAACTAGGGGAATTTTGTGAAGCAACTATCAAAATATTTTGCAAAATGGCACAACTAAATTTTTCACTCAAGTTAAACCCCATTTTATGGATGATCACTGATTTACATGCATTTTTTATCTTTCTAGATATTTTTAATCATTTTTCTTGTGGAAAAATTGGTTTTTTCTGAAGAACCTATCAAATATTTGTTGTAAAATTGGACCCAATCAATTTTCTAAAATATTATGTTATATTTAATATACAATTGACCAAATGGTTGAGTGTGAAATTTTTTGATCCACCTCTCATGAAAAAGACAAATTTCCACCTATTCAGTTGGAAGCGGGTTAAATTTGAACTGCAGCTGCCTCATAGTTTGCTCTCTATTTTTCCTAAAAATCATTTTTAGGTACAAAATGTGGAAATATGCCCTAGAGGCAATAATAAAAGGATTATTATTATATTTCTTTGTTCATGGTAATAGTCTATTATTCATGCTATAATTGTGTTATCCGGAAATCGTAATGCACGTGTGAATACATAGACCACAACGTGTCCCTAGTGAGCCTCTAGTTGACTAGCTCGTTGATCAACAGATAGTCATGGTTTCCTGACTATGGGCATTGGATGTCATTGATAACGGGATCACATCATTAGGAGAATGATGTGATGAATAAGACCCAATGCTAAGCATAGCACAAGATCGTGTAGTTCGTTTGCTAGAGCTTTTCCAATGTCAAGTATCTTTTCCTTAGACCATGAGATCGTGTAACTCCCGGATACCGTAGGAGTGCTTTGGGTGTACCAAATGTCACAACGTAACTGGGTGACTATAAAGGTATACTACGGGTATCTCCGAAAGTATCTATTGGGTTGATGCAGATCGAGACTGGGATTTGTCACTCCGTATGACGGAGAGGTATCTCTGGGTCCACTCGGTAATGCATCATCATAATGAGCTCAAAGTGACCAAGTGTCTGGTCACGGGATCATACATTACGGTACGAGTAAAGTGGCTTGCCGGTAACGAGATTGAACGAGGTATTGGGATACCGACGATCGAATCTCGGGCAAGTAACATACGATTGATGAAGGGAATTGTATACGGGGTTGCTTGAATCCTCGACATCGTGGTTCATCCGATGAGATCATCGAGGGGCATGAAGAAGCCAACGTGGGTATCCAGATCCCGCTGTTGGTTATTGACCGGAGAGCCATCTCGGTCATGTCTACGTGTCTCCCGAACCTGTAGAGTCTACACACTTAAGGTTCGGTGACGCTAGGGTTGTAGAGATATTAGTATGCAGCAAACCGAAAGTTGTTCGGAGTCCCGGATGAGATCCTGGACGCCACGAGGAGTTCCGGAATGGTCCGGAGGTAAAGAATTATATATGGGAAGTCGAGTTTCGGCCATCGGGAAAGTTTCGGGGGTCACCGGTATTGTACCGGGACCACCGGAAGGGTCCCGGGGGTCCACCGGATGGGGCCACCCATCCCGGAGGGCCCCATGGGATGAAGTGGGAGGGGAACCAGCCCCTGGTGGGCTGGTGTGCCCCCCCCCTTGGGCCCTCCTGCGCGTAGGGTTGGGAACCCTAGGGGAGGGGTTGCCTCCACTTGCCTTGGGGGGCAAGGCACCCCCTTGGCCGCCGCCCCCCCTTGGAGATTCAATCTCCTAAGGCCGGCGCCCCCCCCCCAAGGGTCCCTATATAAAGAGGGGGGAGGGAGGGCAGCTGCACGCTTTCACTTGGCTCCTCCCTTCCCCCTTGCTACACCTCTCCCTCTCGCAGACGCTTGGTGAAGCCCTGTCGGGATCCCTGCTGCATCCACCACCACGCTGTCGTGCTGCTGGATCTTCATCAACCTCTCCTTCCCCCTTGCTGGATCAAGAAGGAGGAGACGTCACGCTGACCGTCAGTGTGTTGAACGCGGAGGTGCCGTCCGTTCGGTGCTAGGATCTCCGGTGATTTGGATCACGACGAGTACGACTCCCTCAACCCCGTTCTCTTGAACGCTTCCGCTCGATCTACAAGGGTGTGTAGATGCACCCCTCTCTCTCATTGCTAGATGAACTCCTAGATTGATCTTGGTGAAACCCCAGAAAATTTTTATTTTCTGCAACGTTCCCCAACACAAAAGTATCTATTTAATCAGAGAAACACCAAAAAATTTCCAAGATTCAACCACTAGCTAGGAACGGTCAAGCCTGTCGTTTTGACCGCATTTTGAAACGGGCATAAAAAATTCAAAAAAATCAGAAAATTGGAAAACCATCGCATTGTGTCATCATATGTGACCAAGTTTCCAGGAAAAATAATAAACTTGTAATACGACAATTATTTTAAAAAATTGTTCTCAAAAACGAGCGATCATGTGTGAAGATTCATGACTTTCAAGCCAAATGATCAATCTTATGGCCACATTCATGGCTTAGTTTGTTCAAATGACCTCATATCGTGCACAAGGGTGCATTTTGGGATGGCAAAAATGTTGCCTAAGGATGTTTTCATTTTCTTTGGACGAAAAACTCATTTTCCATTTTTCGAGTGCCCAAAATGAGTTTTTTGTGAAGAACCTACCAAATATTTGTTGCAAAATTGCACCAAATCATTTTTATAAAATACTAGTCCATATTTAATGCACAATTTACCAAATGGTTGGGTATCAAAAATTTTGATCCACGTCTCGTGAAAAAGACAAATTTTCGCCAATTCAGTAGGAAGCGGGTCAAATTTGAACTGCGGCTGCCTCATAGTTTTCTCTTTATTGTTTTCTAAAAATAATTTCTAGATATATAAGTACCTATTTAAGCAGAAATATATGATTTGGTGGCAATACATCAAGGTTTGGACTGTGGCCGATGGCCCCAACTGTAGAGCGCGTAAGCTCGCATGCCCGTCGCGTGGTCACCGCGTGACCGTGGTGTTGCCATGCGTTTTGGGCGGACTAGGAATGTCTAGTGGGTTGGGCACTCCCCAGGTATCTGCTAGGAAGAAAATTATAACATAAGATTCTCATGAGGAGACCGAACTTGCTCAAACATGAATTAGCAGCCAAGTGTTTGATTAGCGGTACAGGAAATACACATGGCTAATGGGCGTGAGTTTTGGCTGAGGATGATCATATACTAAGAAGAATGTATTCACAAATTTTTGGGGAAATCAAGAATATATAAATAACACTTCCTTCACAAAGTGCTGCTTTAAACAGAATAGGAAAATGAATATTGTTGAATTATTTTTGAATTAGGCAAGGAAGGTTTTTGACATATTTGATGAAGATATGATCCAAAAAAAATTATGAGAAGTTTTTGGGAATTTTTGAAATAACATAAATATAGGCTAATCTTATAATTGGTATGCGTATTTTTTTTTGTTTTATAAGATATTATAGACATTGTTGAGAGTACCCGCTGCATATCCATGCCCGATGGATATCCATCGGTTTTGGACATGAATACAATTTTCTACCCATGGATTTTTTCGTGGATGGACAAAGAACACCTTCATGGATCTGGATATGGATTTGATATTGTTCAACCCGAGCCGAACCCGATCCATTGCCATCCTTAGTGCATCATTGGTAGGAGAGTGAGGAACCTGTTGATCCTATGTACTCGGTGGCTACATTTTGGTCGCCCTGCCCCATCGGTTGCTTCTAGTTTTCTGTTGTGCAGTCCCTTACAAGTCTGGTGCCTAGTCCACAGGAGCCACTTGGTTTAAATGTGTCCAATGTTCTGGCTGAGCCTCTGGTTGAGGTGTGTAATGTTGTGCGAAGGTGGCACGGGCTAAAACAAGACTATTAACTTTAGAGGATTTTCTCAGCAAGGTTACTTGCCCGCAACCTCTAGTTGGGACCCTGGCGCCTTCACACGGAGAGAAGGATGACGAGCGACGGAGCGGGCGTCTAGAATCGTTATTGTTTGACAAAACCCTGCCCTTTTTGCAAATTGGCCTGCATCTCTGACCATTCCATGGTCTACCATTAGAAATATGTATTATTCAGTTAATAATTTGAATAGAATAATATATTCTTTAGGTTTAGTGAGTATAAACAAGTTAACTCTATCGTGGAATGAGATCCATAACACATATTTTGGTTATGGGACTAAATCCTTATTAAAAAAGAACAAAGCGTGCAACGTCCCGACGTCGAAGCGTGCGGAGGTCATGCGAGGTTGTTGAGGCTTTTGGTAAGCTACCGAAGGTTAGCGAAGCAAAGATCCCTAAGCAAATGATGCAAGCATACCTGGACATGTATAACAAGCTGTTCTCACCGCAAGTGATCTAATCATTGAGCACTTTGGCGGGCATCGCGGGGAAGTCGAAGTTGGATGTTTTCCACACGATAATGTTAGTCCATAATGCGTTGAGGCTGAGAAAGAAGAGTCGTTCGATATAGGACGGTTTCTCTTCAGCGACTGGTGATAAGTTTGAGCCACACCTAAGTGCTTTGGACCTAGGTGCTCTGGTGTCTGCCTCTGCCTTTGTCCCTTCATGCTGCATTTGTCCTGTCCCTACCCGAAGCTCTAGTGGCTTTTTTTGGGCGGGGGGGGGGGGGGGGGGGGGGGTTGTGCCTTTTTTTTGGGGGGGGGGGGGGGGGTTTACCTAATTATCTGATAATGTTAGGTTTTTGGTCTGATTTTTCTTATAAACTAGACCAATTAGCTTCTTCTTTGTGTAACGAAGTGTAGGAACCAACTGCCCTCGCATGAGGTTTCTAAAAAAACAGAAACGTGCCACCGAATTTCCAACACCATGTGTTCTTGTGTAATTTCAGACTTGGAGGGGAAATCCCAACCGCTACGTCGTCTCTCAAGCCAACAATAAAATAGTACGGTTAATAATAATACTATACAGTACTTAAAATATCATGAGTAGGACCAAGAAAAATCCTCAGTTCATCAGTTGAGCGCGCCGTGAAACTCTGACCGAAATTTCTTCAGAATTTGGGGATTTCTCTTGCGGAGGTTATCAGAAACCGAAACAGGGGCGAGACACATCCACACTCCAGAAACAGAAAGAGAAACAGAAGCATGATCCATGGATGGATAATCCTCCCGTCACGGAACAGATCAGATGCATGTATTTGTCTCCAATTTGTCACTCGTTGCATTGATGTATATCCAAAACCAAACTCAGGGAGTTATACACAGCGGGCAGAGAGGACGCGAGCTCACTCTATGTACAAGTGGAGCAGAGACGACGAACTCACTCTATGTGCAGGGGAACGGAGAAGAGGTGGCTCACTGTATGTACAGTATTTACTATAGCTAGCTAATTGACCAGCCCGGAATCGAATTGGGTCTTAAAACTCTAATCTTCTGGGCCGGCCTAATCCCCCACCGATCTTCCTTCTATACATCGAACGGAATTATTCGGGGAATTTCTTTCCTATGTGCAGTATGTTCATTATGTACTGGTATCTTGCTGCTATGGCATGTCGACGATGTTGTTGTTTTTACTGGTTGATCCGGCCGGCCATGGAGGCGACGGAGAGCCGGCTAGCCCCGGCGTGGAACCGCTCCACCACTCGCTTCCGGTGCTGCAGCTGCTGCACCGCGTGGGATGGCACGAGCGCGTTCCGTGCCCAGTGCCCGCTCCCCATGGGGACGCGCTGCGCCAGCCCGTTGTACGAGCGTTTAGAGCAGCCGCTGCCGCTGCCGCTTGGGACGAGCTGCGCGCACGTACTGGCCGTGTGCTTGCTGCAGCTGCCGGCGGCCGGGGCCTCCTGCTTTCGCTCCTTGTGGAGGCTGCAGCGGAATGAGCCGCCGACGGAGAGCTTGACACGGGAGAGCGAGGCGGATTGGTAGTTGGGAAAGGGGCTCAGAAGCACAGGGCCGCTGGGCCGGGATGCAGCCGCCGTCGACATGATGAAGATTGGGGAGGTGGAGCAGTTCAGAATCAGAGGAGAGGAGGAGGGGCTTTGGTGTCTCAGTGGAGCTCCGGTGGTTCGCTGCCGGTTTGGGTAACCTGAGATGGGAGCCGGTTGGCCTCATTTTATACGCCGGGGAGGGGCAGTTTGGTAAATTCTGGGCGTTAAGAACCTGGAGTCCGGCTGAGTTAATTAAGGAAAGGAAAACGCTTGTTATTAAACTGGGGTTACAGCGTGACGCGGTGGGCGTCTGAGCACACCGGAATCGGTCTGCGATGCAGCAAAGTAGGGCGCGTGCCAGTTTGATTTGAATAATGATTTAAGCGTCAAAATTCTGGTCAATTTCTTGCATTACAAACGAGTATCTTGCTAGTACTACTAATAGTCATGTCAAAGATGTTTGTGTATTTGGAATATATGGTTGTTTCCATGTGAAACGCTCGGATTCGTCAGTGCCAGTTCGGCTGAAATTCGGCAAAGCCGACCATTCCTCGCTGCATGCAGCCGCCCACCGGTTGTGGCACGACCCGTCACATGACATGTTGCTGTCAGTAAGTTCCGGGACACCGAAAGGACGATCCCAGAAAAAAGGAATTTATATCCTAACGTTCAGTGTGAGGCGCCAGGCGGGTGATGGTCAAGCTAGCACGAGCACGACCTGATCGACGTGTGACGGCCAGCATCCGGCCGCGACCGGGCGGACCACTGCCGGCGCACTGCGCCGGCGGCCGTGGGTTCGTCTCCGCCTTGCTTGAAACCCGGCCAACCTCCGAACGTTCGACACATTAATTATAGCATCAGCATCAATCGCCGTAATGGCTGCCCTGCCCATGTATGTTTGTGGAGTCCGCGGGAAGGAGTGGAGCCGGCGATGGTGTGTGCGAGGCAACGCACAACACGAGCGCGTCATGGTCCGGCCTGTTCCACCGTGGGTGATAAGATGCTCTCATCTGATCTGATCGCTGTTGTTACTGCGCTGCACCTGGCCTTCCTCCGATTCTTCCGATTCTGGTCGACCGGGTGGTCGAAAGGTGGGCGGCTCTTTCCCTGCCCATCCGTTTCTCGTTCGCTTTCACTTCCTGTCTTTGCTCTTCGTTTTGTTTTACTGTCGAAAGATGATGATCGACAAGCTGCTGCCCTTGGTGCCTGCGTCGGTTAATGGCTAAATTAATCCTTGCAAAGTTAATTACTTGGGCTTAATTACAGCCGTGTGCTGCTGCAGGCACCCTGGCCACATGCACCCACGCGCGCAAAATCATCCGCAGCCGGACATGGCAAATCCAACCCCTCAAACGGCCGTAGACACGCATGGGCGCGTCCGCGACAGTGACCGATCATCCCTCAAAAAACACATTCCACATCGAAAACCTCAAATTAGAAACCTCAAATCCATGTTATTACATGCAACGTGAAACCTAATCTAAGCGGAGCTGGACCGGTTCCGTTCCCCGCTCGCCCGGCTGCGTCCTGGCCATGTCCGGCGGCCGACTGCGCTCCTCGGAGTATTGGTCCGTTTGTCGGCAAGGTAGGGTAGGGCATGGGACACGGGCCGGCTCACAGGACTCAAGGCACCGCCGTCTCTCATGCCCTACTCTTCCTTGTTGGAGGCCGGAACCCGAACGGTGCTCGTGGACATAAGATCGATGACGGATCCGTCCGGGGATGAGCCGCCGACGTCCACCACTATGCGGTTGCGGCGCCCGGACTGATGCGCCATACGGGGTGCCGGAGAATGCGACACCGCCTCGCCGATGTCCGCCGCTGCGAGGGCTTCCGCCGCCACCCGCGCCCGTACCTTGCACGGTGTTCTGAATATCGGCGCGCCATCGGAGGTTGCGCGTCCGCCAGCACATTCGGATGCCAGACGGACTGCATGGCCTCGGGCGAGTCAGCTACGGCCGGGCTAGCCTTGGATCCATGCGCCATTTGGACGGACGCAATCAATTCCCGACGGACGGAATCCGAGTGCAGCCATGCACGGGACTCCTCCCAGGCACGGCGGAGCGCAAGCCGGACAACCATCTCCTCCTTGGGGCCGTGTGGGATGAGCTCGGGGTCGATGGATCTGGAGGTGAAGGACTGGGATTTGCTACCCGTCATGCCGGAGACGACCGGAAGGAGCCGGAGACGAATTTGAGTGGCGGAGGGGAGTGAAGGGGAGGGGAGTGAAGTGGCTAGTGTTTGGTCCGGCGAACGCATGGGGGGGATTTTATGTGGGATCGGGTGGGCTAGAATGGGCCGGGCCCGACGTGACGGGCGCGCCCGGACGCCCCCATATCCGTGCCATATTTGGGCTGGATATGGGTGCCGATCAGTTCAGGCGTTTGAGGGCTTTTGGCTCCTAGGTGCATATGCACCCATTTTCAAAATACACATTTCGAAAAGTTGAAAAATTAGAAACAAAAATCCCGCATGTATATTCGGACATTTTATGTGCGTTCACAAGGTTTCAGTGAAAAATGACGTTTTTTATGGCTTGTGTAAAAAAGATGTCTAGATAAATATCATGACCAGACAGTGCCCGTCTATGTATATGAGGTGGGTTTGAAGCACCGGCTGTAGATGCTCTAAACCAATTGGTGATGCGCTAATTTGCAAGATCAAACGAACGAACGGTGCGAGGCCGCCGCGCGCGACGTCTGCATTGTGGGAGGGGGTGCGTGGCGCCGGCCGGCAGGGACAGCTGGCTTGGGCGAGGGCTACTTGGCCAGTCGTTTGTTTTTGTGTCTGGCCGAACCTCGTCGTTTGGATTCGACCGGAACAGCTATCGTGCCCGGCCGTCGACCTGCATCTAGCTTGGTGGTTGATGGATGCTCCACCGTGATCAGATCACATCAGATGGCCTACTGATTTTTATATCGTGCCGCCCTTTTCCTTGTTGATGAAGAAAGAGGAGCGAGCCAAACGAACTATCGGTGTACTACAGTCTACAGTCTGGCTTACTTTCTGCCTACCCACCGTGGATGCTTTCGATCACCAATCATGCGTACGGACCTTTGTCTCCGCACCTGCATATATATGTAGATGATCTCCCAGTTCAGTGTATTATCGTGGATCTCCCATAATTGTTGCTTACCCGCATAATTGTATAGAGTTGTTAGAAAACGCAGTAGATAATTGTAGGTTTCTTTTTTTGGCAGAGTATGACTGTAGAGTTTTTTGTTTTGTTGAGAACCTACCATTTCATCATTGAGGTGGATGGCTCCACACAAGCATTATACATAAGCCCTATTCTTTGCCGTTACTATATTCTACACACTTAAAATCCCTTTTCCGCAACTTCATATAAACTTAAACCTCTAAGAAGAAATACACAATTCAGACATACACACTCACATATGACCATCATGAGATACATAGGCTGTTAGACTTAAAGGCTTGATCTCTACTGAGGTGGGGTAAGACTATCCTTCTAACCATTAAACTACAGATGTTGGTTCCCGTTACCCGTATGACTGTAGAGTTCCTGTTCATAATATGATACATATTCTTTGGTGATTGCGTGCATATATACTATCCTTTCTGATTTTGAAGAAATAATAATGGATAGATAGTATATAGCACCATGTGCTTTTTATACATTCCTTGGTTCATTGTGGAACAAATAATAGAGAGAATCAGCGTAGCTTTCTCTTTCTTTCTTTTTATAATAAAGGAGGAACGGGCTAAGCAACGAGCCAACTTCTCGCAGGAGCTGGGGGAGCTGGCTTCTCGCGGGAGACAGCGCTGCGTTCGGCAGCAGCGGCTGCTCCAGCTCCCGTTGGCATGGGCTGGCAGCCCAGGAAGCACGCTAAAAGCCCATTTGGATGGTTTCTCGTACGAGGAGAGAACTTATCGAGAGAAAGAGATCGAGCGAACCGGTACGCTGCCTCAGGGTCATTTGGCGGTGGCATATATCAGGTAATTATGTCGAACTTCTCCTCCTTCGATTTTGGGAGCTGGGTTCGACCAGCTTCTCCTTTTTGCACTGCAGGCCGCTCGATCTCCAGGAGTTGGATTCTAGGAGCTGCACCGTTCGGCTAGCTTCTCGCTGGCTTCTCGCGAAGCTGGAAGCTGGATGACATCCGAACGGGGCCTTAGTGCATGTGTTTCTAGGATTCGACCTGAAATGCAATCCGAACATATGGGTGAAGCATTTTGTTGATGCCGCAATTATTGCAAGAATCTTGTCGATACGTTTCGAAAGACGTAGATCTTGTTAGTCCTTTTCGTCCAAAGCATGCCCCCGGTACGTGTCAAAACAGGAGAAGCCTGGCCCGACCCAATCTCGATCTAGCCCGATCTCAAGAGATTCACGTATGCAATCAGAAACCATCCCATCCCCCGACTGCACTCTCACAAGTGAAGCAAGATCACACGATCTATGACTATTATACCCTGTATCCTTAACCAGCACGGAGAAGCAAGGTTTGGCAACGATGGGTGTTCGTGCATGGAAGGCACGTAGACTCTGACGTGCGCTGCGAAGCCACCGGCCAGTGCGGGCATGCACACGTGGCACGGAACCAGAAGTTTCAATGGTGAGGTCATTCGGTTGGCCGTTGCCATTACCCTCGGCCCCGGCAAGAGCCGGACGCAGCAGCACGCGTCGGAGCGAACTGGTCGGCGAGGCAGTTACTCCGTCCTGGTCAGCTCCTGCTCTTCTAGCTAGCTACATGCGCCGAAAGTGATGCGACGTCGCGTACGTGCATCACTTTCACTTCTCCACCATATCATGGCCGGCAACCAGTGAGCGGCATGCACGTGCCCTACCTAGGGAGCATCCTAATTTCTTCGATCGTATGATGTCGTATCGTATTATCGTACTATAATAATGAGCGCTGCTATACGTACAATCAAACTTTATACGATTTTGTGTATGAGCAGACTGTTCTGGTGTCGTGAGCCCAAACGTGGGGAACGGGCCTGTGTCTTGTCGTACAAAATCGTACAGGGAAAATATCGTACGCAAGGCAATTCGGTGCAATTCCGTACAATAATCCAATCACTTCTCGTTCCCTTGCAGTACTTGAAGACGTGGATAGATCGAGTCGGTAACTCCGTATGGCAGGCATGTTAGAGCATCTCCACTCGTTCGGCCCCCAGCGCATAGGCGGGAGCATTTTCGGGCGTTCATCCGACGAATTTTAGGCCCTGGGGCGATCAAGGCCTCAGCCACTCGTGCCATATTCAAACTTGATCGTTCCCGCTTCAAAGAAATGCCATAGTCCGGCGATCGGCGCAATAGGTCAGCGATCATCACCGTGCCACAATTCGGCGATCAAATGAAAAGTTCGGCGGCACAAAAAAGAAAGGACACGCAAGGAAGGCATCAAACATCGGGGTCAGCCTCCGACGTCGTCGTCGGCGTGCGCGTGCTGGGAGGAGTCGGCGCGGATTCTGGACTGGTCGGCGCGGCTTCTGTGCTGTTGGGCGTCGCGGAGGCATCATCACTCCGGATGGGCTGTGGCGTCGGCGTCGGCGTGAGAGTTGGCATAGGCGTCGCCGGTATTTGGTTCAAAATGAGCCGCGCTCCGCCAGGAACCACACCTTGAGCTTCTCGTCTCCGCTCTGGAGCATGTCAGCGCCGCCCATCAAGAAAGCCAGGTCGTTGTTCCTCTTCTTCGCGGCGACGTTGGTCCAGAGCAAGTCAATTTTCTCTTCTCGCAGGGCGGCTCTGGTCTTGGCGTCGGTGAGGCAATGCTCGATGGACTCTTGCACGCGTGCAGCAGCTGACTCAGCGTGTTTCGCCTTCTTGGCCCCTTTGTTGCCGTCCGGGCGCCCGTCGGCCGCGCCCGTGGTCGGTGCGTCCGGCTTGTACATCTTCTTGGCCATGGCCAGGGTGCGCCGGATATCCGCCCACTTCTCGCACTTGTCAATCCGCTTGAAGACGTGGAGGTACTTGAACTCTTGGTCGCTGTTGTCGTCGCGGTACATGGCGAACATGCGCAGCAGCTGCGTCGAAGAGCGAACATCAGTCGGTGCGGGCGCGCACATGGGTGCGCGCACAGCGAAAGGAATAGGGAGAAGACGGTATGATGTACCTGATCCTCGACGCTGGTGCCACTCTCCGGGCGAGCCGCGACCTCCTCGATGATCCCAAGCCATCTGTTGCACGCCGTTTGGATGAGCCCCCAATAGTTCGCCATCGCCTTCGACCCGCACTGCATGTAGACGCCTTTGAAGTAGGGGTGAACGAGCTTGCGCTCGTCGAACTCGGCCTTGATGCGATATCAATACGTGTCGATGTTCTGGTTTGTGCGGGTGATCAGGTCGAGGCAGACGACCTTCCACGCTTCGGCGAGGCACCCATCTTCCTTGGACGCCCACTTGATGTGTGGCTCGCCGGTCTTTGCCGCTCGTTTCTTCTTCTTCTTGCCTTTCCTCGTCTGCGCCGGCTCCTCCTCCTCCTCCGGCTCTTCCTCGCAGTAGTCAAAGCTCGCCGTCCATGTCTCCGAGATCAATTGAGCCGTCTTGGGTAGTGAACCCAGGGGAAGCAGCAGCGGCAGCCGAGCCGGCTGCGATGATGTCTTCCATGTCAGCCTCTGTCGCGTCGGTGTCGCCAAGGTGCGACGAGGAGGCTTGCGAGTAGAGCAGTTGGCCGCGGCGGAGAGGTGGCGTCGGGGAGGCTGCGTAGTCCGACGGCGAGTACGTGTATGGAGGGTACTGCACGCCGACGAACGCCGGCGAGGGCGTGCGTTGGACCGGGCACCCATGAGGGAAGGTGATGTTGGGATTGAACCCGCCGTGTGCGTCGCCGTCGGCATAACCCAGCGTGCAGCTCCATGGTTGTGGCGACGACGAGAAGTCGGCCGGAGATCCGATGCTTTGCTGGCTCTAGGCCGCGTGTGGGCCGTGGCCGCCGGGTGGATTCATCATCCCCACGCGAGCCGCCTGGGCTTGTTCGGCCGAGTGCTCCGCCTGCTCCGTCGCTGCAGCGGCCATGAGCGCCGCCGTCTCCAGGGCCTTCTTGGCCCTGTTGCACCTATCGGCAGTGACGGCCTCCCGGCACTGCACTTCTGCCTTCCAGTCGGCGTTGGTCATGCCCGGGAGCTTGGACGGCGGTGCCCTCTGCTTCCTCTGCTTTGGCTGGGTGGTGGCGGCGGCTGTGGTATCCGTTGCTGCAAGAGGGGACACGTACTTATTCGGCGGCATGGCGGACGGCTTGGAAGGGAGGAGGCGGAGTTTGGCGGGAGGAATGGAGAATGGAGAGGGAAGATGAGGGGGGAAGCGGGAGGAAACGGCGGGAAAAGGGCCTTCTCTCGCTGACAGAGCGGCCCCATGCCCATTATTGCTTCTGCCGGCACCCCCAGGCGACAACCGGGCGCTTGGGTTCGGCTCGGGATTGTCGGCTCTGGATTTGTCCCAAACCGGCGCTAAATGAGGTCCTGGGGGCGCGAATGGGTCAATTTTTGGCCACCCCCGTTAAAAATTTGCCTGGAGGGCCTGTTGGGGCTGCGGCTGAAGATGCTCTTAGTCCATGGATTGCGAGATTGATCGAGCGGCTGCATTTTTTTGAGGGGATCGAGCGGCTTCATGTGCTTGTTGGGTAACGTAGCAGAAATTCAAAATTTTCCTACGTGTCACCAAGATCTATCTATGGAGAAACCAGCAACGAGGGGAAGGAGGGTGCATCTACATACCCTTGTAGATCACTAAGCGGAAGCGTTCAAGAGAACGGGGTTGAAGGAGTCGTACTCGTCGTGATCCAAATCACCGGAGATCCTAGTGCCGAACGGACGGCACCTCCGCGTTCAACACACGTACAGCCCGGTGACGTCTCCCACGCCTTGATCCAGCAAGGAGAGAGGGAGAGGTTGAGGAAGACTCCATCCAGCAGCAGCACAACGGAGTGGTGGTGATGGAGGAGCGTGGCAATCCTGCAGGGCTTCGCCAAGCACCGCGGGAGAGGAGGAGTAAGAGAGGTAGGGCTGCGCCAAGAGGGAAAGGTTCTCGTGTGTTGGCAGCCCCAAAACCCTCAAATATATATAGGGGGAGGGAAGGGGCTGCGCCCCCTCTAGGGTTCCCTCCCCAGGGATGGCGGCAGCCCCCAGATCCCATCTGGGTGGAGGCCAGAGGGGGAGAGAGGGGAGGCGCGCCTGGGGTGGGCCTTAGGGCCCATCTGCCCTAGGGTTTGCCCCCTCCCACTCTCCCCTGCGCCTTGGGCCCCTTGTGGGGGGCGCACCAGCCCACCTGGGGCTGGTCCCCTCCCACACTTGGCCCATGCAGCCCTCCGGGGTTGGTGGCCCCACTTGGTGGACCCCCGGGACCCTCCCGGTGGTCCCGGTACGTTACCGGAAAAACCCGAAATTTTTCCGGTGACCAAAACAGGACTTCCTATATATAAATCTTTACCTCCGGACCATTCCGGAACTCCTCGTGACGTCCGGGATCTCATCCGGGACTCCGAACAACATTCGGTAACCACATACAAACTTCCTTTATAACCCTAGCGTCATCGAACCTTAAGTGTGTAGACCCTACGGGTTCGGGAATCATGCAGACATGACCGAGACGTTCTCCGGTCAATAAACAACAGTGGGATCTGGATACCCTTGTTGGCTCCCACACGTTCCACGATGATCTCATCGGATGAACCACGATGTCAAGGACTCAATCGATTCCGTATACAATTCCCTTTGTCTAGCGGTATAGTACTTGCCCGAGATTCGATCGTCGGTATACCGATACCTTGTTCAATCTCGTTACCGGCAAGTCTCTTTACTCGTTCCGTAACACATCATCCCGTGATCAACCCCTTGGTCACATTGTGCACATTATGATGATGTCCTACCGAGTGGGCCCAGAGATACCTCTCCGTTTACACAGAGTGACAAATCCCAATCTCGATTCGTGCCAACCCAACAGACACTTTCGGAGATACCTGTAGTGCACCTTTATAGCCACCCAGTTACGTTGTGACGTTTGGTACACCCTAAGCATTCCTACGGTATCCGGGAGTTGCACAATCTCATGGTCTAAGGAAATGATACTTGACATTAGAAAAGCTTTAGCATACGAACTACGATCTTTGTGCTTGGCTTAGGATTGGGTCTTGTCCATCACATCATTCTGCTAATGATGTGATCCCGTTATCAACGACATCCAATGTCCATGGTCAGGAAACCGTAACCATCTATTGATCAACGAGCTAGTCAATTAGAGGCTTACTAGGGACATGGTGTTCTCTATGTATCCACACATGTATCTGAGTTTCCTATCAATACAATTATAGCATGGATAATAAACGATTATCATGAACAAGGAAATATAATAATAACTTGTTTATTATTGCCTCTAGGGCATATTTCCAACAGTCTCCCACTTGCACTAGAGTCAATAATCTAGTTCACATCGCCATGTGATTAACACTCATATGTCACATCGCCATGTGACCAACATCCAAAGAGTTTACTAGTGTCATTAAACTAGTTCACATCATCATGTGATTAAAACTCAATGAATTCTGGGGTTTGATCATGTTTTGCTTGTGAGAGAGGTTTTAGTCAACGGGTCTGCAACTTTCAGTTTCGTATGTACTTCGCAAATCTCTAGGTCATTCTCTAAATGCTGCTTCCATGCTCCACTTGGAGCTATTCCAAATGGGTTGTTCCACTATACGTATCCAGTTTGCTACTTAGAGTCATTCGGATAGGTGTTAAAGCTTGCATCGACGCAACTCTTTACGTCAACCTCTTTATCACCTCCATAACCGAGAAACATATCCTTATTCCTCTAAGGATAATTTTGACCGCTATCTGGTGATCTACTCCTTGATCACCTTTGTACCCTCTTCCAGGTATGTAGCAAGGCACACATCAGGTGCGATACTTAGCATACTGTAGAGCCTATGTCTGAAGCATAGGGGACGAGCTTCGTCCTTTCTCTCTCTTCTGCCGTGGTCGAGCTTTAACTCTTAACTTCATACCTTACAACTCAGGCAAGAACTCCTTCTTTGACTGATCCATCTTGAACACCTTCAATATCATGTCAAGGTATGTGCTCATTTGAAAGTATTATTAAGCATTTTGATCTATCTTATAGATCTTGATGCTTATTCTTCAAGTAGCCTAATCCAGGTTTTCCATTGAAAAACACTTTTCAAATAACCCCATATGCTTTCCAGAAATTCTAAATCATTTCTGATCAACAATATGTCAACAACATATACTCATCAAAAATTCCATAGTGCTCCCACTCACTTCTTTGGAAATACACGTTTCTCATAAACTTTGTATAAACCCAAAATCTTTGATCATCTCATCAAAGCGTACATTCCAACTCCGAGATGCTTACTCCAGCCCTTAGAAGGATCGCTGGAGCTAGTACCTTTTAGCATCCTTAGAATCGACAAAACCTTTCTGATTGTATCACATACAACCTTTCCTTACGAAAACTGGTAAGGAAACTCGTTTTGACATCCATCTTGCGAGATTTCATAAATGCAGCTAATGCTAACATGATTCCGACGGACTTAAGCATCGCTACGGATGAGAAAATCTCATCGTAGTCAACTCCTTGAACTTGTGAAAAACTCTTCGCCACAAGTCGAGCTTCATAGACGGTGACATTACCGTCCACGTCCGTCTTCTTCTTAAAGATCCATTTATCTCAATGGCTTGCCGATCATTGGGCAAGTCCACCAAAGTCCATGCTTTGTTCTGATACATGGATCCTATCTCGAATTTCATGGCTTCTAACCATTTGTTGGAATATGGGCCCACCGTCGCTTCTCCATGGCTCGTAGGTTCATTGTTGTCTAGCAACATGACCTTCAAGACAGGATTATTGTACCACTCTGAAGTAGTACACATCCTTGTCAACCTACGAGGTACGGTAGTGACTTGATCCGAAACTTCATGATCACTATCATAAGCTTCTACTTCAATTGGTGTAGGCGCCATAGGAACAACTTCATGTGCCCTGCTACACACTAGTTGAAGTGATGGTTCAATAACCTCATCAAGTCTCCACCATCCTCCCACTCAATTTTCGAGATGAACTTTTCCTCGAGAAAGGACCCGATTCAAGAAAAAATCCCTATTGCTTTTGGATCTGAATTAGGAGGTATACCCAACTGTTTTGGGTGTCCTATGACGATGCATTTTGTCCGCTTTGGGTTCGAGCTTATCAACCTGAAACTTTTTCACATAAGCGTCGCAGCCCCAAACATTGAAGAAACGACAACTTAGGTTTCTCCAAATGGTGTCGTCTCAACGGAATTATGTGGTGCCCTATTTAAAGTGAGTGCGGTTGTCTCTAATCCCTAAACCATGAACGATAGTGGTAATTCGATAAGAGACATCATGGTACACACCATATCCAATAGGGTGCAACTATGATGTTCGGACACACCATCACACTATGATGTTCCAGGCGGTTTTAATTGTGAAACAATTTCCACAATGTCTTAATTGCGTGCCAAAGCTCGTAACTCAGATACACATCTCTATGATCATATCATGGACATTTTATCCTCTTGTCACGATGATCTTCAACTTCACTCTGAATTTACTTGAACCATTCAATAATTCAGATTTGCATTTCATCAAGTAAATATACTCAGTATCTACTCAAATCATCCGTGAAGTAGGAACACAATGATATCCACTGCGTGCCTTAGCACTTATTGAACTGCACACATCAAAATGTATTGCTTCCAACAAGTTGCTATCTTGTTCCATCTTACTGAAAACGAGGCTTTTCAGTCATCTTGCCCATGTGGTATGATATGCATATCTCAAGTGATTCAAAATCAAGTGAGTCCAAACGATCCATCTGCATGGAGTTTCTTCATGCATATACACCAATAGACGACATGGTTCGCATGTCTCAAACTATTCAAAACGAGTGAGTCCAAAGATCCATCAACATGGAGCTTCTTCATGCGTTTTATACCAATATGACTTACATGGCAGTGCCACAAGTAGGTGGTACTATCATTACTATCTTATATCTTTTGGCATGAAAATGTGTATCACTACGATCGAGATTCAATAAACCATTCCTTTAGGTGCAAGACCATTGAAGGTATTATTCAAATAAATAGAGTAACCATTATTCTCTTTAAATGAATAACCGTATTGCGATAGACATAATCCAATCATGTCTATGCTCAACACAAACACACAATGACAATTATTCAGGTTTAATACTAATCTTGATGGTAGAGGGAGCGTGCGATGTTTGATTACATCAAACTTGGAAACACTTCCAACACATATCGTCAGCTCACCTTTAGCTAGTCCCTGTTTATTCCGTAGCTTTTATTTCGAGTTACTAACACTTAGCAACTGAACCGGTATCTAATACCCTGGTGCTACTAGGAGTACTAGTAAAGTACACATTAACATAATGTATATCCAATATACTTCTATCGACCTTGCCAGCCTTCTTATCTACCAAGTATCTAGGATAATCCTGCTCCAGTGGCTGTTCCCCTTATTACAGAAGCACTTAGTCTCGGGTTTAGGTTCAACCTTGGGTTTCTTCACTGGAGCAGCAGCTCATTTGCCATTTCATGAAGTATCCCTTCTTGCCCTTGCCCTTTTTTTGAAACTAGTGGTTTCACCAACCATCAACAATTGATGCTCCTTCTTGATTTCTACTTTCGCGGTGTCAAACATCACGAATACCTCAAGGATCATCATATCTATCCCTGATATGTTATAGTTCATCACGAAGCTCTAGTAGCTTGGTGGCAATGACTTTTTGGAGAAACATCACTATCTCATCTGGAAGATCAACTCCCACTCGATTCAAGTGATTGTTGCACTCAGACAATCTGAGCACAAGCTCAATGATTGAGCTTTTCTCCCTTAGTTTGCAGGTTAAGAAAATCGTTGGAGGTGTCATACCTCTTGACGTGGGCACGAGCCTGAAATCCCAATTTCAGCTCTCGAAACATCTCATATGTTCCGCGACATTTCGAAAAATGTCTTTGGTGCCTCAACTCTAAACCGTTTAACTGAACTATCACGTAGTTATCAAAACGTGTATGTCCGATGTTTGCAACATCCACAGACGATGTTTGGGGTTCAGCACACTGAGCGGTGCATTAAGGACATAAGCTTTCTACTGATCGCATAATTTCTACTGTCAACTTTCAACTATATTTTCTCTAGGAACATATCTAAAAGTGGAACTAAAGCGCGAGCTTACGACATAATTTGCAAAGATCTTTTGACTATGTTCAGGATAATTAAGTTCATCTTATGGACTCCCACTCAGATAGACATCCCTCTAGTCATCTAAGTGATTACATGATCCGAGTCAACTAGGCCATGTCCAATCATCATGTGAGACGGACTAATCATCATCGGTGAACATCTTCATGTTGATCGTATCTACTATACGACTCATGCTCGACCTTTCGGTCTCTTGTGTTCCGAGGCCATGTCTGTACATGCTAGGCTCCTCAAGTCAACCTAAGTGTTTCGCGTGTGTAAATCTGTCTTACACCCGTTGTATGTGAACGTAAGAATCCATCACACCCGATCATCACGTGGTGCTTAGAAACGACGAACTTTCGCAATGGTGCACAGTTAGGGGGAACACTTTCTTGAAATTTTAATGAGGGATCATCTTATTTACTACCGTCGTTCTAAGCAAATAAGATGCATAAACATGATAAACATCACATGCAATCAAATAGTGACATGATATGGCCAATATCATATTGCTCCTTTTCATCTCTATCTTCGGGGCTCCATGATCATCATCGTCACCGGCATGACACCATGATCTCCATCATCATGATCTCCATCATCGTGTCTCCATGAAGTTGTCTTGCCAACTCATTACTTCTACTACTATGGCTACCGGTTAGCAATAAAGTAAAGTAATTACATGGCGGTGTTCAATGACACGCAGGTCATACAATAAATAAAGACAACTCCTATGGCTCCTGCCGGTTGTCATACTCATCGACATGCAAGTCGTGATTCCTATTACAAGAACATGATCAATCTCATACATCACATATCATTCATCACATTCTTCTTGGCCATATCACATCACATAGCATACCCTGCAAAAACAAGTTAGACGTCCTCTAATTGTTGTTTGCATGTTTTACGTGGCTGCTATGGGTTTCTAGCAAGAACGTTTCTTACCTACGCAAAACCACAATGTGATATGTCAATTGCTATTTACCCTTCATAAGGACCCTTTTCATCGAATCCGTTCCGACTAAAGTGGGAGAGACTGGCACCCGCTAGCCACCTTATGCACCAAGTGCATGTCAGTCGGTGGAACCTGTCTCACGTAAGAGTATGTGTAAGGTCGGTCCGGGCTGCTTCATCCCACAATACCATCGAAACAAGATTGGACTAGTAACGGTAAGCATATTGAACAAAATCAACGCCCACAACTACTTTGTGTTCTACTCGTGCAAAGAATCTACGCAATAGACCTAGCTCATGATGCCACTGTTGGGTAACGTAGAAGAAATTCAAAATTTTCCTACATGTCACCAAGATCTATCTATGGAGAAACCAGCAACAAGGGGAAGGAGAGTGCATCTACATACCCTTGTAGATCGCTAAGCGGAAGCGTTCAAGAGAACGGGGTTGAAGGAGTCGTACTCGTCGTGATCCAATTCACCGGAGATCCTAGTGCCAAACGGACGGCACCTCCGCGTTCAACACACGTACAGCCCGGTGACGTCTCCCACGCCTTGATCCAGCAAGGAGAGAGGGAGAGGTTGAGGAAGAATCCATCCAGCAGTAGCACAACGGCGTGGTGGTGATGGAGGAGCGTGGCAATCCTGAAGGGCTTCGCCAAGCACCGCGGAAGAGGAGGAGTAAGAGAGGTAGGGCTGCGCCAAGAGGGAAAGGTTCTCGTGTGTTGGCAGCCCCAAAACCCTCAAATATATATAGGGGAAGGGGAGGGGCTGCGCCCCCACTAGGGTTCCCTCCCCAGGGGTGGCGGCAGCCCCCAGATCCCATCTGGGTGGCAGCCAGAGGGGGAGAGAGGGGAGGCGCGCCTGGGGTGGGCCTTAGGGCCCATCTTCCCTAGGGTTTGCCCCCTCCCACTCTCCCCTGAGCCTTGGGCCCCTTGTGGGGGGCGCACCAGCCCACCTGGGGCTGGTCCCCTCCCACACTTGGCCCATGCAGCCCTCCGGGGTTGGTGGCCCCACTTGGTGGACCCCCGGGACCCTCCCGGTGTTCCCGGTACGTTACCGAAAAAACCCGAAACTTTTCCGATGGCCGAAACACCACTTCCTATATATAAATCTTTACCTACGGACCATTCCGGAACTCCTCGTGACATCTGGGATCTCATCCGGGACTCCGAACAACATTCGGTTACCACATACAAACTTCCTTTATAACCCTAGCATCATCGAACCTTAAGTGTGTAGACCCTACGGGTTCGGGAATCATGCAGACATGACCGAGACGTTCTCCGGTCAATAACCAACAGCGGGATCTGGATACCCATGTTGGCTCCCACACGTTCCACGATTATCTCATCGAATGAACCATGATGTCAAGTACTCAATCGATCCCGTATACAATTCCCTTTGTTTAGCGGTATAGTACTTGCCCGAGATTCGATCGTCGGTGTACCGATACCTTGTTCAATCTCATTACCGACAAGTCTCTTTACTCGTTCCGTAACACATCATCCCGTGATCAACCCCTTGGTCACATTGTGCACATTATGATGATGTCCTACCGAGTGGGCCCAGAGATACCTCTCCATTTACACGGAGTGACAAATCCTAGTCTTGATTCGTGCCAACCCAACAGACACATTCGGAGATACCTGTAGTGCACCTTTATAGCCACCCAGTTATGTTGTGACGTTTGGTACACCCAAAGCATTCCTACGATATCCGGGAGTTGCACAATCTCATGGTCTAAGGAAATGATACTTGACATTAGAAAAGCTTTAGCATACTAACTACGATCTTTCTGCTAGGCTTAGGATTGGGTCTTGTCCATCACATCATTCTCCTAATGATGTGATCCCGTTATCAACGACATCCAATGTCCATTGTCAGGAAACCATAACCATCTATTGATCAACGAGCTAGTCAATTAGAGGCTTACTAGGGACATGGTGTTGTCTATGTATCCACACATGTATCTGAGTTTCCTATCAATACAATTATAGCATGGATAATAAACGATTATCATGAACAAGGAAATATAATAATAACTTATTTATTATTGCCTCTAAGGCATATTTCCAACAGTGCTAGCATGATCCGTGGCGCCTCTCCAGCCATAAAATATTCGACATGTATGTGAACCGGCCTGCTTGCGGCTACCTAGGTGCTGCTGCATCCAATACCAGTCTGTCACGTGAGCATACACTTTGTTTTGAGGGACAAACTTGCCGCTTTATTTAAAACGTGAAGTTCGGAATCTCATCCAACAAAACATCAAGAACAAAGTCTAGTGGAGCACCCACCCACACCCTACATATTTCGTCACCACCCCTACTCTAGCAAATTTATGCGCGGCAACATTTGCGAATCGACTAACCCACGACACCCTAGACTCAGAGAACGAATTTAGCAAGCCCTTAATCTCTTCCACTAGCGCCCCTGCTGCTGAAAGGTTCTTTGTTCGCTGCTGAAGCATGTGCACCACACCTTGAGCATCAAGCTCCACATGAACCTTTTGAATACCCATCTCTCGCGCCACCTGAAGTGCCCGCTGACATGCCAGAACCTCTGCTGTTTCCGGATCAACAATGTTTTGGAAATGATGGCACATACCTGCCCTGAAGGCACCCATGTTGTCCCTAAACACAGCACCACCGCTAGCTTTACCTCCCCCCCCCCGTTTAGTCGTCGCTCCATCGGAGTTCACATTGACCCACCCTTCCTCCGGTGGTTCCAATTTCTGCTTTTCTCTATGTGCCGGTATGTGACTCCCTTTGGTATGCACTCTGCTCCATTCATCCATGTGCGCAAGGACTATGGCCAAGATTTCATGCGGAGGTTTTATTCTTTTCCCTTCCCTTGCTTCATTTCTTGCCAACCAAAGCCCATAGATGGATTGTGTCGTCGCCTCCTTCTCTTCATCAGTCGCTCCTACCAGCCACTCGAGTAGCCAGCGAGCTAACTCCCTCTAGGAATCCATCTGGCACGGTGGGATAACCACCATGACTCCCTTCTCTGAGTGAAGTAGCTACCAAAAAAGATTTGAATGTGGACATCTGCAAAACCGATGATAGATAGTTTCCTCATGCCCGCAAGCCACACAAAACACGCCAGGTTTTATCCTTCGCCTATGTAGCTCTGATCCTACTACGAGTCCAATCAAAATGAGCCTCCACAAATGTATCTTTGCATTTCCTGGTAATTTTGTATCCCAAGGAGCAGTGTATCCTTTATGCTTACTCACCGAGGTCGAAGACTCCGGCTGTCCGGATCTTGCTTGTTTCATCCCCATTTTGAGATGATAGGCTGACCTCACCGTGAAGATGCCATTCTTTGTAAAGTTCCAGGCTTGGTAGTCCTCCACCCCCACCCTGCCAACAACAATCTGCAAGATATCTGAAGCATTATCTGGTGAAAACATCTCCATAACTCTCTGAAGGTTCCATGTGCTGCCATCCGGAGTTAGAAGGTCCGCTACCCTCGTCACTCCTGGGATGAAAATTTGCCCCAAGGGCTTCATTGATCCACTTCTTAGAATCCAATTTGCATGGTGGATGTTCACTCTTGACCCGTCTCCAATTCTCCACACCAGCCCCTCCCTCAAGAGGTCTCGGCCATGCAGAATACTTTTGAAAGTGTATGAAGCTGTAGATGGGCACGTAGCATTCATAATAGAATCTTGTTTGAAATAGTGTTCCCTGAGGACTCTCGCACACAAATACTCTGGACACTGCAAGATCTGCCAAGCCTGTTTTGCCAGGAGGGACTGGTTGAACGCTTCTAGATCTCTTAACCTAAGACCCCCATCTCGCTTGGAGCTGCACATTTTCTGCCAGGCAATCCAATGTACTTTCCGTTCACCATCTTTAGCCACCCACCAGAATTTAGACGAAATAGAATTCAGGTTCCCGCACATTTTCTTAGTGAGGAGGAAACAACTCATGGTGAGCATTGGAATAGCTTGGAGTCCCGACTTTATAAGCACTTCCCTCGCTTTTTTGGAAAGGCCCTGCCCCTTCCATCCGCTACATTTGCCCTTCGAGCTCTCAGCAACATACTGAAAGGTGCCATCCTTGGATCTTCCAGCCAGTGTCGGAAGGCCTATGTATTTTTCACTAAGAGCTTCTGATGAGACCCCCAGAGCGGCCATAAGCTCCCCCTTAGTTGTCTCTTGACAGCCCTTTCCGAAGAAAATCGATAATTTCTATAAATTTACTTTTTGACCCGAGGCTGCTTCATATATGTTTAGAATTTCCTTCAGCGCCTCCATGTTCTCTCTCGTTCCCTCCAAGAAGACTATGCTATCATCAGCGAAAAGAAGATGTGTGACATGGGGGCCAGTGCTCCCAAACTTCACACCTTTTAACTTGTTATCAGCCTGCGCTTTCCTCAAAAGAGAGGAGAAACCCTCTACGCAAAAAAGAAACAAATATGGGGACAGGGGGTCGCCCTGTCTAATACCTTGGGAGGGGAAAAACACCTGGAAAAACCACCATTCAATTTGACAGAGAAGCTCGCTGTTGTCACACATCTCATGATCATATCTATCCAGCTCGAAGCAAAACCCACTCTCTCCATCATCCTCTGCAGAAAAACCCATTCCACCCTATCATATGCTTTCATCATGTCCAACTTGACTACACATAGTGGTTTCTTCCTCTTTCTATTATGGATTGCATGCACACACTCATATGCCACCAATACATTATCCATAATAAGGCGCCCGGGTACAAAGGCACTCGGTTCTTCTGATATTAGTATGGGAAGCACCACTTTTAGCCTGTTAGCTAGAACCTTTGTAGCTATTTTGTAAAGAACATTACACAAACTAATGGGCCTAAACTGAGAGAGCAGTTTTGGAGAGTTCACTTTCGGTATCTTCACAATCACTATTGCATTAAAACTCTCCGGAGTTGTGGCACCATTCAAAAAATCCCGGACAACTCTGCACACATCATCTCTGAGCAGCGACCAGTGTCGCTGGTAAAAAAGCGCCGGTAGACCATCAGGCCCCGGTGCCTTCGTTGGCCCCATTTGAAAGAGAGTTGTCTCTACTTCCTTGTCCAAAATAGGGTCTGTTAGGGCTGTGTTCATATGTTCTGTAACTGCTACCTGTATGTTCTGAAGAAGATCATCCGCCCCCTCGGACCCATCCAAAGTGAAGATGTTTTCATAAAATGCAGCCGCCAGTGCTCTCATGTCATCATCAGTCATACAAAGTGACCCATCATCCCGCCACAGCCTCTTGACCGTAATCTTCCTTTTTCGGTGCGATGCCCTGTTCTAGAAATACTACATGTTCTGATCACATGCTTTTAACCAGTCAACCCTAGACGACTGCCGATACATAATCTCTTCTCGTTCGTACACCTCTCTCAGCTGTTCTTCTATGTCCCTCACTTCTTGTTGGTACCCTGTCGACAAGGCCCTTTCCTTCGCTTCCAAGAGCTGCGCCTTCAGAAGCTTTTTCTTTTTCCTAATGGACACAAAAACATCACGCGCCCACCACTGCATTGAGCCTACCATGCTGCCCAGTTTATGCCATACCGCTGCTAGGCCCTCTTCTCCTGAGTTCGCCGCATCCCACGCCTCTGCAATCATCTCTTCGTACTTCTCGTGTCTGATCCAAGCCTCGTCAAGCCGAAAAGGCCTTGCCCTCCCACCCGTGTGACTAGGAGTCGTCTCCACCACACGAACTAGGAGGGCCTGGTGATCAGATTCCTCGGTTAATATGTGCTCAACTATTGTCTCCGGGAACAATCTCAGAAAACTTTCAGTGCATGTCGCTCTGTCTAACTGGACCTGAATATTATCTTGTCCGTCTCGCTTGTTGTCGCAAGTGTATGGGTACCCCGAGAATCCTAGGTCCGCCAAACCATAGTTGGCAAGGCAGTCCCTGAAGGCCTCCATCTGTGTGAAGCTTCTCTGGTTTCCCCCAATCTGATCCGTAAGAAACATGGCTTTGTTAAAGTCCCCCCTACACATCCACGGGAGGTTATCCTGCGCTCGAAGATACCGCAAGGCATCCCAAGATTTTTTTCCAAAGCTCCGTTCATGGCTCTCCATAGGATCCAGTGATTCTACAGAGTTTGTCATCCCACACTACCTCTGCATCAAGAAAGTATTGGCACCATGGCCTCACCGTGACCTGGATATGATCTCTCCGCCACAAGGCAAGCCCCCCACTTCTTCCATTGCAATCCACCGCTACTCCACTTCGGAAACCCAAACTCCATTACAGTCTTTCCATTGCTTTTGCTGACTTTATTGTTTCACTGAGAAATACCACCGCTGGGTTGTGTGACTGTATCAGGTCCCGTAATTCGCCAACTGTCGATTCCAACCCCAAGCCTCGACAGTTCCATGCTAAGAGATTCATTGGTCCCGGCGGCCCCGTGTGCCAGGGCTCGCCTCTTTGTCATCATTCTCTTGGATGCAGTCAAATACCGAGGTAGTCTTTTGCCTGATATCGCGAATGAACCCATCGTCATCTCCATACCTTTCAGGATCTCCCTTCTCCACCCACACCTGCCTTGGCCCCCGCTTCTTGCTTTCCTTCTCTCTTCCATCGTAAGAACCACTACGATATGTTTGCACATTCTCCCTTCTATGAATTCGCAAGTAGGAACCCCTACGTCTATCTCGGGTGCCATGCATATCGGATCCCCCTAGTGGGTTACTCCGACCCGTTTCTGCATGCTGCCCGTTATGGCCCATTCACACATTTTTCCCTCCCGGGTAGCTGCTTCTTTCCCTCTGTTGCCATTCTGTATTATTCTGCCTCGGCCCATATCTATGTTGGAAATATGCCCTAGAGGCAATAATAAAATGGTTATTATTATATTTCCTTGTTCATGATAATTGGCTATTGTTCATGTTATAATTGTATTAACTAGAAACCATAATACATGTGTGAATACATAGACCACAACATGTCCCCAGTGAGCCTCTAGTTGACTAGCTCGTTGATCAATAGATGGTTATGGTTTCCTGACCATGGACATAGGATGTCATTGATAACGGGATCACATCATTAGGAGAATGATGTGATGGACAAGACCCAATCCTAAGCATAGCACAAGATCGTGTAGTTCGTTTGCTAAAAGCTTTTCTAATGTCAAGAATCATTTCCTTAGACCATGAGATTGTGTAACTCCTGGATACCGTAGGAGTGCTTTGGGTGTACCAAACATCACAACGTAACTGGGTGACTATAAAGATGCACTACAGGTATCTCCGAAAGTGTCTATTGGGTTGGCATGAATCGAGACTGGGATTTGTCACTCCGTATGACGGAGAGGTATCTCTGGGCCCACTTGGTAATGCATCATCATAATGAGCTCAATGTGACTTAAGTAGTTGGTCACGAGATCATGCATTACGGAACGAGTAAAGTGACTTGCCTGAAACGAGATTGAACGAGGTATTGGGATACCGACGATCGAATCTCGGGCAAGTAACGTACCGATTGACAAAGGGAATTGTATACGGGATTGATTGAATCCCCGACATCCTGGTTCATCCGATGAGATCATCGTGGAACACGTGGGAGCCAACATGGGTATCCAGATCCCGCTGTTGGTTATTGGCCGGACAACGTCTCAGTCATGTTTGCATGATTTCCGAACCCGTAGGGTCTACACACTTAAGGTTCGATGACGCTACAGTTGTTATGGGAAATAGTATGTGGTTACCGAAGGTTGTTCGGAGTCCCAAATGAGATCCCAGACGTGACGAGGAACTCCAGAATGGTCCGGAGGTGAAGATCGATATATTGGACGAAGGGTATTGGAGTCCGAAATTGTTCTGGGAGTACAGGGTGATGACCAGCGTGACTGAAAGGTGTTTCGGAGGCCGCGGCAAGCGTTGGGGGGCCTTATGGGCCAAGGAGAGGGGGCACACCAGCCCACTAAGGGGCTGTGCGCCCCTCCCAACCCCTCTCACGTAACCTAGAGAGGTGGGGGCGCCTTCCCTAGGGCAGCCGCCCCTCCTGGCTTGGGGGCAAGTTTCCTAGGGGTGGGGGCGCCCAAACCCATCTAGGGTTTCCCCTGTGGCCGCCACCCATCCCCTAGGGAAACCTACGACGCCTCCTCCACCCCCTTCCCCCTATATATAGTGAGGGAGAGAGGGCGGCCGCACCCTTCCACTGGCGCAGCTCTCTCCCTCCTCCAACTCTTCCTGCTCCTCCGTAGTGCTTGGCGAGGCCCTGCAGGAATACCACGAGCTCCACCACCACCATGCCATCGTGCTGTCAGAGTTCTCCCTCAACTTCTCCTCTCCCCTTGCTGGATCAAGAAGGAGGAGACGTCCCCGGGCTGTACATGTGTTGAACGCGGGGGCACCGTCCGTTCGGCGCTAGATCGGATCTTCCGTGATTTGAATCGCTGCAAGTATGCCTTCATCATCCGCGTTCTTGTAACGCTTCCGCGTAGCAATCTTCAAAGGTATGAAGATACTCATTCTCTCCGTCTCTTGTTCCTAGAATCTCAATAGATTGATCTTGGTGATGCATAGAAAATTTTGAATTTCTGCTACGTTCCCCAACAGTGGCATCATGAGGTCGGTCTATTGCGTAGATTCTATGCATGAGTAGAACTCAAGTTGTTGTGGGCGTTGATTTGTTCAATATGCTTACCGTTACTAGTCCTATCTTGTTTCGATGGTATTGTGGGATGAAGCGGCCCGGACCGACCTTACATGTACACTTACGTGAGACAGGTTCCACCGACTGACATGCACTTGTTGCATAAGGTGGCTAGCGGGTGCCAGTCTCTCCCATTTTAGTCGGATCGGATTCGATGAAAAGGGTCCTTATGAAGGGTAAATAGCAATTGGCATATCACTGTTGTGGCTTTCCATAGGTAAGAAACGTTCTTGCTAGAAACCCGTAGCAGCCACGTAAAACATGCAACAACAATTAGAGGACGTCTAAGGGCCTGTTCGGCAACGCTCCAGCTCCGAGCTTCGTCAACTCCACGCATGAAGCTGAGCCGAACGCTCTAGCTCCATGAAGCTGGAATAGAGAAGCTGGCGGCCCGTCTCAGTGTAAAAAGGAAGGAGTTGGGGAAGCTGGTCCTTTCCAGATCCGTGAAAACAAGGAAGTTGAAGTTGAGGCAAATTACACCTGGTTGCCACCGCCAAGTGACTTCTAGTGTACCGTTTCGATTTTCTATCGCTAACTCTGTCTCGCGCGCGTTGTCTATTGGCTTTGGGCCCCAACCTGGCCTGCCAATCCCTCTAAGTTGGGCTTATTGCTAACGAAATGGCCTGTCAGACCCGTGCCTAACCACATAAACCGGAAGTTGCGTGCCGAACGCTTTCCATAGCGCCAGCTGGAGTGAGAAGCCATACGAGAAGTTGAATCTAGGAAGTTTTGGAGAAGCTGGGCACTTTCAGAACACGCCCTAACTTGTTTTTGCATGGTATGCTATGTGATGTGATATGGCCAAAAGAATGTGATGAATGATATGTGATGTATGAGATTGATCATGTTCTTGTAATAGGAATCACGACTTGCATGTCGATGAGTATGACAACCGGCAGGAGCCATAGGAGTTGTCTTAATTTATTGTAGGACCTGCATGTCATTGAACAACGCCATGTAATTACTTTACTTTATTGCTAACCGTTAGCCATAGTAGTAGAATTAATAGTTGGCGAGACAACTTCATGGAGACACGATGATGGAGATCATGATGATGGAGATCATGGTGTCATGCCGGTGAAGAAGGTGATCATGCCGCGCTACAAAGATGGAGATCAAAGGCGCAAGGTGATAATGGCCATATCGTGTCACTTTATGATTTGCATGTGATGTTTATCAAGTTTACATCTTATTTGCTGAGAATGACGGTAGCATAAATAAGATGATCCCTCACTAAAATTTCAAGAAAGTGTTCCCCCTAACTGTGCACCGTTGCGATAGTTCGTTGCTTCGAAGCACCACGGGATGATCGGGTGTGATAGATTCTAACATTCACATACAAAGGGTGTAAGCCAGATTTACACACGCAAAACACTTAGGTTGACTTGACGAGCCTAGTATGTACAGACATGGCCTCGGAACACAAGAGACCGAAAGGTCGAACATGAGTCGTATAGTAGATACGATCAACATGAAGATGTTCACCGATGATGACTAGTCCGTCTCACGTGATGATCGGACACGGCCTAGTTGACTTGGATCATGTATCACTTAGATGACTAGAGGGATGTTTATCTAAGTGGGAGTTCATTAAATATCCAGATGAACGTAATTATCATGAACATAGTCAAAAGGTCTTTGCAAATTATGTTGTTGCATATGCTTTAGTTCTACTGTTGAGATATGTTCCTAGAGAAAATATAGTTGAAAGTTGATAGTAGCAATTATGCGGGATGGGTCCGTAAACTGAGGATTGTCATGATTGCTGTGCAGAAGGCTTATGTCCTTGATGCACCGCTCGGTGTGCTGAACCTCGAACGTCGTCTGTGGATGTTGCGAATATCTGACATACATGTTTTGATGACTACATGATAGTTCAGTAATGTTAAATGGTTTAGAATTGTGGCGCCGAAGACGTTTTTGAAATGTCGCGGAACATATGAGATGTTCCAAGGGCTGAAATTGGGATTTCAGGCTCGTGCCCACGTCAAGAGGTATGAGACCTCCGACGAGTTTCTTAGCCTACAAACAAAGGGAGAAAAGCTCAATCGTTGAGCATGTGCTCAGATTGTCTGAGTACTACAATCACTTGAATCGAGTGGGAGTTAATCCTCCAGATGAGATAGTGATGTTTCTCCAAAGTCACTACCACCAAGCTACTAGAGCTTCGTGATGAACTATAACATATCAGGGATAGATATGATGATCCTTGAGCTATTCGCAATGTTTGACACCGTGAAAGTAGAAAACAAGAAGGAGCATCAATTGTTGATGGTTAGAGAAACCACTAGTTTCAAGAAGGGCAAGGGCAAGGAGGGATATTTCAAGAAACAACAAATCAGTTGCTGCTCTAGTAAAGAAACCCAATGTTGAACCCAAACCCGAGACTAAGTGCTTCTGTAATAAGGGGAACTGTCACTGGAGCAGAATTACCCTAGATACTTAGTAGATAAGAAGGCAGGCAAGGTCGACAGAAGTATATTGGATATACATTATATTAATGTGTACTTTACTAGTACTCCTAGTAGCACCACGGTAATAGATACCGGTTCTGTTGCTAACTGTTAGTAACTCGAAATAAAAGGCTACGGAATAAATGGAGACTAGCTAAAGGCGAGGTGATGATATGTGTTGGAAGTATTTCCAAGGTTGATGTGATCAAACATCGCACGCTCCCTCTACCATCGGGATCGGTGTTAAACTAAATAATTGTTATTTGGTGTTTCCATTTAGCATAGACATGATTGGATTATGTCCATCGCAATATGGTTATTCATTTATGGAGAATAATGGTTACTCTGTTTATTTGAATAATACCTTCAATGGTCTTGCACCTAAAATGAATGGTTTATTGAATCTCGATCGTAGTGATACACATGTTCATGCCAAAAGATATAAGATAGTAATGATGGTACCACCTACTTGTGGCACTGCCATTTGAGTCATATTGGTATAAAATGCATGAAGAAGCTCCATGTCGATGGATCTTTGGACTCACTCGTTTTTGAAAAGTTTGAGACATGTGAACCGTGTCTATTGGTATGCACACATGAAGAAACTCCATGCAGATGGATCATTTGGACTCAATTGATTTTGTATCACTTGAGACGTGCAAATCATACAACATGGACAAGATGACTGAAAAGCCTCGTTTTCAGCAATATGGAACAAGAAAGCAACTTGTTGGAAGTAATACATTTTGATGTGTGCAGTCCAATGAGTGCCGAGGCACGCAGTGGATATCGTTGTGTTCTTACTTCACAGATGATTTGAGTAGATGCTAAGTATATTTACTTGAGGAAACACAAGTCGGAATTATTGAAAGGTTCAAGTAATTCAAAGTGAAGTTGAAGATCGTCGTGACAAGAGGATAAAATGTCTATGATATGATCATAGAGATGAATATCTGAGTTACAAGTTTGGTACAAAATTAAGACATTGTGGAAATCATTTCACAACTAATACCGCCTGGAACACCATAGTGTGATGGTGTGTTCGAACATCATAGCTGCACCCTATTGGATATGGTGCATACCATGATGTCCCTTATCGAATTACCACTATCATTTATGGGTTAGGCATTAGAGACAACCGCATTCACTTTAAATAGGGTACCACGTAACTCCGATGACATGACACCGTATGAACTATGGTTTAGAGAAACTTAAGCTGTCATTTCTTAAAAGTTTGGGGCTGCGATGCTTTAGCCTGATAAGCTCGACCCGAAAGTGGATAAAAACATCTTCATAGGACACCCAAAGCAGTTGGGTATACCTCCTATTGCAGATCCGGAAGCAAGAGTGATTGTTTCTAAAACGGGTCCTTTCTCGAGGAAAAGTTTCTCTCGAAAGAATTGAGTGGGAGGATGGTGGAGACTTGATGAGGTTATTGAACCATCACTTCAACCAATGTGTAGCAGAGCACATGAAGTTGTTCCTATGGCGCCTACACCAATTGAAGTGGAAGCTGATGATAGTGATCATGAAACTTTGGATCAAGTCACTACCAAACCTCGTAGGTCGATAAGGATGCGTACTACTTCAGAGTGGTATGGTAATTAATCCTGTCTTGGAAGTCATGTTGCTAGACAACAATAAACCTACGAGGTATAGAGAAGCGATGGTGGGCTCGGATTCCGACAAATGGCTAGAGGCCATCAAATCCGAGAGAGAATCCATGTATGAAAACAAAGTGTGGACTTTGGAAGAACTACTTGATGGTCGTAAGGCTGTTGGGTACAGATGGATTTTAAAAGAAAGACGGACAATGATGGTAAGTGTCACCATTAAGAAAGCTTCACTTGTCGCTAAGATGTTTACCGAAAAGTTCAAGGAGTTGACTATGATGAGACTTTCTCACTCGTAGAAATGCTAAGAGTCTGTTGGAATTATATTAGCAGTTACTGCATTATTTATGAAATCTTGCAGATAGGATGTCAAAACATTGTTTCCTCAAAGAGTTGCTTGAGGAAAGGTTGTATGCGATACAACCAGAAGGTTTTGTCAATCCTAAAAGATGCTAACAAGTATGCAAAGCTCCAGCAATCCTTCTAAGGACTAGAGTAAGCATCTCAGGGTTAGAATATACGCTTTGATGAGATAATCAAAGATTTTGGGTTTATACAAAGTTTATGAGAAACTTGTATTTCCAAAGAAGTGAGTGGGGGCACTATAGAATTTCTGATGAGTATATGTTGTTGACATATTGTTGATCGGAAATGATGTAGCATTTCTAGAAAGCATATAGGGTTATTGGAAAAGTGTTTTTCAATAAAAACCTGGATTAAGCTACTTGAACATTAAGCATCAAGATCTATAAGGATAGATCAAAAACGCTTAATAGTACTTTCAAATGAATACATACCATGACAAGATTTTGAAGGAGTTCAAAATAAATCAGCAAAGAAGGAGTTCTTGGCTATGTTATAAGATGTGAGTATTGAGTAAGACTCAAGACCTGACCACGGTAGAAGAGAGAAAAAGGACGAAGGCCGTCCCCTATGCTTTAGACGTAGGCTCTATAGTATGCTATGCTGTGTACTGCACCTAAAGTGTGCCTTGCCATGAGTCAGTCAAGGGGTACAAGAGTGATCCAGGAATGGATCACAGGACAGCGGTCAAAGTTATCCTTAGTAACTAGTGGACTAAGGAATTTTCTCGATTATGGAGGTGGTAAAAGAGTTCGCCGTAAAGAGTTACGTCGATGCAAACTTTGACACTAATCTGGATGACTCGGAGTAGTAAACCGGATTCATATAGTAGAACAGTTATTTGGAATAGTTTCAAATAGCGCGTGGTAGCTGCATCTACAAGATGACATAGAGATTTGTAAAACACACAGGGATCTGAAAGGTTCAGACCCATTGACTAATAACCTCTCTCACAAGCGAGATATGATCAAACCCCATGGGTGTTGCTTTCATTACAATCACATAGTGATGTGAACTAGATTATTAACTCTCGTGCAAGTGGGAGACTGTTGGAAATATGCCCTATAGGCAATAATAAAATGTTTATTATTGTATTTCCTTGTTCATGATAATTGTCTATTGTTCATGCTATAATTGTATTAACTGGAAAGCGTAATACATGTGTGAATACATAGACCACAACATGTCCCTAGTGAGCCTCTAGTTGACTAGCTCGTTGATCAATAGATGGTTATGGTTTCCTGACCATGGACATTGGATGTCATTGATAATGGGATCACATCATTAGGAGAATGATGTGATGGACAAGACCCAATCCTAAGCATAGCACAAGATCGTGTAGTTCGTTTGCTAAAAGATTTTCTAATGTCAAGAATCATTTCCTTAGACCATTAGATTGTGTAACTCCCAGATACCGTAGGAGTGCTTTGGGTGTACCAAACGTCACAACGTAACTGGGTGACTATAAAGGTGCACTATAGGTATCTCCGAAAGTGTCTGTTGGGTTGGCATGAATCGAGACTGCGATTTGTCACTCCGTATGACGGAGAGGTATCTCTGGGCCCACTCGGTAATGCATGATCATAATGAGCTCAATGTGACTAAGTAATTGGTGACGGGATCATGCATTATGGAACGAGTAAAGTGACTTGCCGGTAACGAGATTGAGCAAGGTATTGGGATACCGACGATCGAATCTCAGGCAAGTAACGTACCGATTGACAAAGGGAATTGCATGCGGGATTGATTGAATCCCCGACATCATGGTTCATCCGATGAGATCATCGTGGAACACGTGGGAGCCAACATGGGTATCCAGATCCCGCTGTTGGTTATTGGCCGGAGAACGTCTCGGTCATGTCTACATGATTTCCGAACCCGTAGGGTCTACACACTTAAGGTTCGGTGACGCTACAGTTGTTATGGGAAATAGTATGTGGTTACTGAAGGTTGTTCGGAGTCCCGGATGAGATCCCGGACGTGACGAGGAACTCTGGAATGGTCCGGAGGTGAAGATCGATATATTGGATGAAGGGTATTGGAGTCCGAAATTGTTCTGGGAGTACCGGGTGACGACCAGCGTGACCGAAAGGTGTTTCGGAGGCCCCATCAAGCGTTGAGGGGCCTTATGGGCCAAGGGGAGGGGGCACACCAGTCCACTAAGGGGTTGTGCGCCCCTCCCAACCCCTCTCAGGTAACCTAGAGAGGTGGGGCCGCCTCCCCTAGGGCAGCCGCCCCTCCCGGCTTGGGGGCCAAGTTTCCTAGGGGTGGGGGCGCCCAAACCCATCTAGGGTTTCCCCTATGGCCAGCACCCATCCCCTAGGGAACCCTAGGGCGCCTCCTCCACCCCTCCCCCCTATATATAGTGAGGGAGAGAGAGGGCATCCGCACCCTTCCCTTGGCGCAGTCCTCTCCCTCCTCCAACTCTTCCTCCTCCTCTGTAGTGCTTGGCGAAGCCCTGCAGGAATACCACGAGCTCCACCACCACCATGGCGTCGTGATGTCGGAGTTCTCCCTCAACTTCTCCTCTCCCCTTGCTGCATCAAGAAGGTGGAGACGTCCCCGGGGTGTACGTGTGTTGAACACGGAGGCGTCGTCCATTCAGCGCTAGATCGGATCTTCCGTGATTTGAATCGCCGCGAGTATGACTTCATCATCTGCGTTCTTGTAACGCTTCCGCTTAGCAATCTTCAAAGATATGAAGATGATCATTCTCTCCCTCTCTTGTTTCTAGAATCTCCGTGGATTGATCTTGGTGATGCATACAAAATTTTGAATTTCTGTTACGTTCCTCAACACCTGTTAAAGTCCCCCACGCACATCCACGGGAGGTTATCCTGCGCTCGAAGATACCGCAAGCATCCCAAGATTTTTTTTCCGAAGCTCCGTTTCGTGGCTCTCCATAAAATCTAGTGATTCTATAGAGTTTGTCATCCCACACTACCTCTGCATCAAGAAAGTATTGGCACCACGGCCTCACCATGACCTGGATATGCTCTCTCCACCACAAGGCAAGCCCCCCACTTCTTCCATTTGCAATCCACCGCTACTCCACTTCGGAAACCCAAACTCCATTACAGTCTTTCCATTGCTTTTGCTGACTTTTTTCTTTCACTAAGAAATACCACCGCTGGGTTGTGTGACCGTATCATGTCCCGTAATTCGCTAACTGTCGAGTCCAACCCCAAGCCTCGATAGTTCCATGCTAAGAGATTCATTGGTCCCAGCGGCCCCTTGTGCCAAGGCTCGCCGCTTTGTCATCATTCTCTTGGATGCAGCCAAACACCGAGGTAGTCTTTTGCCTCATATCGCGAATGAACCCATCATCATCTCCATACCTTTCAGGATCTCCCTTCGCCACGCACACCTGCCTTGGCCCCCGCTTCCTGCTTTCATTCTCTCTTCCACCGTAAGAACCACTACGATATGTTTCCACATTCTCCCTTCTATGAATTCGCACGTAGTGACCCCTATGTCTGTCTCGGGTGCCATGCATATCGGATCCCCCCTGTCGTGGAAATATCACGTCAGATGTCCTCATGGAAGGACTTAGTCGTGGAGCCATTTTGACGGGTTAGCTTAAAGGGGTTAAACCGGACAAAGGACACGAGGGTTTTATACTAGTTCACCCCCTTCAATGAAGGTGAAAGCCTATGTCTAGTTGTGTTGGGATTATTGGGGTCTCGAGAGCCAGGCATAGCGTGTTTTGCTCCCTGGCTATCGAGACCCCAATAATCCCAACACAACTAGATGTAGGCTTTCACCTTCATCGAGGGGCCGAACTAGTATAAAACCCTCATGTCCTTTGTCTGGTCTAACCCCTTTAAGCTAACCCGTCGCGATGGATCCATGACTAAGTCCTTCCATTAGGACATCTGACGTCATATTTCCATGATAGTTGGCGCCCACTGTGGGGCTATCGCATGATGGTTTCGAGTTCTTGAAGGGCAACTTTGAAGGACTCAAAGGGTACGCGGTTGGCCGGATGACCAAGAGTCGTCGCAGCAAGCTCCACATCAACGACGCAGGATGGGGCCCCGGGCCCGGCTTAATTGAGTACGGGTACAAGTCCCCTTTGGCGGAATTCACGTTTTCATTGGCAAGATCGGCGAACCGGGCCCTGAGCCGGACGTCTGCACCGACCTCGTCAAGACGGCTCAGCGTGCAAGCCCCACTCGGATTCAGCCCACCATTAAGCATGCGTTCGTGGGATGTGTCCACGGGATCAGATCTGAACCGGTGTCTGAAGGTGAGACGGTCGCTTATTCCGACGGTGAATCATCTGCTGGAGAAACCGAATCCCTGTACCAAGTTCATGACGGTGTGTTCGAAGGGTATTCCGATGGCACCAGTTTTCGGAATTTCTTGAACTGCCGAACCGAGTCGGAATCTTCATGGCCGGAACACATCCAACTTTGTAAAATTCTACTGCGGTGGCGTCCGGACCGGTAGCAGGGGCAGGAGGCTCCGCGCGCCGGCCGGCTCAAGTTCTCTCCGGTTTGATGGATGCCTGGGCAACCTTGTTGACCATTGAGGGAGTCCTGGATTAGGGGGTGTCTGGATGGCCGGACTATGACCTTTGGCCAGACTCCCGGACAATGAGGATACAAGATTGAAGACTTCGTCCCGTGTCCAGATAGGATTTTCCTTGGCGTGGAAGGCAAGCTTGGCGATGTGATATGAAGATCTCCTCCCATTGTAACTGACTCTGTGTAACCCTAGCCTTCTCCGGTGTCTATATAAACCGGAGAGTTTTAGTCCGTAGGATGAACAACAATCATACCATAGGCTAGCTTCTAGGGTTTAGCCTCTCTGATCTCGTGGTAGATCAACTCTTGTACTACCCATATCATCAATATTAATCAAGCAGGAGTAGGGTTTTACCTCCATCGAGAGGGCCCGAACCTGGGTAAAAACATTGTATCCCTTATCTCCTATTACCATCCGCCTAGACGCATAGTTCGGGACCCCCTACCCGAGATCCGCCGGTTTTGACACCGACAACCATGGCAGTTACTCTGGCGACGCGGGATCAGCACAATGCGGACGTTGCGAGGCTAAAAGATCAGATAACATAGGCCAAAGAGGATGTAGCGGCTGAGGAGATCAGGTTGGCTGAGGAACGGGCCGCTTTAGATGCCCAGGCGCAGAGGATTCAAGCCGAGAATTATCGACTTTTGATGGATCAGAATGCTTCGAATCAAGTATTCAGGAGGATACATCAATCTCGCTTGCCGGCGGATTACAATGCGATGAATCTCTTTGATACACCAGGAGCAGGGACTAGCAATCCGGCAGCAGTAAACCGGACTATTATGCCAAGGACCGGGGCGCCGGATCAACCTCAGGTGATGGGTCCACCTCGCCGAATGGACAACCCGCCACAGTATACCACACCCCCGCCGGGTCACTTCTCTACCCCTTTGGACAATATGATAACAGTAGCATCCCGGCTGGCAGCTATATTTTCCGATAGAGGGTGAATCGCCAGCGAAGGTTGAGACGTGATGGGCAAGGGATCTTCTTCAAACGGCTATGACACAGCAGCAAGCTTACTCGTATAGCCGAGATAGGATTCACACGACCCCCCGTCCGAGCAAAAGCTATAGCAGGCATATAGATGAACCGGAGGTGTCCAGCAGTGCGCGATGCCGTATTGTCCCTCAAGGACCCAATCCGGCGCATGGTGAGGGGAACGCTCAGGACGTCGTGGATAATGGCAGAGAACGAAGGGAGGCTGCTTTAGCAGCACAGTATATGGGTCGTCATCAACCCGCCCCGGTTCAGCCAGCAGCGTCAGTAGACCGAAGCACCGGGGTTGCCTTCAGTTCCTGGGGAGTACCATGTCTCATTCCGGCTCTCCGTAATGTGCGGCTGCCTAAAGATTTCAAGGGTCCATGTAAGAACCTTTCAACAAGGCGACTTGGTGCTCCGGCTCATCCAGGATCAGACCGATATGCACAAGTTATCCCCACCTTGGGAAGGGCCCTTTGTGGTCAGCAAGAATCTGCACAACGGATCATACTACCTCATTGACATTCGAGACAACTCACGAAGTTCTGAGGAGGAGACCCGGCGGCCGTGGAACATAGCTCTCCTTCGGCCTTACTATACTTGAGCCATACGCTATTCTTATGTACATATTTCGACAATGTATATATTATGATCAATAAAATAAACCAGCATCCTTGCTATAAGCAGGGCCTCTGCTGTTTTTTCTCAAATATCTTTTGAGTTACATGGGGGCTTCAGCTGACAAAGCGGAATACTACCTGTTAAGCCGGCTATCATGCCACAATACAGCCTGGGAGCTTCACACCCAAGGGGCCAAAGAGAGTCTGGATGCTATGCACAGCTCAAACATAGGCACCCAATGAGCATAGCTCACAAAGTTACTTGGGGGCTCTTTGTGTAAAGTAACAAAGAGTTTGAAAGGACCCTTGTAGCTGGGTATTGATCCACGGCTTGGAACCCTGGTTCATTCACCTAAAACCCCGGGTTAACCTACCTTCATCTAGTAAGCCACTCCTATCTAGGTAATCCTGGCATGACCCGCCGAACGTTTGACAGTTACTCTCATTGAGACCCTAAACTTGTCAAAGTTAAAACGATGATTGGTTAGTTGGAGGCCCATCTTAAAAGGATTTGTCAAATGGTTTAACTCAGCGGCCTGGCAGCCCATGAAAAGCCTCGTATTTGGGCCTGGCAGCCCTCGAAAAGCCTCAACTACACGGTTTTATTTGCCTTTGTCAAGATTTTTCTTTTTGATGAATTTTATGTTGAACCGGTATCTTTTGATTCGGTCTGGCTTTTCAGTTATCATACTAACCCGGTGTTTGTTAACCCAGATTGGCTTTCAACTACAAGTTGTTAGGCCTTATTATTAAATTGGTGTTTGTTAACCCGGCTTGGCTGTCAACTAACAGTTGCCAGACCTTATTATCAAACCGGCGTTTGTTAACCCGGCCTGGCTTTGACTATATGTCGCCAGTTTGATCATCTGGTGTTCATCGTAACCCGACATGACTTATTACACAACATTATTATATGGTGAGAGTTATAAAAACTCAAGATTTGGGTCTTCACCCTTATTACAATCAAAGTTGGTAAACCAACTAAGTGATGTCACATTACAGGTATGTTATTTCATATTTATTATAGTTTGGTTATCAATCAGGATTTATCTTGGGTATTATGACTCGTCCGGCGGTAAAACGCCAAGACAATTTTTTTATATGCAGACATCAGGATCACATGATATTATCAAAGTATAATCAAACATAGCACATATCATGGCAGATCAACAAAGTCATGCATCAGTACCACAGATCAAAGAGTTTTAACTAGCCTATTACAAGGCGCTTTGAGGCCCAAGATGCTGATTGTTCTTACACAACAAAGTCTGTCAAAGTAACCTGAATGCCGGATTAAGACTCATTGCCAGGACGACGTGAAGTTGATGGATCTTCAGGCGCCGGTTCAACCTCCTCCTCTCCACCCAGAGGCTGGAAGTCAATGGTGGTCCAGTCAATCCGGGTTAGAGCCTGAAATACAGCTTCTTCACTTATCAGATTGGACAGTCAACATCAGGGGCGTAAGTGTGCTTAGGATTGGCGGGATAAGGCTTTGCGCTTCTGTCACAGTCGTATCAACCCGCTGGTTCCTTTCATCGTAAAAGGACCGATGAACAGTCAAGTTAGCCTCTGCTGCCAGTTGACTTGATAGTGGACGCATCTCCTTTGTGAGGGTTTTGAGGGCTTCCTTGTCAAATGCTGACCCGTCTGCTTGTTCATCCAGAAATCCCTTGGCGATATCAACTGGATCTAAGTCAGATATCCATGCTTTGGCCCGAGTCAGTGCCAGTAAACGCCATCCCTGGCAGCAGATCGCTTCACCTCCTCTATCGTAGCCGGTGTCATGGATAATCTTGCTAGTGTGTCCTTGATCAATGTTGGTGCCGGTTTGTTGTATGAGACTGCACAGATAACCCGTTGAGCACCAGTGTATAATTGTTCAATCAAAGTGTACGCTACCTTCAATTTCATCCCCATATCTGTGCCCAGCTGAGCACACTACTAGGAAAAGTCCTACTAATGGCGCACCGGTTTTGCCTACTAATGGCGCACTACCGGTGCGCCATTAGTAGCACACCATTAGAATTTTTTACTAATGGCGCACCACTGGTGCGCCATTAGTATCTGGTATACTAATGGCGCACCTGGCAGTGCGCCATTAGTATGTAACTCCATGCGCCATTAGTATGCCTCCCGGGGGGCCATATGTAACCATGTGCTTTGTCACACTAATGGCGCACTCTGCCTTGATGCGCCATTAGTATCCTTTGGCATACTAATGGCGCACTCTGCCTTGATGCGCCATTAGTATGAATATTTGGTTTTTTTTGCTTTTCTGATTTTTGCACAGGTTACAAAATATATTATTGGACAGAATATAGACAGCAGCACACAGCAACATCAGATTCATCGAATACAATAGAATATTAGTCTCCGAATACAATCCATCATATTAGTCTCCAAATTCAAAAGACCGAACAAAGTTAAAACATTACAAGTCTCAAGACCGCGAGTATCGAGTTAGTCTTCATATTACAAGTCGATATCGATCATCTAAACTACCATGACATAAAAGAGAGTTGTGGTCATCACGATGAGCATCATCGCGATCAAACTGGTCTTCATCCGGTTCCTCCAACGCTCCCTCCTCTCTCCCGCTAGATAGCGAGCATATCTAGATTCCGTCTCCGCCCTAGTGGTGTACCCTTTGTAACTGTTACCACTGAAACGGTGAACCTGTCTCCGACACTCCTCCCAGTCGTCGTAGACTCCGGGAACCTTACCCTTGTACACGACATACGACGGCATCTCTATGCACAAGCCAAACAACAGACAATACATAAGAAATATGTAAGTATGCAACAAAAGGATCGGAAGAGAAAAGAAAGACATTAATAGCACGATTCATGGTCCTACTAATAAATAGCATTGATTACATCTAAGTTGAACGACTGTCCAAACCAAAGAGACATACGAATTCATTAAAGTTTAATTACAACATGAGCCAATCAATGTTTCAGAACTACACGTCACTACTTTCGACTCGACTCATCGGACAGGAGTGTGGATGAAGCCGTCATCTGTCATGATGGTCATGAAACCGCGGTCGTTTTCACCATGCATTTGTAGCGTTCCATCTATCTCACTGTTGGATGGTTGATATCTGAGGAAGAACTGCCCCGAGGTATGAAGGACATCTTGATGGATGATGTCCGCAAACTCCGACTGGATGCGAAAGAATTCTTGTCTGAGGTCCGCGTCCTGGATTGCCGACAAGCTCGCGGCCCAATCTTTGAGATTATCTGGTAGCAGAAGGTGATGATGGTCCCTTACGATCGCCCGCATGTGATGGAGGGTGTAGTAGGCATCCTTCTGACCGCCTGGCGGCTGCTTGACGCAGCAGAACTTCGTATTGTGTGAGAAGGTGTGCTTGCCGTACTTACAAACTGCCCTGGTGAAGGTGCCTCCAGATTTGGCATAGCCGGGGAGAACAGCATCAAAAACTTTCTTGACATTTGTGTAGTCTATCTTGGAGTTACGGTTCGGGTCGAAATACGTGGCCATGGAATATTTCAGGCTTAAGAGGATGAATGTGCAATGTGTGTCACTGCACAGAACACGGAACGTTAGAAAAAAAAGAACGATCGAAATCTAAAAAATCATATGTTACGGGGCGGTTAAGGGATGACTTACTCGGGAAAGTAAGCCACAAGGACGTTATCCTTATCTGGGTTTGCCAGAATGACGCCTTCAAGGTGTGAACTCGCAACTTGGTGGTCCCCAGCGCTGCTCAAGTGCTTGGCACGCATGTAGAAGGGGTCGACTATCACGATGTCTGGGGTCCTGTCTCTAATGATCCGCATCTCCATACTCAGCGAAAACAGCCGAACGAAGGTGTAGTGCAGCGGATGAAGGTTAAACGTAGCAAAGATGTCATCAAACCGCAGGACGATCGTACCCCCGATGTCGCCATCCACAAAGCCCTTGCCCTCTGGCACCTTGGCCACAAAACCCGGGTATGCCACATCCTTCTCTCTGAGATGCCGCTTCTCCAAAGAAAGAACACTGTCGCGCAGACTCCCCATAGCACCGGTTGCAGCATTAAGCATATTTGGCGGTAGCATCGCCCTACCCGCCACATGCACCCTCCTCGAGATATCCTTAGGTGAAGGTGGCCCGTCCTGAGCACGGATCGAACTCGGTGCCTGCTGGCTCGCACCGGCGCCCTTGTTAGTCTTTCCTTTCTGTCCCTTCTTCTTGATCTCCTGTAATGGGACCGAGTTATGCTCATAGACCGCCTTCTTGAGCGTGTTGGGGCTGATAATATTTCTCACCTCAGCTATCTGAGGCTCAGTGAAGGCGGGAGATGGAGGCGTCTCCTGAGAACTGAACGCCAGACGACGCCTATTGCAATTGGATTTCTCCGCCGTACCAGCTAGATTGCGGTCGTCTTGGTTGGGTTCTTGAGAAAGAGGCCCGCAGAACTTGTCAGCGTACCCATGTTCGGCAAAGTACTTATCGACTTTGGTAAATGTACCGTCGTTGTTGTCGTTGTCGTCCGGATCCTGTGCCATAGGGCTGTCCGGATCCTGTGCCATAGGGATGTCCGACATAGGGATGTCCGACAGGTCCTGTAGCGTTGCGGCGTTCTTGCCATGGCTTGGCGCCGGCACGACTGGCGGTCTTGTCTGTGGGGTGGTGTCCCCCGCCCCCAAACGAATCTGGCTCTTCGGCCAAAGCAGCGGCCAGTTTACGCAGGCGCTGAGGGTCATCTCATCTTCTTCGTCGGCCCTAGCGGGTCGAACCGGAGGTAACAGCTCGTCGCAGCCTGGCAGCACCCGAACCACTTCAACCCTATACGATGTGGGTGGCATCGGATTACCGTGGAACATGCAGTTGCCAGGTTGAACGAATCTACCCTTGGCGACATCGACCAACTCGGCGCCCACGAAGTGCAGAAGAGTGCAAGGAATGTCGGCAGTGCCTTGCGAAAACATGTACAGGGCGTCAGGGATGCCCTATCAAAGGCAAGGAGATGAAGTCATCGGCCGAGAGGCTTAGTTACCGTGATGCCGTCGAGCTCGGCTAATGTCGAGGCACCACCAATGGCGGGCGTGCAACTGACGGAGGGGGCGCTTGCTGGCGAGGTGCCGCCGGCGTACACCCGGGTGCATTAAGCTCCAATGCCCGTGCCGGCGCCGGAGAGACGAATACCGCCTCCGCCAGAGACACCAATGGCGCCGCTGCCGGAGACACCAATGGCGCTGCCTGCGCGCTATGCGAGTTGCTGGCCGTGAAGCTGGGAACCGGGGGAGGCCCCTGTTGGCTGCCCGCAATCCACGTCGTCAGCCCATGAATCAATCTAGGCACCATGGCGTTGAGCTTCGTTCCCAGTTGTTGCCCTATTTAAAGGGGTGTCGAAAGGGGAGCTCTGAGATGACCCCGCGCTACTGCTTTCAGTTTCCTGCGAAAGGAGCTTGAACCATTTAGAAATATTGGGGATTAATTAGAGTGCAACCATATGGAGCTAATTACGCGGGGGTGTATTCCTTACCAGAACAAGCTCAAGCTCCCCGGTCTTCGGATCCGTGGTAAGCTCCTTTGTTATCGGGTCCTCCTTGTATCGGGGCCTGACATAGTTCCCGGTCTGGTTGTTACTGCTGTATTTCTCGAAGCGGGGCGGTAGGCCTTGCTCGGCACGCTCCGCGTCCTCCTTGTCCCATATAGGCTCCGCCACTCTGTAACCGCCGGGACCGAGTTTTTGTTCCCCTAAGTTCAACTCCCGCATTTCTTTCCCCCACTGACTTGATTCGGAGGTTGCACTGCTCTCGCACTTTATCTTGAACTCCTTGTAGTCATCTTCGCTCATCAAAGGATATTTCGCCTTGATCTTCTCATAACTATCACCTTTACCAATCATTCTCTTCACCACGCTTCTCCAAGTAGACAGGGTCGTGCTCATCTTCGTGAGGGCGGCACTGTTCACTTTATTCCCTGAGGGGCGTGTGTTTTCAAATTCGGCGGGGAACTGTTTTCATTCATGCAGCTTCGTGAAGAGGAGGTTGCGCAAATTCCCTCGGTCCTTATGCCTAAGGTTCTCGGTGTTGATCGAGACGGTGCTCCGGAGAATGTACCCGAGCTGAACCGAGTACCCCTTGACTATATGTTTGGGCTCCGTTGGATTCCCGTCAGAGTCCACTTGAGTGAATTCCTCCTTGAGGGTGCGGAGCGCATTCGGGCGCCGGTCCTTCCTTTGCTTCTTCGGTTGGCTGCCATTTGTGTGTGCGCCGCCATCATCAGTGGTGGCATCCTCGGCGGCACCATCAGTGGTGTCATCCCCGACGCCACTAGGGGTTGTGTAATCAGGATCGGTGTCTTCCGCGGCGTCCTCATAGCGGTGAGGTTGTTCCTCCATCTCCAGGGACAGCTCCCAGAATTGCTTGCCGCCCGAACCGCCGGCCTCATCGTTGTTGGCCATGTTTCACTCTAAATAGGAAAACAATTTGGTCAAAAAGTTTGTTATTGTCAAGGAACAAGATCATGGTCTCATCATTTAGGGTTTGTCGACACCGAGGCATCCTAAAAGCTAAGCTTTTATCATTTAGGGTTTGTCGACGCCGAGGCACCCTAAAAGCCTAAGCCGAGGCACCCTAGGTTGGGCCTAATCACTTGGCACTAATCACTTGGCTCTATTGCCACCTATGGTTTAATGCAGCAAGAATGGCGGGGCAGTTGATCCTACTTAACTAAGTAGTAAGATACCCCGGTCCATGCATTAGTCGCAAGTACCCCATATGTCCTATTTTTAGCAAAGTCATGCTAAAATTCACGGAAAATTTCAGCATGACCTTTGCTGAAAATAGGACATATGGAGTACCCGAATTTGCCGGAATGGAAGTTAATCAACATTCCGGCAAACTCAAGGGCCTCTCGGGGTACCTGCAAATTCATCACGACACGATGGTCGGAGACATGACCTATGCAAAATGGTCGGAGACAAGATGGTCTTTCTCAATGTGATCAATTGATGGATCAACACGTAAAACATGTCCAATAAGTATGATTTATAGAGTCAACATCAGTATGAATATATATAAAGCTTTTCTTCATCAGCCAGGCCCATGCAAGTAACTGCATCCAGCAACTATTTCTGCTACTCTGTAACTAACTACACTCTATATTTATAGATTCATTTCAGATGAGATCAGATTGAGCTCCAACTGTAGCTGCAGCTGAGGGGTCCATGAGCCATCATGCCAGCCAGCCAGGAAATAAACTTTGCTTTCCAAAGGAAATAAAAATACAATGCATACATATATACTTAAGCAGGTAGATAGATAGATAGATAGATAGATAGATGAGCGTGTTCAGTTTACAAGAATGAATATAAACAAGCAAAGAATGCATGCATGCATATCAAAAGTTGGCATCTACTGCTACTGCTACTACTTGCCTCTACTCCTATTGAATATTTATAATTACCTGAAATTGTTCCTTTCACTACAAGTAAATGCAACTTTTCCATTAATTAAAACTAAATTGTTCCTTCATGATATTCTATCTTCATCTACCCCTGGGAGTATTTCTAACTTGAAAATCTCTGACATTGGTTTAAGAATTACCTGCAATGGTTTAAGAATTCAATGTTAAACTGGCAAAGTTAAAGATATTTTCAAATCGGCTATGACAAAGTACTTACCAAAGATTGCAGAAGTCATAGCATCCACTTGATGTTTTAGCCCTGTCAGCTCTTCAACAAAGCAGCTTTCTCTGTTTCCCAGTTGGTGCGTTCATTTTTGAAACTATCCTTCAATTGCTCCATGGTTGTCAAAACATCCTTTAGCCCCTCTTTGGATTTAGAGGTCTCTTCTTGCTAGGACTTGATGTTTTCTTGAAGGTCGGCAATTTGAGATTCTTTGATAGTCTTCTTGCTCTGCAAAAGTCAGAAGATGAAATTGTTAAAGTCCCCAACACATAACAAGCTATGCACTTGGCACGTGGGGGCTAATGTGGATTGCCTTTTTAAAAAGGGAGTATTTTTCAAGTCCCAAGGCTCAATTCAGGTATTAAGCTTGGCACTTGGGGGCTAATGCACAATTGATCAGTTATAAGTAAAGGCAATTAATAAGGACAGTCAGTCCCGGTTTGTCTTAAAGAAGACAAACCGGCCCTTGGGGGCTACTCAGTTGAAGTGTTCTTTATACCGAAGTCTAGGTTTATCTTCAAGAGATAACCCGGCCGTTGGGGGCTACAATGGAAGAGATATACAAAATAGAGTAAATTTCAAAGTGTTCATGAAGAGTACCTCATAACGCCCCTTCATCAGGTTCACCAAACCGGCTTCGAAGTCACGACTGGTGTAAAGGCGGTTTAAAAATCCAGAATGAAGTTCCTCGGCGCTAAGATTGATGAAATTGGATAAATCGGTCTTCCCTTTCCCCTTGCCCATAGCAGTGAATTCCTCTTTGGTAGTATGTTTGGCCAAGACAACCGGATTACCAGGACTAGTGTGAGCCGTGCCAGTAATAGCAACATCATTATCATCACCTTTCAGTGGACTTGGCGGATTGACGGTACCCCTGGCCGGACTTGGCGGATTAGCAGCCGGGCTCGGCGGATCAGCAGTCGGGCTTGGAGGAGTAGCATGAGGGCTCGATGGATCAATATGAGTGGCCGGGTCAGCTTCCAGCGGATTAGCTTCAGTGTTCTCGCCTTGCGGGGCGGAATCATCCATAACATCAATATTTCCACCGGAACCCTCAGGAGCCTTCTCCGGTTCAACTTCACCAATAGGGGTACTAGTTTTAGCCTTCTTTCTCATACGAGCTTTGGCACTGTGACATCAAAACAAAGATTAGCACGGTAAACCGAACTATGAAGGAAAAATATGAAGGGCAATATACTTACCCAGGGACGGTTTTAAGGGGAGGCAGCTGAGTGGTTGATGAACCGCCAGACGAATTGGAAGACACCTGGTAATTTGGATCAGACAGATTAAGTTGGTATCGGGAGCAACCCTTCAAAGGATAAAGTTTTTTGAGAGAACAAGTAATCTCTGGACGACGTTTCCGGGTTGGTGTATCCGGTAAACCGGAAGAGGTGATTTGCTGGCCAATGTGCCGGGTTGTGCGACGCTCTTCAGTTTGCTATGTCTTCAAAGAAAATTTTGGATCCAAATAAGCAAGAGGGTGAGAGTATTTTACTTTCCGAACTGCACGGCGAAATCTTTGAGCCGGCACAAGATCTGAGTCAGAGGAAAGAGAGATTACCTCAACATGGTCCGCATGGCTTGCCCCCGCATCATCCTGGGAACAGTCATTGTCAATAAGGTGTATGAAAAAGGAACCAAGTGAGTCAAGTTCTACCTCTGGATCCTATTCGTCAATGTCTTCTGGCGGATCAGAAGATTCGGCGGTTTTCTTCTTGGCAGCTCTCTTTGTGACCTTGCTCTTTGCACGAGGAGCTCTAACCGGTTTATTCCGCTTCCAGAAGGAACTATTGGCCTGTGAAATTAAAGCAAAGGAGTATTAGCACATTATTAAAGCGGAGGCGAATCAGTAAGCATTAAGTTAAACTTTACCGCTGGCGGTTTGTTGGAGGTGCAGAAAGGTGGCAACCCGATTTAGCTGCATGCGGCGATCGCTTCGTCAAGCATCTTCTTCACCGATTTAGTAACTTCAATGTTTGTCATTACTATTTCATGATATCGTTGAGGATCCTTGACGTTGTCAGTATATTCATGCATTAATCCGGGGCGGCGACTTAAAGGCAGAATACCCCAAGAAACCCAGCAGCGGACGAGATAAATACCAGTCAAACCGTTGGCCAAGAGAGCCCGGAGCTTAGCGAGTTGAGGTGCATAAGATTGCTGTTCTTTGGCAGTTAATCGTTGAGGTAACGGGTCGCCATTGCTAAGCCGGTGAGGGCGGTAACCCGACAAAGGATTTTCTCCAGCAGGGGCAGTGTTCTAGCAATAAAACCAAGTTTGGTTCCAATCTTTGGGATGGCTGTGGTGTTTTGCATGAGGGAAATCAACTTCTTTTCTCTTCTGAATTGATACCCCACCAAGTTCCGTATTGGGACCATCAGAGAACTCCGTGCAACGGTTTAAATGGGAAAAATCCCGAAAAAGCTCCACAGATCGTTCTTCTTGAAGGTAAACTTCACCGAACACTTGAAAATTGCATATATTGGACGCGGAATTCGGTCCAATATCTTGTGGATGGAGTTGAAAGCTCGCAAGGACATCCCGGAATTTTTTTATCCGGGCGGGCTGAATCCCCGGTCTAAGTGTTGCATAAATACAATCACCTCTCCATCTTGAGGTTCAGGAGGGCACTCAGGGCCCGGGACTTGCCAATGAAGGACCCTTTTTGAGGCTAAAGCACCAGTGGTAACATATCCATTGATTTGTGTCTGCGTGATCCGGGACAGAACCCAGTTGCAAGCAAAGAATTGTTTGTTCATCTTGGAAAGCAAACTGTAAAGGAAAAATGAAGGCCGGTTTACAATTGATGGTTCAAGTGTACTAATTAGTGTTAAACCAGAAAATTGCTATTCAAGTCAAGCTGGCAGTTTAAGTGAGGGATAATGGCGTATGGCGAATTGACTATTAAAAGTTAAACCAACCTTAGGTGGAAGAGCTAGAGCTGAAAATCTACTAAGTGTTGGCAGAAATAGGTTTCACAAAATGATAGTGTAAATTTGGATCTACCATGGTTCAGTAAGAAAATTATTCTGAGCCCTAAAATGGCAACGACAGAACTCCATAAATCCAGAAGGGAACTATCAAGGCAAGAGGAGATACTACGGCGAGGTAATCTAAAGTTACAAGCTTTGGCCGCCATAGGAGGATGATAAGTTCATCTAGATTCAACAGTAACTGCAAAGACAACGAGCAAAGATGAACAACTATGAACACGGATGAACGCAGAAACCCTAAATACAGATCTAGGGTTGAGAGGAGGAGGCTTACCAGATGCGCAGGGTTAGCAGAGAAGAGCCCCAGGTTTCTGGTACGATCAGGTTGATGCAGCGACTTTTGTTGAAGCAGTGCTTGAAGGTTGAGGGCGGCGACGGAGCTTCAGAACTTGAGCATCGCGAGGAGGAAGAAGAGGCACGGAAGGGCAAGAAAGAAAGGACCCCTGAGCCTATTTATAAGGCAAAGGGATAAATGGCAGGCGCGAGAATCAAGGAGCCTGAAGCGGCAAAAGTGGGCGCGGCTGACGCCTCGACTTTCGGGATAACACTAATGAAGGGAATCTTTTTAATCTTTTTATACAAAGACGACGTCATGATGATCCATTGCTGTGTCCAGAGGATGACGTCACGGTGGTTTAACAAAGTTTATAAGAGAAGACATCATGGCGGTTTACGAGAAATGAAGGAAGATGTTCACAAGATTTTTCTAAGTACTGAATATTGACATGAACAGGTTCAAATCAATCTGGGGCATAATGTTGGGGATATAACTACTGAGTATAAACCACCCAGAAGGGGCCGGTTCACGCTCAACTATATTGAAGCCCATGAAGACCCAAAAGATGGCGCTTTACTATGAAGCTTAGAGGCCCGGAGCCCAAAGGCGGATTAGGGCCCATAGTGGTAGACTGCCATAATCATATAACTTGTATTGTAAGATAGGAAAGGAGAAACCGAGCCGGACACTTGTATAAGCCGGCCTCGGAACTCTGTAAACCGGCCGGGCGTCAACCCGTGTATATAAGGGGACGACCTGGCGGCGGTTCAGGGACAAGAAACAACAACTCGAGAGCTAGGCATAGCGTGTTTTTCTCCCTGGCTATCGAGACCCCAATAATCCCAACACAACTAGACGTGGGCTTTCACCTTCATCGAAGGGGCCGAACTAGTATAAAACCCGCGTGTCCTTTGTCCGGTTTAACCCCTTTAAGCTAACCCATCGTGATGGCTCCACGACTAAGTCCTTCCATGAGGACATCTGACGTGATATTTCCACGACACCCCTAGTGGGTTACTCCGACACATTTCTGCATGCTGCCCGTTATGGCCCATCCGCACATTTTGCCCTCCCGGGTAGCTGCTTCTTTCCCTCTGCTGCCATTCTGTATTATTCTACCTCGACCCATATCTACACGTGGATGGATCCATGAGTTTGTCCCTTAGATCTTTTTCTCTGTGCTCTTCCAATTTCTCCAGGAGATCCTTTCCACTAGCCACTTCATTGTGTTCCTTTTCTTTATTTGGGCTCGATACATCCCCTTCTGTGTTCCTCGTACGTTCGCCAGTGCGACCATCCGAGGTGCGTGAGAATTCAGCATGCAGATTTCTCTTTGTGGGGATATCACGAACTCTGGGATGCTCCATGTTCTTGCTGGCAGTCTCACCAGTGTGAGAACTCCCCTGGCTAAAATTGCTACTGCTAGCCCCCGCCATTGATCCTTCTTAACTTGAAGTGTTCCTCCCTGGAGAGGCTCTAAGCCAGCCCCCCACCACTGTTGTGATGTATCAACTAGGGGGTCACATATCCCTTCAACATGCACAAGTCTACCACAGTCAAAGCAAAAGTGCGGTACCTTCTCATAGTAGAAGTCAAACCAAGTTTTCTCCTCATCCTCCTTCTTCTTTTTCAGATAGAAACCCGTCACACGTGGCTCAAAAACTGAGATCTTTGCTCTGACCCTTAAATTCTGTCCCCTCACGAAACCTTCTCTATCCACATCAACCTTGACTATCTCCCCAAGCCAATTTCCCAGTGCACTACCAAACTCTTTTGGTCTCTTGTCAGGTGGAAGATCCGTGACTCGAACCCACACATCTATCGTATCAAACACCATCTCTGACGGCCATTTACCACCCTCATACTCCTTCATAATGAGAACACTAAAATCAAACTGCCATGGTCCGTTATGCAGCACATGCCTATAGTCTCCTTCTGACCCAAAGTGTACCTCAAAATTATTGGGGCCGATCTCTGTGAACTTTGCTTCTCTATGCAGACCCCATGCCCTGGGCATGGTTTCCTCCACTACTGACATTTTCATTGGCCTGGGAGAGCACACTTTACCAACTGCTGACCAACGGTGATCTCTACGGACCTGAGGTTTGGGATCCTGAAACACAAAGCCTTCTACCTCCTTGTCCATGAGCACCATACCTCCCAGCCGTGCTGACATGCTTGCTGTTAGATCCGCCGTCTTGCTCTCCGCAGGGGACTTGCCCCCCCCCCCCCGCTAGTAGATCCATCGTCCTTTCGCGCCGGCGGCGTGGCCGCCGTCGCCGTTCTAGATGGCGTTTTGGTCGCCTCAGCCGCACCTTTTCCTCCTACTTCCCCATCCATCAGCACTGCTCCAAGACGGGGGAACGCAGGTTCGTCGACCTAGGTCCGGGAGGACGCCGCCGCCTTCCCAGTCCCAGCCGAAATCCAGCCACCCAGGTGCACCGAAACCCTAACCCTAGCGTGAGAACACGATCGCCTCGCAATCGCCTCGCACCGACTTAGCGTTCCGTGACTTGGTGGACCCCTTCCCGTCTGTGCATACACTTTCTTTCAGCTATGCATGAATGCGTGCTAAATTTGTTGGGTGGTGCAAAGACTCCGGCACCATGGCGGCCGTTTAATTTTGAACTGAACCTACTGTTCCGATTGGCCGGATATGAATCGCGGACAACCCATGCTGCCGGAGATATCGACCTCATAATTCACCCATTCATTCTTTTTTACAGCCATGACTTCCTCTTTGGAGGAATATTTTAGGAGACGGTAGAGTACTTTCGACAACGGCCGGGCTGTCAAAGCTGGCCGAGGCGTAACGGTACCTAGTTTATTTACTGCCATACGGCTGTACGTGTCGGCTGGCCATGGGTTGTTGAAAGAAATCTACTCTCTACGAGTGCACGCACACTAACGGAATCTATCACATGTCGATCGGTTTGAGCATAATCCCGACCACATGTACATACCCGCTAATTTACCACGCCCGTGAAGTATAATACTAGGCAAATGCATGTACGAGGACGAGCTAAACGAGTAAATTACAAAAAACCACCACAGTTAAAGATCCTAAATCAGAAAACCGCCATTATTCTTTTTTTTTCAAAAATCCACCAACATTGTGCTAACAGTTTTCAAAAAACACTGATCACTAGATTAGGGACGTTTGACAGAAAACTGACCACTGGGACACATTGTCAGGTGCCACGTGGCTAGAACATAGTTAACGACGTAGTGGAAATAGTTTGCAAAAAAAAAACAGAAATGTTAACGCCCACACGTGTGGGCGTTGCCAACCTCAACCACACGCATCCATCGCCGTCCAGCAGTATATGCACGAATCTTGGCACGATCTGGACGATTTTTTATGCCACGTAGGATAAGGCGCGTGTGTGGTGCGTGACATAGGTCGCCCACACGCCGGTTGCCCCTCCGCGGTCAGCAGTTGCCACCCGGGGGCGTGCGGTGGAACTGCTTTGCGCCCGCACGCCACGTGCCGACCGTGGTTGACGTCAAACACGTTGCCCACTTCGCCCACTCCCCCTCACGGTTCCATTTACCCCTCCCTACAGTTACTCGCTCAACCCAGTTCGCATTTCAGTCGATTGGAGGAGAAGACGAGGGGAGAAGGTGACGGCGGAGGCGGAAGAGTCAACAGCATTCGGGGCCGTCGGTGGTGCTCGCCGGACTGGAGCGGCTTCGTCGGAGCGCCTATAGATTGAAGGTAATGCTCCCTCCAACTCTCAACATCCCGTGCCTGCATTTTCTCCCATGCTCTTCGTGTTCGATGCTTCGCTCGAGATTCATAGAGATTCAAGCGGGTTCGCGAAGCGTCGGCGTTCCTGCCGGCAGCGAAGTCCTGCGGTTGCCGTTTTCCGTCGCACTGGGCAGTTTAGTCGCCGCCGCGGTGGCGCTCACGCCGGTGTGTTCCGGCCTGTCCGGAGCCACATACTAGTTGTGCCTTGGGATTGGGTTGTCGTTTTTCTGTCTGGTAGTTTTGCATTGCTTCGAATTGCTATTGGCGATCAATTCGGGGGGAATTTTGGCGATGAATTTCAAGTCATGATAGTTGTCATTGAACCCTAGATCTAGGTAGTTGTTTTTCAAAGTGCAGTATGAAGGCAAACATGGTAGTTTGAGTATCTGTCATGACTGTATGGCAACTAATTTACTGATTGAATGTGGTAGTTGCCACAAACATGCTTTTCCATGTGGCAACTAATTTATTGATTGACTGTGATAGTTGCCACAAACATGCTTTTCCATGTGGCAACTAATTTCATGATTGACTGTGATAGTTGCCACAAACATATTTTTCCATGTGGCAACTAATTTACTGATTGACTGTGATAGTTGCCACAAACATGCTTTTCCATGTGGCAACTAATTTCATGATTGACTGTGATAGTTGCCACACTGTATGCACGGCAAAGTGTAGTAAATAGATAGTCATTGCATTTTCAGCAACCATTTGCACTTGATGGCAACTAATGTCCACATCAACTGTGTCAGTTGCTGAGGGAGTCCTGGATAAGGGGCTATCCGGACAGCCGGACTATATACTTTGGCCAGACTCTTGGACTATGAAGATACGAGATAGAAGACTTCGTCCCGTGTCCGGATGGGACTCTCCTTGGCATGGAAGGCAAGCTTGACGATTCGGATGTAGATCTCCTCCTTTGTAAACCGACTCTGTGTAACCCTAGCCCCCTCCGGTGTCTATATAAACCGGAGGGTTTAGTCTGTAGGGAACAACAATCATACCATAGGCTAGCTTCTAGGGTTTAGCCTCTCTAATCTCGTGGTAGATCAACTCTTGTAATATTCATATCATCAAGATTAATCAAGCAGGAAGTAGGGTATTACCTCCATCGAGAGGGCCCGAACCTGGGTAAACATTGTGTCCCAGCCTCCTGTTACCATTAGCCTTAGACGCACAGTTCAGGACCCCCTACCCGAGATCCGCCGGTTTTGACACCGACATTGGTGCTTTCATTGAGAGTTCCAACCTTCAACAACGCCGTCCTGGGCGAGACTTTTCTCCCCGGACAGATCTTCGTGTTCGGCGGCTTCGCACTGCGGGCCAACTCGCTTGGCCATTTGGAGCAGATTGATAGCTACGCCCTTGTCCATCATGTCAGGTTTGGAAACCTAAACTACACCGCCGACATCCGCGGAGACTTGATCTTTGACGGATTCGGGCCCGTGTCAGGAGCGCCGAGCAATCACGACGTGCATGACCTAGATCTACAGTCGGATAGTATTCGGAACATCGCACCCGCTATAGCTCCGGACTTCGTTCCAGAGCAGGTCGTGCCTTCCGAGGACGGGTGGATGGACCCCGCCCCGAAGGCTGCGAACTCATCGGTGTTGAAGCTGAACACAGACTCCTCTCCTCAGAAAATCTGTACCTCCGGACCCCCGGACTCATCTCCGGTAGTGTGTTTCGGACCGCGCGCACCCGTGCCCATCGAATCTAACTGGGCTCCAGTCATGGAGTTCGCCTCCACGGATATCTTTTAGCACTCACCCTTCGGAGACATGCTGAATTCATAAAGGTCTCTCTCTTTGTCAGGAGACTCCTGGCCGAACTATGTCCGGCTCGAGTGGGAAGCTGGCGACGAAGAAATTCGTTACCCACCCACCACCCACTTAATAGCCACGGTCGATGACTTGACCGACGTGCTTAACTTCGACTCCAAAGACATCGACGGTATAGTCGATGATGCGGGAGAAGAACCGGAACCACCGCCCACAGGGCGCTGGACTGCCACCTCTTCATATGATATATATATATATATATATATATATATATATATATATATATATATATATATATATATATATATATATATGGTAGATACTCCCAAAGAAACCAATGGCGATGAGACAATGGGAGATAACCCCTCGGGGAAGAAAGAAAAACATGGGCGTCATCGGCGCCGCTCCAAGCCTCGCCACAACAGTACCGGCACTGGAGAAGAAAATCCAGATGGTGCCAAAGAGGAATACGACCCTGATCAATCCACCTTCGAACAAGCCGAATAGGAACACGGGCAGCCTAGCCCAGACGAATAGGCGACGGACGGATACTTGGAGGACGATAACTATATGCCTCCATCCGAAGATGAAGTGAGCCTCGGTGACGACGAATTCGGCGTACCAGAGGACCCCATAGAGCAGGAGCGCTTCAAGCGCAAGCTTATAGCCACTGCAAGAAGCCTGAAAAAGAAGTAGCAGCAGCTCCAAGCTGACCAAGATCTGCTCGCAGACAGATGGACCGAAGTCCTGGCGGCCGAGGAATACGGACTCGAACCCCCGAGCAGGGGATACCCAAAACACAAACCGCTAGAAGAAGAGGCCGAAGAGCCTGAACTTCCAGCAGAAGATGAGGCTGACCGACCACCACGTGGCCGGGATAAAACGGCATATTAGGCCGGACACCAGCCCGCACCCCCACGCCGGTTCACTACGGCCTGGGGCAATACGCAGGACCTGTGAGACACAGGACAACCAAAATCGATCTACGGATCACGAGGGCGTGCCACAGCTCATGACAACGATCGTCACGCCGGATACACTACTGATAAATCCGGTCGGGCCGGACATTTCCAACCACACCCAATCGGACTATGCCGCGACATAGCCCGGCACAGAGGCACCGCACACCCCCTCTGCTTCACTGATGAAGTAATGGAACATGAATTCCCAGAAGGGTTTAAACCCGTCAACATCGAGTCATACGATGGCACAATAGACCCCGCGGTGTGGATCGAGGATTTTCTTCTCCACATTCACATGGCCCGCGGTGACGACCTACATGCTATCAAGTATCTCCCACTTAAGCTTAAAGGGCCAGCCAAACACTAGCTGAATAGCCTGCCAGCAAACTCCATTGGCAGTTGGGAAAATCTTGAGGACGCATTCCTCGATAACTTCCAGGGCACCTACGTGCGACCGCCGGATGCTGACGACCTAAGTCACGTTACCCAACAGCCCGAAGAGTCAGCTAGGAAATTCTGGACTCGGTTCCTAACTAAAAAGAACCAAATTGTCGACTATCCGGACGCCGAGGCCTTGGTGGCCTTTAAGCATAATATTCGTGATGAGTGGCTTGCCCGACACCTCGGCCAAGAAAAACCGAAGACCATGGTGGCACTCACGACACTAATGACCCACTTTTGCGCGGGGGAGGACAGTTGGCTGGCTCGCAGCAACACCGCACCAGGAAACCCTAGCACTTCAGATATCCATGACAGTAACGGAAAGCCACGGCGCAAAAGACACAAGCGTCGAAACAATGGCGACAATGTTGAGGATACGACAGTCAATGCCGGATTCAGCAACTCCAAAACCGGTCAGCGGAAGAAGCCGTTCAAAAGAAACAATCCGGGATCGTCTAGTCTAGACCGCATACTCGACCGCTCGTGCCAGATTCACGGCACCCCTGATAAACCAGCCAATCACACTAACAGAGATTGCTGGGTGTTCAAACAGGCCGGCAAGATAAATGCCGAGAACAAGGACAAGGGGCTGCACAACGATGATGACGAGGAGCCCCGGCGCCCGAACACTGGAGGACATAAGAAATTTCCCCCCTAGGTAAAAATGGTGAACATGATCTATGCCACTCACATCCCCAAATAGGAGCAAAAGCATGCACTTAGGGACGTCTATGCGATGGAGCCCGTCGCCCCAAAATTCAACCCATGGTCATCCTGCCCGATCACCTTTGATCATAGGGACCATCCCACTAGCATCCGTCACGGAGGCTCAGCCGCATTGGTCCTCACGAGAGTCCTCATGGACGGCAGCAGCAGCCTGAACCTGCTTTATCAGGACACAGTGCGCAAAATGGGCATCGATCCTTCACGGATCAAACCCACCAAAACCACCTTCAAAGGTGTAATTCCAGGGGTAGAGGCCTGCTGCACGGGCTCAATAACACTGGAAGTGGTCTTCGGATCTTGGGATAACTTCCGAAGCGAGGAGTTAATCTTCGATATCGTCCCTTTCCATAGTGGCTACCATGCACTACTTGGACGAACCGCATTCGCTCATTTCAATGCGGTACCACACTATGCATACCTCAAGCTCGAGATGCTAGGACCTCGCGGGGTCATAACAGTCAATGGAAATACAAATCGCTCCCTCCGTACGGAAGAGCATACTGCGACCCTCGCGGCAGAAGTACAAAGCAGCCTCCTCCGACAAACAACCAATTCGGCAATGACATCCCCGAACACCGTCAATCGAGTTCGGAGTACCCCGCAACAGGACCGTCGGGCACGCCACGAGCTCGATTAGCTATCCGGCCTCCACCCTAGCCCCACTCAAGCGGCGTTCGTGCCACGCGTACACAACTATGCACTCAAAATACCATGTACAAAGGTGGAGGCGAGACGACAATGCGGCCAGAGTGCGGCTCAGCCGCCATGAGGCCCGCATACTATTTTTTCTTTTTTCAGGATCCCACTTTCGGGCAGCCCCTTCAGAGAGATCGGATAACCGGACTCATTACAGAGGGAACACCAAGGAGGCAAGAGGCTTTGCATATAGGGGAATACTTAGGTGGTCTTCTTCAATGATCGTAATACCTGTTCTTACATACCCGCATGTAGCCTGCCCTTGGATAGGATATGTCAAATAGTCCTATTTTTTTTCTTCTTAATGCATTAATTGTACACCTACGTTTTGCCATATTATCCAAATAAACTGGAAGTAATACATAGCGTGAGCTTCTTATTACTATATTCATATTTTCCATTGAATATTTATTCCATATTGCATCCGTACATTTTGGTACGGTCAGTTTGCCAGGGGCTTCTTATCGAGCCCCATAAAATGGCAAGAAAAGTCCGAACACCTTCAAAAGTGCGGCACCCCGAACTTATAGCATTATATGCATCAGCTCCGAATCATGTCTTGGGTCAATAGTTGGGTTAGCCCGGCTACCTTGTTTTGGTACCTTACGTTCCATTATATTGGCTAAGGTAGCGCAGGGAGAACTACTGTGATTGTGTCCCGGTTCTTCCGGACGAGCACATCAGTAGAGAAAGCCGAAAACTGACCGTCATGATGCGGCGAGCACTACTAGGAAAAGGCCTGCTAGTGGCGCACCAATTTTGCCTACTAATGGCGCACTACTGGTGCGCCACTAGTACCACACCACTAGTATTAAATGCTAATGGCGCACCACACCGTGCGCCATTAGTATAGACCAATATGCGCCATTAGTATGCCTCCCAGGGGGCCATATTTACCCATGTGCTTTGGCATACTAATGGTGCACCACACCGTGCGCCATTAGTATAGACCAACATGCGCCATTAGTATGCCTCCCACGGGGCCATATTTACCCATGTGCTTTGGCATACTAATGGCGCACTTTGGGGTCATGCGCCATTAGTATCCTTTCTACAGTGCGCCATTAGAGTGCTGAGTGGTGCGCCATTAGTATGAATATTAGAGATTTTTTTTATTTTCTGATATTTGCACAGGTTACAAAATATATTATTGGACAGAATATAGACAGCACCACACAACAACAGCAGATTCATCGAATACAGTAGAAGATTAGTCTCCGAATGCAAAAGACCGAACAAAGATAGAACATTACAAGTCTCAACACCGCGAGTATCGAGTTTGTCTTCACATTACAAGTCGATATTGATCATCTAAACTACCATCACATAGAAGAGAGCTGCGGTCATCACGATGAGCATCATCGCGATGAAACTGGTCTTCATCCGGTTCCTCCAACGCTCCCTCCTCTCTCCCGCTAGATAACGCGCGTATCTAGATTCCGCCTCCGCCCTAGTGGTGTACCCTTTGTAACTGTTACCGTTGAAACTGTGAACCTGTCTCCGACACTCCTCCTAGTCGTCGTAGACTCCGGGAACCTTACCCTTGTACACGACATACGACGGCATCTCTATGCACTAGCCAAACAACAGACAATACATAAGCAATATATAATTATGCAATAAAAGGATCGAAAGAGAAAAGCAAGACATTAATAGCACGATTCATGGTCCTACTAATAAATAGCATCGATTACATCTAAGTTCAACGACTGTCCAAACCAAAGAGACATAGAGGTTCATTAAAGTTTAATTACAACATGAGCTAATTGATGTTTCAGAACTACACATAGCATCACTACTTTCGACTCGACTCGTGGGACCGGAGCTTGGATGAAGCCGCCGTCTTTCGTGATGGTCATGAAGTCGCGGGCGTTGTCAGCCTGCATTTGTAGCATTGTGTCTATCTCACTATTGGACGGTTGATATCTGAGGTAGAACTGCCCCGAGGTACGAAGGACATCTTGATGGATGATTTCTTCAAACTCCGACCGGATGCGAAAGAATTCTTGTCAGATGTCTGCGTCCTGGATTGGTGCCAAGCTTGCGGCCAAATCTTTGAGATTATTTGGTAGCAGAATGTGATTATGGTCCGTACGATCGCCCGCATGTGATGGAGGGTGTAGTAGGCATCCTTCTGACCGCCAGGCGGCTGCTTGACGCAGGGTAACATCGTATTGTGGGTGAACACGTGCCTGCCATACCTACGAAATGGCCTCTTAAAGGTGCCTCCAGATGTGGCGTAGCCGGGGAGAGCATCATCAAGAACTTGGAGTCACGGTCCGGGTCGAAATACGTGGCCATGGAATATTTCGGGCTTAAGAGGATGAGTGTGCAATGTGTGTCACTGCACAGAACACGGAATGTTAGAAAAAAAAGAATGATTGAAATCTAAGAAATCATATGTTACGGGGCGGTGAGGGGATGACTTACTCGGGAAAGTAAGGCACGAGGAAGTTATCCTTATCTGGGTTTGCCAGAATGACGCCTTCGAGGTGTGAACTCGCAACTTGCCGGTCCCCAGCGATGCCCAAGATCTTGGCACGCATGTAGAAGGGGTCGACTATCATGATGTCCAGGGTCTTGTCTCGAATGATCCACATCTCCATACTCAGCGAAAACAGCCGAACAAAGGTGTAGTGTAGCAGATGAAGGTTAAACATAGCAAAGATGTCATCAAACCGCAGGACGATCTTACCCCCGATGGCGCCTTCCACAAAGCCCTTGCCCTCTGGCACCTTGGCCACGAAAACTGAGTATGCCACATCATTCTGGGAGAGATGCCGCTTCTCCACAGAAGGAACACTGTCATGCAGACTCCGCATAGCACTGGTTGCAGCATTGAGCATATTTGTCGGTAGCATCGCCCTACCCACCAGATGCACCCTCCTCGACATATCCTTAGGTGAAGGTGGCCTGTCCTGAGCACGGATCATACTCGGTGCCGGCTGGCTCGCACCGGCGCCCTTGTTAGTCTTTCATTTCCGTCCCTTCTTCTTGATCTGCTGTAATAGGTTCGAGTTCTGCTCATAGACCGCCTTCTTGAGCGTGTTGGGGCTGATAATATTTCGCACCTCGGCTATCTGAGGCTCGGTGAAGGCGGCAGCAGGAGGCGTCTCCTGAGAACTGAACGCCTGACGGCGCCTGTTGCAATTGGGTTTCTCCACCATACCAGCTAGATCGCGGTCGTCTTGGTTGGGTTCTTGAGAAGGAGGCCCCCAGAACTCGTCACCGTACCCATGTTCGGCAAAGTACTTATCGATGTTGGTAAATGTACCGTCGTCGTTGTCGTTGTCGTCCGGATACTGTGCCATATACATGTCCGGATCCTGTGCCATAGGGATGTCCGGCATGTCCGGTAGCGTTATAGCATTCTTGACATGGCTTGGCGCCGGCACGACTGGCGGTCTTGTCTGTGGGGTGGTGTCCCCCGCCCCCAAACGAATCTGGCTCTTCGGCCAAAGCAGGGGCCAGCTTACGCAGGCGCTAAGGGTCATCTCATCATCTTCGTCGGCCCCAGCGGGTCGAATCGGAGGTAACAACTCATCGCATCCTGGCAGCACCCGAACCAGTTCAACCCTATACACTATGGGTGGCATCGGATTACCGTGGAACACGGGGTTGCCCGGTTGAACGATTCTTCCCTTGGAGACATCGACCAACTCGCCGCCCACGAAGTGCAGGAGAGTGCAAGGAACGTCGGCGACGCCCTGCGAAAACATGTAGGGCGTCAGGCATGCCCAGTCAAAGGGAAGGAGATGAAGTCATTGGCCGAGAGGCTTAGTTACCGTGATGCCGTCGAGCTTGGATAATGTCGAGGCACCGCCAACGGCGGGCGTGCAACTGATGGAGGGGCCACTTGCTGGCGAGGTGCCGGCCGGCGTACATCCGGGTGCATTAAGCTCCAATGCCCGTGCTGGCGCCGGAGACACGAATACCTCCTCCACCGAAGACACCAATGGCGCCGCCTGTGCGTTGTGCGAGTTTCTGGCCGTCAAGCTGGGGACCGGGGGAGGCCCATGTTGGGTGCCCGCAATCCACGTCGTCAGCCCCTGAATCAAGGTAGGCACCATGGCGGTGAGCGTCGTTCCCTGTTGTTGTTGCGCTTGCTCTTGGATAATCTCCGGAATCCGGGCGACTTGTGCCTTGAGTGCTTCAACCTTGCGCGACTGGCTTTCCGAGCTGGTCTTTTTCTCCTTTCGCCCACCAGCGGCATAGTATGATGAACATTTTTTGGACAAGCCTTTGCCGGCCACACGACCAGCTGACGGCGGCTTACTGAGCTTATCCTTGTTTTTCATTATGTTCAACGCCCTATTTAAAGGGGTGTCGAAAGGGGAGCTCTGAGACGACCCCGCGCTACTGCTTTCAGTGTCCTGCGGAAGGAACGTGAACCATTTGGAAATTTTGGGGATTAATTAGAATGCAACCATATGGAGCTAATTGCGCGGGGGTGTATTCCTTACCAGAACAAGCTCAAGCGCCCTGGTCTACGTATCCATGGTAAGCTCCTTTGTTACCGGGTCCTCCTTGTACCGGGCCCTGACAAAGTTCCTAGTCTTCTTATCACGGTATTTCTCGAAGTGGGGCGGTAGGCCTTGGTCGGCACGCTCCGCGTCCTCCTTGTCCCATATAGGCTCCGCCACTCTATAACCGCCGGGACCGAGTTGGTGGACCCCTAAGTTCAACTGCCGCATTTCTTTCCCCCACTGACTTGATTTGGAGGTTGCGCTGCTCTCGTACTTGATCTTGAAATCCTTGTAGTCATCTTCGCTGATCAAAGGATATTTCGCATTTATCTTCTCATAACTATCACCTTTTTCAATCATTGCCTTCACCATGCTTCTCCAAGTAGACAGGGACGTGCTAATCCTCGTGAGGGCGTCACTGTTCACTTTATTCCTTGAGAGGTGTGTGTTTGCAAAGTCAGCGGGGAACTTGTATCGTTCGTGCAATTTCGTGAAGAGGAGGCTGCGCAAATTCCCTCGGTCCTTATGCCTTAGGTTCTTGGTGTTGATCGAGATGGTGCTCCGGAGAATGCACCCGAGCTGAACCGAGTACCCCTTGACTAATTCTTTGGGCGCCGTTGGATGCCCTTCAGAGTTCACTTTAGTAAATTCCTCCTTGACGGTGTCGAGCACGCTAGGGCGCAGGTCCTTCCATTACCTCTTCAGTTGGCTGCCATCTGTGCGTGCGTCGCCATCATCAGTGGTGGCATCCTCGGCGGCACCATCAGTGGTATCATCCCCGACGCCACTAGGGGTTGTGTAGTCAGGATCGGTGTCTTCCGCGGTGTCCTCATAGCGGTGAGGTTCTTCCTCCATCGCCTGGGACGGCTCCCAGAATTGCTTGCCGACGGAACCGCCGTCCTCATCGTTCTGGGCCATGTTTCGCTCTAAATAGGAAAACAGTTTGGTCAAAAAGTTAATTATTGTCTGAAAGTGCGTTATATCGACTAGAGGGGGGGTGAATAGGCGATTTTTATGAATTCTTCACTGAGGAATTTGCTGGTGAGGAAATTCCTAAATGAAGAACTACTTGCAGCGGAATAGGTACTCAGAAGGGAACACAAAGGAACACAGACATAGTCATCATGATGAAATGAAGACAAGCACAGAGTATAGAAAGGGTAAACACAGGATAACACGAGGAAGAAGACGAACAGACTGAAGAAATAGAACTGAGGAAATTGAGAAAGTCTTCAGTCAAAGTCTTCAAATAGATATGAACAGGCATACAACAACATACATGAGGAATTTAAAGAGTTGAGGAAATAGAACCAGTAAGCTCGGTGAAGACAATGATTTGGTAGACCAGTTCCAACTGCTGTCTCAGTTGTACATCTGGTTGGAGTGGCTGAGTATTTAAATTCGAGGACACACAGTCCCAGACACACAGTCCTCACCGTATTCTCCTTGAGCTAAAGTCACACATACCTCGCCCAATCACTCGTGGTAAGTCTTCAGGTGACTTCCGAACCTTCACAAACTCGGTCACTCAATGATCCACAATTCCTCTTGGATGCTCTAGACCTTGACGCCTAACCATCTGGAAGAAGCACAGTCTTCAAAGCAAACAAGCGTCGGATCCACACATGATCAATCTCTTCAGTGATGCTCAATCACCTGGGGTTTTGTAGGTTTGGGTTTGGGATTTCCTCACTTGATGATTTTCACTCAAAGTCCTCGGAGGATGGGTTGCTCTCAAATGACAAGTGTCGGTTTCTCTCGGAGCAGCCAACCAACTAGTGGTTGTATGGGGAGGCTATTTATAGCCTAGGGAGCAGCCCGACATGATAAGACATAAATTCCCTTGTCTGATATGACCGTTAGGTGGGTAGATATTTTGGGACAGCTGGCGCGTAGCACAACAATGATCGGAGTATTTGAGGTTCGAATTCCTCAGGGCTATCATGTTCCTCACTTGGTAGGCAATCCGCACTGGCGAATTCGTAACTCTTCAGTCAGAAGAAATTCCTCAGAGACCAGAAGAACTTCGTCTCTGTCACTGAAGAATATGGTTGAACTATGCGAGATTTCCAATGGCTTCACTCGAAGGGATTAGTAGGTGTAGGATTTCAGTTGAGCATCACATAGGGGACCCGTTCCTGCAGTTAGTCCCAATATATCTAGCAAATACTTCACCATTCTGATTTTTGAACAGTTTATAGTTGGAGTCAAATGACTCATTAGAAGAATGAGGAGATTCACATGTAAAGCCAGATAAGTTGGATGGATCAACTGGAGGTCCTTTTGCAGCAACCCATCAGGTTTTGGGGTACTGCTCTGGCTTCCAATATGTTCCATCATCATTGAGTTTCCTCTCAAAGGTAATACCCTCTTTCCTAGTGTTTCTGTTGAGGATCTGCTTTTTGAGCACATCACAAAGAATCTGATGCCCTTTGAGACTTTTGTACATGCCTGTTGTGTACAATTCCTTCAGCCCTGCATCATTAGTAGTACTAGCAATGTCCTCAGATGAAGAATTAGTGATAGCAATGACATGTGAACAATTTGTAACATTTGAAGCATTTGAACATTCAGGTGAAGAATTAACAGATTCACGTTCAATGCACTTTAGACATGAGGGAACAAATTCTTCCTGAGTAGCACTGATATGTTGAGCAAGTAATGAATCGCGCTCCTTCAGAAGATCTCCATAACACACTCTTAGCTTCTCAAGATCTTGCTTTCTTTGAAGAATTTCAAGCGAAAGCTTCTTGTGATCAGATAAGAGAGCGTTATGATGACCTTGGAGGTCGTCAAACTTGGAATGGAGTCCTTGAAGACTTTCAGCCAAGGCTTTTGACTGATCCATTTCTTCACCCAACATATCATCGCTCTTATTTAGCATGTATTGAACTTTTCCAAAGCTCTTTGTTGTTTAGTGGCAAGCGAAGCAAGTTTAACATAGCTAGGTCCAAATTCATCGCCAGATTCATCATCACTAGATTCAGATAGGTAGCATTCAGTTACCTTAGCATTGTTTGCCATATGGCAGGGGGTGGACGATGATGATTCTGGTTCGAATGTCTTTTTTTAGAGATTCCTTGTAATCCTCAAACCAAGGATCATGACGAGTTCGATGTCCATCATAGACCTCAAAGAGACGGCCCCAGATTAGCTTCGCGTGATTGAGATGCATGAGGTTCCTGAACTGATTTCGGGACAGACTTGAGCAGATGACATTCTTCGCTCTGAGGTTAAGTAGAGTGTACTTGTGAATGTCATCAGCCTCAGCCATCTTGCATAGATCGGTAAGACCGATCTCGTTGACGGTCCACAGTTTGCTGTCCGTAGCCATGAGTCGCTTCTTCATCATGACCTTCCACCGAGGATACTCATGACCGTCAAAGATGGGGCAGGAAACGTTCCTCGATCCTGCAGTCAACATAACTAGAACTCCAGGTGGTTAAACCAAAATCACACAGAACAAGGGAGTACCTTGCTCTGATACCAATTGAAAGTGCGTTATATTGACTAGAGGGGAGGTGAATAGGCGATTTTTATGAATTCTGCACTGAGGAATTTGCTGGCGAGGAAATTCCTAAACGAACAACTACTTACAGCGGAATAAGTACTCAGAAAGGAACATAACAGAACACATGCATAGTCATCATGATGAAATGAAGACAAGCACAGAGTACAAAAAGCGTAAACACAGGATAACACAAGGAAGAAGACGAACAGACTGAAGAAATAGAACTGAGGAAATTGAGAAAGTCTTCAGTCAAAGTCTTCAAACAGATATGAATTGACATACAACAACATACATGAGGAATTTAAGGAGTTGAGTAAATAGAACCAGTAAGCTCGGTGAAGACAATGATTTGGTAGGCCAGTTCCAACTGCTGTCTCAGTTGTACATCTGGTTGGAGCGGCTGACTATTTAAACTCGAGGACACCCTGTCCCGGACACACAGTCCTCACCGTATTCTCCTTGAGCTAAAGTCACACAGACCTCGCCCAATCACTCGTGGTAAGTCTTCAAGTGACTTTCGAACCTTCACAAACTCGGTCACTCAGCGATCCACAATTCCTCTTGGATGCTCTAGACCTTGACGCATAACCGTCTGGAAGAAGCACAGTCTTCAAAGGAAACAAGCGTCGGATCCACGCAGGATCAATCTCTTCAGTGATGCTCAATCACTTGGGGTTTTGTAGGTTTGGGTTTGGGATTTCCTCACTTGATGATTTTCACTCAAAGTCCTCAGAGGATGGGTTGCTCTCAAATGACAAGTGTCAGTTTCTCTCGGAGCAGCCAACCAACTAGTGGTTGTAGGGGGAGGCTATTCATAGCCTAGGGAGCAGCCCGACATGATAAGACATAAATGCCCTTGTCTGATATGACCGTTAGGTGGGTAGATATTTTGGGACAGCTGGCGCGTAGCACAACAACGGTCGGAATATTTGAGGTTCGACTTCCTCAGGGATATCATGTTCCTCACTTGGTAGGCAATCCGCACTAGCGAATTCCTAACTCTTCAGTCAGAACAAATTCCTCAGAGACCAGAAGAACTCCGTCTCTGTCACTGAAGAATATGGCTGAGCTGTGCGAGATTTCCAATGGCTTCACTCGAAGGGATTAGTAGGTGTAGGATTTGAGTTGAGCATCACATAGGTGACCCGTTCCTGCAGTTAGTCCCAATATATCTAGCAAATACTACACCATTCTGATTTTTGAACAATTTATAGTTGGAGTCAAATGACTCATCAGAAGAATGAGGAGATTCACATGTAAAGCCAGATAAGTTGGATGGATCAACTGGAGGTCCTTTTGCAGAAACCCATGAGGTTTTGGGGTACTGCTCAGGCTTCCAATATGTTCCATCAGCATTGAGTTTTCTCTCAAAGGCAATACCCTCTTTCCTAGTGTTTCTGTTGAGGATCTGCTTTTTGAGCACATCACAAAGAATATGATGCCCTTTGAGACCTTTGTACATGCCTGTTGTGTACATTCCTTCAGCCCTGCATCATTAGTAGTACTAGCAATGTCCTCAGATGAGGAATTAGTGATAGCAGAGACAGGTAAAGCATTTGTAACATTTGAAGCATTTGAACATTCATGTGAAGAATTAGCAGATTCACGTTCAATGCACTTTAGACATGGGGGAACAAATTCTTCCTGAGTAGCACTGATATGTTGAGCAAGTAATGAATCGCGCTCCTTCAGAAGATCTTCATAACACACTCTTAGCTTCTCAAGATCTTGCTTTCTTTTAAGAAATTCAACAGAAAGCTTCTCGTGATCAGATAAGAGAGCGTTATGATGACCTTGGAGGTCGTCAAACTTGGAATGGAGTCCCTGAAGACTTTCAGCCAAGGCTTTTGACTGATCCATTTCTTCACCCAACATATCATCGCTCTTATTTAACATGTATTGAACTTTTTCCAAAGCTCTTTGCTTTTCAGTGGCAAGGGAAGCAAGTTTAACATAGCTAGGTCCAAATTCATCGCCAGATTCATCATCAGTAGACTCGGATAGGTAGCATTCGGTTACCTTAGCATTGTTTGCCATATGGCAGGGGGTGGACGATGGTGATTCTGGTTCGAATGGCATCTCTTTGAGAGATTCCTTGTAATCCTCAAACCAAGGATCATGAGGAGTTCGATGTCCATCATAGAACTCAGAGAGACGGTCCCAGATTAGCTTCACGTGATTGAGATGCATGACGTTCCTGAACTGATTTCGGGACAGACTTGAGCAGATGACATGCTTCACTGTGAGGTTAAGTAGAGTGTACTTGCGAATGTCATCAGCCTCAGCCATCTTGCATAGATCGGTAAGACCGATCTCGGTGACGGTCCACAGTTTCCTATCCGTAGCCATGAGTCGCTTCTTCATCATGGCCTTCCACCGAGGATACTCATGACCGTCAAAGATGGGGCAGGAAACGTTCGCGATCCTGCAGTCGACATAACTAGAACTCCAGGTGGTTAAACCAAAATCACACAGAACAAGGGAGTACCTTGCTCTGATACCAATTGAAAGTGCATTATATCGACTAGAGGGGAGGTGAATAGGTGATTTTTATGAATTCTTCACTAAGGATTTTGCTGGTGAGCAAATTCCTAAATGAAGAACTACATACAGCGGAATAAGTACTCAGAAAGGAACATAACAGAACACATGCATAGTCATCATGATGAAATGAAGACAAGCACAGAGTACAGAAAGCGTAAACACAGGACAACACAAGGAAGAAGACGAACAGACTGAAGAAATAGAACTGAGGAAATTGAGAAAGTCTTCAGTCAAAGTCTTCAAACAGATATGAATAGGCATACAACAACATACATGAGGAATTTAAAGAGTTGAGGAAATAGAACCAGTAAGCTCGGTGAAGACAATGATTTGGTAGACCAGTTCCAACTGCTGTCTCAGTTGTACATCTGGTTGGAGCGGCTGAGTATTTAACCTCGAGGACACCCTGTCCCGGACACACAGTCCTCACCGTATTCTCCTTGAGCTAAAGTCACACATACCTCTCCCAATCACTCGTGGTAAGTCTTCAGGTGACTTCCAAACCTTCTCAAACTCGGTCACTCAGCTATCCACAATTCCTCTTTGATGCTCTAGACCTTGACGCCTAACCGTCTGGAGGAAGCACAGTCTTCAAAGGAAACAAGCGTCGGATCCATGCAGGATCAATCTCTTCAGTGATGCTCAATCACTTGGGGTTTTGTAGGTTTGGGTTTGGGATTTCCTCACTTGATGATTTTCACTCAAAGTCCTCAGAGTATGGGTTGCTCCCAAATGACAAGTGTTAGTTTCTCTCGGAGCAGCCAACCAACTAGTGGTTGTAGGGGGAGGCTATTCATAGCCTAGGGAGCAGCCCGACATGATAAGACATAAATGCCCTTGTCTGATATGACCGTTAGGTGGGTAGATATTTTGGGACAGCTGCCGCGTACCACAGCAACAGTCGGAATATTTGAGGTTCGACTTCCTCAGGGATATCATGTTCCTCACATGGTAGGAAATCCGCACTGGTGAATTCCTAACTCTTCAGTCAGAACAAATTCCTCAGAGACTAGAAGAACTTCGTCTCTGTCACTCAAGAATATGGCTGAGCTGTGCGAGATTTCCAATGGCTTCACTCGAAGGGATTAGTAGGTGTAGGATTTGAGTTGAGCATCACATAGGGGACCCGTTCCTGTAGTTAGTCCCAATATATCTAGCAAATACTTCACCATTCTAATTTTTGAACAGTTTATAGTTGGAGTCAAATGACTCATCAGAAGAATGAGGAGATTCAGATGTAAAGCCAGATAAGTTGGATGGATCAACTGGAGGTCCTTTCGCAGCAACCCATGAGGTTTTGGGGTACTGCTCAGGCTTCCAATATGTTCCATCAGCATTGAGTTTCCTCTCAAAGGCAATACCCTCTTTCCTAGTGTTTCTGTTGAGGATCTGCTTTTTGAGCACATCACAAAGAATCTGATGCCCTTTGAGACTTTTGTACATGCCTGTTGTGTACAATTCCTTCAGCCCTGCATCATTAGTAGTACTAGCAATGTCCTCAGATGAGGAATTAGTGATAGCAGAGACAGGTAAAGCATTTGTAACATTTGAAGCATTTGAACATTCAGGTGAAGAATTAGCAGATTCACGTTCAATGCACTATAGACATGGGGGAACAAATTCTTCCTGAGTAGCACTGATATGTTGAGCAAGTAATGAATCGCGCTCCTTCAGAAGATCTTCATAACACACTCTTAGCTTCTCGAGATCTTGCTTTCTTTTAGGAAATTCAAGAGAAAGCTTCTCGTGATCAGATAAGAGAGCGTTATGATGACCTTGGAGGTCGTCAAACTTGGAATGGAGTCCCTGAAGACTTTCAGCCAAGGCTTTTGACTGATCCATTTCTTCACCCAACATATCATCGCTCTTATTTAGCATGTGTTGAACTTTTTCCAAAGCTCTTTGTTGTTTAGTGGCAAGGGAAGCAAGTTTAACATAGCTAGGTCCAATTCATCGCCAGATTCATCATCACTAGACTCGGATAGGTAGCATACGGTTACCTTAGCACTATTTGTCATAAGGAAGGGGGTGGACGATGATGATTCTGGTTAGAATGTCATCTCTTTGAGAGATTCCTTGTAATCCCCAAACCAAAGATCATGACGAGTTCGATGTCCATCATAGACCTCAGAGAGACGGTCCCAGATTAGCTTCACGTGATTGAGATGCATGATGTTCCTGAACTGATTTCAGGACAGACTTGAGCAGATGACATGCTTCACTGTGAGGTTAAGTAGAGTGTACTTGCGAATGTCATCAGCCTCAGCCATCTTGCATAGATCGGTAAGACCGATCTCGGTGACGGTCCACAGTTTGTTGTCCATAGCCATGAGTCGCTTCTTCATCATGGCCTTCCATCGAGGATACTCATGACCGTCAAAGATGGGGCAAGAAACGTTCCTCGATCCTGCAGTCAACATAACTAGAACTCCAGGTGGTTAAACCAAAATCACATAGAACAATGGATTACCTTGCTCTGATACCAATTGAAAGTGCGTTATATCGACTAGAGGGGAGGTGAATAGGCGGTTTTTATGAATTCTTCACTGAGGAATTTGCTGGTGAGGAAATTCCTAAATGAAGAACTACTTGCAGCGGAATAAGTACTCAGAAAGGAACATAACAGAACACATGCATAGTCATCATGATGAAATGAAGACAAGCACAGAGTACAGAAAGCGTAAACACAGGATAACACAAGGAAGAAGACGAACAGACTGAACAAATAGAACTGAGGAAATTGATAAAGTTTTCAGTCAAAGTCTTCAAACAGATATGAATAGGCATACAACAACATACATGAGGAATTTAAAGAGTTGAGGAAATAGAACCAGTAAGCTCGATGAAGACAATGATTTGGTAGACCAGTTCCAACTACTATCTCAGTTGTACATCTGGTTGGAGCGGCTGAGTATTTAAACTCGAGGACACCCAGTCCCGGACACACAGTCCTCACCGTATTCTCCTTGAGCTAAAGTCACACAGACCTCTGCCAATCACTTGTGGTAAGTCTTCAGGTGACTTCCGAACCTTCACAAACTCGGTCACTCAGTGATCCACAATTCCTCTTGGATGCCCTAGACCTTGACGCCTAACCGTCTGGAAGAAGCACAGTCTTCAAAGGAAACAAGCGTCGGATCGACGCAGGATCAATCTCTTCAGTGATGCTCAATCACTTGGTGTTTTGTAGGTTTGGGTTTGGGATTTCCTCACTTGATGATTTTCACTCAAAGTCCTCAGAGGATGGGTTGCTCTCAAATGACAAGTGTCAGTTTCTCCCAGACCAGCCAACCAACTAGTGGTTGTAGGGGGAGGCTATTCATAGCCTAGGGAGCAGCCCGACATGATAAGACATAAATGCCCTTGTCTTATATGACCGTTAGGTGGTTAGATATTTTGGGACAGCTAGCGCGTAGCACAGCAACGGTCGGAATATTTGAGGTTCGAATTCCTCAGGGATATCATGTTCCTCACTTGGTAGGCAATCCGCACTGGCGATTTCCTAACTCTTCAGTCAGAACAAATTCCTCAGAGACCAGAAGAACTTTCATCTGTCACTCAAGAATATGGCTGACGTGTGCGAGATTTCCAATGGCTTCACTCGAAGGGATTAGTAGGTGTAGGATTTGAGTTGAGCCTCACATAGGGGACCCGTTCCTGCAGTTAGTCCCATTATATCTAGCAAATACTTCACCATTCTGATTTTTGAACAGTTTATAGTCGGAGTCAAATGACTCATCAGAAGAATGAGGAGATTCACATATAAAGCCAGATAAGTTGGATGGATTAACTGGAGGTCCTTTGCAGCAACCCATGAGGTTTTGGGGTACTGCTCAGGCTTCCAATATGTTCCATCAGCATTGAGTTTCCTCTCAAAGGCAATACCCTCTTTCCTAGTGTTTCTGTTGAGGATCTGCTTTTTGAGCACATCACAAAGAATTTGATGCCCTTTGAGACTTTTGTACATGCCTGTTGTGTACAATTCCTTCAGCCCTGCATCATTAGTAGTACTAGCAATGTCCTCAGATGAGGAATTGGTGATAGCAGAGACAGGTAAAGCATTTGTAACATTTGAAGCATTTGAACATTCAGGTGAAGAATTAGCAGATTCACGTTCAATGCACTATAGACATGGGGGAACAAATTCTTCCTGAGTAGCACTGATATGTTGAGCAAGTAATGAATCGCGCTCCTTCAGAAGATCTTCATAACACACTCTTAGCTTCTCGAGATCTTGCTTTCTTTTAAGGAAATTCAAGAGAAAGCTTCTCGTGATCAGATAAGAGAGCTTTATGATGACCTTGGAGGTCGTCAAACTTGGAATGGAGTCCCTGAAGACTTTCAGCCAAGGCTTTTGACTGATCCATTTCTTCACCCAACATATCATCGCTCTTATTTAGCATGTGTTGAACTTTTTCCAAAGCTCTTCGTTGTTTAGTGGCAAGGGAAGCAAGTTTAACATAGCTAGGTCCAAATTCATCGCCAGATTCATCATCACTAGACTCGGATAGGTAGCATTCGGTTACCTTAGCACTGTTTGCCATAAGGAAGGGGGTGGACGATGATGATTCTGGTTCGAATGTCATCTCTTTGAGAGATTCCTTGTAATCCTCAAACCAAAGATCATGACGAGTTCGATGTCCATCATAGACCTCAGAGAGACGGTCCCAGATTAGCTTCACGTGATTGAGATGCATGACGTTCCTGAACTGATTTCGGGACAGACTTGAGCAGATGACATGCTTCACTGTGAGGTTAAGTAGAGTGTACTTGCGAATGTCATCAGCCTCAGCCATCTTGCATAGATCGGTAAGACCAATCTCGGTGACGGTCCACAGTTTGCTGTCCATAGCCATGAGTCGCTTCTTCATCATGGCCTTCCACCAAGGATACTCATGACCATCAAAGATGGGGCAGGAAACGTTCCTCGATCCTGCAGTCGACATAACTAGAACTCCAGGTGGTTAAACCAAAATCACACAGAACAAGGGAGTACCTTGCTCTGATACCAATTGAAAGTGCGTTATATCGACTAGAGGGGGTGAATAGGTGATTTTTATGAATTCTTCACTAAGGAATGTGCTGGTGAGGAAATTCCTAAATGAAGAACTACTTGCAGCGGAATAAGTACTCAGAAAGGAACATAACAGAAAACAGGCATAGTCGTGATGATGAAATGAAGACAAGCATAGAGTACAGAAAGCGTAAACACAGGATAACACAAGGAAGAAGACGAACAGACTGAAGAAATAGAACTGAGGAAATTGAGAAAGTCTTCAGTCAAAGTCTTCAAACAGATATGAATAGGCATACAACAACATACATGAGGAATTTAAAGAGTTGAGGAAATAGAACCACTAAGCTCGGTGAAGACAATGATTTGGTAGACCAGTTCCAACTGCTGTCTCAGTTGTACATCTGGTTGGAGCGGCTGAGTATTTAAACTCGAGGACACCCGGTCCCGGACACACAGTCCTCACCGTATTCTCCTTGAGCTAAAGTCACACAGACCACTGCCAATCACTCGTGGTAAGTCTTCAGGTGACTTCCGAACCTTCACAAACTCGGTCACTCAGTGATCCACAATTCCTCTTGGATGCTCTAGACCTTGACGCCTAACCGTCTAGAAGAAGCACAGTCTTCAAAGGAAACAAGCGTCGGATCGACGCAGGATCAATCTCTTCAGTGATGCTCAATCACTTGGGGTGTTATAGGTTTGGGTTTGGGATTTCCTCACTTGATGATTTTCACTCAAAGTCCTCAGAGGATGGGTTGCTCTCAAATGACAAGTGTCAGTTTCTCCCGGACCAGCCAACCAACTAGTGGTTGTAGGGGGAGGCTATTCATAGCCTAGGGAGCAGCCCGACATGATAAGACATAAATGCCCTTGTCTGATATGACCGTTAGGTGGGTAGATATTTTGGTACAGCTGGCGCGTAGCACAGCAACGGTCGGAATATTTGAGGTTTGAATTCCTCAGGGATATCATGTTCCTCACTTGGTAGGCAATCCGCACTGGCGATTTCCTAACTCTTCAGTCAGAACAAATTCCTCAGAGACCAGAAGAACTTCATCTCTGTCACTCAAGAATATGGCTGACGTGTGCGAGATTTCCAATGGCTTCACTCGAAGGGATTAGTAGGTGTAGGATTTGAGTTGAGCATCATATAGGGGACCCGTTACTGCAGTTAGTCCCATTATATCTAGCAAATACTTCACCATTCTGATTTTTGAACAGTTTATAGTCGGAGTCAAATGACTCATCAGAAGAATGAGGAGATTCACATATAAAGCCAGATAAGTTGGATGGATTAACTGGAGGTCCTTTTGCAGCAACCCGTGAGGTTTTGGGGTACTGCTCAGGCTTCCAATATGTTCCATCAGCATTGAGTTTCCTCTCAAAGGCAATACCCTCTTTCCTAGTGTTTCTGTTGAGGATCTGCTTTTTGAGCACATCACAAAGAATTTGATGCCCTTTGAGACTTTTGTACATGCCTGTTGTGTACAATTCCTTCAGCCCTGCATCATTAGTAGTACTAGCAATGTCCTCAGATGAGGAATTGGTGATAGCAGAGACTGGTAAAGAATTTGTAACATTTGAAGCATTTGAACATTCAGGTGAAGAATTAGCAGATTCACGTTCAATGCACTTTAGACATGGGGGAACAAATTCTTCCTGAGTAGCACTGATATGTTGAGCAAGTAATGAATCGCGCTCCTTCATAAGATCTTCATAACACACTCTTAGCTTCTCAAGATCTTGCTTTCTTTTAAGAAATTCAAGAGAAAGCTTCTCGTGATCAGATAAGAGAGCTTTATGATGACCTTGGAGGTCGTCAAACTTGGAATGGAGTCCCTGAAGACTTTCAGCCAAGGCTTTTGACTGATCCATTTCTTCACCCATATCATCGCTCTTATTTAGTATATGTTGAACTTTTACCAAAGCTCTTTGTTGTTTAGTGGCAAGGGAAGCAAGTTTAACAAAGCTAGGTCCAAATTCATCGCTAGATTCATCATCACTAGACTCGGATAGGTAGCATTCGGTTACCTTAGCACTGTTTGCCATAAGGCAAGGGGTGGACGATGATGATTCTGGTTCGAATGTCATCGCTTTGAGAGATTCCTTGTAATCCTCAAACCAAGGATCATGACGAGTTCGATGTCCATCATAGACCTCAGAGAGACGGTCCCAGATTAGCTTCACGTGATTGAGATGCATGACGTTCCTGAACTGATTTTTGGACAGACTTGAGCAGATGACATGCTTCACTGTGAGGTTAAGTAGAGTGTACTTGTGAATGTCATCAGCCTCAGCCATCTTGCATAGATCGGTAAGACCGATCTCGGTGACGGTCCACAGTTTGCCGTCCATAGCCATGAGTCGCTTCTTCATCATGGCCTTCCACCGAGGATACTCATGACCGTCAAAGATGGGGCAGGAAAAGTTCCTCGATCCTGCAGTCGACATAACTAGAACTCCAGGTGGTTAAACCAAAATCACACAGAACAAGGGAGTACCTTGCTCTGATACCAATTGAAAGTGCGTTATATCGACTAGAGGGGGGTGAATAGGTGATTTTTATGAATTCTTCACTAAGGAATGTGCTGGTGAGGAAATTCCTAAATGAAGAACTACTTGCAGCGGAATAAGTACTCAGAAAGGAACATAACAGAAAACAGGCATAGTCGTGATGATGAAATGAAGACAAGCATAGAGTACAGAAAGCGTAAACACAGGATAACACAAGGAAGAAGACGAACAGACTGAAGAAATAGAACTGAGGAAATTGAGAAAGTCTTCAGTCAAAGTCTTCAAACAGATATGAATAGGCATACAACAACATACATGAGGAATTTAAAGAGTTGAGGAAATAGAACCACTAAGCTCGGTGAAGACAATGATTTGGTAGACCAGTTCCAACTGCTGTCTCAGTTGTACATCTGGTTGGAGCGGCTGAGTATTTAAACTCGAGGACACCCAGTCCCGGACACACAGTCCTCACCGTATTCTCCTTGAGCTAAAGTCACACAGACCTAGCCCAATCACTCGTGGTAAGTCTTTAGGTCACTTCCGAACCTTCACAAACTCGGTCACTCAGCGATCCACAATTCCTCTTGGATGCTCTAGACCTTGGCGCCTAACCGTCTGGAAGAAGCACAGTCTTCAAAGGAAACAAGCGTCGGATCCACACAGGATCAATCTCTTCTGTGATGCTCAATCACTTGGGGTTTTGTAGGTTTGGGTTTGGGATTTCCTCACTTGATGATTTTCATTCAAAGTCCTTGGAGGATGGGTTGCTCTCAAATGACAAGTGTCAGTTTCTCTCGGAGCAGCCAACCAACTAGTGGTTGTAGGGGGAGGCTATTTATAGCCTAGGGAGCAGCCCGACATGATAAGACATAAAGGCCCTGGTCTGATACGACCGTTAGGTGGGTAGATATTTTGGGACAGCTGGCGCGTAGCACAACAACGGTCGGAATATTTGAGGTTTGAATTCCTCAGGGCTATCATGTTCCTCACTTGGTAGGCAATCCGCACTGGCGAATTCCTAACTCTTCAGTCAGAACAAATTCCTCACAGACCAGAAGAACTTCGTCTCTGTCACTGAAGAATATGGATGAACTGTGCGAGATTTCCAATGGCTTCACTCGAAGGGATTGGTGGGTGTAGGATTTGAGTTGAGCATCACATGGAAATTTCTCGACCTATATTTGAGGTGTAGTATTTCCTCGACCCCCTTTAATAGTATGGTGTTTCCTATGACTCAAGAAAGAGAAAATGAAACTATGAAAACAAAAGTCTTCGTGCTTCATGTTCCTGGAGTGATTACTAAGTCTTCAAGGTCATACCAATTTCTTCACTATCAATCTCTTCAGAAAGTCTTCAGAAATCCAAAGTCTTTAGTCGAAGAACTTCATTTCTAGGGGTCGACTTTCTCTGTAAATATCGAACTCCTCCTAGACTTATAGACCTATGTACACTCACAAACGGATCAGTCTCTTAACCTATAAGTCTTCAATACACCAAAATCACTAAGGGGCACTAGATGCTCTTACAATCTCCCCCTTTTTGGTGATTGATGACAATACAGGTTAAGTTTCCAACGGGGTAAACATGTGAAGTGTAAATACTGATATTGAGGAATTGATAGCAAGATATAGAAGAACTCCCCCTAAAGATGTGCATCGTGAGGTATTTGCTTTTGAAGCAATGCACACTTGAAGAGTACAATCATGGAGATCTCCCCCTGTATCTTGTAATTCATACACGCATTTGACATATAATATGAGGAATTTGAAATGCATGATTAAATATGGTGACTGATGTAATTCAGCATGCGTGCATTAACATTAATGAGGAATAAGCATGCAGAAGAACACAGTAAAAGTATCAAGCCACCATAGAGTTTAAGTTTACAACTCGATCAGGCAAAGTCATCAGAAGAACGAGAGTTGTAACTTAGCAAAAAAACGCCCATATATATAGACCCGCTTGAAGACTAACTCAAATTTCTCCCCCTTTGTCATCGAATGACCAAAAGGGTTGAAACAGAGAACTAACGCCCCTGAATAATATCATGATGATGGAGGGGCGCCAGCGTTGTCAGGGTCTTGAGTCGTTGTAGGGCCTGCTGCAGTGTCGTCCAAATCTTCGTGCTCGTCCATGGCGCGTGATGAAGAATATGAGCTCCCCACCAGAGAAGGAACCTTGACCTTCTTGAATTTCTTCGGTGGGGGCGCAGACCACTCAAAGTCTTCCTTGAAGCCCATTTGCTTCAGATCTTTTTCTCCATATAGATGAGACAGAATTACCCAGGTGCGATCAAACACTTCATGGAGGTAGTAGTGGTTTTTCTTCACTGCATTGTGTGTAGAAGTCATGTTGTGAAGAATAGAACCAAACTGACGCTTGACCCATTTGTGGTTTTGATCGACCTTCTAGTGAAGACTTATGAGCAGTTCACGGCCAGTCATCACACGGGGAGCAGTAGCTTGAGTACTTGACTTTGGAGCATTGGCAGCAGAATCATGTGTGGCAGAGTCATCATTGGTGGAATAAGATGCAGCTTTGCGGAACTTGTTGGAAATATGCCCTAGAGACAATAACAAATTAGTTATTATTATTATATTTCCTTGTTCATGATAATTGTTTATTATCCATGCTATAATTGTATTGATAGGAAACTCAGATACATGTGTGGGTACATAGACAACACTATGTCCCTAGTAAGCCTCTAGTTGACTAGCTCGTTGATCAATGGATGGTTACGGTTTCATGACCATGGACATTGGATGTCGTTGATAACGGGATCACATCATTAGGAGAATGATGTGATGGACAAGACCCAATCCTAAACCTAGCACAAAGATCGTGTAGTTCGTATGCTAAAGCTTTTCTAATGTCAAGTATCTTTTCCTTAGACCATGAGATTGTGCAACTCCCGGATACCGTAGGAATGCTTTGCGTGTACCAAACATCACAACGTAACTGGGTGGCTATAAAGGTGCACTACAGGTATCTCCGAAAGTGTCTGTTGGGTTGGCACGAATCGAGACTGGGATTTGTCACTCCATGTGACGGAGAGGTATCTCTAGGCCCACTCGGTAGGACATCATCATAATGTGCACAATGTGATCAAAGAGTTGATCGCGGGATGATGTGTTACGAAATGAGTAAAAAGACTTGCCGGTAACGAGATTGAACAAGGTATCGGTATACCAACGATCGAATCTCGGGAAAGTACAATACCGTTAGACAAAGGGAATTGTATACGGGGTCGACTGAGTCCTTGCCATCGTGGTTCATCCAATGAGATCATCGTGGAACATGTGGGAGCCAACATGGGTATCCAGATCCCGCTGTTGGTTATTGACCGGAGAATGTCTCGGTCATGTCTGCATGGTTCCCGAACCCGTAGGGTCTACACACTTAAAGTTCGATGACGCTAGGGTTATAAAGGAAGTTTGTATGTGGTTACCGAATGTTGTTCGGAGTCCCGGATGAGATCCCGGACGTCACGAAGAGTTTCGGAATGGTCCGGAGGTAAAGATTTATATATGGGAAGTCCTGTTTTGGTCACCGGAAAAGTTTCGGGTTTTATTGGTAACGTACCGGGACCACCAGGAGGGTCCCGGGGGTCCACCAAGTGGGGCCACTGGCCCCGGAGGGCTGCATGGGTCAAGTGTGGGAGGGGACCAGCCCCAGGTGGGCTGGTGCACCCCCCCCCACAAGGGCCCAAGGCGCCTAGGGTTTGGGGGAGGGGGCGCACCCACCTAACTTGGGGGGCTAGTTTCCCCTCTCCCCCCCCCTTGGCTGCACCCTAGATGGGTTTTGGGCTGGCCGCCGCCCCTAGGGGTGGAACCCTAGGTGGGGGCGCAGCCCTCCCTCTCCCCCTATATATACTTGAGGACTTTGGGGCTGCCAACACATGAGTTTCACCTCTCCCTGGCGCAGCCCTACCTCTCTCCCTCCTCCTCTCCCGCGGTGCTGGGCAAAGCCCTGCAGGATTGCCACAGTCCTCCATCACCACCACGCCGTTGTGCTGCTGCTAGATGGAGTCTTCCTCAACCTCTCCCTCTCTCCTTGCTGGATCAAGGCATGGGAGACGTCACCAGGCTGTACGTGTGTTGAACACGGAGGTGCCGTCCGTTCGGCACTAGGATCTCTGATGATTTGGATCACGACGAGTACGACTCCTTCAACCCCATTCTCTTGAACGCTTCCGCTTAGCAATCTACAAGGGTATGTATATGTACTCTCCTTCCCCTCGTTGCTGGTTTCTCCATAGATGGATATTGGTGACTCGTAGGAAAATTTTGAATTTCTGCTACGTTCCCCAACAGTGGCATCATGAGCTAGGTCTATTGCGTAGATTCTTTGCACGAGTAGAACACAAAGTAGTTGTGGGTGTTGATTTTGTTAAATAAGCTTACCGTTACTAGTCCAATCTTGTTTCGACGGTATTGTGGGATGAAGCGGCCCATACCGACCTTACACGTACTCTTACGTGAGACAGGTTCCACCGACTGACATGCACTTGGTGCATAAGGTGGCTAGCGGGTGCCAGTCTCTCCCACTTTAGTCAGAATGGATTCGATGAAAAGGGTCCTTATGAAGGGTAAATAGCAATTGGCATATCATGTTGTGGTTTTGCGTAGGTAAGAAACGTTCTTGCTAGAAACCCATAGCAGCCACGTAAAACATGCAAACAACAATTAGAGGACGTCTAACTTGTTTTTGCAGGGTATGCTATGTGATGTGATATGGCCACAAAGAATGTGATGAATGATATGTGATGTATGAGATTGATCATGTTCTTGTAATAGGAATCACGACTTGCATGTCGATGAGTATGACAACCGGGAGGAGCCATAGGAGTTGTCTTAATTTATTGTATGACCTGCGTGTCATTGAACAATGCCATGTAATTACTTTACTTTATTGCTAACCGATAGCCATAGTAGTAGAAGTAATAAGTTGGTGAGATAACTTCATGAAGACACGATGATGGAGATCATGATGATGGAGTTCATGGTGTCATGCCGGTGACGATGATGATCATGGAGCCCCGAAGATGGAGATCAAAAGGAGAAAAATGATATTGGCCATATCATGTCACTATTTAATTGCATGTGATGTTTATCATGTTTATGCATCTTATTTGCTTAGAACGACGGTAGTAAATAAGATGATCCCTCATTAAAATTTCAAGAAAGTGTTCCCCTAACTGTGCACCGTTGCGAAAGTTCGTCGTTTCGAAGCACCACGTGATGATAGGGTGTGATAGATTCTTACGTTCACATACAACGGGTGTAAGCCAGATTTACACATGCGAAATATGTAGGTTGACTTGACAAGCCTAGCATGTACAGACATGGCCTCAGAACACAAGAGACCGAAAGGTCGAGCATGAGTCGTATGGTGGATACGATCAACATGAAGATGTTCACCGATGATGACTAGTCCGTCTCACGTGATGATCGGACACGGCCTAGTTGACTCGGATCATGTAATCACTTAGATGACTAGAGGGATGTCTATCTGAGTGGGAGTTCATTAGATGAACTTAATTATCCTGAACATAGTCAAAAACCCTTTGCAAATTACAGTTGAAAGTTGACTGTAGCAATTATGCGGACAGTAGAAGGCTTATGTCCTTAATGCACCGCTCGGTGTGCTGGACCTCTAACGTGGTCTGTGGATGTTGCGAACATTTGACATACACGTTTTGATGACTACATGATAGTTCGGTATTGTTAAATGGTTTAGAGTTGAGGCACCGAAGACAATTTTTGAAATGTCGTGGAACATATGAGATGTTTCGAGGGCTGAAATTGGGATTTCAGGCTCGTGCCCACGTCAAGAGGTATAAGACCTCCGACGATTTTCTTAGCCTGCAAACTAAGGGAGACAAGCTCAATCGTTGAGCTTGTGCTCAGATTGTCTGAGTACAACAATCACTTGAATCGAGTGGGAGTTGATCTTCCAGAAGAGGCAGTGATGTTTCTCCAAAGTTATTGCCACCAAGCTGCTAGAGCTTCGTGATGAACTATAACACATCAGGGATAGATATGATGATCCTTGAAGTGTTCGCGATGTTTGACACCGCGAAAGTAGAAGTCAAGTAGGAGCATCAATTGTTGATGGTTGGTAAAACCACTAGTTTCTAGAAGGGCAGAGGCAACAAGGGATACTTCATGAAACGGCAAAAACGGTTGCTGCTCTAGTGAAGAAACCCAAGGTTGAACCCAAACCCGAGACTAAGTGCTTCTATAATGAGAGGAACCGACACTGAAGCAGAACCACCCTAGATACTTGGTAGATGAGAAGGCTGGCAAGGTCGATAGAAGTATATTGGATATAAATTGAATTAAATGTGTACTTTACTAGTACTCCTAGTAGCACCAGGGTATTAGATACCGGTTCGGTTGCTAAGTGTTAGTAACTCGAAATAAAAGCTACGGAATAAACGGAGACTAGCTAAAGGTGAGCTGACGATATGTGTTGGAAGTGTTTCCAAGGTCGTGATCAAGCATCGCACGCTCCCTCTACCATCGAGATTTGGTGTTTGCGTTGAGCATAGAAATGATTGGATTATGTCTATCGTAGTACGATTATTCATTTAAGGAGAATAATGGTTACTCTGTTTATTTGAGTAATACATTCAATGGTCTTGCACCTAAAATGAATGGTTTATTGAAATCTTGATCATAGTGATACACATTTTCATGCCAAAAGATATAAGGTAGTAATGATAGTACCACTTACTTGTGGCACTGCCATGTAAGTCATACTGGTGTAAAACGCTTGAAGAAGCTCCATGTTGATGGATCTTTGGACTCACTCGTTTTGAAAAGTTTGAGACATGCGAACCATGTCTACTGGTGTATACGCATGAAGAAACTCCATGCAGATGGATCGTTTGGACTCACTTGATTTTGAATTACTTGAGATATGCAGATCATACCACATGGGCAAGATGACTGAAAAGCCTCGTTTTCAGTAAAATGGAACAAGATAGCAACTTGTTGGAAGTAACACATTTTGATGTGTGCAGTCCAATGAGTGCTGAGGCATGTAGTGAATATCGTTATGTTCTTACTTCACGGATGATTTAAGTAGATACTGAGTATATTTACTTGACGAAACACATGTCTGAATTATTGAATGGTTCAAGTAATTTTAGAGTGAAGTTGAAGATCATGGTGAAAAGAGGATAAAATGTCTATGATATGATCATAGAGATGAGTATCTGAGTTACGAGCTTTGGCACGCAATTAAGACATTGTGGAAATTGTTTCACAATTAATACCGCCTGGAACACCATAGTGTGATGGTGTGTCCAAACATCATAGTTGCACCCTATTGGATATGGTGCGTACCATGATGTCTCTTATCGAATTACCACTATCGTTCATGGGTTAGGCATTAGAGACAACCGCACTCACTTTAATAGGGCACCACGTAATTCCGATGAGACGACACCGTTTGAACTATGGTTTGGAGAAACCTAAGTTGTCATTTCTTAAAAGTTTGGGGCTACGATGCTTATGTGAAAAGTTTCAGATTGATAAGGTCGAACCCAAAGCGGATAAAATGCATCTTCTAAGGACACCCAAAAACAGTTGGGTATTCCTCCTATCTCAGATCCGGAAGAAAAAAATTAATTGTTTCTAGAAACGGGTCCTTTCTCGAGGAAAAGTTTCTCTCGAAAGAATGGAGTGGGAGGATGGTGGAGACTTGATGAGGTTATTGAACCATCACTTCAATTAGTGTGTAACAGGGCACAGGAAGTTCTTCCTGTGGCACCTACACCAATTAAAATAGAAGCTTATGATAGTGATCATGAAACTTCGGATCAAGTCACTACCGAACCTCATAGGACGACAAGGATGCGTACTGCTTCGGAGTGGTACGGTAATCCTGTCTTGGAGGTCATGTTGCTAGACAACAATGAACCTACGAGCTATGGAGAAGCGATGGTGGGCCCGGATTCTGACCAATGGCTCGAGGCCATAAAATCCGAGAAAGGATCCATGACTTTGGAAGAAATACTTGATGGTCGTAAGGCCGTTGGGTACAGATGGATTTTAAAAGAAAGACAGACAATGATGGTAAGTATCACCATTAAGAAAGCTCGACTTGTCGTTAAGATGTTTTCCGACAAGTTCAAGGAGTTTACTACGATGAGACTTTCTCACTCGTAGCGATGCTAAGAGTCTGTTGGGATTATATTAGCAATTACTGCATGATTTATGAAATCTTGCAGATAGGATGTCAAAAACATTGTTTCCTCAACATTATACTTGAGGAAAGGTTATATGTGATACAACCAGAAGGTTTTGTCAATCCTGAAAGATGCTAATAAGTATGCAAAGCTCCAGCAATCCTTCTTAGGACTGGAGTAAGCATCTCGGAGTTGGAATGTACGCTTTGATGAGATGATCAAAGATTTTGGGTTTACACAAATTTTATGAGAAACTTGTATTTCCAAAGAAGTGAGTGGGAGCACTATAGTATTTCTGATGAGTATATGTTGTTGACATATTGTTGATCAGAAATGATGTAGAATTTCGGGAAAGCATATAGGGTTATTTGAAAAGTGTTTTTCAATGGAAAACCTGGATTAGGCTACTTGAACAATAAGGATCAAGATCTATAAGATAGATCAAAATTCTTAATAGTACTTTCAAATGAGCACATACCTTGACATGATCTTGAAGGTGTTCAAGATGTATCAGTCAAAGAAGGAGTTCTTGCCTGAGTTGTAAGGTATGAAGTTAAGAGTTAAAGCTCTACCACGGCAGAAGAGAGACAAAGGACGAAGGTTGTCCCCTATGTTTCAGACGTAGGCTCTATAGTATGCTATGCTGTGTACCGCACCGGAAGTGTGCCTTGTCATGAGTCAGTCAAGGGGTACAAGAATGATCCAGGAATAGAGATCATTGGACAGCGGTCAAAAATTGTCCTTGGAGTAAACAAGGACATGTTTCTCGATTATGGAGGTGATAAAGAGTTCGGCGTAAAGGGTTACGTCGATGCAAGCTTTAACACCTATCCGAATGACTCTGAGTAGCAAACCGGATACGTATAGTAAAGCAACCATTTGGAATAACTCCAAGCGGAGCGTGGAAGCAGCATTTACAATATGACATAGAGAATTGCGAAGTACATACGAATCTGGATACTGCAGACCCGTTGACTAAAACCTCTCTCACAAGCAAAACACGATCAAACCCCAGAACTCATTGAGTCTTAATCACATGGTGATGTGAACTAGTTTAGTGACACTAGTAAACTCTTTGGATGTTGGTCACATTGCGATGTGACATGTCAGTGTTAATCACCTGGCGATGTGAACTAGATTATTGACTCTAGTGCAAGTGGGAGACTGTTGGAAATATGCCCTAGAGACAATAATAAATTAGTTATTATTATTATATTTCCTTGTTCATGATCATCGTTTATTACCCATGCTATAATTGTATTGATAGGAAACTCAGATACATGTGTGGGTACATAGACAACACTATGTCCCTAGTAAGCCTCCAGTTGACTAGCTCGTTGATCAATGGATGGTTACGGTTTCCTGACCATGGACATTGGATGTTGTTGATAACAGGATCACATCATTAGGAGAATGATGTGATGGACAAGACCCAATCCTAAGCCTAGCACAAAGATGGTGTAGTTCGTATGCTAAAGCTTTTCTAATGTCAAGTATCTTTTCCTTAGACCATGAGATTGTGCAACTCCCGGATACCGTAGGAATGCTTTGGGTATACCAAATGTCACAACGTAACTGGGTGGCTCTAAAGGTGCACTACAGGTATCTCCGAAAGTGTCTGTTGGGTTGGCACGAATCGAGACTGGGATTTGTCACTCCGTGTGACAGAGAGGTATCTCTGGGCCCACTCGGTAGGACATCATCATAATGTGCACAATGTGATCAAAGACTTGATCGCGGGATGATTTGTTACGGAACGAGTAAAGAGACTTGCCGGTAACGAGATTGAACAAGGTATCGGTATACCGACGGTCGAATCTCGGGCAAGTACAATATCGTTAGACAAAGGGAATTGTATATGGGATCGGTTGAGTCCTTGACATCGTGGTTCATCTGATGAGATCATCGTGGAACATTTGGGAGCCAACAGGGGTATCCAGATCCCGCTGTTAGTTATTGACCGGAGAACGTCTCGGTCATGTCTGCATGGTTCCCGAACCCGTAGGGTCTACACACTTAAAGTTTGATGACGCTAGGGTTATAAAGGAAGTTTGTATGTGGTCAAGGAATGTTGTTCGGAGTCCCGGATGAGATCCCGGACATCACGAGGAGTTCCGGAATGGTCCGGAGGTAAATATTTATATATGGGAAGTCCTGTTTTGGTCACCAGAAAAGTTTCGGGTTTTATCGGTAACGTACTGGGACCACCGGGAGGCTCCTGGGGGTCCACCAAGTGGGGCCACCGGCCCCGGAGGGCTGCATGGGCCAAGTGTGGGAGGGGACCAGCCCCAGGTGGGCTGGTGCACCCCCCCCACAAGGGCCCAAGGCGCCTAGGGTTTGGGGGGAGGGGGCGCACCCACCTAACTTGGGGGGCAAGTTTCCCCTCTCCCCCCTTGGCCACACCCTAGATGGGTTTTGGGCTGGCCGCTGCCCCTAGGGGTGGAACCCTAGGTGGGGGCGCATCCCTCCCTCTCCATCTATATATACTTGAGGACTTCGGGGCTGCCAACACATGAGTTTCACCTCTCCCTGGTGCAGCCCTACCTCTCTCCTCCTCCTCTCCCGCGGTGCTTGGCGAAGCCCTGCAGGATTGCCACGCTCCTCCATCACAACCACGCCGTTGTGCTGCTGCTGGATGGAGTCTTCCTCAACCTCTCCCTCTCTCCTTGCTAGATCAAGGCATGGGAGACGTCACTAGGCTGTACGTGTGTTGAACGCGGAGGTGCCATCCGTTCAGCACTAGGATCTCCGGTGATTTGGATCACGACGAGTACGACTCCTTCAACCCCGTTCTCTTGAATGCTTCCGCTTAGCGATCTACAAGGGTATGTAGATGTACTCTCCTTCCCCTCGTTGCTGGTTTCTCCATAGATGGATCTTGGTGACTCGTAGGAAAATTTTGAATTTCTGCTATGTTCCCCAATAGAACTGACCATCCAATGGACGAATGCCTTCATAGATCACAGCTGGTGACTTGCCCTTCTCATCAGATGAGGAAATTGTCCGCTTGAGGACTTCAATTGGGGGCAAGTAGCTGCCATGGTTAAGTGTATCAGCCATGTAGTTGAGTGAAGACCTTGATCTGAGGAATCTCATGATCCATGGTGCATAAGGCTTCAGCTCAAACGGTGAAAGTGCAATATTCGTAGAGTCCTCATGAAGAAATCATGGTAATTGATAGGTATACCATGCAGGATGTTGAAGAGCATATTCTTCATCATCCCCACAATTTCTTCATTTTGAAGAATCATGTCCTTTCATTGGGCTGATAGTCTTCGTCACAATGCGGTATATGGTTTTGGGCACATAGAGCAAATCCTTCACGAGGAATTTGGTCCTGTGAATTTGTCCTAGCTTCAGCAGCTTCATGAGCACTTGCAGATAATGATAAGTAAGTTTAGGTTCATCATACAGACATCGAGCGCCTTCTAGTGGAGGACTGATTGGCAAGGCACAAAGCAATTCAATGGCTGGTGCCTTGTAGTGAGTGTTTTCAGTCATCCAGTCCAACACCCATGAGTTGACGTCAGCAGCATCTCCTGTGATATGCAAAGTTGCATAGAACTGAAGAATAAGCTCTTCATTCCAATGAACAATGTCAGTGCAGAAATTTAGCAAGCCTGCATCGTGAAGCAGACTGAGAACCGGTGTGAAGCATGGCATAGATTCCATGTCCACGTGAGGAATGTGCTCATGATCAAAGATTTTGTCCTTGTCAAAAAGAACTGAGGAATAGAAGTTGGCCTGGCTAGCTGTCCAGAAATGCTTCCTTCTGAGACGAGCATTGTCATAAGGGTTGAATTCAGTGAAGAATACGTGCTCGCCGAGGAAATCAGCAGCCTTGAATTTTGGCTTCTTGGAGAAGGGATTCTTTGGCTTGGGCTGAGGAGTGTCAGTGATTTGCAGTATCACCTCAGGAATCGCAATCTCAGGTTCCTCATGCTGAGGAATTTCAGTTTCTTCTGCAGTGGCAGCCTGAGGCATCTGTTCTTCATTTACATTTTCATCAGTGCTAGTGGCTGGAATTTCCTCATGGACGGACGGGGTTGCACGATGTTCATCAGATTCCACTTGTACTTCTGTGGTGACGGGGGACTGAGGAACAGCTTGAAGAGGAGTGAACAGTGGAGAATTGGGGTGCTGACTTTCCCAAAAGTCATCATTGAGCACAGGTGTGCTACATCCAATGTTAACATCCTCATCTTCAAGTTCTTCAACACCTATCTCTTCAGTAGTGAACTGAGGCACAGGTGAGGAAATGACTGGAGTTGAAGGGAGCTTGTCCACTTCAATTTCTTCGTCCAATTGCTCTGTTGAAGTAGCAGATGGAGTTTCTTCATCAGATTCCTCGGGAATCTCATATTCTTCACCATAAGGAACAAGGTCCTTTGATGGCATTAATGAGACAAGAACGACATCAATTAGATTGTCAATTGAACTGATCAGCGTCTTCATCTTCTTCAGAACTGGAGAATTTGAAGAAGTTGATGCCTTCCTCTTTTTCATCGCTGCATGCTTAGCAGCCTTTGTCTTCTTCACATCTAATGCAGATGGAAGGATTGGAGTTGGTGTAGGTGCAGGAGGTGCAGTTTCTTCATGCACAACTGTTGCAGTTGCCCTGGTTTGTTCACTTTCCTCAGGCACATCACTAGTGGATGCCCTAACAATATCATCAGCGGCTGGAATGGAGTCATCAGCCCTGGTATTTTCACTTTCTTCAGCAGCCATACTGACATCAGCAGTGCTGGTGTGTTCCTCAGTGGGCTGGGTAGATGCTTCAGCTTGTGGAATTTCAACATGCACCGGAGCAGTGGCATTTGAAGCGAAAGTCTTTGTCAGATTGACGAAACGAACTTTTGCGCCCTTCCAATCAGCATGATACCGATCGAATTCATCACTCAATTTCTTGATTTCAGCTTGTACAACAAGAAGTTGTTCTGGAGTAAGCGTGAGGACATTGTCCTTGAGGAAGCATTGTTTCTTGTATTGCACTTTCTTCAGCCTTCGTCCTTTTTCATATTTCCACTTTTCTTCCTCAATGAAGTAAGTGAGAACATGACTTTGACCAGGAGTGAGGTTCATCTCCGACAAAGGTGTAGTTGGGTCCTTGTGCCATAAGTCAATGAAATTGAGGATCAGCTTGGGATCCAGAAGAAGTGGTACATTGCTGCCTTTGGCTGTAGCGGGCCTGGCTTGCCTGTCTCTAATGATTTCAGCAAGTTCATCATCATCTGCCTCATCATCATCAGAAGGCACTTGGAAAGCGACTTCCTTCTTGTGAGGACTTGGTCGAATACCTCGTCCAGCAGTGGCCTTTTTCTTCAACAGTGAGGGACCAGCTGAGGAAGGTCGAGTAGCTTAGGATCTTGCAGATGCTCCTGAGGCAATAGAGAAGCCTTGAGTCCTTTGGCACGTGGCAAGATGCACAGGTGCCGAAGATTTTGTTGGAGCAGTTGAAGACTTTGTCGGAGGAGGAGCAGTCTGAGGAATTTGCCGTGAGGGCTTTGAAGATGCTGGCCGTGAGGGCATTGCTGAGGAGCTTGGCCGTGAGGGCATTGAAGGAGAAGCACTGGATTTGTGGGCAGACTTCTTTTGCATAGCCTTCTTGGGCTTACTACCAGAGGCCTCAGCAGCATTAGCAGCAGCAGCAGAATCTTCATTGAATTTCCTCACTGCTTCTTTTGCTTGCTTGGCTAGTTTGTCCTAGGGCCTAGCCCATTCAGTAGCATAGTCCTCACCGCGCTTGAGGCTGGTGGGATCTGCCAGTTGGCCAGGCCTCAATGGAGGTCTTGAGCATGGAGGATTGTGCGCGAATTTCTTCATGTACTTGGGAGTAACATATCTGTACTCCCTCCATTCTCGTGCCCATCTCCTCTCAATTCGTTGTATGCGCAGCGCACTTTGCGCTGATTCTTGTCCTCCTTGCCAAACTTGGCCTCATCTGGAGTGCAATATCCAGCATATATATCCTTAGGGATTTCAAACGCTGTGTTGACCTCAGGCCTTTTTCCTCCCTTTTGTGGCTTCTTGCCGTCAGCCATTTTCTTCAGCTGAGGATTAACAACTGAAGTTTCTAAAGATGTATGCAACTTTTCTTCGAGGAACGCTGCAAATGAGTTAAGTTGATGAGAACCTAGTGATTCAGTAGCGGTCATTTGTACCTGTGAGTAGAGTATAGTTGCGAGGAATTTGGAGAGGTCATATGCGTTCTCAGAAGATTTTCAAAAGGAGAATAGGTTTGTGGAATTTGACCGACGAGTCTTGAAGAATTTCACTATGCGTTCTATATCTTAGGTTCCAGAGTTTTATAGATTTGGAAATCCACACAATTGAGGAATCTTGAAGAAAATCATTGCTTAGAGAAACGAATCAAGAACAGATAACATGTGAGGTGTTTAGTGTGTAAAGATTTGAAGAATAAACACCTTTGAAGATTTTTAGGAAAACACATGAATCAAAGCGGGTAATAAAAGTAACTTTTAATTACCCGAAGTGAAGAACACGACGAACTGAGAAGTGTTGAGGTGAAGTTCGTCTGTTCAGATCTTCCACGCCCTAACTTGGCAGAGGAAGACGGCTACAACGGCAGAGGAGTGAAGAGATCCGCAACCGGCGTGAGTACGACGGCGACGAGGTTGAGGCAGTGAAGCTCTACCTCACCGGCAACGATGAAGTAGCGGCGGCGCTAGGGTTTGGGAAGCTCAAGCGGGAGAGAATACAGGGGTATTTATAGCTGCAGTGAATAACTGTGCGCCCGAGGATTTCGGACGAACGTGCCCCTGGCTCTTCTCATTCACGTGACATTTGTCACCCACGTACTGTGTGGTGGCGATCGTGTAGGATCATGGGTGAATAGATAAGTATTTGTCATGAGAAGCGGAACGGTTTGAGCGGCAAAGCCGAAAATTTAGATAAGATAAGTTTTAAGTTTCCATTCGCAATTTCTTCAGCTGTCAAGGACACAGTGAAGATTTTGAACGAGTTTCAAATCAGAACGCACATGAAGAATTTGTGAAAAGATTAGATTGAGTTCAACATAGAGGGGGAAAGGGTCCGATCACATTCACTTAGCGGAAAAAGTCAACTTGAAGAATTAGCGATAAGTGAATGCTGTAGAGACATAAACTCATATATATATATATATATATATATATATATATATATATATATATATATATATTTAACTGAAGACAAACTATGGAAATAGTGAAGACATTTCAAGTTGAAGAATTTGAAAAACTGAGGAATTTCAAAAACGAAGAAAAACTCAAATTTCAAGATTTTTAACTTTGGGTGGTGGCGTAACCCAACGTATAAGAAAGCTGATTTCAGACACCGCGTACAATTGTCGTAGGGCTCTGAGAATCAATTTCTTCATTAATTTCTTCACACTTAGAGGGTTAGTCTTCATTGATTGAAGAAAAACGTTACTTCATGTGTTACGCATCTAAGTCATCAAGTCAACATAAGTGTTAGGATGAGTGTGCTATTTCAGAGAACATTCGAAGATTCTAGGATATTTAGCTCACACCGCAACTTGCTAAATCTCTTCTCATCCAAGGGCTTAGTGAAAATATCGGCGAGCTGATCTTCAGTTCTTGCATGGAAGATGGAGATATCGCCCTTCAACACATGATCGCGAAGAAAATGATGACGAATCTGGATGTGCTTTGTCTTCGAGTGCTGAACTGGGTTGCGAGAAATCTTGATTGCGCTCTTATTGTCGCAGTAGAGAGGCACATTCTTCACATTGATTCCATAATCCTTGAGAGTTTACTTCATCCATAATAATTGAGCATAGCATGTTCCAGCAGCAATGTACTCAGCTTCTGCAGTGGAGAGAGACACGCAGTTCTGTTTCTTCGAGGACCAACAGACCAAAGATCGTCCGAGGAAATGGCAAGTGTCTGACGTTGACTTGCAGTCCACGCAATCACCACTATAGTCAAAGTCTGAATATCCAGTGAGATCAAATGAAGAGCCCTTGGGATACCATAATCCAAGTGTTTGTGTGTGAGCTAGATATCGAAGAATATGCTTCACAGCCTTATGGTGTGATTCCTTCGGTGTAGCTTGAAATCGGGCACACATGCAAACACTAAGCATAATATCTGGCCTAGATGCACATAGGTACAATAAAGAACCAATCATGGAGAGGTATACCTTTTGATCGAAGTCTTGACCAGTTTCATCAGTGCATAGATGGCCGTTTGTGGGCATTGGAATTTTGACCCTGTTGCAATCTTGCATGCCGAATTTCCTCAATACTTCTTTGAGGTATTTCTCCTGCGATATGAATATACCATTGCGCTGTTGACGAATTTGAAGACCTAAAAAGAATTTCAATTCTCCCATCATAGACATTTGATATTCTTCACTCATCATATAGGAAAATTCATCACTATAACGTTGGTCAGTACAACCAAAGATAATATCATCAACATATATTTGGCACACAAACAGTTCACCATCATAAGATTTAGTGAAAAGAGTTGGGTCGAGTGAACCGGGTTTGAAGCCATTCTTCATGAAGAATTCCTTCAAACTATCATACCACGCCCGAGGGGCTTGCTTGAGGCCATACAGGGCCTTGTTGAGTCTGAAGACTTTGTCGGGATTCTTTGGATCTTCAAAACCTGGGGGCTGAGCAACATATACTTCTTCCTCAATCTTACCATTGAGGAATGCACTTTTCACATCCATTTGTTGTAAGATGATATTATGATGGTTAGCGTAAGCAAGTAATATGTGAATAGCCTCAAGTCTAGCAGCAGGTGCAAAAGTTTCATCGAAATCAATTCATTCAACCTGTGTGTAGCCTTGAGCTACAAGCCGTGCCTTATTCCTCACCACAAGGCCATTTTCATCTTGCTTGTTCCGGTAGATCCACTTTGCGCCAATGATATTGTGCTTGCGAGGATTTGGACGTTTGACCAGTTCCCAGACATTGTTGAGCTTGAAATGATGTAATTCTTCTTGCATAGCCTGAATCCACTCAGGCTCCAGAAAAGCTTCATCTACCTTAGTGGGCTCTACGATAGAGACAAAAGCAAAGTGCCCACAAAAGTTAGATAAATGTGAAGATTTTGAGGGAGTGAGAGGACCTGGTGCTTCAATGTCATCAATGATCTTCTCAATTTGCACTTCGTTAGCAATGCAAGGATGAGTGGGTTGTCTTCGAAGCATTTGATCAGCATTCCCTTCGGGAGCATTTTCTTCAGCACCATTTTCTTTAGGTGCGCCAGCTCGGTAATCATCACGATCAGGAATGAACTCTTCAGTAGATTCTTCGGTAGGAATGACATCCTCAATAGCCTTGAACTTGATAGAATCTTCAGGTGCTGGTTCGTCTATCACAGAAGGTAGGTGCTCTCTTTGCGAGCCATTAGTTTCATCGAACCGCACATCTACAGTTTCAACAACTTTGTGAAGAACGTTGTTGAAGACTCTATAGGTGTGCGAGTCCTTTCCATAACCAAGCATAAAACTTTCATGTGCTTTCGGTGAGAATTTAGATGTGTGATGAGGATCTATAATCCAACATTTAGCACCTAAGACTTTGAAATAACTCACATTTGGCTTTTTGTCAGTGAGGAGTTCATAAGCAGTTTTCTTGAAGAATTGGTGAAGATATACCCTATTGATGACGCGGCACACAGTATCAATTACCTCAATCCAGAAGCAACGAGGCGTCTTGTATTCATCAAGCATAGTGCAAGCCATTTCAGCGAGGGTTCTGTTCTTGCGCTCCACGACGCCATTCTGCTGAGGAGTATAAGGAGCAGATAACTCATGAGTAAGACCAAGTTCATCAAGATAGCCATCAAGATCGGAATTCTTGAACTCGGTCCCATTGTCAGTTCTGATGTGCTTGATCTTCACACCAAAGTTGGTTGAACCCCTCGAGGAAAATCGTTTGAAGACTTCTTGCACTTCATGTTATTAGTGACAATGTGTACCCATGTGTAACGAGAATAGTCATCAACAATAACAAAGCCATATAGAGATGCATCATTTGAAATAGCAGAATAATGATTAGGACCAAAGAGATCCATGTGAAGCAATTCAAATGATCATGACAGTCTTCGCTGGATGCTTGGCCTTTGTCATCTTTCCAGCTTCACAGGCTCTGCATAAGTGATCCTTGCGGAATTTGACATTCTCAATGCCAATGGCATGCTTCTTCTTCGCAAGCGTGTGCAGATTCCTCATGCCAGCATGACCAAGTCGTCGATGCCATAGCCGGCCTTCTGAAGCTTTTGCACGTAAGCATACGGCTGGTTGTTGTCCTGTAGAGAAATCAACAATATACAGATATCCTCTCCTATAGCCTTCGAAGAATTTGGAATGGTCAGCTTCCATGATCACAACACAACGATATCTTCCAAATACAATAACCATATCGAGATCACAAAGCATTGAGACAGACATGAGGTTGTATCCTAAGGACTCGACAAGCATGACTTTGTCCATGTGTCGATCCTTTGAGATCGCAACCTTACCAAGACCCAATACCTGACTTTCGCCTTTGTCAGCGAAGATGATATGCTTCAGATGTGACGGTGATAAAGGAGCATCCATCAGTAGATTCTTGTCACCCGTCATCCACTACCGAGGACCCACTCGTTTGCTTTGGGCTGATAATCCTACAGATGAATTAGTGCAGCTTACGAACTCATATACTTCATCAGTGAAGAATATGACATCAATATCATCAGCTCAATTTCATCAAGCAATAGCACAGATAAAACAGTATGAGGACGTGAGAAATGAAAATTCATTTCTTCATGATTAGCCTACATCCTTTTAGGCACTGTTCAGGTCTCCAGCAGATTCTTCAGACGTTTAGAGCACGTCTGGAGACCTGACCATGCATAAGAGATTAGTTCTTTTTCTTCACCACCCACATCTGAAGGGGTGGCAAAGAATTCATCACTCTACGAGCACCATATTAGAAAGGTGGCATAGAGGCTAGTCCGCTTCGTTTCACATAAGAGTGGTTAGGGTAATCATATGAATAAGCAGAGAAATTCTTCGAGTACTTATGAACTTAATGATTTGAAGAATAATGTGCATATTCATAGCCCTTAGCTCTACCCTGCGAAACAGAAGGGTTAGCACGATGATGATCATATGAGGACTTTGATCCACTTGAGGAATTTAATCCATGTGAAGAATTAGGTCCATATGAAGAATTGGATCTGGGGTTCCTATTCTTCACAGGTGGTGTCATGAGGACATTCACCTGAAGACTTTCAAGATAACTTTTGGGAACCCAGATTTTCTTCATAGGGGACCTGTTCCTGCAGTTAGTCCCAATATATCTAGCAAATACTTCACCATTCTGATTTTCGAACAGCTTATAGTTGGAGTGAAATGACTCATCAGAAGAATGAGAAGATTCACATGTAAAGCCAGATAAGTTGGATGGATCAACTGGAGGTCCTTTTGCATCAACCCATGAGGTTTTGTGGTACTGCTCAGGCTTCCAATATGTTCCATCAGCATTGAGTTTCCTCTCAAAGGCAATACCCTCTTTCCTAGGGTTTCTGTTGACGATCTGCTTTTTGAGCACATCACAAATCTGATGCCCTTTGAGACTTTTGTACATATCTGTTGTGTACAATTCCTTCAGCCCTGCGTCATTAGTAGTACTAACAATGTCCTCAGATGAGCAATTAGTGATAGCAGAGACAGGTGAGGAATTTGTAACATTTGAAGCATTTGAACATTCAGGTGAAGAATTAGCAGATTCACGTTCAATGCACTTTAGACATGGGGGAAAAAATTCTTCCTGAGTAGCACTGATATGTTGAGCAAGAAATGAATCGCGCTCCTTCAGAAGATCTTCATAACACACTCTTAGCTTCTCAAGATCTTGCTTTCTTTGAAGAAATTCATAGGAAAGCTTCTCATGATCAGATGATAGAGTGTTATGACGACTTTGAAGGTTGTCAAACTTAGACTGAAGTCTTTGAAGATTTTCAGTTAAGTCTTTAGTGCGGTCCATTTCATCACCCAAAATATCATCACTTTTGTCAAGCATGTTTTGAAGCTTTTCAATAGCCTTTTGTTGTTTCACAGCAATCTTAGCAAGTTTAGAGTAGCTAGGCTTAAGATTTTCATCAGATTCATCCTCACTTGATTCAGAGGAGGGGTATTTAGTTACCTTGGGACCCTTCGCCATGAAGCAATAGGTGGGAGCGTAGTCATCATTGCCTTCACCAGCATTGTTGGTGTTGCCATTTTCTTCAGCGTTGAAGATAGATTTGCTGACAAATGCGGTAGCAAGAGCTAGACTTGCCACACTAGACTCACACTCCTCGGATGCCTCCTCTTGCTCATGATCCTCAGATTCAGCCTCAGAATCCATTTCCTTGCCAATGAATGCCCGAGCCTTCTTGGAGCTGTTCTTCTTGTGAGATGAAGACTTTGAGGATTTTGATGATGAAGACTTTGAAGATTTCTTCTTCTTCTTGGCGTCATCAGAACTGTAATCCTTGTATTTCTTCTTCTTCAGTTCTTTGTCCCACTGAGGATAATCTTGAATGTAGTGACCAGGCTTCTTGCATTTGTGGCACAGCCTTTTCTTGTAGTCACCGGATGAGGAATCATTACTCCTTGAGGATTTTCCAAAGCGACCACGTCTTGAGAACTTCTGAAATTTCTTCACGAGCAGTGCTAGTTCCTGGCTCAGTTCTTCAGGGTCACCAAGGTTGCTGGTAGAGTCTTCTTCCTCAGACTCAAAGACTGCCTTGGCCTTCAGAGCACGTGGTTTGCCATAGCTTGGACCATATAGATCTCTCTTCTCAGCAAGCTAGAACTCATGAGTGTTCAGCCTCTCGAGGATATCAGTGGGATCAAGTGACTTGTAATCACCACGCTCTTGACTCATCAGTGGCAGAGTGTCAAATGAAGAATCGAGCGAGCTCAGCAATTTCTTCGCCACCTCATGGTCGGTGATGCCAGTGGCGCCAAGCGCTTGAAGCTCATTTGAGATATCAGTGAGGCGATCGAAGGTTTGCTGAACATTTTCATTGTCGAGTCTTTTGAAGCGGTTGAATAGATTGCGAAGTACGTCAAGATGAGAGTCACGTTGAGTTGAGACTCCTTCGTTTACTTTGGAGAGCCTATCCCAGATGAGTTTAGCAGTTTCCAAAGCACTCACTCTACCATACTGCCCTTTACTCAGATGGCCACATATGATATTCTTAGCTTGAGAATCGAGTTGCTTGAATCTCTTCACATCAGCAGCATTCAGAGAAGGTGTGACTGAGGGAACACCATTTTCCACAACATACCAGAGATCGTTGTCAATTGCTTCAAGATGCATTCGCATCTTATTCTTCCAGTAGGGGTAGTCCGTGCCATCGAAGGTAGGACACCCAGAAGAGACCTTGATCATACCTGCGGTCGACATAACTAGAACTCTAGGTGGTTAAACCAAAATCACACAGAACAAGGGAGTACCTTGCTTTGATACCAACTGAAACTGCGTTATATCGACTAGAGGGGGGGTGAATAGGCGATTTTTATGAATTCTTCACTGAGGAATTTGCTCGTGAGGAAATTCCTAAATGAAGAACTACTTGCAGCAGAATAAGTACTCAGAAAGGAACATAACAGAAGACAGGCATAGTCATCATGATGAAATGAAGACAAGCACAGAGTACAGAAAGCGTAAACATAGGATAACACAAGGAAGAAGACAAACAGACTGAAGAAATAGAACTGACGAAATTGAGAAAGTCTTCAGTCTAAGTCTTCAAACAAATATGAATAGGCATACAACAACATACATGAGGAATTTAAAGAGTTGAGGAATTAGAACCAGTAAGCTCGGTGAAGATAATGATTTGGTAGACTAGTTCCAACTGCTGTCTCATTTCTACATCTGGTTGGAGCGGTTGAGTATTTAAACTCGAGGACACCCAGTCCTGGACACATAGTCCTCACCGTACTCTCCTTGAGCTAAAGTCACACAGACCTCGCCCAATCACTCGTGGTAAGTCTTCTGGTGACTTCCGAACCTTCACAAACTCGGTCACTCGGCGATCCACAATTCCTCTTGGATGCTCTAGACCTTGACGCCTAACCATCTGGAAGAAGCACAGTCTTCAAAGGAAACAAGCGTCGGATCCACGCATGATCAATCTCTTCAGTGATGCTCAATCACTTGGGGTTTTGTAGGTTTGGGTTGGGATTTCCTCACTTGATGATTTTCACTCAAAGTCCTCGGAGGATGGGTTGCTCTCAAATGACAAGTGTCAGTTTCTCTCAGAGCAGCCAACCAACTAGTGGTTGTAGGGGGCGGCTATTTATAGCCTAGGGAGCACCCCAACATGATAAGACATAAATGCCCTTGTCTGATATGACCGTTAGGTAGGTAGATATTTTGGGACAGTTGGCATGTAGCACAGCAACGGTCAGAATATTTGAGGTTCGAATTCCTTCGGTCTATCATGTTCCTCACTTGGTAGTCAATCCGCACTGGCGAATTCCTAACTCTTCAGTCAGAACAAATTCCTCGGAGACCATAAGAACTTCATCTCTGTCACTGAAGAATATGGCTAAACTGTGCGAGATTTCCAATGGCTTCACTCGAAGGGATTGGTAGGTGTAGGATTTGAGTTGAGCATCACATGGAAATTTCTCCTTAGTATTTCCTCGACCCCCTTTAACAGTACGGTGTTTCCTATGACTCAAGAAAGAGAAAATGAAACTATGAAAACAAAAGTCTTCGCGCTTCATGTTCCTCGAGTGATTACTAAGTCTTCAAGGTTACACCAATTTCTAAACTTTCAAAGTCTTCAGAAAGTCTTCAAAAATCCAAAGTCTTCAGTCGAAGAACTTGATTTTTAGGGGTCGACTTTCTCTGTAAATATCAAACTCCTCATAGACTTATAGACCTGTGTACACCAACAAATGGATCAGTCTCTTAACCTATAAGTCTTCAATACACCAAAATCACTAAGGGGCACTAGATGCACTTACATTGTCAAGGAACAAGATCATGGTCTCATCATTTAGGGTTTGGCGACACCGAGGCATCCTAAAAACTAAGCTTTTATCATTTAGGGTTGGTCGATGCCGAGGCACCCTAAAAGCCTAAGCGTACATCATTTAGGTTCTCATCGACACCAAGGCATCCTAAAAGCCAAGGTTTTATCATTTAGGGTTTGTCGACGCCAAGGCACCCTAAATGCTAAGTTAAGTTTTCATCATTTAGGTTGGGCCTAATCGCTTGGCTCTATTGCCACCTATGGTTTAATGCAGCAAGAATGACGGGGCAGTTGATCCTACTTAATTAAGTACTAAGATACCCCGGCCCATGCATTAGTCACAAGTACCCCATATCTCCTATTTTTAGCAAAGTCATGCTAAAATTCACAGAAAATTTCAGCATGACCGTTGCTGAAAAATAGGACATATGGAGCACCCGAATTTGCCGGAATGGAAGTTAATCGACATTCTGGCAAACTCAAGGGCCTCTCGGGGTACGTGCAAAATCATTACCCCACCCCCGCCCAGCTGCAACCCCACAACACCCCACAATATCATCACGACACGATGGTCGGAGACAAAACCCCCCAATATCATCAAAATCCTCCAGTTATGAAGTAAAACTCCTGAAGTGTTCCAGGAGTAGAACCTGAAGTGTAGTCAGTGGCTTCACCTATGTGCATAAAAATCATAAAAATTCAAAATCATTTGAAACCTGATCACTTGGACCACACCACATGCCACAGCATACATAGTACATAGAGTTGACATATCAGCATCGACCACACCACATGCCACAGCATACATAGTACATAGATGATCCAACAGACTACATAGCAATCATGTCCTTCCTTTCATATATTCATGATATAAATGGATTGTTCTACCTAGTAGGTTGTTGGAAATTCAGTTGCTTTTTCATTAGGATTGGCAACAAGACATGGTTAAATTTCAATTAAGATTATCTGTTGGTTCAAGACTGGCAACAAGAATTGTTCTACCAAATCAATTATCTGTTGGTTCAATGTAGCAATTTTTATTTAAACTGAATTTGCAAATCACCAAGAGCTCTACTAGTTTCAGACTAGATTTACACTAAACTGAAAAGGATGCAGATTCTTCGGCAAACTGTGAGAGAAGTACTACTGGTTCACATTTTTTTTCTTGACGATAGAAATGATTCACTCACATTTGCAAGGAAGAAAAAACAGGGCCATTTGATGAAGAATCATCATACTGTCTATGCACCTAAGATAGTACAGCAGCACTGCATGAGTAACAGAGCTGCATGATAATTAAACATTAAGGGCTGACAGTTCGATTTGCATCCTCCCCAACAAACATGATGTTCTCTGCCAGGTAAGGTAGGGTTAGCTTTTGTTAAAAAAATCAGTTTATACACTGTTAAAAAAATCAGTTAACTCACTGTCAAAGAAATTCAGTTACATGCGTACATTCAGTTTAAATTCGGTGACTTCAATGCGCATCATGCTTATATTATTCAAAATAGACAGAATGCCCCATGTACACAAAGAAGCAGGATCAACAATTGTACAACTTGCGCTTAAACCTCTGCATGACACCAACTAAACAGTTGTTTTTTCTCTCTGTAACAGCAATCTTAAGAAATCTTAAGACAGTACTGGATATTCAACATCGCGCACAAAAACAATGACTCCTTCATGCTAACCGGCCAAGGTTGGTTGATGTACAAAACATGCAAAAGTGCATCTATAACGATCCATGTCCATTTGCTCCTGCTAGCATAAGATTCACCATCTCTCTATAATCCTAAAGGTGAGGAACCAGACATCACAGGAAGTTCTACCAACATCACTAGCAGATCATTACAGGAAGTTCTACTAGGTGTACCAGCATCACATAAAAACTTAGCATTCAAGAGTACCATGATAAAACAAACCAACACACGCCCTAACCAAAACATGCTATGGGAGGGGGCAAGGAGGGAGGAGCAGAGAGGGAGAGGTGGGAAATGGAGGCGGGGGTGAGTTGGATGGGGTACCTGCAGGCGTAGAAGACTGGGGCGTCGTCGGGACGAAGACGTCGACACTATGGATGTTGCCGCCGCGGGAGGCGATGCAATCAGAGATCTGGGACGGTGAACTGCGCGCGGAGGCCAGGGGAGTCGAGTCAGTCGGGGGGAGGGGGCTTACGGGCGGAGGAGGACGGGCGGAGGAGGAGGGGGTCTTACGGGCGGAGGAGGACGGGCGGAGGAGGAGGGGGTCTTACGGGCGGCAGCGGGATGGTTGCGGGTCGGCGGCGCTCGTTGTCCTACACCCCGTGCTGTCGTCGGCGGTGGGATGGTTGCGGGTCAGCGGCGGGATGGTTGGGGGCCGCGGCGGCTTGCTGTCCGGTGGGCGGCGGAGGAGCTGCAGTGGTGGGAGGCACGGGGACAGTGGGGGTGGAGTCCGGCAGGGGTCGGGGCGGCGGCGTCGTGGGTCGGGGCAGCGCGTGGGTGGAACTGGCGAGGGAGAGGGACGGAGGGGATCTGGCAAGGGAGAGGGAAGAATTAGCTAGGGGCAAGCTTACTAATGGCGCACCCCGCAGCGGTGCGCCATTAGTATGTTTTTTTAGATAGCAATGGTGCACCCACAACCGGTACGCCATTAGTAATCTTTTTTTATATAGCAATGGCGCACCAGCCAGAGGTGTGCCATTAGTAATATTTTTTTATATAGCAATGGCGCACCAGCCAGAGGTGCGCCATAAGTAATTTTTTTTATTTTTTTTGTTGCATCTAATAATTTTTTAGAAAATTAATATTAATATGAAATAGTAATATTTTTTTATAAAAACAGTAATAATTTTTTAAAAAATATCATCAAATTTGTTATTTGAAAATATTTATGAATATGAAAAAATATCATCAAATTTATTCTTTGAAAATATCATCAAATTTCTTATTTGAAAATATAATCAAGTTTGTTTTTTTTGCAATTTTAGTTCCATTCATTTGTGACGGTGGAGCGGGCGGGGGAGGGTGCGGGGGGTCGTCGTCGGTGGTGGAGCGGGGGAGGGTGCGATGGGTTGTAGGCGGCGGTGGAGCGGGGGAGGGTGTGGTGGGTCGTCGGCGGTTGTGGAGCGGGGGAGGGTGTGGGGTCGGCGGCGGCGGCCGGTGGAGCGGGGGAGGGTGTGGTGGGTCATCGGCGGCGGTGGAGCGGGGGAGGGTGCGGTGGGTCGTCGACGGCGGTGGAGCGGGGGAGGGTGTGGTGGGTCGTCGGCGGCGGTGGAGCGGGGGAGGGTACGGGGGGTCGGCGGCGGCGGACGGTGGAGCGGGGGAGAGGGTGCGGGGGGTGCTCAGCGGTGAGGGGGACCAGATCTGGCGAGGTGGGATAGCGATAGAGATGGAGGGGGATCGAGATCGAGTGTCCATGAAATTTAAAAATATTCATGAGTTCAAAAAGTGCCCATGAAATACAATCGAGAAATGAAGGCTACAATTTAAATAAAATCGATCTTAGCTAGCTATCTGTTCACAATCTTCTTGCCCCTATTTTTCGTAAGTGGAGTTCTTCTCTTGAACGGACGTCCTTTAGGTAGGGTGGTCCTGCTTCTTCTTGTTGTGTATGCTGATACTTCATCGTCGTCATCATGTTCCATCTTCGGGTCGCCGTACTTGTCGAAGTCTTGCTCATTGGTGACTCCATCCACTCCGATGATCTTCCTTTTGCCTCTCCTCACGACATCACGACTGGGCTTTGACGGGTCGGTAATGAAGAAGCATTGGTCCACTTGGGAAGCCAGTACCCATGGCTCATTTTCGCGGTGACGTTTGCGCCCGCGGTCTTGGATTTGGCTTCGGGTATAACCATGGTGATGAGGTCTTCTTTTATGACGCTCTTGGCCCATCTGACACGAAACATCAGGACCTTCTCTCCAGCTTAGCTCAGCTCCCAGATCTCCTTGATCCTTCCGTAGTATCTATCCTTGTCGTTACTGGTGTAGGATTCCATCGTTACCCTGGAGTTCTGATAACCATCATTCTTCATGTCCTTTCCCTCGGTGTAGAATGTGTAGCCGTTGATATCGTACGCCTCATACATCATCAGGTTGTGCTCGGCGCCCTGTGACAAGGTGAATATGAGTTGTTCTTCTACGGAAGAATCCTCATGTAAAGAGTACGACAGAAGCTTTTGCTTGAACCAACGCGTGAAACATGAGTTGTGCTCTTTGATTATATCTCCATCCGTCCTCTGTTGGCCTCGGTAATTGTACGTCTTCTCAATAAAGGTTTTGTGCTCTACCACCCAAGGATCGACCACGTCTATGTGTTGTAGCGCGACTAGGTTTTCTCTTTCAAAGTCAGCGAGTTGACCCTCGAAGTTGACATGCATTTCGCGGCGACCCTCACGGTGACCCCATCCAGCGAGCCTGCCGAGGTGCCTATTGACGGGCAGACCAGCGGGGTTCTCGATGCCTAGATAATTCGTGTAGTAGGAGATACACTCTTCGGTCAGAAAGCCCCTGTGTCGGTGTCAAAACCGGCGGATCTCGGGTAGGGGGTCCCGAACTATGCGTCTAGGCGGATGGTAACAAGAGACAAGGGACACGATGTTTTACCCAGGTTCGGGCCCTCTTGATGGAGGTAAAACCCTACGTCCTGCTTGATTAATATTGATGATATGTGTTACAAGAGTAGATCTACCACGAGATCAAGGAGGCTAAACCCTAGAAGCTAGCCTATGCTATGATTGTTGTTCGTCCTATGGACTAAAGCCATCCGGTTTATATAGACACCGGAGACGGCTAGGGTTACACAGAGTCGGTTACAATGGGAGGAGATCTACATATCCGTATCACCAAGCTTGCCCTCCACGCCAAGGAAAGTCCCATCCGGACACGGGACGAAGTCTTCAATCTTGTATCTTCATAGTCTTGGAGTCCGCCCGATGATGGTAGTTCGGCTATCCGGACACCCCCTAGTCCAGGACTCCCTCAGTAGCCCCCGAACCAGGCTTCAATGACGACGAGTCCGGCGCGTATGTTTTCTTCGGCGTTTGCAAGGCGGGTTCTCCTTCATGCTCCATGTGTTTGCTGGATAGTGTCCGGTTGCTTCATAAATGTTGCGCTCCTTGGCTTCTACATCCAATAATGGCCTTCTTCCACGTGTCATACGAATGCGAAAAGCCAGGGTATTCTTACGTTTTACCCCCTAGCTGCGCGAATAAGCTGCCCATAAGAAAGGCGTGGATCTAGATCCAAATCACACAATCCTCCTTCCGCAAGTACTCATCGAGGCGCATCTGACAAGAAATTCATTCCAACATGGACAATCGACGCGGCTCCTCTTCTCGCGCTCCCAGTCCTCAGCCAGGAGATTGGAGGAGATGCTCAGTCCCGCATAGCGAGTTAGTGATGCTCCAAGCAGAGGGATACCTTCCCCCGGCCTTTATGGTTCCGGTTCGAGCCGGACTGGCCACCTACAAGGGTGGCAAGCAGGCGGAGAGCGTCCCCAATCCCGCCAAAGTAGAGCGGGTATGCTTCGTCCCCTACTTAATAAGGGGACTCGGATTTCCTATGCATCCATTTCTCCGGGGGCTCCTGGAGTTTTATGGACTCCAACTTCACCACCTCACGCCCCTCCATTTTGCACATCGCGGGTTTTGTAGCTCTTTGCGAGATGTTCTTGGGCATCAAGCCCCATTTTGCGCTGTGGAAGAAGTTGTTTTGCCTCGTACCCCGTTCTTACGAGGGGTCGATATATCAAGTGGGCGGAGCCGAAATATGGCGCATCGCCTGGACCGGATACCTATCCGGAACCCCGAAGAAGGCGTCCTAAGACTGGCCTTCGGAGTGGTTATATATGGAAGACGCCCCGCTGCCGGATGCAGTCCGGATCGGCCTCCCGGAGTTTAGCAACGCTCCTCTGAAGAAACGCCTGAGTTGGAGCCCACGGAGCCCTCAACAGGAAGATCACAGGAGCGTCCACTATCTGATGGGCCGGATACGGTTACTAGCCCAATCCGGATTAACCATGATTGGAGTCATGGCCACATGCATTATGCGAGGGGTGCAGCCACTCCAATATATGGGCCACCCCATGTGGGATTTCAACGGGGATAATGACGCCACCCGTCATGGCCGCACGGGGCCGGGATCGGCCGCCGATCTTGTGAAGATCCTGTCCGGCTTGTACAAGGGGGAGGAGGAGGACTTCCTCCGCACGAATCCATTGAATGGATTCTCCATGAATAACCCTCGGAGCTGGGTAAGCGGACACTTACATATCTGATCCGTGCTTTCAAAGATAAGTGTCTTACTTTATGATTTCGACACAGGAACTATGCCGGGATGTGGAGGGCATAGAAAGCCTAGCTCCACAACCCAAGGATCCGGGAAGATCCCTTGATCCGGCCTCCGAAGAGGATCCAGACATAAATGTGGATTTGATTGACGGGGTGTTCCACCAGCTCAGCGTAGACAATGCTTTAGTCGCCATTACGGCTGACTACCCCGGTTTATGTCCGGCTTCCCAGGTGAGTACGACCGAAGTCCTGACACCGTTACTTTTTTAATGTTTATTCCTGACCACCATGTACCAATGGCGCTTCGCAGGAGGTGCCTTTACTGCGGGAAGCCGAGCCTGCGGCAACTAACCAAACGAGGTCAGTGCGGCCTAGCAGGCGGAAGAGGAGTGCGGCGCAAATCAAAACGTCGCCGCAAAGGTATGGTGCACCTTTGTCTTTTAAGGGAAAGACTCCTGGGAGGCATATTAATGCTCATGATTCTTCCAGGAGAAAGAGCGCTCGCCGGACTGAGTCCGGAGAGGGTGCCAACCAAGCCTCCGCCAGCCAGGCTCCAACGCCTGGTCCGGAGGGGGAGGCGGGTGCAAGGCGCGAGCCGGATGCTCCTACAACGGAGGATGCTGACAGGTTGTCCGCCACTAGGTCCGAGGTGGAGAGCGCCATGAATCACATGCGCCGTCGGATAGTTCTTCGTGACGCGTGTTTCTACCCAGAGGCGTTGAATGCCTTTAATGCGGGAGACGCACACCTCCGTGCGGCTCAAGATGGTTTAACCAGCGCCACGGAGTAGTATGTAAAAGACATACGGGTGAGGAATTTTAATAGTTATATATGCCCGTAGCCCCCGAGACTTAAAATAGTTAAACTAACTGATTTAAGGATCATTTGTAATGCAGGATCTTACCAAGAAGAATACCCACCTGTCCCAGGAGCTTCAAAAATGCAAGGCGAACTTGAGGCCGCACTAGCCGCTGTCGGGGGAGCCACGGAGACCCCCTCTGGTAATTCATATTTTGAAAAGAAGTGGTTTATGAAGTGCGGTGTGTGTATATAGTCTGACGATAATATTGCAGAGGTTGCCGGACTAGATCCGGACAAGCAACAGCTGCTGCGCTAGTTGAAGGCCAGCGAGAGGGTGCTTATGAGGGTGCAGCAGGAGAGGAACAAACTCCAGGATGCCAACACCTAGCTGGGCGAAGAACTAAAAGATGTTCGGGTCCAGCTGTCTAACTCCGTAAAGGAGAATCGGCGACTTCGTCGCAGTATTTATAGTAAGTGCTTGAGCAAACTCTTTTGAAAAGAAGGGTTCCGCGAGGAAGTCAATTGACAGAAATGTGTCTGTAGGTGTGCTCACGGGTCGTCCGGCGGAGGAGATGCCTGGTTCCACGGGAGACCCTCTTCCCGAGCTGCTGCAACTGCACGAACGTGTTCGGCAGGCGATGAGCAGCGTCGTTCAGGCCTTATGGCCGTCCGTCTCCCTACCCGAGGGTCTTGGAGGGCTTGCTGAGAAGCTTCAGGGAGTACGGCGGCGTCTCCGTCTATGGAAGATATCGTCCTGCCGTCAAGGCGCCAGGGAGGCCTAGGCCATGGTGAAGACGCGGTACCCGAAGGCTGACCCAAACCACATGGCCGAGGTCGGACCTATGGGGCCCGATGGGAAGGAGATCCCTGTGAGCCGGATAGGATTAGCCGCTAAATATTCCCAACAGGACTGTAAATTAGACAGCCTGTTAGATCGGATTGAAGAGGAGTACAATCAGTCAGTTTGATGATGTAATTTTTAAAATGACATGTAAAATGCCTTCTAGCCGGATTGTAGATCGTTTGTCTTTGCGGACCTTGTCGCTTCAACCTCGGGACCCAACAGTCCGAAGTGTGTCCGAATACCTTTACGGTTATAAAAGAACCGAGGCATGCATATAGACAAGGCGTAGGGGTCATAATTGCTTTATCAGACAAGTGCCCAACTAGCTATGTTATATTACATGGTTAGTAAGAAACATCTTCCAGGGAGAATAGTTCCGTTAAGGGTTCCTTTCCCTGGGAGGCATGCCCTAAAGTGCATGTCTGGACTGCGAAAATAGCAGAATAAGCATCTGGGGGCAGATAAATAGGTAAATAAATCATCTTTCAGGTCACCGACCGAATATTCCCTTAAGAACGCTAGCCTTCGGCTTCACCCAGTCTGAGGTACACATTCGGCTGACCCGGCAGTAACAATCGCAGAGGTGCTCGCTTTACCTCCTAGCCGAACAATCCGGAACTTAGGGGTAAGCACAGGAGCCAGGCAACCCGGCTTGGCCAAAACTTAAGTCATATTGATGCATATAATGGTGATCAAAAGGTACATGCGGAAGTATGACACATGTGTTGGGCATGAAGCCCATAGAAATAAGCTTCTGTTAAAGAAGCCCCCAGGTATAACGAGTGCGAGTAGCACATCGAGTGAGTGCGAACAAAGCACAGATCGGCCCTCAAGGGGCCTGTACTGAAAGAGGGAGGAAAAACGAGGGAAAACAAACACAGCAAAAAAATATGAAAGGTGGACGGAGGAAGGAGACGAACCCTGAGTCCGGCGCTAGGCATAAAATCTTCAGAGACGGGCTGCGTTCCATGGGTTTGGCTGGAGTCTGTTGTCAGATGCGTTGCGTAGACGGTATGCACCACCGGTAAGGACTTGGTCGATAATGAAGGGACCTTCCCATTTGGTCTTAAGTTTGTCCTTTTTCTTGTCCGGCAGGCGTAGAACTAGCTCGCCAACATTGTAAGTTTTGGCCCGTACTTCTCTGCTTTGATATCTTCGAGCCTGCTGTTGATAGAATGTGGAATGGGATTTTTCCACGTCGCGCTCCTCCTCCAAAGCGTCCAAACTGTCCTGCCGATCCAACTCGGCTTCTCTTTCCTCGTACATGCGCACGCGAGGTGAGTCATGAATTATATCGCAGGGCAAAACTGCCTCAGCGCCGTATACCATAAAAAATGGTGTGAATCCGGTTGTGCGGTTTGGCGTGGTCCGCAGCCCCCAGAGTACGAAGTCGAGCTCCTCTACCCAGTGCATGTTAGATTCCGTGAGGGACCGCACTAATCTGGGTTTGATGCCGCTCATGATTAGACCATTTGCTCATTCCACTTGACCGTTAGTTTGAGGGTGGTAGACTGAAGCGTAGTCGAGCTTGATGCCCATGTTTTTGCACCAGAGTTTAACCTCGTCGGCCGTGAAATTCGTGCCGTTGTCTGTGATGATGCTGTGGGGGACGCCAAAATGGTGTACTATCCCGGATATGAAGTCTATCACAGGTCTGGATTCTTCCATTTTAACCGGCTTGGCCTCTTTCCATTTGGTGAATTTGTCCACCATGACCAATAAGTATTTGTGCTTGTGGGTTCCCCCTTTAAGGGGTCCAACCATGTCAAGCCCCTAGACCGCGAACGGCCAAGTGATGGGTATAGTTTTGAGGGCGGTGGGTGGCATGTGGCTCTAATTAGCAAAGAGCTGGCAACCGACGCATCGTTGGACTAAGTCCTGAGCGTCTGCCCGGGCGGTCAGCCAAAAAAATCCTGTACGAAAGGCCTTGCCTACAAGGGGCCGGGCGGCGGCGTGGTGCCCGCCGAGTCCGGCGTGAATTTCAGCCAGGAGATTTCGCCCTTCCTCTTCGGAGATACACCTTTGAAGGACTCCGGTTGTGCTTTTCTTATAAAGTTCTCCCTCATGGACCTTGTAGGCTTTGGATCGCCGAACTATGCAGCGGGCCTCATTTTGGTCTTCGGGAAGTTCCTGCCTGATTAAGTAGGCTAGGAATGGTTCCGTCCACGGGGCAATTACTGCCAGTATTTCGTAGGATGAATCTGTTATTTCATTGGCTAAGCCACCGATTGTGTCAGAATGTTCTGTGTTAGGCGATGCAGTTGGTTCCAAATTGTTATTTCTGGACACATCTTCCCATAATACGGATGGCTTAAAGAGCCGCTCCAGGAAGATGTTTGGAGGGACGGCGTCGCGTTTTGCGCCGATGCGTGCCAACACATCGACTGCCTGGTTATTATCCTGGGCTACATGGTGGAATTCGAGTCCTTCGAACCGGGCTGACATTTTTAGGATGGCGTTACGGTAGGCTGCCATTTTAGGATCCTTTGCATCAAAGTCTCCATTTACTTGGGATATTGCGAGGTTTGAATCCCCGCGCACCTCTAGGCGTTGAATACCCATGGAGATTGCCATCCGGAGGCCATGTAGAAGGGCCTCGTATTCGGCTGCATTGTTGGAGTCCGTGTACATTATTTGAAGCACGTATTGGACTGTGTCTCCGGTTGGGGACGTCAAGACGACGCCAGCCCCCAAGCCAACCAACATTTTGGAGCCGTCGAAATGCATGATCCAATTGGAGTATGCGCCGTACTCTTTAGGGAGTTCGGCTTCGGTCCATTCGGTGATGAAGTTAGCTAGAACTTGCGACTTGATAGCTCGCCGTGGTTTGTAGGTTATATCAAATGGTAAGAGCTCAATGGCCCATTTTGCAATCCTGCCCATCGCATCGCGATTGTTTATAATGTCGTTGAGAGGTACTTCCGAGGCCACCGTTATGGAACACTCTTGAAAGTAGTGTCGCAGCTTCCGGGATGCCATGAACACCGCATACGCTATCTTTTGATAGTGCGGGTACCGGGACTTGCATGGGGTTAAGACAGTGGATACGTAGTACACTGGTTTTTGAAGAGGGAATTTGTGCCCTTCTGTTTCTCGTTCGACGACTAGTACCACGCTGACAACTTGATGTGTTGCCGCGATATATAACAACATCGGTTTGCCCGGGTTGGGCGCGGCCAGGATTGGATTTGTTGCCAATACGGCCTTAATTTCTTCGAGTCCGGCCGTGGCAGCATCCGTCCATTCAAAATGTTTGGTGCGCCGGAGGAGGCGATAGAGGGGCAGTGCCTTTTCTCCCAAACGGGAGATGAAGCGGCTTAGGGCCACCATGCATCCAGTTAGTTTTTGTATTTGCTTGAGGTATTTTGGGATATCCAATTGTGACAGAGATCGGATCTTTGCTGGGTTTGCTTCAATTCCTCTACCGGATATAATGAAGCCCAAGAGCTTTCTGGCTGGTACGCCGAAAACACATTTTTCCGGGTTGAGCTTAATGTCATATGCTCGGAGGTTGTCGAATGTCACCCTCAAGTCGTCTACTAGAGTTTCGACGTGTTTGGTCTTGACGACCACATCGTCTACGTATGCCTCGACTGTTTTGCCTATCTGGGTGGCCAGACATGTCTGAATCAAGCGCTGATATGTTGCACCGGCGTTTTTTAGTCCGAAGGGCATTGTGTTGAAGCAGAATGGTCCGTATGGAGTAATAAATGCCGTTGCGGCCTGGTCCTTTTCCGCCATCTTGATTTGATGTTATCCGGAGTATGCGTCGAGGAAGCACAATGAATCGTGCCCTGCGGTAGCATCGATGATTTGGTCGATGCGAGGGAGAGGGAAAGGGTCCTTCAGACAGGCCTTGTTAAGGTCTTTGAAATCAACACAAATGCGCTAGGATTTGTCCTATTTTGGTACCATTTCCAGGTTGGCTAGCCAGTCCGGATGTTTATATCTCTGATGAATCCGGCTTCTAAGAGTTTGGCTTGCTCCTCTCCCATTGCCTGTCTTTTGGGTTCGGATAATCGCCGAAGAGCCTGTTTGACTGGCTTGAATCCTTTTAGGATGTTTAGGCTGTGTTCTGCCAGCCTGCGTGGGATTCCTGGCATGCCTGAAGGGTGCCAGGCAAAAATGTCCCAATTTTCCCGAAGGAATTCTCTTAGTGCGGCTTCTACATCAGGATTTAATTGTGCCCCGATGGAGGCCGTCTTTGTGGGGTCCGTTGGATGGACCTGGAATTTGACTACTTTGTCCGCTGGTTTAAAGGAGGTGGACTTGGACCTCTTATCGAGTATCACATTGTCCCTATCCACCGTGGAACGCAGTGCAGTAAGTTCCTCTGCCGCTAGGGCTTCGGATAATGCCTCTAGGGCTAGTGCGGCTGTCTTATTTTCAGCACGGAGTGCTATATCTGGATCACTGACGAGAGTGATTATTCCATTGGGCCCGGGCATTTTGAGCTTCATGTACCCGTAATGGGGTATAGCTTGGAAGATTGTGAATGCCTCTCGCCCTAACAAGGCGTGATATCCGCTACCGAATGGGGCCACTTGGAATGTGACCTCTTTGGACCTGTAGTTGTCCGGCGAGCCGAACACTACGTCTAGTGTGATTTTTCCTGTGCAGCGTACTTCTCGACTAGGGATTATTCCCCTGAAGGTTGTGCTGCTTCGCTCAACGCGGCTCTAGTCAATTTCCATTTTTTGAAGGGTTTCCTCGTAGATGAGGTTTAATCCGCTGCCGCCATCCATGAGCACCTTGGTAAGAGGAAAGCCGTCCACTATCGGATTGAGGACAACGCGGTTGGTGCTTGAGCTGTTTAGAATTTAGGTTCATCACTGGCATTGAAGGTGATAGCCGTGTCGCTCCATGGATTTGTTGTTGCTACTTGGTAGACTTCGGCGAGGCTGCGGATTGTTCGTTTCCGCATGTTATTTGATGCGAAATTCTCGAAGACTATTAGCACCGTACTGGTACTGTTGGGCTGATTTCCCTGGGCTAGAAAGCCTTCGCCACTTTTGGCCACCTGCCGTAGTATCCAACATGCTCGAAGGCTATGTGTTGGAGTGGCGCCCTCCGTACTGTGGATTTTGCAGGGTCCGTTGAGCCATCCCTCCAGTACGGTTCCATGCCCTTTAGGGGGTTTTTGCTTTTTGGTTTTTAACCCAGGTGCTTGAGTATGACGCACCCTTTTGTTCCGGACTGGGGTTGTATTCAGGGTCGGATTGTTCCAAAACATAGTTTTGGTTTTCCAGGCACTCTCCATCGCACTGTATTTTTCTGAAATGGTCGCTAGGTCGGTGAAGCGTGTAACTTCGCGACGACTTATGGCGTTCATGATTCCCTTGTCCGTGCAATTGTTGCAGAAAATTGAAATCGCGCTTTCTTCACGGCAGTCCTTTATCCTGTTCATAACCAGGAGGAATCTGGCCCAGTAATGATGTACTGTTTCATCGGGCTCTTGCCGTATTTGAGATAGATCGCTTATGTTTGGGTGGGAGGGTGGAATTAAGTTCGGAACCCCGCCCGATCTGAGGCTCAAAGGCCAAGAAGTTTCCGGATTTGGAAGCTTGGTTTGTTGGATGTTTTCCAACAAATCTGGTCTGATGCCTGACTTTAGGTTCAGTATTTGATTGACATCCGTCCCTCCGCGGGAATCCGGCATGGAGGGATCGGGAATCCGGACATAGCTGGTTTTTAACATAGAAGAAGAGTCGCCGCATTGTTCCTCTACCACAACAACGTGGTGGGTAGCCTGGGGAGAGTTAATTTCTCTCAGATCGGTTTTAAGCCCAATCTGATCGTAGTCTGTAGCGACTCCCAGGGCGGCGATGCGATCCAAGAGCTCGTTTACGGAGGAGAGCTCAATCGGTTCTAGCTGCTCGACTAATTCCGAGCTGACGTAAAGATCGCTTTTGATGACCCGAGAGGTCATCGTCGGAGCGGTGGCCGAACAGGCGGTCATAAGAAAACCACCTAGCCGGATAGTTTGGCCGGCGGCCAAAGCTCCCTTGACGACGGCGCCGTCTTTAAAGACGGGAAAAGGCATCCTTCCTGATTGCGACGGCACAGAGGAACTCTCAATGAAAGCACCAATGTCGGTGTCAAAACCGGCGGATCTCGGGTAGGGGGTCCCGAACTGTGATTCTAGGCGGATGGTAACAGGAGACAAGGGACACGATGTTTTACCCATGTCCGGGCCCTCTTTATGGAGGTAAAACCCTACGTCCTGCTTGATTAATATTGATGATGTGTGTTACAAGAGTAGATCTACCACGAGATCAAGGAGGCTAAACCCTAGAAGCTAGCCTATGGTATGATTGTTGTTCGTCCTACGGACTAAAGCCATCCGGTTTATATAGACACCGGAGAGGGCTAGGGTTACACAGAGTCGGTTACAATGGTAGGAGATCTACATATCCGTATCGCCAAGCTTGCCCTCCACGCCAAGGAAAGTCCCATCCGGACACGGGACGAAGTCTTCAATCTTGTATCTTCATAGTGTTGGAGTCCGGCCGATGATGGTAGTTCGGCTATCCGGACAACCCCTAGTCCAGGACTCCCTCACCCTGGCTATGCTTCCCTCTGGACGTGCATGTTGCGAACGTATCCTTTGATGACACCATTCATCCTTTCGAATGGCATCATGCTGTGCAGGAACGTCGGCCCGAATTGGATGATATCCTCCATGATATGGACCAGCAAATGCACCATAACGTCGAAGAATGCGGGCGGGAAGTACATCTCAAGCTCGCATAGTATCACCACGCTCTCTTCCTGTAGCCTTCTGAGTTGCCTCACGCCAACCGACTTCCGAGAGATGACGTCAGAAAAGTTGCATAGGCCAAATAGCATTTCACGGACGTGCGCGTCCATGATCCCACGGATTGCAACTGGAAGTATCTGCGTCATCAACACGTGACAGTCGTGAGACTTCATCCCGCTGAAATTCTGCTTCGCTGGGTCTAGGTATCTGCTTATCTTCCCCGCGTAACCGTAAGGAAGTTTTACTCCTACGAGGCAGGTGAAAAACTGATCATTCTCCTCCTGACTTAGAGTAAAGCACGCGGGAGGGTAGTCATTTCCGGTCTTCTTGGTCTTTTTCCCTTTGCGATGACTTTCTGTGTCCTACTTCGCCTCATCATCATCATCATCATTAGCGTGAAGCTCCTCCCTGATGCCCATTGATTTCAAGTTTGCCCTTGCTTTCGGCCCATCTTTGGTCCTCTCTGGCATGTTGAGCAGGGTACCAAGCAGACTCTCGCACACGTTCTTCGTGATATGCATGACATCAAGGCTGTGAGGCACACGGTGGATCTTCTAGTACGGCAAGTCCCAAAAATTAGACCTCATTTTCCACACCTTCAGCAGCGGCTTTGGTGCCTTTCGCTTCTTTCCCGGCAGTGGGCAATCTTTCGAATTTTTCAATAGCTCATCTATTTCCTCGCCGCTCCTCATACGCGAGCGTCTTCGGGGTTTGGTTTCACCATCGAACAGATCCTTGCGTTTCCTCCATAGGTCATCGTCGTGAAGCCACCTTCGATGTCCCATGAAAATGGTTTTCAAAGACCCGGGATCTCTATCTAGCTGGCGATACGTTGTGTCATCCATGCACCTGACGCATCCAGAAAATCCGTGGACCACCTGCCCCGCGAGATATCCGTAACCGAGATAGTCATGCACTGTCGTGAGCAGTGCGGCTCTCATAGGGAAATATTCTTTCTCTGCGGCATCCCACGTATTGGCTGTCTTTTTCCACAGCGTGTCTAGCTCCTGTTTCAGCAGCCCCAGATACAGATTGATGTTGTTCCCTAGTTGTTTCGGCCCTTCAATTAGCATACTCATGTGAATGTACTTCCTCTTCATGCACAACTAGGGGGGAAGGTTGTAAATCCACACATACACAGGCCAGGTGCTATGTGTGCTTCTCTGGCTGCCAAACGGATTGACTCCATCGGTCCTCGCACCCAGCACGATGTTCCTTGGATCCTTCCCAAATTCTAGGTGTTCGAAGTTCAACGCTTGCCACTGGCTCGCATCCTTAGGGTGACTCAGCAGCTTGTCTTTTTTATTTATCTCTGGATCATTTGCGTCATCTTATCGCTTCTTCTCCACCCTATCTGCGTGCCAACGTAGGTGCTTTGCTACCTTAGGGTCCACGCAATACCGCTGCAGATGAGGAGTGATTGAAAAGTACCACACCACTTTTCGAGGAGCTTTCTTCCTCTTCTTGTATCGAGTGACACCGCACACTGGACATATGGTAGACTCCGCGTGCTCGTCCCGATAAATGATGCAATTGTTCACGCACACATGGTAATTCACGTGCGGTAAATCCAGAGGACACACAATTTTCTTCACCTCCTCGAAACTGGTCGGGCACTTGTTCCCCTTGGGAAGACGTTCGTGCCAGAATGACATGTTCTTGTTGAAGCATGCGTCGGTCATTTTGTGTTTTACCTTCATCTCCAGAGCCATGAGCGTTACTTTCAGGCGGGTATCCTCGGGCCTGCAGCCTTCATACAATGGAGTAACCGCGTCTATCTCCAGTTGATCCAGCTTGGCTTTCTCTCGGGCGGCAGCTCTTGCGTTATCCATCTTCTTGAGAAGTAGCTCTTGAATATGAGTGTCCTGCACCCAGCCCATCGATGGTCCATTGTCGTCTACTCCGCCGGCATCTTCATGATCATGCCCTTCGTCTGCTCCGGCATTTTCCTCATCATCATGTACGGCATCTTCTACATGATGACTCTGTATCGCATCACTGTCGTGATCATGTCTTGGAGATTCTTTGTCTTCTCGCCCGCCCGAGCCGCGGTGGTTGTCTTGCTGCCCTTCCTCATTTCTCGCCCGCCCCCCATGGACGACTTCATAGTCATCTTCATCACCTTGCCACTGATATCCATCCATGAAACCACGCAAGAGCAGGTGGTCCCGCACCTGCCCGGAATCCGGATCCACAATAAGGCTCTTCAGCTTGCATCTTCGACACGGACATCTTATCTCTGTCTTGTTCTTTTGAAGCATCTCGGCCTTCGCGGAGCTCAAAAACCTACGATGCCTTCAGTCATCGTGCGGACCATGGTCGCCTGCGTGGTAGAGCAAAAGGATATTTTAGAACCAAGAAAAAAGTTGGCATGACTTTCCCTAAAAATAGGACCAAAAAGAATGCATAGTGCCAAAATTCTCGCCGAAACGGAAATGAATCAACATTCCGGCAAAATATTGGCAACTATCACATTTCAAATACCGGTACCTGCAAACACAAACATATATGCAACACCACAAACATAAATAGATCTAGCTAGGCCATAAAAAGGGCATGTGCACGTTGTTGGAGGGAGAACAACATAAAGATAGCCTCCCCCTTACTTACCTATCAAAAAAGGTAATTTAACCACTTAATTTGGATGAATGTATGGTGCAAATGAGGTGAGGAGGAGGAGGCAGCGGAGACAAGCTTGGAGGAGGAGGTGGAGAGAATGAAGTGGGGAAAGTGAGTGGGTAGGTGTGGCTGTCCAAAATATCTAGCTGGTCCCAAGTTACTAATGGCGCACCTACTGGTGGTGCACCATTACTAGTTTTGCAAAAAAAATAAAAAAAAATATACTAATGGCGCACCAGGGCACAGTGTGCCATTACTAGTTTAAAGTAGTAATGGTGCACTATTCCCTGGTGCGCCATTAGTAGTTTTGCAAAAAAAATAGTAGTGGCACACTGTGTGGCTGGTGCGCCATTACTAGTTACAGCTAGTAATGGTGCACTGTGCCATGGTGCGCCATTAGTATGTTTAGAAAAAAAGTTTTTGTTACTAGTGGCGCACCATGTGTCTGGTGCGCCATTAGTGTCTTTCACACTAATGGCGCACCAGCACATGGTGTGCCATTACTATATAGTAGTGGCGCACCATATGTCCGGTGCGCCATTAGTGGCCATTTCATCTATAGCCCTTTTCCTAGTAGTGGAGAGTTGGTCGCTGTTCGCGAGGTACTAAAATCTTTAAATATTTTTTCCGCTTAAGGCGAGGAATCGGCCTTGCCTGATTTAGGCGTGTATAACGCCCCAGTTCGGCTTTGCGAATACTAGGAGCTTCGCCGAAATTTAAAATTATAGACTTCTATGGCCAAGTGAGAGTTATAAAGCCGAATAGTCTGATTGTCTGGTTCGCTGCGCTAAACACCTCCTTAAAGGACCAAAAAATTGGAAAAAGAGTGTTTAGGTTTTCCACGAACAACCATTACTAGTTACAAGGGGGCGGAAGCCAATGACTGGCCTACTTTCAGATTTTAATAAACGGACGCAGAGAAGGTAATATTTTAAATCAAACAATGTGTTATATAGCACAATCAAACTCGTCCTCATATTACAGTGACGACATGAGTACATTTACTCAAAAATAATGTTCTTAGGACATTCATTCGGCACAAGCCGAGCGCCTTTCATAACGCCATTATAATACATTTCGGGGTAGCGATGCTCCTTGCCCTTCGGGGGTCCATCCTTCACGAGCTTCTCAGCATCCTGTTTCGCCCAATGCATCTTCGTGCGGGCAAAGGCCCGTCGGGCACCCTCAATACATACAGACTGCTTGATAACTTCTAGCTGTGGACAGGCATGCACTGATACGTCTCCGTCGTATCTATAATTTTGGATTGTTTCATGCCAATATTCTTCAACTTTCATATACTTTTGGTAACTTTTTATACTATTTTTGGGACTAACATATTGATCCAGTGCCCAGTGCCAGTTCCTATTTGTTGCATGTTTTATGTTTCGTAGAAAATCAATATCAAACGGAGTCCAAACGGGATAAAAACGGACGGAGAATTATTTTGGAGTATTTGGGATTTTTCAGAGGAAGAATCAACGCGAAACGGTGCCCAAGGTGGCCCCCAGATAGGGGGGCGTGCCCCAGGGAGGCAGGCGCGCCCTGGACTTTCGTGGGCCACCCGTAAGGCGGTTGATGCCCTTCCTTTGCTGCAGGAAAGCTAATTTTACAAGAAAAATCTGGGCGAAAGATTCACCCCAATCGGCGTTACGGATCTCCAGATATAAAGGAAACGGTGAAGGGCTAGAATCGGAGAACGCAGAAACAGAGAGATAGATCCAATCTCGGAGGGGCTCTCGCCCCTCCCAAGCCATGGGAGCCAAGGACCAGAGGGGAAACCCTTCTACCATCTAGGGAGGAGGTCAAGGAAGAAGAAGAATAAGGGGGCCTCTCTCCCCCTTGCTTCCGGTGGCGCCGGAGCGCTGCCGGGGGCCATCATCATCACCGCGATCTTCACCAACTCCACCGTCATCTTCACCAACATCTCCATCACCTTCCCCCATCTATATCCAGCGGTCCACTCTCCTGCAACCCGCTGTACCCTCTACTTGAACATGGTGCTTTATGCTTCATATTATTTTCCAATGATGTGTTGCCATCCTATGATGTCTGAGTAGATTTTCGTTGTCCTACTGGTGATTGATGAATTGCTATGATTGGTTTAATTTGCTTGTGGTTATGTTGCTGTCCTATTTTGCCCTCCGTGTCGCCCAAGCGTGAGGGAGTACCGCTGTAGGGTGTTGCAATACATTCATGATTCGCTTATAGTGGGTTGCTAGAGTGACAGAAGCTTAAACACGAGTAAGGGGATTGTTGCGTATGGGCTTGAAGGGTGGACCAATATATCTTAATGCTATGGTTGGGTTTTACCTTAATGAACGTTAGTAGTTGCGGACTGCTTGCTAATAGTTCCAATCATAAGTGCATAGAATTCCAAGTCAGGGATGACATGTTAGCAGTGGCCTCTCCCACATAAAACTTGCTATCGGTCTAGTAACGTAGTCAATTGCTTAGGGACACTTTCATAACTCCTACCACCAGTTTTCCACACTCGCTTTATTTACCTTTTTTGCATCTTTATCTAAACAGCCCCTAGCTTTTATTTACATGCTCTTTATTATCTTGCAAAGCTATCCAACAACACCTACAAAGTACTTCTATTTCATACTTGTTCTAGGTAAAGCGAACGTCAAGCATGCGTAGAGTCGTATCAGTGGCCGATAGAACTTGAGAGAGTATTTGTTCTACCTTTAGCTCCTCGTTGGGTTCGACACTCTTACTTATCGAAAGAGGCTACAACTATCCCGTATACTTGCGGGTTATCAAGACCTTTTTCTGGCGCCGTTGCCGGGGAGTCATAGCGTGGGGTGAATATTCTCGTGTGTGCTTGTTTTCTTTATCACTAAGTAATTTTTATTTGATGTTCTTAGTTTTTTTCTATCTTTTGTTATGGGTAGGAAACGTAAAATACCAAAAAAATTAGTTGTACCTACTGCACCAATGGTTGAAGAACCACTCAAAATCTATCACACTATTGAAGATTTTTACTTGGATCATCTTTGATCCCTTTGTGCTCATGCTGAAACCCCAACTAGCTTAGTTGAGGGCAAATATTTAGATGAGCATGCTTGTTATGTGCTACACCGTATATCGGAAAAAGGGAAACTATTATGGGATCAAATTCAACGTTTGCAATGCTATGCTTGGACTTTATGTGAATTATATGATGTTACTTGTTGTTCTGAAAACCCTAAGAAACATCTTCCCTACAAATGCTTGTTTAGTGATAATGGAATCGTATCTTCATATGCTAAGGGTGTTTATAATTACTATGATGTTCAACAAATTGAAGAATTTGTTGCTTTTAAGGGTGCTTATGAAATTGCTTCTTTGATTGAAAAGTATGATGCTACTCTTTACAAATCTGCAAGTTTTGGCATACTTGAATATTGTTATGATAATTATGCTTATAAATCCTATGTTAAACTATATATTGAGGCCTACCCCGCTGTCCAAGAAGAGACTAATATTTTGCAGGAAGCTATGGAAGAAAAAATTGATGAAACTGTGAGCTCATTGGATGAAAAAGATGATGAGGAGAGCGAAGAACAAAATGAGGAAGAGCGGATTGATCACCCGTGCCCACCTTCTAATGAATGTAACTCTTCAACTCATACATTGTTGAATTCCCATTCGTGCTTACCAAAGGATGATTGCTATGATAATTGCTATGATCCCTTGAATTTGTTTGAAATATCCCTTTTTGATGATGCTTGCTATGCTTGTGGCCAAGATGCCAATATGAATTATGCTTATGGAGGTGAACTTGCTATAGTTCCTTATGTTAAACATGAAATTGTTGCTATTGCACCCACGCATGATAGTCCTATTATCTTTTTGAATTCTCCAAACTACACTGTATTGGAGAAGTTTGTGCTTATTAAGGATTATATTGATGGGTTGCCTTTTTCCATTGCACATGATGATTTTGATGAATGCAATATGCATGTGCTTGCTGCTCCTACTTGCAATTATTATGAGAGAGGAACTATTTCTCCACCTCTCTATGTTTCCCATACTATGAAATTGCAAGAAACTGCTTATACTATGCGTTGGCCTTTATTATGTGTGCATGAATTGTTCTTTTATGACATGCCGATGCATAGGAAGAGAGTTAGACTTCGTTGTTTCTTGATATATAATACTTTGTGCTCACTACTAAATTACAAATCATTGTTAATTAAAATTTGCTTTGATATACCTTGGGATCCGGGTGGATCCATTACTTGAGCACTATATGCCTAGCTTAATGGCTTTAAAGAAAGCGCTGCTAGGGAGACAACCCGGAAGTTTTAGAGAGTCATTTATTTCTGTTATGTGCTTTTATATAGTTTTAAAACAAAAAATAAAGATGGGAACCTAAAAACTTTTCAAAAAGGAAAGTGAAAGTAAGAAAGACAAGCATTGTTGAAGTGGGAGAGCTCCTTGAACTTTGTTCATGCTCACGGTAACTTTGTGAATCTTGATTACAGAAACTTTTCATCAAAAATAATTATCCCCTTGTATAATTCCATTGTATTATAAAAACAATGTGCCAAGGTTTGCCTTTAGGATGTTTACAATGCTTGTTGTTTTGTACGATGCAGGACAGAAACTTTAGCTATAGTGTGAGATTTTACATTTTTAAATGGAACGTCAAATGGTTCTGATTACTTTTGCAATGTCTTGCCATCCAACTTGTTAATTTTTCCTAATTTTGGTAGAATTGTTGGGGTACCATAAGTATGGTGGATGTTCAGATTGCTACAGACTGTTCTGTTTTTGACAGATTCTGTTTTTAATGCAAAGTTGGCTTGTTTTGATGAAACTATCAATTTATATCAGTGGATTAAGCCATGAAAAAGTTATATTACAGTAGACACAATGCAAAAACAAAATATGAATTGGTTTTCAACAGTACTTAGAGTGGTGATTTGCTTTATTATACTAACGGATCTTTCCGAGTTTTCTGTTGAAGTTTTGTGTGGATGAAGTGTTTAATCGAGGAGGTTTCGGTATGAGGAAAAGGAAGAGAGGCAAGAGATCAAGCTTGGGGATGCCCAAGGCACCCCAAGTAAATATTCAAGGAGACTCAAGCGTCTAAGCTTGGGGATGCCCCGGAAGGCATCCCCTCTTTCTTCAACAAGTATCGGTATGTTTTCGTATTCGTTTCGTTTATGCATTATGTGCAAGTCTTGGAGCGTCTTTTGCATTTAGTTTTCACTTTTCTTTTATGCACCATGCTGGTATGAGATAGTCCTTGGTTGATTTATAGAATTTCTCATTGTACTTCACTTAAATCTTTTGAGTATGGCTTTATAGAATGCTTCATGTGCTTCACTTATATCATTTGAAGTTTGGATTGCCTGTTTCTCTTCACATAGAAAACCGCCATTTGTAGAATGCTCTTTTGCTTCACTTATATTTTTTAGAGCGTGGGCATATCTTTTGTAGAAATAATTAAAATCTCTTGCTTCACTTATATCTATTTAGAGAGATGATAGGTATTGGTCATTCACATGGTTAGTCATAAAATCCTACATAAGACTTGTAGATCACTGAATATGATATGTTTGATTCCTTGCAATAGTTTTGCGATATAAAGGTGGTGATATTAGAGTCGTGCTAGTTGAGTAATTGTGAAATTGAGAAATACTTGTGTTGAGGTTTGCATGTCCCGTAGCATGCACGTATGGTGAACCGTTATGTAAAGAAGTTGGAGCATGAGGTGCTTGTTGATTGTCTTCCTTATGAGTGGCAGTCGGGGACGAGCGATGGTCTTTTCCTACCAATCTATCCCCCTAGGGGCATGCGTAGTAGTACTTTGCTTCAAGGGATAAGTAGGCTTTTGCAATAAGTATATGAATTCTTTATGACTAATGTGAGTCCATGGATTATGCGCACTTTTACCTTTCCATCATTGCTAGCCTCTCTGGTACCATGCATTGCCCTTTCTCACCTCCAGAGTCGGTGCAAACTTCGCCGGTGCATCCAAAACCCATGATATGATACGCTCTATCACACATAAGCCTCATTATATCTTCCTCAAAACAGCCACCATATCTACCTATTATGGCATATCCATAGCCATTCCTAGATATATTGCCATGCAACTTCCATCATCATCATATACATGACTTGAGCATTTATTTTCATATTGCTTTGCATGATCGTAAGATAGCTAGCATGATGTTTTCATGGCTTGTCCATTTTTTGATGTCATTGCTACGCTAGATCATTGCACATCCCGGTACACTGCGGAAGCATTCATATAGAGTCATAGTTGTAATATTGAGTTGTAAGTAAATAAAAGTGTGATGATCATCACTATTAGAGCATTGCCCCAGTGAGGAAAGGATGATGGAGACTATGATTCCCTCACAAGTCGGGATGAGACTCCGGACTTTATGAAAAATAAAAGAGGGCAAAGAAGCCCAAATAAAAAAAGAGGCCAAAGAAGCCCACCAAAAAGAAAGAAATAATATAAAAAATAAAAAAATGAGAGAAAAAGAGAGAAGGGGCAATGTTACTATCCTTTTACCACACTTGTGCTTCAGAGTATCACCATGTTCTTCATAGAGAGAGCCTCCTATGCTTTCACTTTCATATACTAGTGGGAATTTTCATTATAGAAATTGGCTTGTATATTCCGATGATGGGCTTCCTCAAACGCCCGAGGTCTTCATGAGCAAGCAAGTTGGATGCACACCCACTTAGTTTCCAGTTTGAGCTTTCATACACTTATAGCTCTTAGTGCATCCGTTGCATGGCAATCCCTACTCACTCACATTGATGTCTATAGATGGGCATCTCCATAGCCCGTTGATACGCCTAGTTGATGTGAGACTATCTTCTCCCTCTTTTTGTTCTCACAACCACCACCATATACCACCATAGTGCTATGTCCATGGCTTGTGCTCATGTATTGCATAAGAGTTGAAAAAGCTGAAGCGCGTTAAAAAGTATGAACCAATTGCTCGGCTTGTCATCGGGGTTGTGCATGATGGGAGCATTTTGTGTGACGAAGATGGAGCATAGCCAGACTATATGATTTTGTAGGGATGAGCTTTCTTTGGCTATGTTATTTCGATAAGACATAATTGCTTGGTTGGTATGCTTGAAGTATTATTGTTTTTATGTCAAATGATAGACTATTGCTTTGAATCACTCGTATCTTAATATTCATGCCATGATTAGACATATGATCAAGATTATGCTAGGTAGCATTCCACATCAAAAGTTATCTTTTTTATCATTTACCTACTCGAGGACGAGCAGGAATTAAGCTTGGGGATGCTGATACGTCTCCGTCGTATCTATAATTTTTGATTGTTCCATGCCAATATTCTTCAACTTTCATATAATTTTGGCAACTTTTTATACTATTTTTAGGACTAACATATTGATCCAGTGCCTAGTGCCAGTTCCTCTTTGTTGCATGTTTTATGTTTTGTAGAAAACCAATATCAAACAGAGTCCAAATGGTATAAAAATAGACGGAGAATTATTTTGGAATATTTGAGATTTTTCGGAGGAAGAATCAACACGAAAAAGTGTCCGAGGTGGCCACGAGATTGGGGGCGTGCCCCAGGGAGGCAGGCGCGCCCTGGCCTCTCGTGGGCCACCCGTAAGGCGGTTGATGCCCTTTTTTGCCGCAAGAAAGCTAATTTTACAAGAAAAATCTGGGCGAAAGATTCACCCCAATCGGAGTTACGGATCTCCAGATATAAAGGAAACGGTGAAGGGGTAGAATCGGAGAACGCAGAAACAGAGAGATATATCCAATCTCGAAGGGGCTCTCGCCCCTCCCAAGCCATGGGAGCCAAGGACCAGAGGGTAAAGCCTTCTCCCATCTAGGGAGGATGTCAAGGAAGAATAAGAAGAAGGGGGCCTCTCCCCCCCTTGCTTTCGGTGCCGCCGGAGCACTGCCGGGGGCCATCATCATCACCGCGATCTTCACCAACACCGTCGTCATCTTCACCAACATCTCCATGACCTTCCCCCATCTATATCCAGCGATCCACTCTCCTGCAACCCTCTGTACTCTCTACTTGAACATGGTGCTTTATGCTTCATATTATTTTCCAATGATGTGTTACCATCCTATGATGTCTGAGTATATTTTCGTTGTCCTACTGGTGATTGATGAATTGCTATGATTGGTTTAATTTGTTTGTGGTTATGTTGTTGTCCTATTGTGCCCTCCGTGTCGCGCAAGCGTGAGGGAGTACCACTGTAGGGTGTTGCAATACATTCATGATTCGCTTATAGTGGGTTGCTAGAGTGACAGAAGCTTAAACACGAGTAAGGGGATTGTTGCGTATGGGATTGAAGGGTGGACCAATATATCTTAATGCTATGGTTGGGTTTTACCTTAATGAACGTTAGTAGTTGCGGACTGCTTACTAATAGTTCCAATCATAAGTGCATAGAATTCCAAGTCAGGGATGGCATGTTAGCAGTGGCCTCTCCCACATAAAACTTGCTATCGGTCTAGTAACGTAGTCAATTGCTTAGGGACACTTTCATAACTCCTACCACCACTTTTCCACACTCGCTTTATTTACTGTTTTTGCATCTTTATCTAAACAGCCCCTAGCTTTTATTTACATGCTCTTTATTATCTTGCAAAGCTATCCAACAACACCAACAAAGTACTTCTAGTTTCATACTTGTTCTAGGTAAAGCGAACGTCAAGCGTGCATAGAGTCATATCAGTGGCCGATAGGACTTGACAGAGTATTTGTTCTACCTTTAGCTCCTCGTTGGGTTCGACACTCTTACTTATCAAAAGAGGCTACAACTATCCCATATACTTGTGGGTTATCATGCACCATCCGCTTCACCAGGTCAAAATAGCTGTCGGGCAGGGGCTCGCCCGGCCACATCCAGACTATGAGGTCCCTCATGGCCTGTTCGGCCGCATTATGGAGTTCGACCAGCTGCTTCAGTTGGTCACTCAGAGGCATCGGGTGTTCGTCCCCAGTATATTGGGACTAGAACAGCTTCTCCGTAGAGCTCCCCTCTTCAGCGCGATAGCACTCCGCGGCATCCAAAATGCTGTGTGGCAGATCTGCGAATGCCCCTGGAGAACTCCGGATTCCTGTAAGTAAAACAAATGACTCCTCCACATGCTTGCTTTGCATAAAGAATGCCTTACCCTCCGCTATCTCCTTGGCCGCCTGGATTTCTTGGAGGGCCTTTTGGGCTTCGGCCTTGGCGTCGGCCACGCTCTGGAGGGCCTTCGCAACCTCAGACGCTTGCGTCTTGTAGTCATGCTCCAGGGAGTCGAACTTCTTGCCGAGCTCCTAGAGCTCCTACTGTAACCCTCCCACCTGGGCATCTTGCTTCTCCCGCTCGGTGCGCTCCGTATCCGCCTTGGCTTCGGCCGCGGACAGCGCTTCCTTCAGGGCCGCCACTTCGGTCGTGGTCCCTATCAAAAGGCCATGATGCTTTTTAGCATCACCAACTTTTTATCTTCTATACGACATATGGACGGGGTTTCACTTACCTTTGTTCTCCTCAAGCCACTTCTTCACGAGGCCGAGCTCTTCTTCGGCCTGCCCCAGTTGATGCTTGAGTCCGGCAACCTCAGCCGTGTGCGCAGCGGCAGTCAGCAGCAATGCCTGTTTGATTCATATAGACAAGTATTATTAGCTTCCAGCGCTTTTTTAGTTAACCCTCCGTTTGGCTTTTCTTTCCGAACACCAACCAGAGTATCAGGGGCTACTGTCTATTGGGTGATATTTCCTCACACTTTTTTAATTCAAAGCCTGTTAGCAGGCTGGCGCAGGCTTCGGTCAATCCGCTCTTGGTGAACCGAACCTTCTCAATCACCGTACCCATAAGTGTACGGTGTTCATCCTCGATGGAAGCGCCTCGAAGCCCTTCCAACAAATTATCTGATGCCTCCGGCTGAGGCGAGGTCATCGGCATGGCCGGCTCGCCCTCCTTCGCAAGGGACTGCTTACTGGAATCCGGAACCGTTGTAGGCTCCAGCGCAGTAGCCGGCTGGTAGCCAGACTTGTTGTGGCTCCCGTCAGCATACTACCTGGGGTTCTCACCCCCCATGTGTCCGTCGCCCGAGATTTTGCGTTCGGGCATCTCTGGAACCATCGCCTCCTGCTCTGGCATCCTTCGGGACAACACCTCGGTGTCATCCACAGGTCATGGGGAGGTTGCCGTCGGGAGTGAATTCATCTCCGACTCATTCAGAGACTCCTCCGAAGAGGACTCCTCGAGATCGGACCCGGCCGGACTGCATATACGTGCTCGGCATCATTACAGACCATGAGCTCAAAGTAGCACGTAAAATATTATGGAATGCGTATACTTACGGCCTCACCCGGGGTTTGCCCCTGGGCAGCCACTCGTCGCTGAAAGCGGCGGCAGTGGAGTGATCTGGAAAGGACGCCTTTCCCTTCTTCGGTGTCCTGGCCTCCCCCGACGTGGCGGCCTTCCTTTTCTTCTCCTCCCTAGCACGGGGAGGATGCATCTCTTCATGTTTTCCCCCGTCTTCGGGGGGGGGGGGGGGGGGATCTTCCTCGTCGTTTTTGGATGACGACTCTATCATGACCTTGCACCGGGGACCTTTTCTGGTCCCCACGGCCACCTTCTTTGACCCTTCGGCCCCCTCAGTTGAGGCGCCCTTCTTCTTCCTCTCCTCCCCTTCGTGGGAGGAGTGCGCCTCATCATCTTCTGGCGAGGCGTCTGGTGCGGCCTCGCGCCGGAGACCCTTCCGAGTCCCTGCGGCCTTCTTTTCGGCCTTTTTCTCCGGCACCTTGTAAGGCGCCGGAACCAGCATCTCCGCTAGGAGTGCGCCTATTGGGACCTCAGGCAATGGAGCCGGATAGTCAATCCGCTCCACCTTCTCCACCCAATCCTGTTCGGTCAGCATAGTGACCTGAGAATCCTTCCACGAATGTACTAGGAAGAAAACATCTTGTAATAACCAGAGGACTTAACGGACTAGCGAGGCGCCTTGCGCTGAGCCCCTGGTCCTCGGAAAGGGGAAGAGGAACTTCGCCAGTCTTGAACAGCACCTTCCAGATTTCTTTGTGCGTTGTGTCGAAGAGCTCTAGCAGCATCTGGTGTTCGGCCGGGTTGAACTCCCACATATCAAATGCCTGTCTTTGAAACGGGAGAATCCGGCGAATGAGCATGACCTAGACCATGTTGACAAGCTTGATCTTCTTGTCCCTCATACTTCTGATGCAGGTCTCGAGTCCGGTCAGCTCCGTGGGTTCGCCCTAGGCCACGCCCTTCTTCTCCTAGGAAGTGAGCCGCATGGGGATTCCAGATCTGAATTTGCGGGCCGCCACCCAGTAGGCGTCGTGCGGATCAGTGATGTAGAACCACCCTGATTGCCACCCCTTTATGGTCTCCATGAAGGAGCCATCGAGCCATGTAACACTGGGCATTTTTCCCACCATGGCACCTCCGCACACCGCTTGTTGGCCGCTCACGGTCTTTGGCTTCACGCAGAAAATTTTCAACCATAGGCCGAAGTGAGGCTTGATGCGGAGGAAGGGCTCGCACATGACGATGAACACCGAGATGCTGAGGATGAAATTCGGGGCCAGATCGTGAAAATCTAGCCCGTACTAGTACATAAGCCCGTGGAAAAACGGGTGGAGTGGAAATCCTAGTCCACGGACGAAATGAGGGAGAAATACTACTCTCTCCCGAGACTTCGGAGTGGGGGTAATCAGTCCCTCTGCCGGAAGCCTGTGCGCGATACTCTCAGCCAGGTATCCGTCCTCCCGAAGCTTGGTAATGTTCTCCTCTGTGACAGAGGAGGCCATCCACTTGCCTCCCTCTCCGGACATGATGTGGTCCTACGGAGAAGGTGAGAGCTTGGGCGCTGGAGCTCAAGGGTGCGAGAATGGATGAGAAAAGGAGGAAGAAGGCGTGGGTGAAAATGGGAGATCTCCGTCCCTTTATAAAGGCGATGTAGAATGTGCGCCTCCCTGCTTGCCTCTCAAAATCTCTTATCTTCCCAAGCGCCTCGATTGATGGCGCTAGTTGGGTTACCCATACCCGTATTGATGGAGATCCCGTGATAAGGGGACACGATCTCTGCTTTGACAAGACATGCCAAAGAAACCGCCTCGCAATATGTGCGGAAGCAGGTTGTAAAAAATGGTTCGAAAATAAACCGGACCGTGGCGTGATGTCACTTTTCGAAGAGTTGTCAGCAAATTAGGTTCGTGGGTTATTATTCTCTCTACGATGGTATATGGAATTTGACCTTGCAGCGCCGAAAACGGTCCTTGTGTTCAGAATTTATCTTGGAGTATTTAGAGATGGAACTCGCCTCGCAATGCTGAAGACAATCTATGCGCCGGACTCATCGTCATTGAAGCCTGGTTCAGGGGCTACTGAGGGAGTCCTGGATAAGGGGGTATCCGGACAGCCAGACTATATACTTTGGCCGGACTCTTGGACTATGAAGATACAAGATAGAAGACTTCGTCCCATGTCCGGATGGGACTCTCCTTGGCGTGGAAGGCAAGCTTGGCGATTCAGATGTAGATCTCCTCCTCTGTAGACTGACTCTGTGTAACCCTAGCCCCCTCCGGTGTCTATATAAACCGGAGGGTTTAGTCCGTAGGGAACAACAATCATACCATAGGCTAGCTTCTAGGGTTTAGCCTCTCTGATCTCGTGGTAGATCAACTCTTGTAATATTCATATCATCAAGATCAATCGAGCAGGAAGTAGGGTATTACCTCCATCGAGAGGGCCCAAACCTGGGTAAACATCGTGTCCCCAGCCTCCTGTTACCATTAGCCTTAGACGCACAGTTCGGGACCCCCTACCCGAGATCCGCCGGTTTTGACACCGACAGTTGCCACATATATGTTTTCCATGTATCAACTATTTATGTGAACACAACTGTGGCTGTTGCCATGTTGTCTTGAGGACAATGTGGCAAATTGGTTGTACTACATACCCAAATTTTTGTGCTTTGCCACGCTGATTCGTGGCAACTGATAGGATAATGTGGCATGGCAAAGTATAGTAACTATGTATTCTTGTCAGTTTCAGCAACTATGTGTACTTGATGGCAACTAATTTGCACATCAACTGTGTCAGATGCCATATATATGCTTTTCCATGTAGTAAGTTTTTTGTCTGAACACAACATATCTATTGCCATGTTATAGGCAGTATAATGTGGCAATTTCATTGTACGGCAGACCCAGTTTCGTGTTTTTGCCATGATGACCTTTGATATCCGAACATATTTTTGTCAGTACTATGATATGGCAACTCATTTTTGATATGAGGTCAGTGTGTGCGTTGCAATTTCAGGTTGTTCAGTACATGTTTTTCATCGTTTTTTTGAATTCTTTGTTGCATTTTTAACATGGCAATTACAACCTAGCACATTTTTGGCATTCAAGACATGGCAAGTCATTTTTGTATGAGGAGAAGGTGTGAGCTACCACATCTTATGTTTGTGCAGTGGGAGATTTGTGGCTTTCTTTCGTAATATATTGTGCTAACATGGCAACTTCAACATTTTTGTTTTTAAGTGCATTACGATCTATTTCACTTTTTAAAATGAAACCAACGTGCTTAATTTCCACATTTATGTTTTCGACAATAATAGAGGGGGGGTTGCGTGTGTGTTCATGTGATGTTTGCATTCACTAGTTGCCATTTTCAATTGAGCCCATGTGGCAAGTACATTATGTTAGGTGGCAACTTCTTACTTCCTACATTTTCATTTCCACCCTGACAATTTGGTCTGTTCTTACCTGAGCAGAATGGCTCGCGGTGATCATTAAAACGAGGATGATGATTTCTTAGATCCACCACAGCATAATTGGGCAACTAAACGGACAAAAGACGGCGATGAGGTAACTGTCCACACACCCTCCTCCTCCTGCACATGTTATTGGTTGCCACCTCGATCTTGCAGTCGTCTGTTATGAACTACAACTTCATGACAGTGAAAACATGGCAACAAATGATCATTTGTCTCTTTTTGTAGAAGAAGAAACGTACTCGCAACAGGGCCTCTCAGGAACGATTTACTCCATTGACTGATAGATTTACCGACGATCAGAAGGGAGCTGCTACTGAGATGGGTATGCAAGCTTTGATGGATGTCCGGTGCATGAATCTAGTCAACCATGTATGCGACTGGCTTGGTGATATCTATGACCCTGCCTCAAGGTAATTTGTGATTCCGGGACATGGAAGACTACCGTTGGATGAGGAATCCGTGTTCTGCACTCTGGGTGTGCCACATGGAGAGATCAAAGTCCCGTATGAGGTCAATAATAAGATTGAGGAAACGTTGTTCCCCTGTTTGTTTCCTGGGTTGTAATCCATGCCGAACACGACTTTCCTGGCAGATTCGCTGCAGGCCATGACAACCCGCGAGGTTTTTAAGATGAAACTACTCATGTACCTCATCTCATCTATTTTCGCGTCGACCCCTTCTCTTCGCCCAAGCAACAAATGCTTCCCCATCCTAGTGAATGATCTATCTTTACTCCATTATTTTCCTTCAATCTTTTGGCTCCGATGCCATGTGCAAGCTAGTCACTGGATAGTTTTTTGATGTTTTTTTGCATTTGATTTCTGATGCGGCAACTCGTTGTCCTGAAAATTGTGCGGTGCTGGCGAAACTGAAAGATGTGAAGAACATGAATTGGTGTAAGTTCATTGCCAACTTCCTGCATGGCGCATTCTCAAGCAAGATGTACCAGAAGGGTTGTCGACTTCATTTAATGGTATTTTTTTACCAGTCCTTTATGTCAACACTCTTTTTATCACCTTTATTCATGCATGGCGACTGCCATCATGATAATATGGCAACTGCCTTCATGAATATATGGCAACTGCCATCATGAATATATGGCAAGTGCCATCATGACAATATGGCAACTGCCATCATACTATGATGGCAACTAGCACATCCATATGGCAACTAGCACAAACAGATGGCAATTTCTTGTTTTCTCTTTTTCATGCACCTCAACTTGCTGATTGTATGACCATACATTAGCCTGTTTTTTCTTTTTGCAAAATACCATGATGGCAACTGATATTTCTTTCTTTTTAAAATTGTTTTACATCAGCTCATGTACGTCGACTGTCTGGATCTATCCACTGTGGATTTTATTGGGACAGGAGGCCCGCCGCCTACGCACAAGTTTGTTGTTTCTGCGTGGACGTACGACGCTGTCAAGGCTGTGCTTGCAGCAGACAGGGTAACTGATACCAAATATGGAAAACTGCAGGTTAGTTCTTGTTTCTTTCTCTACATGACATTCTTACATTTTTTGCGGCATAACATATGAAAAAATCGTCATGTGGCAACTGTTTTGTGGTTAACAAGAGATGACTACCTTTGTTAGCCATGGTGGTCTGCGCATGGCTTACATGTCTCACTCCACATGGCAACTCTGTCATCCGTACTGAAACTTATATTCTCGTCTTCTTTTTTTCTTTTTTTTGCAATACATGAACTGTTAGTCAGTGTTAATCATTCTCTCTCACACACACATCCTAGCTATTTTTTTGGTTATTTCCAGCTGATGGCCAAGCATGCTATAGACTACAACGTGTTTTGGGGGCCTCAAAACTTTGGAAAGTGGATGGACGTGCACTCAGCTCCGTCTTGCCCTACTGAGGTAATCAAAGATATATACATATGGCTGCCTTGGATTTTTTTTATCTCGTGCAAGTGAGTGTAATATGGTTGGTTATTGCTGCTTCTTTGTTTCGTTCACAGGCGAGGGCTCCTGTTGAGCATCTAATTGGGCAACTTGCATCCGCAATGACCGGCTTGCTCGGGAAGTTGGTTGAGGGTTGGACGTCCCTTAACGGCTCTGACAGCAACGCGGTCGCGAGGCAGTTCACTCGGCCAACTGGTTGCCATGGCCGGTACGACTACAACAGTTCCCAAGAGCCTGCTGACACACAAGATGAACTAGATGGAGACGCTGGTCTCAACCAGGAGGACAAAGATGACATGGAGAACGTGCAATACGATAGCGATGATGACGAACTTGTTGAAGTTCGTGCAGGTGGTAAGAAGGGCAAGGATGCACCAGATGTCCCCCCACCAGACAAAGTCAAGGAACATACGGCTGCGAGAGGCGAGTGGGTGTTGCCCTCAAAGAGGGGGAGGGCTCCAGAGGATGATGGGCAGGGTTCCCTTAGCAAGAGGTCTAGGACCGATCCCGTAGCTGCTAGGAGGAGGTTCGACCTTTTTTTAGTGTATTGTGTTTGTTTTTGCTAAGTGCGACAATGAGATTGCTATCTGACAATTGCCACCTTTTTTTGCCTCCATCTTACACGTGTAGTGAGGTGACAGCTCGTGGACGGGTAGTTACGAATAAACAGGCACCAATGCCTACCCGTGCTTCTGCTCGTTTGAACAAAGGTGCCCCCATTGCCGGTGACACCCATTCCACCAGGCCATCTCCTCGTACGACGACATCCAACACCGGGGATCCTGTCGTGTTGCCAGACTTGAGAAAGCCAGTCAAGAAGTACGTTTTCCATGTTCTCTCATTGCCATATTGCTATATATTTTTTTCAATGCATCTGTTCAGCTTGCCACATGGGTTTCTATCATCAGTCCCACATGGCAACTGCTGTTTTTAAAATGATCTCACTCCTTTTTAACTGCATGGCAACTCCTACTTATTTTTGCATGACAACTGCTATCTAGGCCAAATGGCAACTCTTTTTGTACCTGCATGGTAACTTCCATCTTTGCATTGGTCTGTGTGCTCACCACATACCTAGTTTTCAAATTGCATTCCTGGCAGATCAGACATTTTTATCGTTCTTTCAAGTTTGCTAGCATGGCAACTCTTGCTGGATTTGCATGGCAACTGCTAACTATGCCACATGGCAACTCTTATTCCACCTGCATGGCAACTACTAGCTTTTCCACCTACTTTTCATTTTTTTTTCTTACATTTCTACCATGGAAAATATTTTTTGTTTGTTCTTAATACCTTTTTCATGTGCTTTCCTTTTTGCAGGATGAAGAAGACTACTGCACACGCGGTCAAGCATATCATTAGGGACCCACTCGAGCGTCTTCATTCAAAGTTGTCAACCGGTGGCAACTCAGATGTTCATGAGGCACCAGTCGACAAAACTGTTGTTGCACCGCCAACTGCTCCCACAAACTCTGATGCAAGCGGCCGAGCATCTCCGTCGGTTGCAGATGTGCAGGCTAGAACAATAGGCATCCGTACATCGGGAGTGACGAGTCGGTATCTACTAGGACAGCTAAAATATTGCCCACTCTTCTGCCAATGAAGGATGCTGCTGTGAGCCATGCCACCCCATCAGCAAGCGTTGAAGTGGATGCTCCCGAGACCAACGTAAGCAAGGAAGATTCCCTCTCATCTGACACTAATTCCAAGCACGTGCGTGGTGCCACTCCTATGTCCACGACAGAAGTGGCTGAGGCGGCAGTTCATAATGATATGCCATCTACAGGTTAGAGTCTTAGCACAACAGCTCCAGCTCCTGGCGGTGCAGATATTGCTAAGGCCACTGTTTCGCGTGCTGGTCTTCCACCTAGGCGTCGTAGCCCCCGCAAGCAATCAACATACATATCCAACGCACCAGCTGCAGCTAGGAGCAGCAGAGATGGGTCTGGTTATGTCCCTGCGTCCACATTGTTCCCACCACCTGCCAAAAGCAATGTTATGGAGAAACCAGAAGACCGGAGTACAACTAATGCAGGTGCCAAGACGGGCACGAGTGATGAAGGTGAGCGTCTGGAGCAGACTGCGCCTTTACCCGCAGTGGAAATCCCCAGCTTAAATCCGCGCACTTCCAAGCTCCCAGTCAACATTGGTGTCCCCTACAGCCCCAACAAGAGGATTGTCAACAAATCTACGACCGTCACCGCTGACAGCACGCCCCGCCCTACGAACAAGCATGATAATTCTGCAGCGGCTGATTCTGATATGTTTGTTGATCTTTCACCATTGGATTCCGCCCAGCAAGTTGTTCGCGGTCCGGCCAGTAGGCATGAGAGGCACCCAATGGCCTTCACCCCACCGAGCTTTAGCCTTGGTGTTAGTCAAGATCAACTAGTGGTTCAAGATCCTATGACAGTTGCCTTTGCTTTTCCGGGAGGCATGCCCGCAATGATGGCGTAGCCAATGGTTGAGGGCAGGAAGGCTGTCAAGTTTGCAGAGCCGATCGTCCAAGGTACATTTCTTCTGCGTTTACCTTTTTCTTGTATACACATGTGCAGTATGACTTTTATCCCAAGAATTTTTTTTTTGTTTTTTGGTTTCTCACCTGTGATGGCAACTGCTATGTGATGACATGGCAACCAAATTTACTGCACCATCTCACCTACATTTTTGTTGCCATGCTGTAGTTTCCATTCGGGCAACCACATGCAACTGATGTTGATAAAACATGGCAACTATATTTGTTCTCACATGGCAACTACAATGCTCTACATATTGCAATTGGATTTGCTGCAGCATGTCACCTGCATTTTTGTTTCCATGCTGCATTTCTCATCCAACAAACACATGGCAACTGGAGTTGACACAACATGGCAACTGCAGTTGCTTTCACATGGCAATTACAGTGCAATACACCTGGCAACTGGATTTGCCTCCACATGGCAACTCCCTACTTTTTGTACCTACATTTCATATCATGCACCTTTTCTCTTCGCACTACATTTGTTTTGTTTTCCAGGTATCCTAAACCACATTTTGATCCTTGCAGCCACCCCTGAGGAGATTTTGCCGTCTCTTGATGAAGTTTACCATAGGATTGAGGAGGTAGCATTGCAGAGGAGGTCCACACAAGGTCAGAGGAAATCAAGTTCCAACGTGCCTGCAAATACGGTATCTGAGGATACCATTAGGAGTGTGTAAGTGCATATAGTGCCCCTTAGTGATATTGGTGTATTGAAGACTTATAGGTTAAGAGACTGATCCGTTTGTGAGTGTACACAGGTCTATAAGTCTGTGAGGAGTTTGATATTTACAGAGAAAGTCAACCCCTAAAAATGAAGTTCTTCGACTGAAGACTTTGGATTTCTGAAGACTTTCTGAAGACTTTGAAAGTGAAGAAATTGGTGTGACCTTGAAGACTTAGTAATCACTCGAGGAACATGAAGCGCGAAGACTTTTGTTTTCATAGTTTCATTTTCTCTTTCTTGAGTCATAGGAAACACCGTACTGTTAAAGGGGGTCGAGGAAATACGAAGGAGAAATTTCCATGTGATGCTCAACTCAAATCCTACACCTACCAATCGCTTCGAGTGAATCCATTGGAAATCTCGCACAGTTCAGCCATATTCTTCAGTGACAGAGACGAAGTTCTTCTGGTCTCTAAGGAATTTGTTCTGACTAAAGAGTTAGGAATTCGCTAGTGCGGATTGCCTACCAAGTGAGGAACATGATAGCCCTGAGGAATTCGAACATCAAATATTCCGACCGTTGTTGTGCTACACGCCAGCTGTCCCAAAATATCTACCCACCTAACAGTCATATCAGACAAGGGCATTTATGTCTTATCATGTCGGGCTGCTCCCTAGGCTATAAATAGCCTCCCCCTACAACCACTAGTTGGTTGGTTGCTCAGAGAGAAACTGACACTTGTTATTTGAGAGCAACCCATCCTCCGAGGACTTTGAGTGAAAATCATCAAGTGAGGAAATCCCAAAGCCAAACCTACAAAACCCCAAGTGATTGAGCATCACTGAGGAGATTGATCCTGCGTGGATCCGACGCTTTCTTCCTTTGAAGACTGTGCTTCTTCTAGACGGTTAGGCGTCAAGGTCTAGATCATCCAAGAGGAATTGCGGATCGCTGAATGACCGAGCTTGTGAAGGTTCGAAAGTCACCTGAAGACTTAACACGAGTGATTGGGCAAGGTCTGTGTGACTTTAGCTCAAGATGAATACGGTGAGGACTGTGTGTCCGGGACTAGGTGTCCTCGAGTTTACATACTCAGCCGCTCCAACCAGATGTACAACTGAGACAATAGTTGGAACTAGTCTACCAAATCATTGTCTTCACCGAGCTTACTGGTTCTATTTCCTCAACTCTTTAAATTCCTCATGTATGTTGTTGTATGCCTATTCATATCAGTTTGAAGACTTTGACTGAAGACTTTCTCAATTTCCTCAGTTCTATTTCTTTAGTCTGTTCGTCTTCTTCCTTGTGTTATCTTGTGTTTACGCTTTCTGTACTCTGTGCTTGTCTTCATTTCATCATGATGACTATGTCTGTGTTCTGTTATGTCCCTTTCTGAGTACTTATTCCGCTGCAAGTAGTTCTTCATTTGGGAATGTCCTCACCAGCAAATTCCTCAGTGAAGAATTCATAAAAATTGCCTATTCACCCCCCCTCTAGTCGATATAACGCACTTTCAATTGGTATCAGAGCAAGGTAATCCCTTGTTCTGTGTGATTTTGGTTTAACCACCTGGAGTTCTAGTTATGTCGACTGCAGGATTGAGGAACGTTTCCTGCCCCATCTTTGACGGTCATGAGTATCCTCGGTGGAAGGCCATGATGAAGAAGCGACTCATGGCTATGGATAGCAAACTGTGGACCGTCACCGAATCGGTCTTACCGATCTATGCAAGATGGCTGAGACTGATGACATTCGCAAGTACACTCTACGTAACCTCACAGTGAAGGATGTTATCTGCTCAAGTCTGTCCCGAAATCAGTTCAGGAACGTCACGCATCTCAATCACACGAAGCTAATCTGGGACCGTCTCTCTGAGGTCTATGATGGACATCGAACTCATCATGATCCTTGGTTTGAGGATTACAAGGAATCTCTCCAAGAGATGACATTCGAACCAGAATCATCATCATCCACCCCCTGCCTTATGGCAAACAGTGCTAAGGTAAGCGAATGCTACCTATCCGAGTCTTGTGATGATGAATCTGGCGATGAATTTGGACCTAGCTATGTTAAACTTGCTTCCCTTGCCACTAAACAACGAAGAGCTTTGGAAAAAGTTCAATACATGCTAAATAAGAGCGATGATATGTTGGGTGAAGAAATGGATCAGTCAAAAGCCTTGGCTGAAAGTCTTCAGGGACTCCATTCCAAGTTTGACGACCTCCAAGGTCATCATAACGCTCTCTTATCTGATCACGAGAATTTTTTCCCCATGTCTAAAGTGCATTGAACGTGAATCTGCTAATTCTTCACCTGAATGTTCAAATGCTTCAAATGTTACAAATTCTTCACCTGTCTCTGCTATCACTAATTCCTCATCTGTGGACATTGCTAGTACTACTAATGATGTAGGGCTGAGGGAATTGTACACAACAGGCATGTACAAAAGTCTCAAAGGGCATCAGATTCTTTGTGATGTGCTGAAAAAGCAGATCCACAATAGAAACCCTAGGAAAGAGGGTATTGCCTTTGAGAGGAAACTCAATGCTGATGGAACATATTGGAAGCCTGAGTAGTACCCCAAAACCTCATGGGTTGCTGCAAAAGGACCTCCAGTTGATCCATCCAACTTATCTGGCTTTACATGTGAATCTCCTCATTCTTCTGATGAGTCATTTGACTCCAACTATAAACCATTCAAAAATCAGAATGGTGAAGTATTTGCTAGATATATTGGGACTAAATGCAGGAACGGGTCCACTATGAAGAAAATCTGGGTTCCCAAAAGTTATCTTGAAAGTCTTCAGGTGAATGTCCTCATGACACCACCTGTGAAGAATAGGAACCCCAGATCCAATTCTTCATATGGATCAAATCCCTCAAGTGTATCAAAGTCCTCATATTATCATCATCGTGCTAACCCTTCTGCTTCGCAGGGTAGACCTAAGGGCTATGAATATGCGCATTATTCTTCAAATCATTATGTTCATAAGTCCTCGAAGAATTTATCTGCTTATTCATATGATTACCCTAACCACTCTTATGTGAAACGAAGCGGACTAGCCTCTATGCCACCTTTCTCATATGTTGCTCGCAGAGTGATGAATTCTTTGCCACCCCTTCAGATGTGGGTTGTGAAGAAAAAGAACTAATCTCTTATGCAGGGTCAGGTCTCCAGACGTGCTCAAAGCGTCTGAAGAATTTGCTGGAGACCTGAACAGTGCCTGAAAGGACGCAGGCTAATCATGAAGAAATGAATTTTCATTTCTCAGGTCCTCATACTGTTTTATCTGTGCTATTGCTTGATGAAATTGAACTGATGATATTGATGACATATTCTTCACTGATGAAGTATATGAGTTCGTAAGCTGCACTAATTCATCTGCAGGATGATCAGCCCAAAGCAAACGAGTGGGTCCTCGATAGTGGATGTACAAATCACATGACGGGTGACAAGAATCTCTTGATGGATGCTCCTTTATCACCGTCACATCTGAAGCATATCATCTTCGCTGACAAAGGCAAAAGTCAGGTATTGGGTCTAGGTAAGGTTGCGATCTCAAAGGATCCACATGGACAAAGTCATGCTTGTCGAGTCCTTAGGATACAACCTCATGTCTGTCTCAATGCTTTGTGATCTCGATATGGTTGTTGTCTTTGGAAGATATCATTGTGTTGTGATCATGGAAGCTAACCATTCCAAAGTCTTTGAAGGCTTTAGGAGAGGAGATCTGTATATTGTTGATTTCTCTACAGGACCACAACCAGCCGTGTGCTTACTTGCACAAGCTTCAGAAGGCTGGCTATGGCATCGACGACTTGCTCATGCTGGCATGAGGAATCTGCACACTCTTGCGAAGAAGAAGCATGACATTGGCATTGAGAATGACAATCAAGGATCACTTATGCGGAGCTTGTGAAGCTGGAAAGATGACAAAGGCCAAACATCCAGCAAAGACTGTGATGACTACCACTCGTCCATTTGAATTTCTTCACATGGATCTCTTTGGTCCAAATCATTATTCTGCTGTTTCAAATGATGCATCTCTATATGTATTTGTTATTGTTGATGACTATTCTCGTTACACATGGGTACACATTGTCACTTACAAACATGAAGTGCAGGAAGTCTTCAAACGATTTTCCTTGAGGGCTTCAACCAACTTTGGTGTGAAGATCAAGCACATCAGAACTGACAATGGGACCGAGTTCAAGAATTCCAGTCTTGATGGCTATCTTGATGAACTTGGTATCACTCATGAGTTATCTGCTCCTTATACTCCTCAGCAGAATGGCGTCGTGGAGCGCAAGAACAGAACCCTCGCTGAAATGGCTCGCACTATGCTTGATTAATATAAGACGCCTCGTCGCTTCTGGATTGAGGCAATTGATACTGCATGCCACGTCATCAACAGGGTATATCTTCACAAATTCTTCAAGAAAACTGCTTATGAACTCCTCACTGACGAAAAGCCAAATGTGAGTTATTTCAAAGTCTTCGGTGCTAAATGTTGGATTAGAGATCTTCATCACACATCTAAATTCTCACGGAAAGCACATGAAGGTTTTATGCTTGGTTATGGAAAGGACTCACACACCTACAGAGTCTTCAACAACGTTCTTCACAAAGTTGTTGATACTGTAGATGTGCGGTTCGATGAAGCTAATGGCTCGCGAAGAGAGCACCTACCTTCTGTGATAGATGAACCAGCACCTGAAGATTCTATCAAGTTCAAGGCTACTGAGGATGTCATTCCTACCGAAGAATCTGCTGAAGAGTTCATTCCTGATCGTGATGATTACCGAGCTGGCGCACCTGAAGAAAATGGTGCTGAAGAAAATGCTCCTGAAGGGAATGCTGACCAAATTCCTCAAAGACAACCCACTCATCCTCGCATTGCTAACGAAGTGCAAATTGAGAAGATCATTGATGACATTGAAGCACCAGGTCCTCTCACATGCTCAAAATCTTCACATTTATCTAACTTTTGTGGGCACTTTGCTTTTGTCTCTATTGTAGAGCCCACTAAGGTAGATGAAGCTTTTCTGGAGCCTGAGTGGATTCAGGCTATGCAAGAAGAATTACATCAGTTCGAGCTCAACAATGTCTGGGAACTGGTCAAACGTCCAGATCCTCGCAAGCACAATATCATTGGCACAAAGTGGATCTACCGCAACAAGCAAGATGAAAATGGCCTTGTGGTGAGGAATAAGGCACGGCTTGTAGCTCAAGGCTACACACAGGTTGAATGAATTGATTTCGATGATACTTTTGCACCTGTTGCTAGACTTGAGGCTATTCACATATTACTTGCTTACGCTAACCATCATGATATTATCTTACAACAAATGGATGTGAAAAGTGCATTCCTCAATGGTAAGATTGAGGAAGAAGTATATGTTTCCCAGCCCCCAGGTTTTGAAGATCCAAAGAATCCCGACAAAGTCTTCAGACTCAACAATGCCCTGTATGGCCTCAAGCAAGCCCCTCGGGCATGGTATGATACTTTGAAGGAATTCTTCATGAAGAATGGCTTCAAACCCGGTTCACTCGACCCAACTCTTTTCACTAAATCTTATGATGGTGAACTGTTTGTGTGCCAAATATATGTTGATGATATTATCTTTGGCTGTACTGACCAACGTTATAGTGATGAATTTGCCTATATGATGAGTGAAGAATATCAAATGTCTATGATGGGAGAATAGAAATTCTTTTTAGGTCTTCAAATTCGTCAACAGCGCAATGGTATATTCATATCGCAGGAGAAATACCTCAATGAAGTATTGAGGAAATTTGACATGCAAGATTGCAAAGGGGTCAAAATTCCAATGCCCGCAAATGGCCATCTAAGCACTGATGAAAATGGTCAAGACTTCGATCAAAAGGTATACCGCTCCATGATTGGTTCTTTATTGTACCTATGTGCATCTAGACCAGATATTATGTTGGGGAACGTAGTAATTTCAAAAAAAAAACCTACGCACACGGAAGATCATGGTGATGCATAACAACGAGAGGGGAGAGTAATATCCACGTACCCTCGTAGACTGTAAGCGGAAGCATTATGACAACGCGGTTGATGTAGTCGTACGTCTTCACGATCCGACCGATCCAAGTACCGAACGTACGGCACCTCCGAGTTCAGCACACATTCAGCTCGATGACGATCCCAAGACTCCGATCCAGCAAAGTGTCGGGGATGAGTTCCGTTAGAATGACGGCGTGGTGACAATAATGATGTTCTACCGGCACAGGGCTTAGCCTAAACTCCGCGACGATATGACCGAGGTGGAATATGGAGGAGGGGGCACCGCACACGGCTAAGGAACGATCACGTAGATCAACCTGTGTCTTATAGGGTGCCCCCTGCCACCGTATATAAAGGAGGGAGTGGGGAGGTGCGGCCGGCCCCCAAGGGGTGCACCTGGAGGACTCCTACTCCCACTGGGAGTAGGACTCCCCCCTCTTGCCTTGGTGGAGAAGGAAAGGGAGGAGGGGAAAGAGGAAAGGGGGGGGCGCCGCCCCCCCCCCCTCCTTGTCCTATTCAGACTAGGGGGGAGGGGGTGCGCGGCCTGCCCTGGCCGGCCCTCCTCTTCTCCCTCATGGCCCATGTAGGCGCAATAACCCCCCCCCACCCCCCCGGGGGGGGGGGGGGTCCGGTAACCCCCGGTACTCCGGAAAAATCCCGGTTTCTCCCGGAACGATTCCGATATCCAAATATAGGCTTCCAATATATCAATATTTATGTCTCGACCATTTCGAGACTCCTCGTCATGTCCTGGATCACATCCGGGACTCCGAATAACCTGCGGTACATCAAAATATATAAACTCATAAACAAACTGTCATCGTAACGTTAAGCGTGCGGACCCTACGGTTTTGAGAACTATGTAGACATGACCTAGAACTATTCTCGGTCAATAACCAATAGCGGAACCTGGATGCTCATATTGGCTCCTACAATTCTACGAAGATTTTTATCGGTCAAACCGCATAACAACATACGTTGTTCCCTTTGTCATCGGCATGTTACTTGCCCGAGATTCGATCGTCGGTATCTAATACCTAGTTCAATCTCGTTACTGGAAAGTCTCTTTACTCGTTACGCAATGCATCATTCCATAACTAACTCATTAGCTACATTGCTTGCAAGCCATATAGTGATGTGCATTACCGAGAGGGCCCAGAGATACCACTCCGACAATCGGAGTGACAAAACCTAATCTCGAAATACGCCAACCCAACATGTACCTTTGGAAACACCTGTAGTACTCCTTTATAATCACCCAGTTACGTTGTGACGTTTGGTAGCACCCAAAGTGTTCCTCCGGTAAACGGGAGTTGCATAATTTCATAGTTACAGGAACATGTATAAGTCATGAAGAAAGCAATAGCAATGTACTAAACGATCAAGTGCTAAGCTAACGGAATGGGTCAAGTCAATCACATCATTCTCCCAATGATGTGATCCTGTTAATCAAATGACAACTCTTTTGTTCATGGCTAGGAAACATAACCATCTTTGATAAATGAGCTAGTCAAGTAGAGGCATACTAGTGACACTATAATTGTCTATGTATTCACACATGTATTATGTTTCCGGTTAATACAATTCTAGCATGAATAATAAACATTTATCATGATATAAGGAAATAAATAATAACTTTATTATTGCCTCTAGGGCATATTTCCTTCATGTTATGCTTAGTGTTTGCATGTGTGCCCGATTTCAAGCTACACCGAAGGAATCACACCATAAGGTTGTGAAGCATATTCTTTGATATCTAGCTCACACACCAACACTTGGATCATGGTATCCCAAGGGCTCTTCATTTGATCTCGTTGGCTATTCAGACTCTGACTATGCTGGCGATCGCGTGGACCGCAAGTCAATGTCAGGCACTTGCCATTTCCTCGGACGATCTTTGGTCTGTTGGTCCTTGAAGAAACAGAACTTCGTATCTCTCTCCACTACAGAAGCTGAGTACATTGCTGCTGGATCATGCTGTGCTCAATTATTATGGATGAAGCAAACTCTCAAGGACTATGGAATCAACGTGAAGAATGTTCCTCTCTACTATGACAATGAGAGCGCAATCAAGATTTCTCGCAACCCAGTTCAGCACTTGAAGACAAAGCACATCCAGATTCGTCATCATTTTCTTCGCGATCATGTGTTGAAGGGCGATATCTCCATCTGCCATGCAAGAACTGAAGATCAGCTGGCCGATATTTTCACTAAGCCCTTGGATGAGAAGAGATTTAGCAAGTTGCGGTGTGAGCTAAATATCCTAGAATCTTCGAATGTTCTCTCAAATAGGACACTCATCCTAACACTTATGCTGACTTGATGACATAGATGCGCAACACACGAATTTTCTTCAATCAATGAAGACTAACCCTCTAAGTGTGAAGAAATTAATGAAGAAATTGATTCTGAGAGCCCTACGACAATTGTAAGGAGTGTCTGAAATCATCTTTCTTATACGGTAGGTTACGCCACCACCCAAAGTTAAAAATCTTCAAATTTGAGTTTTTCTTCGTTTTTGAAATTCCTCAGTTTTTCAAATTCTTCAACTTGAAATGTCTTCACTATTTCTGTCGTTTGTCTTCAGTTGAATATATATATATATATATATGTATATATATATGTATATATATATATATATATATATATATATATATATATGAGTTTATGTCCTCTACAGCATTCACTTATTGCTAATTCTTCAAGTTGACTTTTTTCGCTAAGTGAATGTGATCGGACCCTTTTCCCCTCTATGTTGAACTCAATCTAATATTTTCACAAATTCTTCATGTGCGTTCTGATTTGAAACTCGTTCAAAATCTTCACTGTGTCCTTGACAGCTGAAGAAATTGCGAACGGAAACTTAAAACTTATCTTATCCAAATTTTTGGCTTTGCCGCTCAAACCATTCTGCTTCTCATGCTCCCGCTTGAGCTTCTCAAACCCTAGCGCTGCCGCTACTTCATCGTCGCCGGTGAGGAAGAGCTTCATTGCCTCAACCTCGTCGCTGTCATACTAGCGCCGGTTGCCGATCTCTTCACTCCGCCGCCGCCGTAGCTGTCTTCCTCTGCCAAGTTAGGGCGTGGATGATCTGAATGGACTAACTTCACCTCAACACTTCTCAGTTCGTCGTGTTCTTCACTTCGGGTAATTAAGAGTTACTTTTATTGCCCGCTTTGATTCATGTGTTTTCCTAAAAATCTTCAAAGGTGTTTATTCTTTAAATCTTCACACACTAAACACCTCACATGTTATATGTTCTTGATTCGTTTCTCTAAGCAATGATTTTCTTCAAGATTCCTCAATTGTGTGGATTTCCAAATTTGTACAACTCTGGAACCTAAGATAAAGAACACTTAGTGAAATTCTTCAAGACTCATCGGTCAAATTCCTCAAACCTATTCTCTTTTTGAAAATCTTCTGAGAACGCATATGACCTCTCGAGATTCCTCGCAACTATACACTGTTCATAGGTACAAATGTCCGCTGCTGAATCACTAGGTTCTCATCAACTTTACTCATTTGCAGCGTTCCTCGAAGAAAAGTTGCATACATCTTCAGAAACTTCAATTGTTAATCCTCAGCTGAAGAAAATGGCTGACAGCAAGAAGCCACAGAAGGGAGGAAAAAGGCCTGAGGTCAACACAGCGTTTGAAATCCCTGAGGATATATATGCTGGATATTGCACTCCAGATGAGGCCAAGTTTGGCAAGGAGGATAAGAATCAGCGCAAAGTGCGCATACAACGAATTGAGAGGAGATGGGCACGAGAATGGAGGGAGTACAGATATGTTACTCCCAAGTACATGAAGAAATTCGCGCTCAATCCTCCATGCTCAGGACCTCCATTGAGGTCTGGCCAACTGGCAGATCCCACCAGCCTCAAGCGCGGTGAGGACTATGCTACTGAATGGGCTAGGCGCCAGGCCAAACTAGCCAAGCAAGCAAAATAAGCAGTGAGGAAATTCAATGAAGATTCTGCTGCTACTGCTAACGCTGTTGAGGCCTCTGGTAGTAAGCCCAAGAAGGCTATGCAAAAGAAGCCTGCCCACAAATCCAGTGCTTCTCCGTCAATGCCCTCATGGCCAAACTCCTCAGCAATGCCCTCACGGCCAGCATCTTCAAAGCCCTCACGGCAAATTCCTCAGACTGCTCCTCCTCCGACAAAGTCTTCAACTACTCCAACAAAATCTTCGGCACTTGTGCATCTTGCCACGTGCCAAAGGACTCAAGGCTTCTCTATTGCCTCAGGAGCATCTGCAAGCTCCTCAGCTGCTCGACCTTCCTCAGTTGGTCCCTCACTGCTGAAGAAAAAGGCCACTGCTGGACGAGGTATTCCACCAAGTCCTCCCATGAAGCAAGTCGCTTTCCAAGTGCCCTCTGATGATGATGAGGCGGGTGATGATGAACTTGCTGAAATCATCAGAGACAGGCAAGCCAGGGCCGCTAGAGCCAAAGGCAGTAATGTGCCACTTCTTTTGGATCCCAAGTTGATCCTCGATTTCATTAACTTATGGCACAAGGACCCAGCTACACCTTTGCCGGAGATGAACCTCACTCCTGGTCAAAGTCATGTTCTCACTCACTTCATTGAGGAAGAAAAGTGGAAATATGAAGAAGGACGAAGGCAGAAGAAAGCGCAATACAAGAAATAGCGCTTCCTCAAGGACAATGTCCTCATACTTACTCCAGAACAACTCATTATTGTACAAGCTTAAATCAAGAGATTGAGTGATGAATTCGATCGGTATCATGACGATTGGAAGGGCGCAAAAGTTCGCTTCGTCAATCTGACGAATACTTTCTCTTCAACTGCCACTGCTCTGGTGCATGTTGAAATTCCTCAAGCTGAAGCATCTGCCCAGCCCACTGAGGAACACGCTAGCACTGCTGATGTCAGTATGGTTGCTGAAGAAAGTAGAATACCAGGGCTGATGACTCCATTCTAGCCGCTGATGATATTGCCAGGGCATCCACTAGTGATGCGCCTGAGGAAAGTGAACAAGCCAGCGAAACTGCAACAGTTGTGCCTGAAGAAAATGCACCTCCTGCACCTACACCAACTCCAATCCTTCCATCTGCATTAGATGCAAAGAAGACAAAGGCTGCAAAACGTGCATCGATGAAAAAGAGGAAGGCATCAACTTCTTCAAATTCTTTAGCTCTGAAGAAGATGAAGATATTGATCAGTTCAATTCACAATCCAATTCCTGCCATTCCTATCTCATCAATGCCATCAAAGGACCTTGTTCCTTATGGTGAAGAATATGAGATTCCCGAGGAATCTGATGAAGAAACTCCATTTGCTGCTTCAACAGAGCAGTTGGACGAAGAAATTGAAGTGGACAAGCTCCCTTCAACTCCAGTCATTTCCTCACCTGTGCCTCAGTTCATTGCTGAAGAGGCAGGTGTTGAAGAACTTGAAGATGAGGATGTGGACATCGAATGTACCACACCTGTGCTCAATGATGACTTTTGGGAAAGTCAGCACCCCAATTCTCCACTGTTCACTCCTCTTCAAGTTGTTCCTTAGTCCCCCGTCGCCACAGAAGTACAAGTGGAATCTGATGAACATCGTGCAACCCCGTCCGTCCATGAGGAAATTCCAGCCACTAGCGCTATTGAAAATGTAAACGAAGAACAGATGCCTCAGGCTGCCACTGCAGAAGAAACTGAAATTCCTTAGCATGAGGAACCTGAGATTGCGATTCCTGAGGTGATACTGCAAATCACTGACACTGCTCAGCCCAAGCCAAATAATCCCTTCTCGAAGAAGCCAAAATTCAAGGCTGATGATTTCCTCGGCGAGCACGTATTCTTCACTGAATTCAACCCTTATGACAATGCTCGTCTTAGAAGGAAGCGTTTCTGGAAAGCCAGCAAGGCCAACTTCTATTCCTCAGTTCTTTTTGACAACGACAAAATCTTCGATCATGAGCACATTCCTCACGTGGACATGGAATCTATGACATGCTTCACACTGGTTCTTAGTCTGCTTCATGATGCAGGCTTGCTAAATTTTTGCACTGACATCGTTGATTGGGATGAAGAGCTTATTCTTCAGTTCTACGCAACTTTGCATATCACAGGCGATGCTGCTGACGTCAACTCATGGATGTTGGACTGGATGACTGAAAACACTCACTACAAGGCACCAGCCACTGAATTGCTTCGTGCCTTGCCAATCAGTCCTCCACCAGAAGGCGCTCGCTGTCTGTATGATGAATCTTAACTTACTGATCATTATATGCAAGTGCTCATAAAGCCGCTGAAGCAAGGACAAATTCACAGGACCAAATTCCTCGTGAAGGATTTGCTCTATGTGCCCAGAACCATATACCGCATTCTGACGAAGACTATAAGCCCAATCAAAGGACATGATTCTTCAGATGAAGAAATTGTGGGGATGATGAAGAATATGCTCTTCAACATCCTACATGGTATTCCTATCAATTACCATGATGTCTTCATGAGGACTCCTGCAAATGTTGCACTTTCACCTTTTGAGCTGAAGCCTTATTCACCATGGATCATGAGATTCCTCAGATCAAGGTCTTCACTCAACTACAAGGTTGATACACTTAACCATGGCCGCTACTTGCCCCCAATTGAAGTCCTCAAGCGGACAATTTCCTCATCTGATGAGAAGGGCAAGTCACCAGCTATGATCAATGAAGGCATTCGTCCATTGGATGGTCGGTTCCGCAAAGATGCATCTTATTCCACCAATGATGACTCTGCCACACATGATTCTGCTGCCAATGCTCCAAAGTCAAGTCCTCAAGCTACTGCTCCCCGTGTGATGACTTACCGTGAACTGCTCATAAGTCTTCACCAGAAGGTTGATCGAAACTACAAATGGGGCAAGCGTCAGTTTGGTTCTATTCTTCACAACATGACTTCTACACACAATGCAGTGAAGAAAAATCACTACTACCTCCATGAAGTGTTTGATCGCACCTGGGCAATTCTGTCTCATCTATATGGCGAAGAAGATCTGAAGCAAATGGGCTTCAAGGAAGACTTTGAGTGGTCTGCACCTCCACCGAAGAAATTCAAGAAGGTCAAGGTTCCTTCTCTGGTGGCGTGCTCATATTCTTCATCACGCGCCACGGACGAGCATGAAGATTTGGACGACACTGCAGCAGGCCCTACAACGACTCAAGACCCTGACAACGCTGGCGCTCCTCCATCATCATGATATTCTTCAGGGGCGTTAGTCCTTAGTTTCAACCCTTTTGGTCATTCGATGACAAAGGGGGAGAAATTTGAGTTAGTCTTCAAGCGCGTCTATATATATGGGCGTTTTTTGCTAAGTTACAACTCTCGTTCTTCTGATGACTTTGCTGGATCGAGTTGTAATCTTAAACTCTATGGTGGCTTGATACTTTTCCTGTGTTCTTCTGCATGCTTATTCCTCATTAATGTTAATGCACGCATGCTGAATTACAGCAGTCACCATATTTCATCATGCATTTCAAATTCCTCATATTATATGTCAAATGCGTGTATGAATTACAAGATATAGGGGGATATCTCCATGATTGTACTCTTCAAGTGTGCATTACTTCAAAACCAAATACCTCACGATGCACATCTTCAGGGGGAGTTCTTCTATATCTTGCTATCAATTCCTAAATATCAGTATTTACACTTCACATGTTTTCCCCGTTGAAAACTTAACCTATATTGTCATCAATCACCAAAAAGGGGGAGATTGTAAGTGCATCTAGTGCCCCTTAGTGATTTTGGTGTATTGAAGACTTATAGGTTAAGAGACTGATCCGTTTGTGAGTGTACACAGGTCTATAAGTCTATGAGGAGTTTGATATTTACAGAGAAAGTCGACCCCTAAAAATGAAGTTCTTCGACTGAAGACTTTCTGAAGACATTGAAAGTGAAGAAATTGGTGTGACCTTGAAGACTTAGTAATCACTCGAGGAACATGAAGCGCGAAGACTTTTGTTTACATAGTTTCATTTTTCTCTTTCTTGAGTCATAGGAAACACCATACTATTAAAGAGGGTCGAGGAAATACTAAGGAGAAATTTCCATGTGATGCTCAACTCAAATCCTACACCTACCAATCCCTTCGAGTGAAGCCATTGGAAATCTCGCACAGTTCGGCCATATTCTTCAGTGACAGAGACGAAGTTCTTCTGGTCTCTGAGGAATTTGTTCTGACTCAAGAGTTAGGAATTTGCCAATGCGGATTGCCTACCAAGTGAGGAACATGATAGCCCTGAGGAATTTGAACCTCAAATATTCCGACCATCGGTGTGCTACACGCCAGCTGTCCCAAAATATCTACCCACCTAACGGTCGTATCAGACAAGGGCATTTATGTCTTATCATGTCGGGCTGCTCCCTAGGCTATAAATAGCCGCCCCCTACAACCACTAGTTGGTTGGCTGCTCTGAGAGAAACTAACACTTGTCATTTGAGAGCAACCCATCCTCCGAGGACTTTGAGTGAAAATCATCAAGTGAGGAAATCCCAAACCCAAACCTACAAAACCACAAGTGATTGAGAATCCTTGAAGAGATTGATCCTGCGTGGATCCGACGCTTGTTTCCTTTGAAGATTGTGCTTCTTCTAGACGGTTAGGTGTCAAGGTCTAGAGCATCCAAGAGGAATTGTGGATCGCTGAGTGACCGAGTTTGTGAAGGTTCGGAAGTCACCTGAAGACTTACCACGAGTGATTGGGAGAGGTCTGTGTGACTTTAGCTCAGGGAGAATATGGTGAGGACTGTGTGTCCGAGGCTAGGTGTCCTCGAGTTTAAATACTCAGCCGCTCCAACCATATATACAACTGAGACAGCAGTTGGAACTGGTCTACCAAATCATTGTCTTCACCGAGCTTACAGGTTCTATTTCCTCAACTCTTTAAATTCCTCATATATGTTGTTGTATGATTGTTCATATCTGTTTGAAGACTTTGACTGAAGACTTTCTCAATTTCCTCAGTTCTATTTCTTCAGTCTGTTCATCTTCTTCCTTGTGTTATCCTGTGTTTACGCTTTCTGTACACTGTGCTTGTCTTCATTTCATCATGATTACTATGCCTGTGTTCTATTATGTTCCTTTCGGAGTACTTATTCCGCTGCAAGTAGTTCTTCATTTAGGAATTTCCTCACCAGCAAATTCCTTGGTGAAGAATTCATAAAAATCGCCTATTCACCCCCCTCTAGTCGATATAACACACTTTCAGAGTGCCACCCCTGGTTCTGTGAGGCAGCAGAGAATAGCTCTCCCACCTCCTGCGGAAGACTACGAGCCCGAAGTCAAGGCCACAAAGGAGCAGAACCAGCTGTATGATATTGTCAAGCGATTTGGAAATGGGAGGGCCAGCAGCAAGCACATGAAGGAGCTGAAAGCGTAAATGACCACACCACATAATCTCTCATTTTGCTTTTGCTCTCTTTTTACCATTCATCTTCTTTGTACTTTGTAGATATGATCCGCTTAGGTTTTAGTTCTTTTCTTTTTTTACTTAGTAGACATGATTCTTTCATGTTATATCATTTTCATGCATCTCATGTTTGGACAGAACCAAGGTCATTCAATGTGAAGCGACGTACATCAACCTGGGTGATCTTCCTGAGTCCGTGAGGCCACTCGGTAAAATGTCGACAAATGTAGTTGCATGCGGGATTGACTACATCAACAAGCATATGGATATGTCTCCCGACAAAACAATCATGCATTACAGTGTGACCTGCAAAATATGGGATGGTGACTTCCACCACAAAATCCTGAGGAAGAATTTTGCTGCGCATGGTGAATTCAAGCTCACACTGAAGAAATATGTGAGTACTCCTTCCGTGTTTGCACTTTTTTCACATGGTATGGTTTTTGACCAATATCTGCACTCTGTTTTATGTTTTATGTGGTAGATGTTTCATGTGGCAACAACTGCCATGTAAACTAACTTTTTTATTTGCATCCCCATGCAAACTATGTGGCAACTTCAAATTAAAATACAGGGCAACTTTTGTTCATACATGGACGGCAACTTTATTTTAACTACCAACTATAACTAAACATTCTATGTGATTCTACTTTTTTTGTCCCCTTGCTGTTATTCATGTGAACTCTGTTTCTCATTTCCTTCATTGTACTTGCAGGTCCTGTTCCCCATGTTTCAGGAGCTTGCACCACATGACCCACACCACAAGTGTGGTCACCACTACGCGATCTGTCTTGACCTGAAGAATCAACGCTTTGAGGTGCTTGATTCAATGCGTTCGGCAGCTGATGCAGACCTTACTACGCATGCTGAATTCTTCATCAACAACCTCAAAGAGACATGGAACCGTCACTATGAAAACTCAAAGGTCCAGATCAAACATTTTCCAATTGAGTACGTGGCGACTATGAAGCAAGGGAACACGTAATTTCCTATCTCTTCCTTCATGTGCCCTTTACACCAATCCCACCCCTCTTTTTGTTACATCTGAATTGAAGTTTATCATTGCTATATCTGTCCTTTTTGCGAGTTCACCTGATTCTTTTCTTGTGCAGGATGGACTGTGGCTTTCACACGTTGGAATACTTTGCAAAGTGGGAAGGTAGACTTGTTCCCATCGTCACAGCTACAACGATCTTGAGCTCCGGAAAATTTACACATGGAACTGGTTGACGAATGAAGATTTCAACAAGCGGTCTGAAGCACGTGAGTTCATGGAGGAAGCTGTCAAGAAAGTCATCAAGAAGTACAAGTGATCACGTGGCACTCCACACCGGACGCCTAACTTACATTCTGTTGCCGAGGAATGTAAGGTACTACCTTTGTTCTTCTCAAAAACTATGTCCGTGTGCTACGTTATGACTGCAACCCCGAGTAGCCTAGTATGTAGTGGTGGTGTGTGAGCGACATTTGAATTTTTTCTATAATATATGTATGGATGTGAACCTATTTAGGCGTGACAGTAGATACATTTTATGTTTATCATTATTATTATGGTTTCATCGTTTGCACCACCAAGTTGTTGTTTCGAATGCGTCTACTAGGTCTTAAATCATGGAAAATGTAGTTCATCAGACATGGTTAGTAAAATTCATCGTCGTTTTTCATTTGGCTGTTTGCTTCTTCTTTTTCATTGCTAACTGCACCGGCTACCACGGTAGTTTGATCATGTAGCCGTAACCTTTTCTGCGGTTGATGCACGTTACGCTTTTTTCAACTTGTTTCCCATAGATTGCACACAACACACCATGTGTGACTAAAGCGCGTCGAATTATCATGGAAATATACGCAATGCAGAGTCATTACAAATAACATGGCACATTTCAGTACAGCTAACATGGCAGATACAGTACAAAGAACACGACAGATTCAGCATAAACAACATGGCAGATCCAGTATACTTGACATGGCAGATCGAGTATAATTAACATGGCAGACCTAGTATACATACCACGATAGATTTATTATAAAATATCATGGCATATTTAGTACAAAATAGCATGGCAGATTAAACACATATAACATGGCAGATTAAGTACACATCACATGGCAACTGCAGTTACCCATTCAACGCATTTTCCTTCAACTTCTGATGCCCCTCAAGAGTCATTCTCCCATTTTTTAAAAATTCAAAACATCTAGATTACAAAATAAAATGTCGCCAAGGACCATGTCACAGTGCCCCAATGTTGCTTACGGACTGCATGTCCCTTTCTTTGTTTTCTTGTGTTTTGCTTGAATCTCCAATCCTGATTTGTACCTTATCTCTTTTGGACGCCCCTTTGTGATGGAACGGGGCGGGTTCCTGACCTGGGTTTGTGTGCTTGCTGTTCCAGATCCTATCTCCGAGTTTTCAGATGATGGCCCTGTAGACGAAGGCACACTTGATGTGGGGGGAACCTGTGCAAGGCTTCCTCAGCTTTCCTCTTCTTGATCTCATCAAGCTCTCTTTTCAGGGCCTTCCTGTGTTTTTCTGTGACTCTCGCTGTCTCATCACTCTTGCATGCTTCATCAATTAGCTCAGCATAGTTCTTTGTCAGCACAACGTGCCTCACGGCTTCCATGGTTAACTCCGGTCTCTCGTCATGCACAGCCAGAATTGCGTTTGTTGTCTGCGGCGCCAAGGCGTCGTCAGCATCCCAAGTCCATCGCCGCCTTATGAAATGGCGGGGCATCCGTGTCACCGCATTCATGTCCATTACTTTTAGTATGTGATAGCACACAATGTTGTCTCGTTCAAACTTGCAGCATTGGCAGTAGTATTTGCCTTGGCCTATCGAGGCTTTCACGAAGTAGTTCCTTCCTTTGTCCGGGTCCTCAGGTTCTGAATCCGACATGCCCAAAATAGTACACACTTTGAACGTATGTTCGTCCACCTGGAAAGCCGTGAACATGCTGGCACGCTTTATTTCTTCCGGGAATCTGCAATTTTTGTGTGTTTTTTGGTAAACTACCGTCTGCTGTTTTTTGTAGCACCTTATGTTGTCGTGACCAATAGAAGTACATTTCGTTTGAACATGACAAATAGAGTACATTACACATGGAAACTGTAGTACACTACACATGGCAACTGTAGTACATTAGACATGGCAACTGCAGTACATTAGACATGGCAACTGCAGTACATTAGACATGGCAACTACAGTACATTTTCAACTAGTCATTGTCATTTCCATACAAACATCCCCACTAGAAGGACAGTGCATAAAACATGGCAACTGCATTTATTAAACATGACAACCTGAGTTGAATAAACATGGCATTTGCATTTCGGTAAAAATGGCAATTGCATTTCAGCAAACATGGCAAATGCAGTTCAGTAAACATGGCAGTTGCATAACATTTTCTATTGCATTGCCATTTGCATACCGACATGCCCAGTGGAAGTACAATGCATTACACATGGCAACTGCAGCTGAATAAGCATGGCAAACAGTAGTTCACTAAACAGGGTAACTGCAGTTGAGTAAACATATCAAACAGTAGTTCATTAAACATGGCATCCTCAGATCATCGCAACTGCATTGCATTCTATATGGCCTCTACTACCTTCATACTTGTGCAAATAAGATTGCAACACAACTGACTTACTTGTTAAAGATCTTGTTGGTATATATCTTGCTCATTTGCCTCTCCATCAGTAAATACGTTAGCAATTTTGGCTGCTTTAGCGTAGTGTTCGCTTCTTGCTGTAGCTCCGATGCCAATATTTTTTGTTGCAAAGTTGTGTACTGCTTGGCAAACTATAGCAATGAGTTGCCAGGCTCATGTACAGTTTCAAAACAGCATTGAACCCCTCGCTGTGTTGCATAGTCTGCAGAAAACGGAAGAAGCACTGCATGAAGTAGGCCGGTACCCAGTACATTCGCTTCTCCCACAGGCTAGCAAGAGTATCTTGATATGTTTCAATCATGGCCATCCAGCTCCTTTCAAACTCCTCCACCGTCAAGTTGTGGTCCACGCATAGCTCGAATGCCTTGTGCAGCTCTGTACGGTCAGCAAAGAACGGTCCTAGCGTCTCCTCAGCCTTATTTATAATGTGCCACGTGCAGTGCCTGTGCACTGCCAACGGAAAGACCCCCTCTATGCCTGCACGCATGCTAGAATCCTGGTCTATTATTATGTTCATCGGAGCAAGTCCATCCATGCACTCTAAGAAGGTCTTCAACAGCCAAACGTACCCATCCATGTCTTCGTTCTGATCGAGCCCGCATCCGAACTACAACGACTGATTGTGGTTATTTATTCCTATGAATGGAGCGCATGGCATCTTGTACGTATTAGTGAGATACGTCGCGTCGAATGAAATGCAATCTCGGAAATGTTTGTAGGCTCTTCTTGCAACACCATCCACCCAATACATGTTCCTGACACAGTCCTCATCGTCCAATCTTATCATGTAGAAGAAATATGGATCTTCCTTCGCTTTCTCATCGAAGTAGGCCATCGTGGCTTCTATGTTAGCCAACTTGCTCTCTCTACGATATTTTGCCTTTAGATTTGTGACGTCAGCTGGTATGTAGGGCATGCTACTCAGAGTCCCATTTTTGTTGTGGATGAGTGATAGTATCTGCACCATTCTTGATGGACCGACGTTACAATCATGTAGCGGCTTTATGAATTTCTTTTCAAGGGGGGTGAATCCTCTGTGGGCGGTTAGAAACTTCACCAGGTCGAACTTCTTTATGAGTTTGTGGTTGTGCTCATCAAAATATTCAGTGACCACCCACTGTGCTTCATCTACGTTTAGCTTACACTGGACAGGGCATTCCGTCTTGAGAATGATTCCTCTCTTTCGTTCCGGAACGACAGGCGCAACACCTTTCCCCTTCTTGTTCCTTCGTGCCTTGTGGCACCTCATCTCACCTTTGCTGTACTCGTTTGTTTTCTTCATCTTCCTATGGTATTCGGTGTTGACCGCAAACCCATGGAACTTTGCATATGTGTGGTAGAATTTCTTTGTTTCTTCAAACGATTCAAATCTCTGCCCAATGTACGGTGGCTGAGGTACCATGATCTCTGATTGCCCACCATCCTCATCCCCCTGTTCTTCGTCATCAGTTTCATCATTGACTTCAGTATCGGCGGCAGTTTGATCTACTTGAGTGTTGCCAGTGCTTGTGTTCAAAGGAGTGCATGTCGGCATTGCAAGAGTGATTCCCATTTCCGACTCTGACTCGGTATTGTTTGCGGCATGATTGTTGGCTAGCTGGTGGAACGTGTCTTCCATGCGCTTAGAGCTCCCCGCAGTAGATGTCCCTGCACCACTGTTCACTGTAGTTGTAGGCCCTGTAATAGAAAAAACAGGTACAAGCGTAAGATTTTTGCTTGAATGACATGTTTATCGTAACAGAGTACATCAACTTCAAGTGATTTGGCATGACATCATTCAAACAGCAAGCTATTAGTTTGCATGTGGACATGCATGTCAATTGTAGTTGTCCAGTCATGGCAGCTACTGTCCAACAAAAATGGCAGCTACTGTTGCCAATGCATGGCAACCAACACATTTTTAGTACGAAAACTTGGATTCTATGTGCATGGCAGCTGCAGTCCTGCATACATGGCAAATACTGCTGCCAATACATGGCAAACCAGTGTGTTCTAGCATCAAAACTTTTTAAATTCTAGGCTCGAGCTCACTACGCAATTGCAACCAACCATTAGTGTTGCACACATGCTTTTAGCAACTCGCAAACCCCAAAGACAAAATATCACTCATTTGCACACAACCACTTTGTTCGCGTTTTCTGTTTGATTTTTTCCACCATCAATGGTACAAATCTTCTTTTCCTCACATGCTATTCCCGCAAAAAAGAAATGCAGTGCTCTTTTTGTTGTTCAATTTGTCATTACCTTGCTGTGCTGCATGTGCCCATCTTGTGTGGTCTGTAACACCAAATTGACATGCTCTATATGCAATGTGTGAAGCTTGCCATGAGACGTTTGCTGGGATAGAAGCATCGTAATAACCTGTAAGCATGGTAGTAGATGGGTAATGCATGGCAACTGCAAGTTGTTCAGTCATGGCAACTGCAGTTGTCCAGGGATGACAACTGCAGTTGTCCAGGGATGGCAACTGCAGTTATTCAGGGATGGAAACTGCAGTTATTCAGTCATGGCAACTACAGTTGTCCAGGGATGGCAACTGCAGTTGTCCAGGGATGGCAATTGCAGTTGTGAACTATGCTCCTTCTGCTAATTCACCGTCCGCGGCTTGACTTTTTATGGACTCACCTATGTATGACGTTGATGGCAGGTACATGGGTGCCGCCTGATGCCACGTGCTGCATGAAGGTTCTGCAATTTTTCCCGACACAACTCGTGAGTCTTTTGCCATCCTTTGCAAGTTTTTTTTCATGCCCACACCAGTATGTCTCTTTTTCGTATGCGTTACCTTGATTTGTCACATTAGCTAGTTGAAGGTGGCTGCCCGTATATTTGTCAGTGTTAGCGCCATGTGACTGAACTTGCCATGGTGCCCCCCTCAGTGTGTTTTGGTCATAAGAACCTGCTAAAAATGACAGTGTAGGACATAAGTAGAATGTCATCATCATAGTTGCGAACACGGCAAATGTTCTTTTCTTTTTGTTATCATGCATCATACCAATGCCTGCGTACTGTTCTAGTAGTGGCAGCAACGGCCCTGCGGAAATGACACTACAAGAAATATTTCAACTTGTGACCACCACTATTGGTCACTGAAAGGTCATGGTTTTTCATTTGAGACCTTTTTGTGACCAAAAACAGAAGGTCAAAAGCTGGCAGTCGTAAACTGACTATAGCAACCTTCTCTGTGAGAAGGTCGTAGATGTTTACGACCAAAACAGAAGGTCATTGAACCCATGACCTTTTGTTTTGGTCACTGGCAGTCTACCCAGGCCACGTCGGATCCGACGTGGCAATCTGACGTGTCAAAATTGTGACCAATTGAAAAGGTCAAAAATTAGAATCGGTCCGGTCCAATTGGGTGTTTATATAGGCCTAGCCCATTAATTCAACCAATTTAGTGTATTTTTTCTGTCAATTTTTGTTAGCTTCATGGGCCAAGCCCAACATCGTAGCCTTTTTATTTTTGGGCCATGGCCATTTTGGCCGAGCAGTTCAAGTATTTCTTTTTTTAACATGGGCCCACTGACTATTCAGATGGTCCCAATTGTCAGGTTCTTCTAGTAAGTGGGTCCCAATTGTCAAGGTCATTTTCTTTAAATTTCAATTTGCTAGTAAATAAATCACCAACATTCAAGTGGGAACAGTTAGAGAACACACGTAGTACTTCACATAACAACCAGAATCAGTTTAATACATCATACAACAAAGACAAAATAGCAGAATCATCATGTTACATCATCATATAACACAATACAATGGCAATCACAGTCTATATACTCTATGTCTCTTCAACTTCGCATTCCCCAAATTCCCCAGATTCCCAGCTTCCAAATCTGTAGCACAAAATGAACGCCATGTTAATAGACCAAACTTGGTGTTACAACAGATGAATGATAACACAAATTGATCTTGCTAGTACCATGCTTTTTGTTCTTCAACTAGTTAAAATGAGATACCTATTCATACAAGAAAACAGATACAAAGTGGAAGAGATACTGAAACAGATACACAAGTTGAGATGTAGCAGGCAGATTCATCAAGTATATATCATGATGTGTATTCATCATATAGTTGTACCATTGCAAACCAAGAGATACCGAAATAGTGGAAGAGAAACAATTAATAGATTAGGTAGTAGGCTAATTTAATTGAGTGCAACAACTTAGTTGTTGTTGTTGTTTTAGTAGCAGTGGCATACTCAAAATTTAACAAGTATTAGTACGCTGATATTGTGCTAGTGCTAGTATTAAAAAAGGATGAATTTGGCTAGTGCAAGGAAACTAAAAACAAGGAGAGAACTTTCTTACAAATTAACCACCACATGCATAGCATAGCTAGCTAATGGCCCAAAGGAAAAAAACTGATGAAGCAGCAAGGCCATGACCACCACCAGGTGCATAGCTACTCTACCTAATGGGCCATTAGCAGAAAGCAAGCCGTTTAATTAGCTTACAAACATCAACCATTGAATCTTGGTTTTCTCTCCCTCTCTCTAATGATGAACATCAACACAATTCTGTAGACTTGTAAACTGATTTTTGATAGAATAAACAGTCAATTTGTGTGCTAATTGGACCTAGTTTTAAAGAAACAAAAAGGATTGGCAGCATAGGGAGAGGGAGATGGACGTGCTACCTGCTGTTGCAGTGGTGCATCATGGTGTCCTGCTTGAGCTCCTCCTCCTAATGTTGCTCACTAACCTGCAGGACAAACAAGGCCATAGGTGAGCTGCAGCAAAGGCATTTCCTGATGATTTATTGAGTTCATGGCCACCTATAGAAATATTAGAGGGGCATGATAAGGAGTTGTAAAATACGAAGAGCCACCTAGACCTATACCGAATAGTAATGCATATATTCAGGAATGTGAAGTTCACCAATTGTTCCAAAACACAAGGAAAAATACTTCTTGATGTTTCAAGTGCAGCAGAATATATGCAAGTCCCAAGCATCCAGATGACTACTGTAGTCGATTGATAGCAGTAAATGTATACAAAAACAAACAGTGCTTGACAATTGAGGTAATTAAACATTAAAGAACTCATTACATATGATTTTCTTCATCCAACGTGATAACATGTTACTGCCATGTTATTGTGATTAAAAGAGTAAGATTTCATCAAGCCTATGTCATGCATAACAGGAACATATTATAAAATACAGAATAGTAGTTCAGTGCCTTCAAGTGTTGAATGACTCATGGTACAGTAATAATCACAATAAACTATCAATACATGTGTGGCTAGTTGCATGGTGTCTATCATCAGACACATCATCATCATAGTAGGAGTAATCTAGTGTAGACAAATACCATGAGAGGATTGTCCACTGAATGGTAAATTGAGGGATTCAATGCTAAGTCAAACGAAACCAAACCACGCAATTGCGAGCACCAGCCAAGAAATTCAATGAAGCAACAAGCAAGTACTCTGGGACATGGGGAGCAGCGGTGGACGACAAAACCAATGGTGCATGCATGGCTCTCTTTGGTGCAGAGCCAGCAGCTGCGTCCCTTCTGGGGTCCATGGCGCTCTGTCAATTGTTGTTGCGGTTCATATCATTGACGCTTCATTTCTGTTTGCAAGCAGTGCGTCGGCGGGCAGGAGGGGAAACGTGAGCCTGACCTGGAGTAAACAGGCATAAGAATGTATGTCAGATGCGGCCAAAAAACAAACAAGATGATTAATCATTGGCAACGAACAGGTGAAACTACACAAGCCTTCCATTTCCTTGTATGGCATGTTTTTTTAGGTTCCATACAGACATATAGAGCATATATCAATTAAACTATACAAGTAGTAAAAATAAGAGGGTGTGCAAGCAAGAGATAATGTTCCACTGAAAAAATAGAGTATTGGCAAATAATAGAGTATACAAGCTACACAAGTCTGTATACACTAGATTAGGAAATGAATGAAGAGGGGACACCTGAAACTATACAAGTCTGTAATTTATACACCTGAAACTATACAAGACTAGATTAGGTAGTGTTCCACTGTTTGTTTCCATTTGCTTGGTAGGAATAGATAGATACATAGATAGATGCATACATAGATAGAAAAAGAGCAGCACATGTATCAAGTGAAAAAAATCAGTGGGTGTATTGATGTGTTCCACATGTGTTCAACCATGGTAAAACTCCCTATGCCGATCGATTGCGTACAGGTTCTGTGAGGCAATTGGAATAACATTTTCAGATGCACCTAGCTCCTTGATTGAGTGGGGAACCCTAATTAGTTTTTTCCCCATTATACTTCCTTCCCGAGGAATCCCAACTGTTATCCAAATTGAGTGGTGACAGAGTTGTATACAATACAACTAGGAAAATAGTAGAACATGCAAGTAGTGTGTGTAATCCAAGGACAGCGCATAAAAACAAGAAGGATATGCTTCGCCGGCACACGCGAGTACTACAGTCAGTCAATCATCTGGATCTGGAACGACGGGGACAAAGCGAGCAGGGGAATAAAATTCGCCGCCTCAACAACGAGAGGATACTGAGCTCTTAGATACACAAGGATTGATTCCACACAAGGCTATATTTTCTAGCTAATGCTCCTCTGTTCATAAATAAAAGCCTTATATTTAGGAACAGAGGTAGTAGTAAATATCAACATAGGAATTTGCACTGCGAAGCATGCTACTCTGAACATTTACTGCAATGAAGAAACCTACAATTTAGTGTCAGGGTTCCCTTCACTTTGGAAACAAATTATACACACTTGATGTGTTTATGATGGCAGGGTACTAATTATTTGAAAAGGAAACAAGGAAAGAGCCACATTTGTTCTTGTTGATTTAGCAAGTGTACTCGCAAGTGAATGTAGTACTATGCAATGAAATATAGGATTGGATCAAATCATAACCTCTCTTTGTTTCTCTGACATGGATGAGCCTGTTAAGTCCCTTGAAACCTCTACCATGTCCTTGAAGGATCTTTCCCCTTGCCATCAATGTCATACACCTTAAATTTCACTGCTCAATGAAACACAAACCAGATCAACACCGGACCAGCAAATTAGTAGTCATCATAAGGATCACAGAGACCCAAACCAACATACACTCCTTTGACGATAGATAGCAAAAAGAGGAAAATAAACGTGATAAGCATTACACTCAATCTTTTGCTGAAGGCTGGCCCTTGCACTGAAGGTAGAGAGAAAAGAAACAAATTCCTTGAAGTTCAATCCATCAACCATACGTAGCAACCTCTGCAAATAGAAGAAATGGAAGCTCAAAATCAGTATCACCTTCATAGTTGACACTGCTGAATCTCCTAAATATAACTAAAACAGTCAAACTGAGTAAAGAAAGTCAACAGGCTATGTTATTTGCAAGGGAGGTCGTGTTTTGTTGGAAAAACTACACTATATGTACAAATAAGATACACCGAGTTTTACTGGGGAAGAAAAATGAGCTGCAAATCTTCAGTAGAAATGATCTATATGGAGATTTTTGTGGTCTATGATAAGTGTTACGTGTTTGGAAAAAAGCATTATACCAGTCTTTGAAAACTATGACTCCGTTCGTACCCAATCAAAGATAGCCAAAGCTTTTTCCAAGCAGATGTGGAAGGTGCTTGGCTTCATAGAGATATTCAGGTTCCACATGTATGGTAAAACTCCCTGTGCCGATCGATTACATACTGGTTCTGTGATTGGTATAATGCTTGATTAGTTTTTCCCAATTAGTGGAAAAACTGAGTGGGGACAGAGTTGTATACAATACCACTTGGAAAACAGTAGTAGATGCAAGTGATGTGTGTGTAATCCAAGGACATCGCATAAAAACAAGAGGCACGCATTGGTACTACAGTCAGTTAGTGAGTCATCTGGAGGTGGCACGACGAGGACAAAGCGAGCAGGGGCACAAAATTGGCTGCCTCGGTGACGAGAGACGGAGGGGGAGGGGGAGGGACGGACCTGGGAGAGCGGGATGGTGGAGAACTCCGGGATGGAGAGGAACTCGTCCTCGGAGACGAATCCCCTGGCGCTGCGGTGGGAGACTTCACCTGGAGGGAGCACTCTACACGCGCAGGCAGGAAGCAGAGCAAGTTAGACACCATGAAAGATGAGGAAAAAAACTGACTAAATCGAGGCCGATCTAAGAACCTGCTTGCCGAGGATGAGGAGGCCGGGGGTCTCCTGGAGCGCGAGGGCACGGAGGATCTTGGTGATGGCGAGCGGGAGGAGCGGGCGGGCAGGGTCGTGGTCGTGGAGGACGTGGACGGCACGGTCAGCGCCCATGGCGAGCGTGGTGCGTAGCATGTCGGCGGCCTGCGCGGGACTGACTGTGGCGGTGACGTCCTCAGAGGCGGCGCCGGCCTCGCGGAGCCGCAACTCCTCCTCCATGGCAATCTCGCAGAAGGGGTTCATGGACATCTTGACGCTGGCCGTGTCGACGCCCGTCCGGGAATCGGGACATGAAGAAGGCGTGGTGGAGTGAGGGGATTGGCAGTGTGTGGCAGCGGCGGGGATGTGGGAGGGGGTTTGTCTCTGAACTGAATCAAATCAGGGCTGGGTTGGGTTGAGGAGCAAGGGAGGGAGGTCGCCGGTGGTGATGGGGTTAGGGGAGGCCGCCTGTGGGGGTGGGGTTGGGTGTCGGTGGAGGGATTGAAGATGAATCTGTGGTGGGGAGGGCATGTATCCGGAAGCAACGCGGCGGATCTGGCTGCCGTCTCCGCCTCACCTGCTACTGCTCGACCGGGGAGAGAAGGTGAGGAGGGGGTTTCAGGGCGGCGGTGTGGGGGGAGGGCGTAGGCCGGCGGCAGCGGCGACGGCGATGTGGGTGGGAATCGAGACAGGAAGAAGTGGGTGGCGGCTACACGAGGGGAGGGGAGGGGAGGGGAGAGGTGGATCGCTAGGGTTTAGGGTTAGTTGTGCGAGAGATAGGGGTGGATCGCTAGGGTTAGCTGAGAGAGCGGAGGGGTGGATGGACGGACGGATTGATGGATGGACAGATGTTTGCCATGTCATTGATCCATGCCACGACTGGTTCCACCAATCAGAATTAAGCATGTTCTGTTTTTTCTCTTATAGCTTGTATCCTTTTATTCAGGCAAACATTTAACCTCTTATAGTTAGTTCAAATGAACCAATATTTTGTACATGTGTGTATTTAGGCATGACAAACAATGTTGATTTGGGAGGTTTTCATTTTCTTTGCTCAAAACAACCATTTTTCATTTTCTGAGTGACCAAAATGTGTTTTTTTTGTGAAGGAACAACCATACATTTGTTGCAAAATGACACTAAATCATTTTTCTAAAATACTAGGCCATATTTAATGCACAACTGAAAAAATGGTTGGGTGTCAAAAGTTTTGATCTACCTCTGGTGAAAAAGACAAATTCCCGCCGATTCAGCTGGAAGCGGGTCAAATTCGAACTGCAGGTGACTTATAGTTTGCTATTTATTTTTTCCAAAAATCATTTCTAGGTACACAAGTACCTATTTAATCAGAGAAACACCAAAAAAATTCCAAGATTCAACCACTAGCTAGGAACGGTCATTCCCGCTGTTTTGACCGCATTCTGAAACGAGCATAAAAAATTCAAAAAAAAAATCAAAAAATTGGGAAACCTTCGCATTGTGTCATTATATGTGGCCAAGTTCCCAGGAAAAATAGCAAACTTGTAATACGGTAATTATTTTTAAAAAGTGTTCTCAGAAACGAGCTATCACGTGTGGAGATCAATGGCTTTCAAGCCAAATGATCAATCTTATGGCCACATTCATGGAATAGTTTGTTCTAATGATCTCATATTGTGCACAAGGGTGCATATTGGAATGGCAAACAATGTTGCCTAAGGAAGTTTTCATTTTCTTTGGACCAAAAAACCATTTTCCATTTTTCGAGTGCCCAAAAGGAGGTTTTTTTGTGAAGGACCTCCCAAATAATTGTTGCAAAATTGGACCAAATCATTTTTCTAAAATACTAGGTCATATTTAATGCACAATTGACAAAATGGTTGGGTATCAAAAGTTTTGATCCACCTCTGGTGAAAAAGACAAATTCCTGCCGATTTAGTTGGAAGCGGGTCAAATTTGAACTGCAGGTGCCTTATAGTTTGGTCTTTATTTTTCCAAAAATCATTTCTAGGTACATAAGTACCTATTTAATCAGAGAAACACCAAAAAAATTTCAAGATTCAACCACTAGATAGGAACGGTCAAGCCCGCTGTTTTGACCGCATTTTGAAACGGGCATAAAAAATTCAAAAAAATCAAAAAATTGGAAAACCTTCGCATTGTGTCATTATATGTGACCAAGTTTCTAGGAAAAATAATAAACTTGTAATACGGTAATTATTTTAAAAAAGTGTTCTCAGAAATGAGCTATCAAGTGTGAAGATTCATGGCTTTCAAGCCAAATGATCAATCTTGTGGCCACATTAATGGCATAGTTTTTTCAAATGACCTCATATTGTGCACAAGGGTGCATCTTGGAATTCCAAACAATGTTGCCTAAGGGAGTTTTCATTTTCTTTGCACAGAAAATTCATTTTCCATTTTCCGAGTGCCTGAAATGAGTTTTTTTTGTGAAGGACCTACCATCTATTTGTTGCAAAATTGGACCTAATCAATTTTATAAAATACTAGGCCATATTTAATGCACAATTGACAAAATGGTTGGGTGTCAAATTTTTTGATCCACCTCTGGTGAAAAAGACAAATTCCCGTTGATTCAGTAGGAAGCGGATCAAATTTGAACTGCAGCTGCCTCATAGTTTGCTCTTTATTTTTTCCAAAAATCATTTTTGGGTAATAAGTATCTATTTAATCAGAAATACATGGTTTGATGGCGAGACATCGAGGTTTGGACGGTGGCTGAGGGGCCCAACTCTAGAGCGCGTAAGCTCGCATGCCCGCCGCGTGGTCACCGCGTGACCGTGGTGTTGCCATGTGTTCTGGGTGTCCTAGGCATGTCTAGTGGGTTGGGCACTCCCCAAGTAGGTGCTAGGAAGAAAATCACAATATAAAGTTCTCGCAAGGAGACCGATCGATGCTCAAACATGAATAAGCAGCCAAGTGTTTGACTTGCGGTACAGGAAATGCACATGGCTAATGGGCGTGAGTTTTGGCTGAGGATGATCAGTTACTAAGAAGACCGTCTTCACAAATTTTCAGCTCAAAAGGAGGAGCCTAGGTGGTACTTGATTTGCAAAATATCACACTGGACATAAATACGAATGTTGAAGCTGGGCTCAAAATAACGAATGGATTGAGCTGGCATTTGGTGGTGGATGGTTATTTGGGCATAGGAAAGCACTGTAGAAAATGGATACCATTTGGACATGCCAAAGTGGTACTTCCTTCACAAAGTGCTGCTTTGAACACGATAGGAAAATGAATACTGTTGAGTTATTTTTGAACTAGGCAACGAAGGTTTTCGACATATTTGATGAAGATATGATCCAAACAATTTATGAGAATTTTTTGGGAATTTTTGGAATAACAGAAATATAGGTTGCTTCACAACCTAGGGCAAAAATTGACACATGGACATGACACATAGGCAAAACTGATGAGATGGCACCTAGTCATCACAACCCACCACAATCTACAAGGCTATGACCATCTACATTGGTCGTTAACAACTAGAAATAAGGCAGTGGACCTGCACTGTTTGCTTTGTGACCATTTCGTGTAAGGAAATTACGACCTTTCTGACCAAAATGGTCGCAATGGTTTAGGGTTTGGAACCCCCCGAACAGCTTTTGACCAATTGGTCTCAAATGGTCATAGATCTATGACCAATTCTTCCAGGGTCACTGACAGAAGGTCACTAGTTGAGATATTTCTTGTAGTGTGAGTTGACTGTATTCTGCTGCATCCCAAGGGGGCGTTTTTGGCCTTTGAGAACCCCAAAGATCAGCGCCATCTCCGTGATTCATTCTTTCCGCTTCTCGTTTCTGCCAATGTGTTCTCAATCACTGCATGAACAAGAACGCATCAACAATCCACAAAAAATGTATCCTTCTGCTGCTTGCACGTAGGAGTTAAGAAGTCAGTGTTATCACATTTTCATGCGTAGGCAACCAACATATCATGGTAAGTAGGACATGCACATCCACTCTCTTTTTATAAAATGTGGGTGCTAGCTATCCATTCGATTCGATGGCATCAGCCACTACAATAGGATGGCAAGCAATAGGTTAACATGGTGGCAGTTAACGACAATGATAGGTGGCAACTGATGTTAGACACCAGTGGCAATTAATTTTTGCACCCCCCTTTATTCCAAATTTCTCATTTCTCTCCCTTTTTTATGGATTCCTACGCATCCATTCATTTACCAACTATTTGCATCAGTCGGCTGAGAACTTAAGCTTATCTCTAGCGTAGTACATGGCAGATCTAGTGTATTCTGCTTGGCAACTGCGAAGACACACAAACCATGTAGTGTTTTATCCCTATAGCATGGATCAAGTCGCCACCTTCGTCGGTAAATTTGCAATTTTTTGCCCAGAAGAAGGATGAGAAGCAGTAGGGAGATCGGGAGATTCACCTGCTTTTAGCTGGTCTTCTTTGGAGGGCGGGGTTGGAGTGGGGGGCACGGGGGGTGGGGGAGGGTTGGGGTGTGGTCTGCGGTGGGAAGGCCCTACTGATCTGCTCTGGGTGCCATGGCAACCAGAGAAGGCCAGCGATGGAGGTAGGGGTTCGAAAGGTGGGAGAAGATGGCAGCGGGATTGGGGATCGATCAGAGGCCGGGACGGCTGGGTCGTGCGGACTGCGGGGTCCTCTGGCCCAGATGTGCGGGCGGGGTTGCCATACACCGGATGTGCGTGCCATGCCTTTGCGCGCCCGGACGCGGTCGTGCGGGCAGGTTCCTCCTGTCCATGCCACACGAGGCGTGTGGCACAACTACCCGATACACCACACGTGTGGCAGTTATCGGGACCCAAAAAAAGGCTAGTAGACATCACTGTCCCACCTCCCATCTCTCCGGCTCTCCCTACCCATGAGTCACTCCCCGCCGCTGCCCAAATCATACCACCGCCGGCGCCCATTGCTGTCGCTGCCCCGCTCCCCCACTATCCCGCAACCGGCCCCCAATTCCGCCGCCAACCCGTGACCCAGGATCCGCACCACCGCCGTCGGATGGGGATGGCTCCTTTGACCCGGGCCACCCCTGCCCCCGCTACGGTGCCCCGTGCTCTGGAGGAGACGGCAGCTCGCGCACCCATGCACGGAAGGGGCAGCTGCTAGCGCACCCGTGCGCGCCCACTTCGGCCAGTACTGCCGCTTGCGCACCCTTGCACGGTCAGGGCAGCTGCACGCACGCCCGTGCACGGCCATGGCCGCTCCCACTGCTTGTGCATGGACGGGGCTGCTGCTAGCACATCCGTGCACGCCCACTCCGGCCGGTGCTACGCTCGCGCGCCCATGCGCGGACGGGGCTGCTGCTCGCGTGCCCTTGCGCGGCCGTGGTGGCCCCGCTGCTCGCACTCGTGCGTGGTCCTCGCTGCTGCTCGCGACCATGCCCCCGCCGCGGCGCGCCTGTGCGCGGGCACTCCTGCCAGTGCTGCTGCTCGCACACCCATGAGCGGATGGGGCTGCTCCCGCTGCTCGCGCCCGTGCACGGCTGTGGCGGCTCCCGCTGCTACTCACACCTGCTAGAACGGCGGGCCGGCAGCGGCATCCCTCGCCGACGGTGACCGGCGGTGCGGCGTGGGATCCTTTCGGATCGGGGCGGCGGCGGCTGTCCGTGTGAATCGTGATCGGGTGGAGGGCGGGTGTGTTTTTTCTATTAGACAGAAGAATAAGATCACACTGACATGTAGGCCCAGGTCTTTTTTGACGGTCAACTATATTCCAGTCAACCGTCGTTAGTTTTTGTAGCCACGTCATCACTTATAGTGGGACCAATCTGTTAGTTTTACACTTAGCAAGTGTTTACCTCAGCGATAAGTGTTTTTGGAAAACAGCCAGCACAATGTTCGTGGTTTTTTGAAAAAAGGACGAATGGTGGCGGTTTTCTGAATTATGGTCCACAATTGTGATGGTTTTTTGAAATTTACTCCGAGCTAAACAAATGTTTTCGAACAATATGTATAGTTTCTCCATGTTGAGCAAGGAAAGCGACATGATTTAAATCAGATGGATCACTAGCTGCTAGCTCTGCCTTTAGCGTTCACGTTGGTAGAAACAGCAACTGGCTTCTTTTGGGGTCTTTTGGAGTCTAATAACGTCAGGTACAAGTACATGGCAAATCGAATGTTCTTGATGTCAACTTTAGTAGGCAAGCATGACAATTTCGTACTTCAGTTTATTTTTGACTGAAAATTGTTGTGTGTGTCAACTAACTTGGCATCCTTGCGTCACTAGAATTTCCTAAAAATGTTCAATTTGTCATGCCCCTGTCCTGACATCAGGTTCTTATCATTTCAATTTCTTTTCTTAAGCAAAAGTCACTAGATTTTTAGTCAGGCCCGGCAAAATGGATCTACGGCTTACCAGTGACACAACGAGCACTGAGAAATTAAGTGTCCATCCCGTGCGGTTCTGTTGCTAGGATTACGACTGAGCGTGTGTAGATTAGCATGCAATTTTGGCCCCGGGGGGGGGCAGAATTGAGGGAGCTAGCGATAGGTTGACACGTAAACTGAGATCAAATTTGCACATACATCCATTGGCTAGGGAGGTCCGCCTCCACCACCGTGGGTATCAAATCTTGCATTTTATTTCCGCAAAATTCTTCTAGAAAGTTCTAGCATCCATTACCCTTACATACACTCATAAGCATTGTTGACACCAGATTTTGGCATGACATAAAAAGAAAATGGGATGGCTTCGAGTGAGAGGGTTTTCAGCATGGAAAGTTTCACATCGCTGAGAGGAACAACTTTGATGTTTAAGTCATAGCCATCCGACCCCATCTCCAAGGCCGAAGTTGTGCTCAAAGTACTGGATTTTGTATTCAGAACACTGTTCGGCTGATTAAGCCCCCAAGACGGCTCCGTATGGAAGAATTATCTACACATATTGTCTTCGTCTCGTCGAAACGATTGATTTTGATATAAAGATCGTCGCAATCTGAGGTCGTATGCAAAAGTTAGAGCCGCACAACGAGACCCTCCAGCGAGCAAAATATGACGCCCGGAACCAGACACATATGTGGGTGTGTCTGATGAGATGCGTGAATAATTTGCTGTTTTGCACGAGCGATTTGACCCTCGGGATGACCTCTAGTGAAAAAACGTTCAACATGAAAGATGTTCGTCTTGTCGAAACGGTCAAGATTGCTTTGGGACTCGTTTCCATCCGAGGTTGTTTGCCATCACAAAAAGGATCAGCAAGGTACAGTCAGTTTAAACCGAACAGTTTTGGAAAGTTCGGATAAAACTAGTCCGAATTTGACTAGGGTTTTGGACGTGAATTGATGCAATTTTCTTGTAGGGAAAGCCTAGATGAATCCTTTTCTTGTACGGGAAGTCCATCCGCCTCATATATGTTGGGGGTGACGGCCGATTGAACAACACACAATCGAACAAATCAATATACTACTTTTTTCCTGTCTACGTTTTATCTCTCCATCGTTTTCTCTCTCGTTCTTCGCTGTTCTTCGTGTTTGAGAGCTGCGAATCCAGAGGCTCTAGGGGCGGTAAGGCCGACCTCGAGCAGCCAATCGTCGCCGCAAGCCCTGACGGGGTCCCTCCCGGGTGAGCGAGGCGTCTGGTCCCAAAAGCGCGGGCTTGGTGTCTTGCGTATCGCGCTGGAAGTCGGCCTCCCGCGGTGTGAGTTGCGGAGCATCTCCCTCGGTGCCGCGGGTACACATTGACGTGTTCGTGTGACAAGTGCCAGTGTCAACACACTTTTTGGCGACTCCACTGGGGAATCGAAGATCAATCATCATCATCCACCATGTCTGATCTTCCCAAGCCATCCGAGGTAGACGCCGATAACATCATTAAGCCCAGTCTTGATGAGATATCGGCTGATCATCGCCAAGTCTATGAGGAGTACAAGAAGGCGCGCGAAGAGAAGGATTTGCAAGAGTTCCTTGCAAAGTTCAAGAAGGATCGCCAAGGCAACATCACTCCGATTGAAGAAATCATGTTCCCTCCTCTTCAAGCCGAGCTGGTTAAACCTTCTATGAGTACTACCTTTTCTACTGAGCAGTGGGCTGAGATTGAAAGTCGTATTGCTGATGGTAACAATCTAGTCTATCAAACTTTCATAGAAAATACTAATGCTCAGAAGAATACATCTCAATTGACTAGTGGTAATGATGGTGTAGCTGCTAGTGTGCAAAACCCTAATCAGGCTTTACCTATTGCATCGGCGCCTCCCGTTCCAATGGCTTATTATCCTACCCAAACAAATCAGATTATGGCTGCACCCATTAATCCTATTATGAGCATGCCAGGTTCGGTGGCAACGCCGAACCCAACCTTACCTACAGCTACAACCACTCGACCACTAGCAAATTATGGGTCGACATACCTGCCACAATTCCTACCTACAGCTAGTAACCATACTCCTCCTATGCCACTGCCACAAGTTTCATCGTCCACTATGGATGATGGTCTAGCTAATCTTAGAGAGGAGATGGCTAAGATGCTTCGAGAGAATTTTGGGGTTGAGTTACCTCGGAATCGGATTTACCAAAAGCCGTACCCCGAGTACTTTGATGCCATCGAGTGCCCTCCAGGATATAAAATTCCAGATTTTGTTAAGTTCAATGGAGAGGGCACAAAAACCACATGGGAGCATGTTAGTCAATACTTGGCACAATTAGGTGAAGCAGGCTCACTAAATGAGTTGAAAGTGCGTTTATTTCCTTTATCATTAACTGGTACCGCATTTTCATGGTTTTCTTCTTTACCTCATGGTTCCATTCGAGTTTGGTCGCAGCTAGAGCAGAAATTTCATGATCACTTTTACAGTGGCGACAATGAGCTCAAGTTGTCACATCTAATATCGGTTAAACAGAAGCATGATGAATCGGTCTCCGATTACGTCAAGAGATTCAGAGAAACGAAAAACCGATGTTTTAGTTTGGTGATAACCGAGAGAGACTTGGCAGACCTGGTGCTGAGTGGTTTGAGAACTCCCATTAGAGAAAAGCTAGAAGGCTATGAGTTCTTAAATATTAACCAAGTCTTACAAAGGGCTTTGGCTCAGGAAAGCCGAAGCAAAGATCTCAAAGAAGTGCATAGATACAAAGCCGATCGTCCAAAGATGAATATGGTGGAATATGATAGTGATCACTCGGACGATGAGGGTGATGTTTTTGCTACTGAATTTGTTTGGGCATCTAAGGCCAAACCCTTTACTTGCAATGATCTGAAACCGATTCATAAGAATCGTGATGAAGATATCAAGTTTACTTTTAACATTGCTAAGTGTGATAGAATATTTGATGCTTTGCTGCAGGCTAAGATTATTAGAATATCTCATACTTTACCGCCATTTGAAGAGCTGAAACGGCGTGCTTATTGCAAGTATCATAATTCTTTTTCTCATGCTACTAACGATTGCAATGTTTTTCGACGACAGATACAATTGGCCATTAATGACGGACGATTGAACTTTTCTGAGATGCAAGTTGATAAACAACTCTTTCCAATGAACACCATGGAGTTAGAAGGGAAGAAGCTGCTCATTCGGCCGGAGGTAGACGAATCTGCTAATAAAGCTAATGTCATTGTTGGTGAGCCGAGGAAGGACCAGGAGGGCAACAAGGTCTTGGGGAGACATGTTGTGCTTGATAAGCAAACCGATGGCAAGGAAGTGATCAAGATCACCATCAAGAATCCTACACTCGGGGGGCAAACACAGGTGCAGCAGGACACTCGAGTTAAATTTGTCAAACCCAAGAGTCCAGAAGTTGGCAAATGTAAGAGGAATGAAGCTAAAGTGCAACGCAAGCGGATCAAGCCAACTTTTGATATGTTGCTGCCCAAATATGCTAATAAGTCAGATGGTTCTAGCTCTAACCGGCCATCATACTTGAAACGACCAAGGTCACCATCAGATGATATAGTCAGTCAGTATGTGAAATCGAGTGGACCAAGGGCGTAGTTTTCAGAAGAGCAGAGGCAATCTGTGTGGAATCGACTTGATTACTCATATAATGGCCGACCGAACATCGGTGACTATCAGTCGGCTGGTCAAAATATGCGACCGAGTGGAAAATATCCTAGTGTAAGAATGCACCCAGGTGGAAGCTATCCATGTGAAAAAATGTGGCCAAGTAGATTCCATCCGAGTGGATTCCATCAGAGTGACGTCCATCCGAGTGGATTCCATCCGAGTAAAAAGGTGCGCCCGAGTGGAAATTTCATGCATCTGGAAAGTCGAAAAGAATGGCGTGTTAAGTCACCAAGTGTTGCAGCAGTTGAGTCGGGAAAAGGCAAGGAGAAAATGGATGTAGACTCACTTATCTTGGGCACTGAAACATTCCCCATATAGCAGTCGACTGTGCATAACCACTCGACTGAGCCGATATTTGCTATCGCGCCAAAACACTCGTTTAATGACCATGAAGCAAGCACCAGCCAAGTAAAGGTGAGAGATGCTAAATATCGACCAAAGTGGTGTCCTCCAGGGCTAACAAAGACACAGAAGAGGAAACTACAGAGGTTAAGGAGTCAAGAGATGGCAGAGCAGGAGGCCGAGAAGCAAAGCGATAAGTTGTTCAATGACACTCGACCCATGGTTCCAGCAAAACAAGTGTGGAGGCCTAAACAAATACAAGATACATCAGCTTCTACATCTATCACAGAAGTGCCTACACCACCCAAGGAGGACGATGCGACAACTATTACATCGTCTGCAACACTTCTTACTTCTCCTTCACTCGGCCAGATTTCAGAATCGGTCGATCCACTTGAAGAAGAGGCTGAAATGTTGGACTATGAGTCTACACCGGTTCATGAAGGTATGGATATCAATATGGTATATTACTTACCTGCTGAGTTTCGTGCTGTAGCTGAGGAAGGGGAAGTGGCTCAACTGGATTTTGGCCCTAAAAACGCAATATTCGAGAAGCCAAAAGAACCAGTAACACATTTGAAACCATTGTATCTCAGAGGTCATATCAATGGATCGCCAGTCACTCGGATGCTTGTGGATGGAGGTGCTATGGTAAATCTTATGCCCTATTCGGTCTTCAAGAAATTGGGTTTGCCTGATGAAGAATTGATCAAGACCAATATGGTGCTCAACGAGTTTGAAGGCAAAGAGAAAACTGAAGCCAAAGGTGTAATGTATGTGGAGCTTACAGTCGGAAGCAAAACTTTGGCTAATGCATTCTTTGTCACTGAGGTGCAAGGTAATTACAACGTTATACTAGGTCGTGATTGGGTTAACGCAAATCAGTGCGTGCCATCCACTATGCACCAGTTTTTGATTCAGTGGGTTGATAATGGAGTGGAAGTCATTCATGCGGATAACTTGGCCCGTGTTGCTTTGGTTGATGCATCGGTGGATTGGAAACATCCCAATGCTACTTGCTTGACGGGACGTGACTTATCAGAGTTTGATTTTCTCAGCGCGACCAAGAATGGTTTTGTGCCCGTGTCTTTAAAGCCGACTGAATGCAATCAGCTCCAAGGTATGATATGTTTAAATGGATCCTAATTACGAGTGGTTACAAAAACGTCTTGTAAAATATCGGTCCAGTGAGGACGATATGTATGAGTCTATAGAGGAGTTGGATGACATGGATAAACTTGGACAAGGTTTTACATCGGCTGATCCATTAGAAGAGATAGATATTGGAGATGGTTCAGTCACTCGACCGACATTTATAAACAAAAATTTGAAAGCCGATTGTAAGGCTAAATTAATCGAGCTATTGAAAGAATATGTTTGTTGCTTTTCATGGGAATATCATGAGATGCCAGGGTTGAGCCGAGAGCTAGTGGAGCATCGGTTGCCTATAAAGGCCGGTTTTAGACCTTATAAACAGTCGGCCAGAAAGTTTAATCCGAAAATATATGACCGGATCAAGGAAGAGATCGGTCGACTGCTTGAAGCTAATTTCATTCGACCTTGCAGGTATGCCGAGTGGATTTCTAACATTGTCCCAGTGGAGAAGAAGGGATCCGGCAAGTTGAGGGTGTGCATTGACTTCAGAGATTTGAATAGGGCTACACCCAAAGATGAGTATCCCATGCCAATAGCCGATATGCTTATTAATGATGCTTCTGGACATAAGGTTATTAGCTTTCTAGATGGTAATGCCGGATACAATCAAATTTTTATGGCTGAAGAGGACATGTACAAAACAGCTTTCCGATGTCCTGGTTTCCTTGGTTTATTCGAGTGGACAGTGATGACATTTGGATTAAAAAATGCTGGAGCCACATATCAAAGGGCTATGAATTTGATTTTTCATGATTTACCCGGTATCATACTTGAAGTTTATATTGATGATATTATTGTCAAATCGGATGCTTTTGAATCTCACTTGGCCGATTTGCGTTTAGCTTTTGAAAGAATGAAAAAGTATGGACTAAAGATGAATCCTTTGAAGTGTGCATTCGGCGTGTCAGCTGGCAAATTTTTGGGTTTCATTATTCATGAAGATGGCATCGAAATTGATCCCAAAAAGATAGAGGCCATACAGAAAGTGGAGGCTCCAACATGCAAGAGAGATATGTAAAAGTTCCTTGGCAAGGTCAATTATTTGAAAAGGTTCATAGCTAATCTGTCAGGGAAAGTTGATGCATTTACTCATATCCTTCGGTTAAAGAATGATGTTGATTTCACTTGGGGGGCAAAACAACAAGAAGCCTTTGATATGATCAAGAATTATTTGTGCACTCCTCCGGTGATGAAAGCACCCAAGCATAGAGAGCCTTTTAAGCTTTATATCGCAGCAGAGGAAGGTGTTATTGGTGCTGTTTTGACTCAAGATACCGAAAGAAAAGAGCATGCCATTACGTATTTGAGCAGACGCTTATTGGACGCCGAGACAAGGTATACATTTATTGAAAAACTATGTCTATGCTTATATTATGCTTGCACAAAATTGAGACATTACCTAGTGTCGAGTGTTTGTGTAGTAGCTTGTCAAACCGATGTCATTAAGTACATGTTGCATAGGCCAATTCTTAGTGGTAGAATTGGCAAGTTGGCTTATGCTTTGATTGAATATGATTTGGCTTATGAATCTCTAAAATCCATGAAAGGCCAAATTGTTGCTAATTTCATTGTTGAACATCGGATTAATGACAAGCATGATGTTGATATGAACCTTGTTTCATTAGTGCCATGGAGATTATACTTTGATGGTTCAGTTTGTAACAATGGCCAAGGTATTGGTATTGTTTATATATCTCCTCATGGTGCTGTTTTTGAAGCATCATGCCGCTTAGAATATATTTGCACAAACAATCAAGCCGAATATGAAGCATTGTTATTCGGCCTAGAGATGTTGCTTGCTATAGGTGTTACACATATTGAGGCTTATGGTGATTCGTTACTAGTGGTGCAGCAAGTATCCAAAGTCTTTCAGTGTTTGGACGAATCACTTAATGTTTACCTTGATAAATGTCTAGATATAATTTCTACTTTGGATTGTTTTAGCATTGCTCATATATCTAGGCATGACAATTGGAAAGCAAATGATCTGGCACAACAAGCATCTGGATATCATGTTGATCATGGCATGTTTCATATCTCTCAAAGACCGATGTCTTGTCTTGCCAATATGGGAGAGGCTGAACCTGAACTCACTGATTCGGCCATTAACAAAAAATCTAGTGCAGGTGATAATTCCGACTGGAGAAAGCCCATTGTTGATTACTTGTGCAATCCGAGTGAAAGGGTGGACAGGGCTGTTCGGCGTATGGCTTTCAAGTATACAATGAGAGATGATGGTCTTTATCGCCGAACAGTCGATGATGTTCTTCTAAAGTGTTTGGATGAGGACCAGGCAAGAGTTGCTATGGGAGAAGTACATGAAGGTATTTGTGGCACTCACCAGTCGGCTCCCAAGATGAAATGGTTATTGCGACGTGCTGGGTTTTATTGGCCGACTATGATAATGATTGCTTCAGATATTATAAAGGATGTGAAGCTTGTCAAAAGTTTGGTGATATTCAATTGGCTCCTGCTGCTATGTTACATCCTATTATCAAACCGTGGTCTTTCAGAGGATGGGGTTTAGATTTCATTGGACAAATCCACCCGTCTTCCTCAAAAGGGCATCGGTTCATATTGGTGGCAACTGATTATTTCACTAAATGGTCTGAAGCAGTACCTCTTAAGAACATGACACATACGGAGGTAATTCAATTCATAACCAAACACATTATTCATAGATTCGGTATTCCTCAAACGTTAACTACAGATCAAGGTTCATCTTTTATGTCACACCAAGTCAGAGAGTTTGCTGAATCTTATAATATAAAGTTGCTCAATTCATCTCCGTATTATGCCCAAGCTAATGGACAAGCCGAGTCTAGCAATAAAATTTTAATGAAGCTCATCAAGAAGAAGATTGAGGATAATCCGAGGAGATGGCATGAGTTGTTGTCCGAAGCTTTATGGGCACATAGAATTTTAAGGCATGGTGCTACGAGGGTAACTCCATATGAGCTAGTATATGGTCAAAAGGCCGTTTTACCTGTGGAAGTAAATTTGAATGCTTTGAGAATAGCCAAACAAAATGATTTATCGGCAGTAGACTTTTATAACTTGATGATGGAAAATATTGATGAAGTTGCCGATAAACATTTGGTTGCTTTGAAGTCCATAGAAAGAGACAAGTTGAGGGTTGCAAGAGCTTACAATAAGAAAGTTAAGTTGAAGAATTTTCAAGTTAGTGATCTCGTCTGGAAAGTGATTCTGCCGATTGGTTCAAGAGATAGAAAATTCAGGAAGTGGTCTCCAAGTTGGGAAGGTCCTTTTAGGATTACAAGAGTTGTTCCCGGAAATTCATATTTGGTGGAATCAATACAAGGGGCATTGTTACCCCGAGCTCTCAACGGAAAATATTTGAAGAAGTACCACCCGAGTGTGTGGCAGGAAGCCTGAGTAGGCAATGGCCGATATACGATTATCGCCCTTAGCACAAACATGGCCGATACATAATTATCGCCCTAAGAAAAATAAATGGCCGATGGAGTGTTGACATCGTCCTTAGAACAAACACCGTGCATAGTATTTTTCGGCGTGCAAGCTTTGCCGAAAAATAGGGGGGCATGTGTTGACAACAGATTTTGGCATGACATAAAAAGAAAATGGGATGGTTTAGAGTGAGAGGGTTTTCAGCATGGAAAGTTTCACATCGCCGAGAGGAGCAACTTTGATGTTTAAGTCATAGCCATCCGACCTCATCTCTAAGGCCGAAGTTGTGTTCAAAGTACTGGATTTTGTATTCAGAACACTGTTCGACTGATTAAGCCCCCAAGATGGCTTCGTATGGAAGAATTATCTACACGAATTGTCTTCGTCTCGTCTAAACGATCGATTTTGATATAAAGATCATCGCAATTTGAGGTCATATGCAAAAGTTAGAGCCCGCACAACGAGACCCTCCAGCGAGCAAAATATGACGCCCGGAACCAGACACATATGTGGGTGTGTCTGATGAGATGCGTGAATAATTTGCTGTTTTGCACGAGCGATTTGACCCTCGGGATGACCTCTAGTAAAAAAACGTTCAACATGAAAGATGTTCGTCTTGTCGAAACGGTCAAGATTGCTTTTGGACTCGTTTCCATCCGAGGTTGTTTGCCATCACAAAAAGGACCAGCAAGGTACAGTCAGTTTAAACCGAACAGTTTTGGAAAGTTCGGATAAAACTAGTCCGAATTTGACTAGGGTTTTGGACGTGAATTGATGCAATTTTCTTGTAAGGAAAGCCTAGATGAATCCTTTTCTTGTACGGGAAGTCCAGCTGCCTCTTATATATGTTGGGGGTGACGGCCGATTGAACAACACACAATCGAAAAAATCAATATACTACTTTTTTCCTGTCTACGTTTTATCTCACCATCGTTTTTCTCTCTCGTTCTTCGCTGTTCTTCGTGTTTGAGAGCTGCGAATCCCGAGGCTCTAGGGGCGAGCGAATTGACCTAGGGCAGCCCATAGCCGCCGCACTCCCTGACGGGGTCCCTCCCGGGGGTGTGGGGTTTTCGGGTCTGCAAAAGCGCCCGTCGACTGTCTTGCGTATCACGTTGTCGGTCGGGTCTTCTTCGACGTGAGCTGCGGTGCATCACCCCCGGCGTCGAGGATACACGTGACGTGTTCGTGTGTCAACAAGCATCAACAATTGTACTGTAATATACTCGCATTTCTAACTAACTAGATATCTCAAGCCACACTAATTAGCTTCTTGTGTTGGATCACACTCATACATTACCTAACCATTTTGTTATTTTTCTCAAGTAGCACTACAGAAAAATCATAAGTTGTCGTGTATGTGAATATAAGTTGTGGTTAAACCCACGGGTGCTCGGCTTACTAGCCTGTAAGACGAGTATCAGATAAAGAAAACACAACAAACAAAGTGACTTGCGTGATTAGTATATTGTTAGCAACCTAACAATATCTCCTCTCGATCTATTACTCTCACACGAATTCGAGTAGGAATTTAGGGATTACACGCCAGGATACAAGAATCGGGGGAAGAAGAAGAAAGGGGAAAAAGGTAGCCGCCGCCGCCGGTTCGTTGATCCATTAGATGCCTCACCCTGTGCGTTGATCCTAGTAGGCCGTTGGGCCCAGCCCATAGCTATCGGCCCATGATATGAAGGGCGCTAACAGATATAGGTTGCTTTTTCCCTGACTTGCTTATGTCTAAAAAAAAAGATATAGCTTGCTTGCTGGAATCTCTTTGGAAAATCAAAGGAAAATACATTTGCATGCATCTCGTCGTCGTGGGTACTGCTGTATGTACACTCAGATCACATGCACGAGTGCATGTGAGACGTGTAATGTGGGCCGTGAAACCCAAATTAATCCAGCTTTTTGTTCTGCTGAAGAATCGAGCAAGACCTGGTAAATTATGGACCTCTATGTGGTTAATTAGGAGATAGTCGTCCAACAAAAAAAAGAAACAATACAGTGTTTTGCCACTCTCTGCTCACAGCGCTCAGAGGAACCCTCAACCGTCTGATCGATCGGGCTCATAAACATACAAATAATCTCCACTGAATGGCCAACCGCGAGTGCCTGAATATCCTGGTGCAGGTTGCGTTGACATGCTTAACTAGGAACCTTAATTAGGCTAGACTACTGCTAGTAGTTCGTCTTAGTCGATCGATGACTTGATTAATCTGAACATTTGGTGCATGCACAGTGGTTGGCCAAAACCTAAGACTCTTAACGTTAGAGGACACTCCACTCGACAAAGACATGTGGTTTACTTAGCAGATCACATAATACTGCATCCATCATTATCTCTTCGCTGTTTAGTAAGGCAGAGACCTTAGAAGCTTATTTCAACGGCGCATGCAGAAATATCTCTGGAGATGAGCTATGGGGATCACTCACCTGACTCTCGGTTTGTCCTAGCCCAAACTAGTATCGCCATGCAAAGACTAGAATGTTCAGATTTTACTATGGACCACATACGGATGTATAAAGATGCATTTTAGAGTGTAGATTCACTCGTTTTGCTCCGTATGTGGTCCGTAGTGAAATTTCTCAAAAAACTTATATTTAGGAACAGAGGAAGTACCAACAATCGCTGAATGCAACAGGCACACGCGTACATTTCCCACAGTAATCAATCGCTTTTCCTTCAGATTAATCAATGGCTTGCTCGACTTGTCCGAGGCCATCGGATCATCATCGCAATCCAGTGACTAAACTATACCGATCTCGTAATCAACTGTAACTTTTGAGTTTTTAACTGCGATTAATTCGATGTGCATTAGTACGTGCCTAGGTTAGGGTTGGTAGCTTTCCACCTCTGGCCGGCCAATAGCTTAGTTGCATATTGCCATCAATCACGTCCCTTGCAAAAGGCCTATACAGAGCAAAAGCCCTTTCACGGAAAAATCAACCAAAACAGAGATGTTTAAGTGGCGGTTACGTGGGGAATCCACTGTACTATGTCGACATTGCTGCTTGCAGCTTGGGCCAGGGGCATGGCCGGCCAGGTTACGCCGACATGTGACGCCAAAAATATGGCAGCTGGAGGCAGGCAGACAGACATCTTTGGACAAGGACGGTAACATCTTACCCACCAAAAACTTTGAGGATGTTACTAGACGAGAAAATATCCTGGCAGGAGGCAAATGCATGTACGAGGACGAGCTAAACAATTGTTTTCGAACAATATGTATAGTTTCTCGATGTGGAGCAACGAAAGCGACAGGATTAAAATCAGATGGATCGCCAGCTAGCTCTGTCTTCTGCGTCGATGTAGGGGCGATGACGGCGGCGCGTCTTCGGCTCGCTTCGGTGCTTGTAGTCGTCGCTAGGTGGTCTACGAATCTGGATATAATTTTTATTTCTGGTATTTCGTTGTACTGCCATGATTGAAGATGAATAGATTGAAAGTTTTTCCGCAAAAAAGAAAGGTTGGGACAACAACTGATTTCTTTTTCTTAAGCAAAAGTTACTAGATTTTTATTTTTCAATCGGATCTACGGTGTAACAGCGACACGGCGAGGCGCTGGGAAACTAAGCACCCACCGTGGTTCATTTGGCGAGGATTACGGCGAGGCGTGTGTAGATTAGTAGACAAGTGGGTGGAGACGGAATTGAGCAAAGCAAGCGACACCGCGACAGGTTGACCGGTAGGTAAATTGAGATCAAATTTACACATGATCCGTTAGCTAGGGAGGTCCGCCTCCGAGGGTATCAGATTTTTTGTTTCTGTAAATTCTTCAGAAAGTTCTAGTATCTCTTTAACATACATACCCTCGTGAGGATCAACACAATCGTGTTGTATACGCGCATTTCGAACTAACTAGATAGCTCAGCATGTATGCATGTGTGACGTGTAATTTTGGCTTGTGAAATGCAAATTAATTCAACAGTTTTGTTCCGCTGAAGAATCGAGCAAGAAACTGGTAGATTATTGACCTCTATGTCACTACCGGAATAGGGATCTATGTTGATGCAAAACAGCCGTCGGCATAGGGGCAAACACTGTCGGAATAAGCCTATCCAAATGGCAGCCGTCGGCATAGCCCCCTCTGCAACGTGTACTTCGGCGTACCTAGCCTGAGCCATCGGCATAGAAAACCCGTCGGAAGCTCTCCACCCTCCCTCGCCCCCCTCCCCCGTGTGACGGCAGTTGACGGCGCCGTCGACTAGACGATCGAACCAACAGCCGCCACGTGGCACGGATATGCTAACGTCATGGCCGTTGGTGTAGCTGTAGATCTATGCCGACGGCGACCCCGTCTGTGTATCCGTGCCATGTGCCGGCCGCTGGCTCGTCCTGGTGCCAGTATATGCCGACGGTCAGGTATAGATCAAAGTTACGCCGACGGCTAGGCCACGACATATCGATGCCACGTCGCGACCGGTGGGACGTCCTGGTGCATACCTATGTTGACGGCCCGGCCGTCGGCATATATCTAAGGCTATGCCAACGGCTGGGCCATCAGCATAGGTGTGCACCAGGACGGCCTAGCGGCCACCAGGTGGCGAGCACTGGTAGCACGGCACCTCTATGCCGACGGTTAAGCCGCCGTGTACTGTTTTTTTACTTTCTGTTTTAATCCATTCAAATACAGAGGAGATAATCATGTACACAACACCATCGTCGTCATCATGGTCACAACATAACTCATTGTCATCATCACAAGTTCGTCATCATGACAACAAAAGTATCATGACAAGTTCATCATCATGCAAACAAAAGTATCATCACAACATAAGCGACAAGTCGTGTAAAGAAGCATAAAAATCCCGCAAGTTCATCACCGCCAAAGGCTTAAGCGCCATCAAGTCCACCACCACCGCCAAAGCCGAGGTCCTCACCTCTACCGCCATTGCCAAGACCACCAACACCACCTTGTCAGACCGGAGTGACTGGGCTCCATGACTCAGGTGTGGAACTATCAGAAGAACCACCACCGATGGATGGTCGGCCCATTCCCTACATGTTTGGAAAGAGATGGGTGAGGGGATATATGATTGTATTGTATAAACAATAAGTAGTAGTTGAATAGTTTGGTGATGTACTAACCGGAGTCCAATTGTGTTGTGCGACAAATTGTTGAAACGAAGGTAGCATAGGTTGTGGTCCAGGAGGTGGTGATGGTGGTTCCATTGTAGGAACCGTGCCGTTTGCCATAGACTCAAACACAAGCTACATGTGAGTTGTGTTGGAAATATGAGCAATTTACCGAATGATTTTATTAACAGAAATAGTAGATAAAGCATGACTAATATAGCAGAGATAAAATAAGTCATGCAGTCTGACAGAGAGAAGGTAAATAGCATCTGCAAATATGAACTAGGACAGAACACATCTAGAGCAAACATATGTAGAGCAGATAGTAGAGCAAGAAACTGTGGCAGAACATCAAACAGAAAGAGCATAAGAACGTATGGAACAGTAGCAGAAGCACTGCTCTTGGGGTCGACATCCTCGCCAGCCATGTCATCGAAGAGGTTGCCGATGTCAGGGAAGAATTCGTCGTCGGGGAAGTGGTCGTCGATGTCCGGAGCGCCCGTGATGAAGAGGTCAGTAGTCGCGCGGAGCGCTCCCCAAAAACTGTATCACCCTTCTCCCATACAGGACTCAATGCGGTGGCGTTTCGGAGGCCTACAGTCCCGACCTGCGGTGCACGCCGCAAGACGGGATGGGAAAGGCCGTAGCAATAGCTCAGTGCTCAGGAACTCGGTGGCGAGAGGAAGAAGGTGTTATGGTGTGTCTCTCTGGAGAGGAGTGACCTTCCTTTTATAGGCACAACAGAAGGAGGCGAATAGGCTGCGACGGGAGTTGAAGCAAAGAGGGGAGACGAAACGAAAAGGCAGCAGTTGAAGGGTGCATCGTTCATATTAAATATCCACTACAGCAAAAACTTTCCATCTTCCAAGTGACCTTTTGTATACCCGTCGTGCGTGGCAAAAATTTAGACATCGGCTCGGCTCATTCCCGCAAATCGCGGCGAGGCGCGACGCGACGCGTCTTGACGAGGCGTGGCAGGGCGGGTGATGGACAAGGAACGCGCGTGAATGTCCCTCTTGTTCTCATGCTCATACATGTGGGGAAATACCCTCCCTTATAAGGAGGTCCAACTCCCACGTGGGACTAAACTTTGGTTCAACCTCTTGCCTTGCACGAATGGGTTGCGTGGGCCTCAAGGATTTATTAGGAATTTCTGAAATTGTTATTTGGCTGGCCCTAAAGTAGACTAATTCCAGCAATCCCCCACCAGATACCAGATGCATGCAAAATTTGCCTTTGGTTCCAAAACACTTTTTTATATACCGGTACTGCAATGGAGACTGTTAAGTTGAACTTCCACCTAGAACTCTATGCTACACTAGTAAGCAACTTGAATAATGGACTATGCCTTGAACTGCAAGTTTTTTGCGAATCTAGCTTCACACAAAGCCTTGACCGATACTAGGCTACCATGGGTCTTCCCGAGGGTGGAGCTTATGCGTCATACTCTGATACCTTTCATGAGCTTACTAAGAACACCCTACTCTCATAGATTGCAATGTTTAACAATCAGTCTCATATAGGTGTGTTGTTCAAAAGATGTTCTGCAGGATAACATCTCTTCTTAAATGAGCCACTTAGAACACATTAAGATATACATCAACCTGCCATGCAGAGTAGGAGAGTATTGCATATTCATGGAGTGGTATATTGTTAATAGTAACTATACTCTCCTCTTAGTTGACCAACAGTTTGTCTTCCACATCTAATTCACGGGATCTCCGATCGCATAGACTAGGTTACCACTGTGAACAACTCATATTGTTGGTCTCATACCCATCTCCTTCGAAGCCTTATCTATCACATTACGTGATAGACCCTTAGTAAAAGGATCTGCCAGATTTTTAGATGTTTGGATATAATCCAATGCAATAACTCCAGAGTTTTTCATTTTCCTGACAGACTTCAACCTTCTCTGAACGTGTCTTGATAACTTCATGTTATAATTTGAGCTGTCCACTTTCATGATCACAGTTTGATTGTCGCAGTTCATAAGAATACCCAATACAGGTTTCTCAACAACCGGCAAACCATTCAAGAGTCGGTGAATCCAATCTGCTTCAACCATAGTTGTATCTAGTGCTATGAGTTCTGCTTCCATTGTTGACCTCGTTAAGATGGTCTACTTGCAAGACTTCCAAGAAACAGCGCCACCTCCATGAGTGAATACATATCCTCTCGTGCCCTTTATCTCATCAGCATCAGAGATCCAGTATGAGTCACTATACCCTTCCAGTACCTTTGGGGACCCAGTGTAGTGAATTACATAACTTGCAGTACCTTTCAAGTAACCACTACTGCAGGATGTTGCTAACGCAACACTACGATCAGAGACCCTTTGACGAAACTGTGTGCGATGCATTAATCTCAAACGATGGTGTAAAAAACCCGTCAAAAGAGGTGCAAAACATTTGCGATGACGGATGCATCAAACACGGTTCGGATTTTAGTTCCGTGTGTGATGCAGGGCATACGGTTCAGTGCAATTAACTGTTTGCGATGAGGAACAAGAAAAGAAACGAGCAACGAGATGAACGTGTGTGCGATAAACATCATACGGTTCACTAGGATGAACTATTTGTGATTATGCAACACAAAAGAAATGGTCAGCCAGATCAAGGTGTGTGCGATATACGACATGCGGTTCACTCGGATGAACTGTTTATGTTGAGACAAGAGAACATAAACGTTTCAATATAACAAGATGTGTGTGATACGCGACAAACAGGTCTACAATCAGAAATGTGTGCGAAGACCGATAATAACACAGACGATTCTGCTAATAAGATGTGTGTGTTGTGCGATGGGATTGCATACAGAACAACAACATATATAAGATGTGTGTGTGTTTGTGGGTGTGTGGGTGTGTGTGTGTGCAATATATGTGCCAGGATCCATCGTTTGTCTGCTATGTGTGTGTGTGTGTGCGTGCGTGCGTATGTGTGTGTGTGTGTGTGTGCAATTCTGAAAGTTAGCAGTCGTTGGCTTCATCCCCCATGCATATAATGCGGGGGTGTTCGCGAAAGTATGCGTAATCACACTTGATCCAAATTCTTGGTCCATTAAGGAGGTGATCGCATGTTGAACTAGGCAACCGGACTATATAGCTTTAACACTTTCACTTAGCCATAGGAGTTTGACGGTGGGGCTACTATGTAGCCCCTTGTACCTTTGCGTGCATCCGAATCCGAGTGCATGTGTACATGACCGGTAAGCGGTCCTTCGTTAATGCGGAGGAACCCTAAAGGTTCCAATGAGTCTTCGAGTGGTTGAGCAGTCTCTCGCTATATCATGACAGTCAGTTTTCGGCTTTCTCTACTGAGGTGCTCATCCGGAATAACAAGGGCACAGTCGCAGTAGTTCTCCCTTGGCCGCCTTAGCCAATAAGAATGGAACGTAAGGCAACGAAACCAGGAGCCAGGCAAACCCGACATTTGACCAAAGACATGATTTGGAGCTGATGCATATAAGGCCAAACTCGCGACGCCGAACACTCCCGAAGGTATTCGGACTTATAACGTATACTGGGCTGGGTAACGCCCCTTATTATGAACCCTGTATTCCCAGGTACGTGCATTAGTTTGTTGTGGCGAAATGACAATAACGGTAGTATCCTCTGAAGGTGTAGTACCCATGGGATGTGTAAGCAACAAGAGACAATAAAGAAGGTTTACACAGGGGCTTAATCTAAAGAGAAACCTTTGAGCGGGGCCCTGCTGCACGTCTGCGCCTTTGTCCCTGTTGTGCCGTGTCCTGGGAGGGTGTCGCACGAACGGTGTCTGTAAAAAGAAAAACTCATGGAGAAGAGTATGACATAAGCGTGCGAAAAGTTGGCTATCACTAATGGATAGTAAAAGTGTAAGACATTGGCCTGTTAATAAGGTTAGGCCGAGAATTGGGCTTTATTAATTATCTATAGCCCCTGGTGTCCTCTATGGGATTATATGTGTGGCGCCTAGATCAGGTTGATCTGGGCTGCCGGACTCGTCTAACCGTGTCCGTGGTCTTAACGACCAATCATGCTTTCTGGTATTAGTGGTTGCTTAGAGTCCGGCTGCTGGAGCCGTCGTGTATTCCTCCATGCGTAAGGAACGCTCTGTACTTCTGTTAATGGTGATGACGCAACGTGGACCGGGCATCTTGAGTTTAAGGTAGGCATAGTGCGGTACTGCGTTGAAGCGGGCAAAGGCCGTTCTCCCAAGCAATGCGTGATAACCACTTTGGAGGGGGGCGATGGCGAAGAGTAGTTTTTCGCTTCTGAAGTTGCCTGGGGAGCCGAATATCACCTCTAGTACGAGGGAGCCCCTGCAGTGGGCTTCAACGCCTGGTATCACACCTTCAAAGGTGGTGTTACTGTGGTTGATTCTGGATGGGTCTATCCCCATCCTGCGGACAGTGTCCTAGCATATTAGATTAAGACTACTGCCGCCGTCCATGAGGACGTGAGTAAGATGGTATCCGTCGATTATTGGGTCGAGCACCAAGGCAGCTGATCCTCCATGTCGCATACTAGTCGGGTAGTCCCTGTGATCGAAGGTGATCGGGCAGGCCGACCAGTGGTTGAGTTTGGGGGCCACGGGCTCTATAGCATACGCGTCTCTGAGCACGCGTTCGCGCCTTCTTGTGGTTATTTGAGTCACGTGGATCATGTTTACTATTTTTACTTCTGGTGGGAATTTTTTCTGTCCCCTAGTGTTCGGCTGGCGAGACTCATCCTCGTCTTCACTTGGTGTTTCCCCTCCTCGTGTTTGGTGATTAATTGGCCGGCCTGCTTAAAAACCCAGCATTCTCTATGAGTGTGGTTCCCAGGTTTCTCGGGGGTGCCATGGATTTGGCATAGTCTGTCCAGGACTTTATTCAGGCCGGATGGTCCTTCTTTGTTGCCTTTAAGTGGCTTCTTTTGTTGACCGGGTCGAGAGCCCTTGAATCCGGCGTTGACCGTTGTGTTGTCCGGACTTTCTTCCTTGTTTCGACGTTTGTTTTTATTGCGCCGTGGCTTCCCGTTGCCATCACTGATTTCGGATGTACTTGGGTCGCTGGTGCCTCTACGGGCCAACCAGATGTCTTCACCCGCGCAAAAGCGGGTCATAAGGCTTGTTAGGGCTGCCATTGTCCTCGGCTTTTCTTGCCCGAGGTGTCTGGCGAGCCACTCGTCCCGGATACTGTGCTTGAAGGCCGCTAGGGCTTCGGCATCCGGACAGCCGACAATTTGATTCTTCTTAGTGAGGAATCTGTTCCAAAGCTTGCGGGCGAATTCTCCGGGCTGTTGAATTATGTGACTTAAATCGTCCGCGTCGGGAGGTCGGACATAGCTCCCTTGAAAATTGGCCCTGAAGGCATCCTCGAGTTCCTCCCAACTTCCGATTGAATTTTCGGGGAGGCTTTTCAACCAGTGCCGAGCTGGTCCCTTCAACTTGAGAGGAAGCTATTTGATGGCATGGAGGTCGTCCCCATGAGCCATGTGGATATGAAGGATAAAATCCTCAATCCAGACCCCGGGGTCTGTCGTTCCATCATATGCCTCTATGTTCACAGGTTTGAAACCTTGTGGGAATTCATGGTCCAGTACCTCTTCGGTGAAGCACAGAGGGTGAGCAGTCCCTCTGTTTCTGGACGTATTATGGCATGCCGTCAGCTGTTGGTGTGTCCGGTACTGATTCTGAAGTGGTATCCGATCAGTCTGATCGTTTTGATGACCATAGTCCTGTGCTGGGGCGTGTCCTCTAGATCCATAGATGGCCCTGGTTGCACCAGCCTTCTTATCCAGGAGCTCACGTAAATCGTGTGCGTCGTCGGTAGCTGCTCCATTGCGGTTTCAAAGTGGTTTGTTCGGCCTATTGGCCGTATTGTTCTTCGGTGGAACGGCCTCGTCGTCAAATTCTGGTAGCAGCTTGCGCTTTGGATAGCTCTTTGTTTGGCGATCGTCGCCGTACTTTTCTTCAGTGTCTAGTACTTTATTCCATCTGTGATTGAGCATTTCCTATGCGGCTTTAAGCTTTTGCTTCTGCTTCTTTAGACTTCTCGCAGTGGCCATAAGCCTTCTGTGGAGGTTATCTCGTTCCAAGCGTGTTTCCGGGATGGTGAATGTGTCGTTGTTTTGGCTTTTGTCCGGGGGTTTTATCCTCTGCTTTGTCGCCATCGTCCTCCTTAGGCGTATCCACCATGTATATATCGTATGATGAGGTGGCAGTCCAGCGCCCCGTGAGTTGTGGTTCTGAATCGTCTCCTGCGCCGACGTCCATACCGTCGGTATCATTAGAGTCGAATTCGAGCAGGTCTGTTACATCATCGATAGTGGCTATGAAGTGGGTGGTGGGTGGGCAATGAATTCCTTCGTCACCTGCTTCCCGCCCGAGCCGGACATAGTTCGGCCAAGAGTCTCCTGACAATGAGAGAGACTTTAACGAGTTCAGCATGTCGCCAAAGGGAGAGTGCTGGAACATATCCATAGCGGGGAACTCCATTACCGGAGCCCACCCGGATTCAGCGGGCTCGGGAGTGTGCGGATTGGAACCTACAACCGGATACGAACCCGGGGGTCCGGTGTCACAGGCTTCCTTGGGGGTGAAGTCTGTGTTCGACTCTACCGCCAATGGGTGTGCGGCCTCCAGGGCGGGGTCCATCCACCCGTCCTCGGACGACGCAATCTGCCCCGGATTTAGGCCCGGGGCTCCTGCAGGGGCGATATTCCAAGCATTGCTCGACAGCAGGTCTAAGTCGTGCTCATCGTGGTTGTCCGGCGTTCCTGGCATAGGCCCGAATTCGTTGAAGATCAAGTCTCCGCGGATATCGGCCGTGTAGTTTAGGTTTCCGAACATGACCTGATGGCCAGGGACGTAGCTGTCGATCTGCTCCAGATGGCCAAGCGAGTTGGCCCGCAGTGCGAAGCCACCGAACATGAAGATCTATCTTGGGAGAAAAGTCTCACCCTGGACCATGTTGTCATTGATGATTGAAGGAGCCATCGAGCCTTACAACGACGACACAGAGGAACTCTCAATGAAAGCACCAATGTTGGTGTCATAACTGGTGGATCTCGGGTAGGGGTCCCGATCTATGCGTCTAAGGCTAATGGTATCAGGAGGCAAGGGACACAATGTTTACCCAGGTTCGGGCCCTCTTGATGGAGGTAAAACCCGACTTCCTACTTGATTGATCTTGATGATATGAGTATTACAAGAGTTGGTCTACCACGAGATCATAGAGGCTAAATCCTAGAAGCTAGCCTATGATGATTATGAATGTTGTGATCATCCCCATATGGACCGAACCCTCCGGTTTATATAGACACCGGAGGGGGCTAGGGTTTTCACAGAGTCGGTTACAAAGAAGGAAATATAATATCCGGATTGCCAAGCTTGTCTTCCACGCAAAGGAGAGTCCCATCCGGACACGGGATAAAATCTTGAGTCTTGTATCTTCATGGTCCAACAGTACGGCCAAAGTATATAGTCCGGCTGTCTGGCTACCCCTAATCCAGGACTCCCTCAGCCGCCTCGTTTGTTGCTTGACTTCCACTCCAAGTCTCCTGGATTGCGTTTGTTCCAAAAAGATCGCCCCCGAAGGTTTCATTCCGTTTGGACTCCGTTTGACATTCCTTTTCTTCGAAACACTAAAATAGGCACAAAAAACAGCAATTCGGGCTGGGCCTCCGGTTAGTAGGTTAGTCCCAAAAATGATATAAAAGTGTAAAGTAAAGCCCATAAATATCCAAATCGGGTAACATAATAGCATGGAACAATAAAAAATTATAGATACGTTGGAGACGTATCATACACTATAACTATGATGATTAAATAGCTATTGTTGGTGGTAATGACTGATGCGATTAAATAGCTTGTGCTGGCGGATTAGATTCAAGTGGAGGCAACATGTGGTGCACATCGAAAGTCCTACTAGTCCAAACTAGATCAAGTTTGGATTAGTAGTATACTTTTGGCATGCACTACATGTTGCCTCCACTTGAACCTAATCCACCTTCATTTGACACACTGTTATGGACATAATGATATAAACCTCATAATTGGTATTGCACCAAAATTTGTATAATAGTGTATAAATACACTAAAAATAAAAAAAATGAAAAAAAAGAATACTAGTAGAAATGGATAGAAAACACGCTGCTACTAGCTAGATTAACAGTAGCGCGTGGACGAACACACGATGCGGCTATATGTCTTAATAGTAGCGCGTATATAGCAGACAAACGACGGATCCTGGCACAATACAGAACCCAACAGACAAACGACGGATCCTTGCATACAGAACCCAATAGACAAACGACGGAAATAGTGAAGACACACACACACACACACACCCTTATAAGGACATGGTTGCACAACCAAATTAAACATCCACTTACATAGGTGGCTACTACAACCATGGCATTTTCACACACCAAAGTCAACTATTGTTGGAAATATGCCCTAGAGGCAATAATAAAATGGTTATTATTATATTTCCTTGTTCATAATAATTGTCTATTGTTCATGCTATAATTGTATTAACTGGAAACCGTAATACATGTGTGAATACATAGACCACAACATGTCCCTAGTGAGCCTCTAGTTGACTAGCTCGTTGATCAATAGATGGTATGGTTTCCTGACCATGGACATTGGATGTCATTGATAACGGGATCACATCATTAGGAGAATAATGTGATGGACAAGACCCAATCCTAAGCATAGCACAAGATCGTGTAGTTCATTTGCTAAAAGCTTTTCTAATGTCAAGTATCATTTCCTTAGACCATGAGATTGTGCAACTCCCGGATACCGTAGGAATGCTTTGGGTGTACCAAACGTCACAACGTAACTGGGTGGCTATAAAGGTGCACTACAGGTATCTCCGAAAGTGTCTGTTGGGTTGGCACGAATCGAGACTGGGATTTGTCACTCCGTATGACGGAGAGGTATCTCTGGGCCCACTCGGTAATGCATCATCATAATGAGCTCAATGTGACTAAGTAGTTAGTCACGGGATCATGCATTACGGAATGAGTAAAGTGACTTGCTGGTAACGAGATTGAACGAGGTATTGGGATACCGACGATCGAATCTCGGGCAAGTAACGTACCTATTGACAAAGGGAACTGTATACGGGATTGCTTGAATCCTTGACATCGTGGTTCATCCGATGAGATCATCGTGGAACATGTGGGAGCCAACATGGGTATACAGATCCCGCTGTTGGTTATTGGCCGGAGAGATGTCTCGGTCATGTCTTCATGGTTCCCGAACTCGTAGGGTCTACACACTTAAGGTTCGGTGACACTAGAGTTATTATGGGAAATAGTATGTGGTTACCGAAGGTTGTTATGAGTCCCGGGTGAGATCCCAGACGTGACGAGGAGCTCCGGAATGGTCCGGAGGTGAAGATCGATATATTGGACAAAGGGTATTGGAGTCCGGAATTGTTCCGGGGGTACCAGGTGATGACCAGCGTGTCCGAAAGGGGTTTCGGAGGCCCCGACAAGCGTTGGGGGGCCTTATGGGCCAAGGGGAGGGGGCACATCAGCCCACTAAGGGGCTGAGAGCCCCTCCCACCCCATCCCACGTAACCAGGAGAGGTGGGGGCGCCACCCCTAGGGCAGCCGCCCCTCCCGGCTTGGGGGGCAAGTTTCCTAGGGGGTGGGGGCGCCCAAACCCATCTAGGGTTTCCCCTGTGGCCGCCGCCCCTCCCCTAGGGAACCCTAGGGCGCCTCCTCCTCCTCCCTTCCCCCTATATATAGTGAGGGGGAGAGAGGGCAGTCGCACCCTTCCCCGGGCGCAGCCCTCTCCCTCCTCCGTAGTGCTTGGCGAAGCCCTGCTGGAGAACCACGAGCTCCATCACCACCATGCTGTCGTGTTGTCGGACTTTTCCCTCAACTTCTCCTCTCCCCTTGCTGGATCAAGAAGGATGAGACATCCCCGGGCTGTACGTGTGTTGAACGTGGAGGCACCGTTGTTCGATGCTTAGATCGGATTCGACCGCGATCTGAATCGCTTTGTGAACGACTCCACCGACCACGTTCTTGTAACGCTTCTGCATCGTGATCTTCAAGGGTATGAAGATACACTCCCCTCTCTCTTGTTGCTAGAATCTCCATAGATTGATCTTGGTGATGCGAAGAAAATTTTGAATTTCTGCTACGTTACCCAATAGTGGTATCAGTGCTAGGTCTATTGCGTAGATTCTATGCACGAGTAGAACACAAGTTGTTGTGGGCGTTGATTTTGTTCAATATGCTTACCGGTACTAGTCCTATCTTGTTTCGACGGTATTGTGGGATGAAGCGGGCCGGACCGACCTTACACGTACACTTACATGAGACAGGTTCCACCGACTGACATGCACTTGTTGCATAAGGTGGCTAGCGGGTGCCAGTCTCTCCCACTTTAGTCGGATCGGATTCGATGAAAAAGGTCCTTATGAAGGGTAAATAGCAATTGGCATATCACGTTGTGGCTTTTGGTGTAGGTAAGAAACGTTCTTGCTAGAAACCTATAGCAGCCACGTAAAAACTTGCAACAACAATTAGAGGACGTCTAACTTGTTTTTGCAGCATATGCCATGTGATGTGATATGGCCAAGAAGGATGTGATGAATGAAATATATGTGATGTATGAGATTGATCATATTCTTGTAATAGGAATCACGACTTGCATGTCGATGAGTATGACAACCGGCAGGAGCCATAGGAGTTGTCTTTATTTATTGTATGACCTGCGTATCACTGAATAACGCCATGTAATTACTTTACTTCATTGCTAAACCATTAGCCATAGTAGTAGAAGTAATAGTTGGCGAGACAACTTCATGGAGACACGATGATGGAGATCATGATGATGGACATCATGGTGTCATGCCGGTGACGGTGATGATCATGGCGCCCCGAAGATGGAGATCAAAAGGAGCAAAATGATATTGGCCATATCATGTCACTATTTGATTGCATGTGATGTTTATCATGTTTTTTCATCTTATTTGCTTAGAACGACGGTAGCATAAATAAGATGATCCCTCATTAATATTTCAAGAAAGTGTTCCCCCTAACTGTGCACCATTGCGAAAGTTCGTTGTTTCGAAGCACCACGTGATGATCGGGTGTGATAGACTCTAACATTCACATACAACGGGTGTAAGCCAGATTTACACACGCAAAACACTTAGGTTGACTTGACGAGCCTAGCATGTACAGACATGGCCTCGGAACACAAGAGACTCGAAAGGTCGAGCATGAGTCGTATGGTAGATACGATCAACATAGAGATGTTCACCGATGATGACTAGTCCGTCTCACGTGATGATCGGAAACGACCTAGTTGACTCGGATCATATATCACTTAGATGACTAGAGAGATGTCTATCTAAGTGGGAGTTCATTAGATGAACTTAATTATCCTGAACATAGTCAAAAGGTCTTTGCAAATTATGTCGTAGCTCGGGTTTCAGTTATATTGTTTTAGATATGTTCCTAGAGAAAATTTAGTTGAAAGTTGATAGTAGTAATTATAAGGGTTGGGTCCCAAAACTAAGGATTGTCCTCATTGCTGCGCAGAAGGCTTATGTCCTTAATGCACCGCTCGGTGTGCTGAACCTCAAACGTCGTTTGTGGATGTTGCGAACATCTGACATACACGTTTTAATGACTATGTGATAGTTCAGTGCAAACGGTTTAGAATTGAGGCACCGAAGACGATTTTGAAACGTTGCAGAACATATGAGATGTTCCAAGGGCTGAAATTGAGATTTCAAGCTCGTGCCCACGTCAAGAGGTATGAGACCTCCGACGAGTTTCTTAGCCTACAAACTAAGGGAGAAAAGCTCAATCGTTGAGCATGTGATCATATTGTCTGGGTATTACAATCACTTGAATCAAGTGGGAGTTAATCTTCCAGATGAGATAGTGACGTTTCTCCAAAGTCATTGCTACCAAGCTAGTAGAGCTTCATGATGAACTATAACATATTAGGGATAGATATGATGATCCTTGAGCTATTCGCGATTTTTGACACCGCGAAAGTAGAAATCAAGAAGGAGCATCAATTATTGATGGTTAGTGAAACCATTAGTTTCAAGAAGGGCAAGGGCAAGAAGGGATACTTCATGAAACGGCAAATCAGTTGCTGCTCTAGTGAAGAGACCCAAGGTTGAACCCAAACCCGAGACTAAGTGCTTCTGTAATGAGAGGAACGGACACTGAAGCAGAACCACCCTAGATACTCGGTAGATAAGAAGGCAGGCAAGGTCGACAGAAGTATATTGGATATACATTATATTAATGTGTACTCTACTAGTACTCCAAGTAGCACCATGGTAATAGATACCGGTTCGGTTGCTAAGTGTTAGTAACTCGAAATAAAAGGCTATGGAATAAACGGAGACTAGCTAAAGGCGAGGTGACGATATCTGTTGGAAGTATTTCCAAGGTTGATGTGATCAAACATCGCACGCTCCCTCTACCATCGGGATCGCTGTTAAACCTAAATAATTGTTATTTGGTGTTTGCGTTGAGCATAGACATGATTGGATTATGTCTATCGCAATACGGTTATTCATTTAAGGAGAATAATGGTTACTCTATTTATTTGAATAATACCTTCAATGGTCTTGCACTTAAAATGAATGGTTTATTGAATCTCGATCATAGTGATACACATGTTCATGCCAAAAGATATAAGATAGTAATGATAGTACCACCTGCTTGTGGCACTGCCATTTGAGTCATATTGGTATAAACGCATGAAGAATCTCCATGTTGATGGATCTTTGTACTCACTCGTTTTTGAAAAGTTTGAGACATGCGAACCATTTCTGTTGGTATGTGTGCATGAAGAAACTCTATGCAGATGGATCGTTTGGACTCACTTGATTCTAAATCACTTGAGACATGCAAATCATACCACATGGGTAAGATGACTGAAAAGCCTCGTTTTCAGTAAGATGAAACAAGAGAGCTACTTGTTGGAAGTAATACATTTTGATGTGTGATGTCCAATGAGTGCCGAGGCACGCAGTGGATATTGTTATGTTCTTACTTCATAGATGATTTGAGTAGATGCTAAGTATATTTACTTGATGAAACACAAGTCTGAATTATTGGAAGGTTCAAGTAATTTCAGAGTGAAGTTGAAGATCATCGTAACAAGAGGATAAAATGTCTATGATACGATCATAGAGATGAATATCTGAGTTACGAGTTTGGTACACAATTAAGACCTGTAAGTGCATCTAGTGCCACCCCTAATTGGTTTTGGAGTATTGACGACAAAGTTGGTTGAGGGACTAATGCGTTTGTGAGAATTGCAGGATAACGCAGGTAGTGTCCCTCAATGATTCGGTTTACCTACCGGAGATGACCCCTAAAAATGTATGAAGACATTGAAGACAATGGTGGTATGAGAAGATATTCATATTGAAGACTATGACATGAGAAGACATTGCGTGAAGACTATGGAGCGCGAAGACTGTGTGGTTTCGTTGTTTCCTTTTCTTCTTTGTTGAGTCATAGGAACCACCGTACTGTTAAGTGGGGTGCAAGTGAACAAAGTCAGAGTGGCTGAAGTGATGCTCAACCCAAATCCTATGTCTTTGAGGGAAGACAATGAGAGCAAATCTTATCTAGAGTTGGATGAGTCAGCTTTGCTTGTAGCCCAAGTAAAGTTGCCGCATGTATTTGAAATCTGACTATTGGAACACGTGTCAGTTCCTTAGTGACCCAGGGTCATTTCGGACAAATCAGGTCGGGTTGCCTTGTGGCTATAAATATCCCACCCCCTACACCATAAATTGGTGGCTGCTCAGAGTTAGTTTACGGCTTTTGTCGTTTTGAGAGCAACCCACCTTGAAGCCTTTGAGAGAGAAATCCTTGCGAGGACAAAGCCCAAACACCCAGAGCCAAAGAGTGTTAGGCATCACTGAAGTCTTTCTGTCTGTGTGACCTGAAGACTTATTACACTTGAGGACTATGCATCCTCGAGCCGGTTAGGCGTCGCATTCTGAGCATCCAAGAGTCATTGTGGATTGCCGGGTGAATGAAGTCTGTGAAGGTTTGGAAGTCTACCTTGAAGACTTACCAGAGTGATTGGGCGAGGACTAAGAGTCCTTAGCTCAAGGAGAATAAGGTGAAGACATGGTCTTCTGAGTTGAATCTCAGCCTCCCTAACCAGACGTACAGTTGTCACAGCAACTGGAACTGGTCCAACAAATCTTGTGTCTTCAACAAGTGACTGGTTCTATCTCTTCCCTCCTTTACTTTTAGTTTGTCTTCGTGAAGTCATTGCTTATCCGTCTTATCTGATTGAATTCATTGCTTGACTACTATTGTTGATTGGCTTCATACTATCTTCCATCCTGATGCTACTACCTAGCTGCTATTAGTCTTCGTACGATAACGCTATTGCATACTTGACTATGGCTTGCTTGTTGTAGTTTATCTTTCGCTGCATATCAATTAGGTTATTTCTATTGTTTTTCTTCGAAACTTTCACGTTTTGAAGACTTTGATAAAAATCGCCTATTCACCCCCCCTCTAGTCGATAATTAGCACTTTCAATCGGTATCAGAGCAAGGTACTCCCTTGTTCTGTGTGATTCGGTTTAACGACCTAGAGTTTAGCTATGTCGACTGTAGGGATAATCAAAGTCTCTGCTGCTTGCCCCGTGTTCGATGGAACAGAATATCCCTACTGGAAGAATAAGATGCGCATGCATCTTGAAGCCATTGATGTCGACCTCTGGTATGTCGTCAAGAACGGCGTTCCAAAGACTGGTGAAGGTGTCACCCCTGCTGATGTCAAGAAGTTCATTCAACTGGACTCGACTGCAAAGAACATCATCTGTGGTCATCTGACCAAAGGATAGTATGGCCGTGTGAGTGCTCTGGAAACGTCAAAGCTAGTCTGGGACTGGCTATCCAAGGTCAATGAAGGTGTCTCTACACAGAGAGACCAGAGAATCAGTGTTCTTCGCAATCTCTTCAACCGCTTCAAGAGAAACGACAATGAAAATGTCCAGCTCACGTTTGATCGCCTCACCGACATCACAAATGAGCTTCAGGCTCTCGGTGCCACTGAGATCACCAAGCATGAAATCGTCAAGACGCTGCTGAGATCCCTTGACAGCTCCTTTGACACCCTTGCCCTCATGATACAAGAACGTCCTGACTTCAAGACTCTCGATCCGTCTGATATACTTGAGAGGCTCAACACACATGAGTGCCAGCTTTCTGAGAAAAGAGATATCTATGGCCCCAACTATGGCCGAACTCGTGCTTTGAAGGCAAAAGTTGTTTCCTCATCTGAAGAAGAAGAATCTGACTGCGGTTCTGACGATCCTGAAGACATCGGAAGGGAGCTTGCTATGCTTGTGAAGAAGTTCCAGAAATTCACCAAGAAGAAGGGCTTCAGAAAGTCTTCACGATCCAGTTCAAGAAATGATGAAGCTTCCACTCAAGACAACAAGAAGAGAACATGTCACAAGTGTAACAAGCCTGGGCACTACATCTCTGAGTGTCCTCAGTGGGAAAACGAGAAGAAGAAGAAGAAGAGCAAGGAATATGATTCTGATGATAAGAAGAAGAAGAAGAAATCTTCGAAGTCTTCTTCCAAGTCAAGGTCTTCATCTCACAAGAAGAGCTCATCTGGCAAGGCTCGTGCTTTTGTTGGCAAGGAAATGGATTCAGAGGAGGAGTCTGCTTCTGAGGAGGCAGAGGTGGAATCTGAAGCTGAATCCAACTCTGGTGTTGCAAGTCTGGCTCTAGCCACAGCCTACGTTGCAAAGTCCATCTTCAACACTGAAGATAATGACTCCAACACCAACGCTGATGATGACAAGGACGATCCTGCTCCCACCTACTGCTTCATGGCACGCGGTGCCAAGGTAAAATCACGCGATGCTTACTTTCAAACATCAAGTGAAGATGACTCTGATTGTGAATCTAAACCCAGCTACAAAACACTTGCTAAAATTGCTACTGAACAACAAAGGGCTTTGGAACATACTCAAAAACTGTTAGACAAAAGCGATGACCTGTTGGACGCAGAAATGACACGTTCACAGTCCTTAGTTGAAGACATAAAAATCTTCATGCTAAGTATCAAGAACTTGAAAGTCTTCATGAGACACTCTCAACCACTTATGAAAAGCTCTCCTATGATTATCTTCAAAGGAGGCAAGAGCTTGAGAAATTGAAAGCGACTCATGAAGATCTTCAAAAAGAGAATGAGTCATTTCGCGCTCAACAGATCAGTCCCGCTCAGGATGAATTTGAACCACCATGCTTAAAATGCATTGAGCGTGATAACGCTGACTCTATTGCTGAATGTTCCACTTCTGCTACTGTTGCTCTGTCTTCAACTACTGATGTGGTAACTAACCCCTCTTCCAAGGATACCACTACTATTGCTGATGAAAATGCTAGTTTGAAGACATTGCTTCAAACAGGGATGTATAAAAGTCTGAAAGGGCATCAGACACTTTGTGATGTCCTCAAAAAGCAGATTCTGAACCGAAACCCTAGGAAAGATGGTGTTGGGTACGAGAGGAAAATGAATGCTGATGGTTCCTATTGCAAGCCTGAGTAGTATCCCAAAACCACATGGGTTGCTGCAAAGGAACCTTCAGTGGATCCATCCACTTTATCTGGCTTTACCTGTGCTAATCCTCTTATCATTGATGAATCCTTTGATGCAAACTATAAACTGTTCAAAAATCAGAATGGTGAAGTGTTTGCCAGGTATATTGGTACTAACTGCAGGAATGGACCGCCAATAAAGAAGATCTGGGTTCCCAAAAGCTGTCTTGAGAATCTTCCTGTGAATGTTGTCATGACACCACCAGGGAAGAAGACAAACCCCAGATCAAAGGCGTCACATGGTCCAACGGCTTCATACGGAAACAGGACTCACCTGAGTCACCCTAACGCCAATGTTTTGCAGGGAAATCACACTCAAACTTATGAATATGAGCGTGTGTCTTCAAACCGCTATGTTCACAATACTAAGAACTTTTCTGCTTATTCATATGAGTATCATTCATCTCCTGCAAGGCTATTTGCTAGGGCTCCAAAGCCAAAATTCTCAGATGCTGCACTTAGACTCATTGCTTCTAAGCCACCCCTGAAAATGTGGGTGGTGAAGAAGAATTAACTCTCTTTTGCAGAATGTGGTCTCCAGCCAGCAATCAAAGGCATCCGATATTATTGCTGGGGACCTAAAATACCAAGGGACGCATGATAAAATGACTCACTATGTATTCCACATATGAATCGCTTACCTGTCATACTATGTGCTAACTTTCATCTATGTTGTGATAATCCAAATGTGTATCAACTGCTTATGCTTCACAACATACATTGTGAAGCCTATCCTCCTAACTGCACTGTTGGGCATGTCACCAAAAGCATCAGAATGGATTATTTACAGTGGATGCACAAATCATATGACTGGTGATCGAAGTCTTCTCATGGACTCAACCTTACGTCCATCCGACAAGAGTCAAATCACATTTGCTGACACTGGTAAAGGCAAGGTATTGGGTCTAGGTAGAGTTGCAATCTCAAAGGATCAACACATGGATAAAGTGATGCTTGTTGAATCCCTTGAATTCAACTTAATGTCTGTCTCAATGCTTTGTGACTTAAACATGATCGTGATATTTGGAAAATATCGTTGCCTTGTATTAATGGAATCTGACAAGTCTCTAGTCTTTGAAGGGTATAGGAAAGGTGATCTATACATGGTAGATTTCTCAGCAGGTCCATAGCTTGCCGTATGTCTTCTTGCAAAAGCTTCAGAATGCTGGCTCTGGCATCGAAGGCTATGGCATGCTGGCATGAGGAACTTGCACACTCTCATCAAGAAGAAGCATGTCATAGGCATCGAAGGTGTCAAGTTCAAGAAAGATCATTTGTGTGGTGCTTGCGAAGCTGGGAAGATGACGAGGGCCAAGCACCCCTCGAAGACAATCATGACGACATCTCAACCCTTTGAGCTATTGCACATGGACTTATTTGGCCCTACTCACTACTCCACCCTCACAACAACAGCGTGTCTCTATGACTTCGTCATTGTTGATGACTACTCAAGATATACATGGGTGCACATAATTCTCTACAAGACTAAAGTACAAGATGTCTTCAGACGATTCGCCAATCGAGCAATGAACAATTATGGCGTCAAGATCAAGCATATCAGAAGTAATAACGGCACTGAATTCAAGAACACCGGCCTTGATCTGTATCTAGATACAATGGGAATCACTCATGAATTTTCTGCTCCATACACACCTCAGCAAAACGGCATTGTGGAGCGCAAGAACAGAACCCTCATCGAGATGGCTCGAACAATGCTTGACGAGTACAAGACACCAAGAAAATTCTGGCCTGAAGCCATTGATACTGCTTGTCACATCATCAACCGTGTCTACATCCGTAAGCTTCTGGGCAAAACATCCTATGAGCTCCTTACTGGCAAGAAGCCAAATGTCAGCTACTTCAGAGTCTTTGGTGCTAGGTGCTGGATCAAGGATCCCCATCACAAGTAAAAATTTGAACCCAAAGCTCACGAAGGCTTCATGCTTGGCTATGGAAAGGATTTGCACTCTTACAGAGTCTTCAACCTCTTCCACTACAAAATCGTTGAAATAGTGGATGTGCGATTTGATGAAACCAATAGTTCACAACGAGAGCTCCTGCCAAGCACACTTGATGAAGCTCCTTCCAGTGAATCTATCAAGCTGAAGGGAACTGGTGAGATCATGCCCTCTGAAGCACAGCCTGAAGAGGAACTTATCATTTCTGCACCAAACCAACCTGAAGACAATGCTCAGACTGAAGACAATACTTCCAATGATGACAATGATCAGCATGAGCAAAGTCTTCGTCCAGTTCATCCTCGTGTTGCAAATGAAGTACAAATTGAGAAGATAATTGATAGCATCAACGCACCTGGTCCACTTACTCGATCAAGTGCAACTCAGTTAGCAAATTTCTGTGGGCATTTTTTCATTTGTATCAATATCTGAACCCAAGAAAGTTGCTGAAGCCTTTATGGAACCTGAGTTAATTCAAGCCATGCAAGAAGAACTTCAACAGTTTAAGCTCAATAATGTTTGGGAACTGGTCAAGCGCCCTAACCCTCGCAAGCATAACATTATTGGAACAAAATGGATATATCGGAACAAACAAGATGGGCATGGTTAAGTCATCAGAAACAACGCACATCTTATGGCACATTTGCTCCTGTGGCTAGGCTTGAAGCTATTCGCATACTGCTAGCCTATGCAAATCACCACAACATCTTGCTATATCAAATGGATGTGAAAAGCGCTTTCCTCAACGGCAAGATTGAAGAAGAAGTGTATGTTGCTCAACCACCTGGGTTTGAAGATCCAAAACATCCTGATATGGTGTACAAACTCAACAAAGCACTGTATGGCCTCAAACAAGCTCCTCGCACTTGGTATGATACAATCAAAGACTTCCTGAAGAGAAAGGGCTTCAAACCAGGATCTCTAGATCCCACACTCTTCACGAAGACATATGATGGTGAACTGTTTGTATGCCAAATATATGTGGATGACATAATCTTCGGCTGCACCAACTAGAAGTATAGTGATGAGTTTGGATACATGATGCAAGAGCAATATCAGATGTCCATGATGGGTGAGCTGAAGTTCTTCCTTGGTCTTCAAATTCGTCAACAAAGAAATGGCGTCTTCATATCTCAAGAAAAATATCTCAAAGACTGCCTGAAGAAGTTCGGCATGCAAGATTGCAAAGGCTACACGACACCAATGCCAGCCAAACATCATCTTGGTCCCGACGACAATGGTAAAGAGTTCGATCAAAAGGTATATCGCTCCATGATTGGTTCTTTACTTTACCTATGTGCATCTAGGCCAGATATTATGCTTAGTGTTTGCATGTGTGCTCGATTCCAAGCGGCACCAAAGGAATCGCATCACTTAGCTGTGAAGCGAATTCTTTGATATTTGGCTTACACCCCAACACTCAGATTATGGTATCCAAAGGGCTCAAGGTTTGATCTAGTTGGATTCTCGGATGCTGATTATGCTGGTGACAAGGTGGATCGCAAGTCAACATCAGGAACATGTCACTTTCTGGGACGATCACTTGTCTGTTGGTCTTCAAAGAAGCAGAACTGTGTATCACTCTCAAATGCTGAATCTGAATACATTGCTGCTGGATCCTGTTGTGCTCAGCTTCTATGAATGAAGCAAACTCTCAAGGACTATGGCATCAACCTGAAACAAGTACCTCTCTTCTGCGACAACGAAAGTGCCATCAAGATAGCCAACAATCCAGTTCAGCACTCGAAGACAAAGCACATTGAAATTTGTCATCATTTTCTCAGAGATCATGTCATGAAGAAAGATATTGACATCATTCACGTCAACACTGAAGAACAACTGGCAGATATCTTCACAAAGCCCTTGGATGAGAAAAGGTTTTGCAAGTTACGGTGTGAGCTAAATATCTTGGAATCCTCTAATGTCCTGTGATTGGGCACACATCCTAACACTTATGCATGTTGATGACTTAGATGTGCAACACACGAAGTAAGGTATATCTTCAGTCAATGAAGACTTACACTCTAAGTGTGAATACATTAACATGGAATTTGACTTCGGAGCGCCACGACAATTGTGCGCCGTGTCTGGGTCTAATACTTCCTATACGATGGGTAACGCCACCACCAAATTTCTCTGTTTGAAGTGTTTCACTCATGGAGTTACTTTTGCAAAGACTTCGCATTTGGTTTGTCTTCAGTTTCAATTTATCTTCATGATTTTCTGCGCTATGATGATTTGATTGCATATATATATATATACTAGCGTTCTATCCTCTACAGCATTCACTTATAGCTAAGTCTTAAAGTTGAATATTTTGAACTAAGTGAATGTGATCGGACCCTAACCCCTCTATGCTTTCTATCTCAAACTCTATCTATCCAAATCATATGCATTCTATTGAAACTGTCGAATGTCTTCTCTGCGTCCTAGTCAGCAGAAGACACAGAGACAAACATCAAGTCCTATTTAAATGATTCATCTTTATTGTCGATATCCGGAGAAGCCGGAACGAACATCCGACAAACTTGGCGGGCGTGGGAACGTGGGACAACTCTAAGTATGTTGCATGCTTGCCACGTGTCCAACGGATGTGAACATACAGAGGCACCTGCGTAATTGCGCTGTGCCGCACACCTACTTATAAATACATGTCCCCTGTGGTCAAGAAAACCTTCTTCCACCTCTCCACCTCGTCAAAACCCTAGCACCACCGCTAGCTCTCGACGACGCCGGCGATGAAGCGCTTAGCTGCCGCGACTTCTCCAACGCCGTCCTCACGGCGGCCGTGGACATCGTCCTCTCCGCCGTCGCCGTAGGTGTCCTCCGTCGCCAAGTTAGGGCACGGTGGGCTGAACTGCTCGGTCTCCTATTCACCCCTTCTATCAGTTCTTCGTGTGGTAATTATAACTCTATTTTTACCACCTTTTTGATCTTCATAGATTCATCCTATTTACCGAAAGTGGTTTCTGCCTACTCAATGTTAGATCTATTCTGTCTGCATCTCAGAATGCCTAGTCTATTCACTTAGATTTCCTATCTAGTTTGATTCCTCACTTGTACTAATTCATGGATTGGTACAAATCTGGAACCAACTCACCTCATATAAGTGAATGTCTTCGCATCATGAGGTCAATGTCTTCAAACTGATTTATCTTCAAAATCTTCTAAGAATGCATATGACCTCTTCCCCTTGCCTCGCATCTCTAATGCTGTCACAGGTACATGTCCGTGGGAGAATCCCTTGGTTCTCATAGTCTGCATTCGTTTGCAGAATTCTTACAGCAACACATTGATTCTCCTGAAGCCAGTTCCTGTCTGACCAGCAAGCGAAAGCCTTTGAAGCCTTTGAACATATTGAAACCATTCAGTTTGAAGTTCATGGCTACGGAGAAATCTGTCAGGAAGGGTGGCAGACAGCGTCGTGGGGGAACTTCAAAGGATCTTCCTGATGATCTGGCAGAAATGTATAAAACAGATCCTGTAGAAGACTACAATCAGCGCAAGACTCGAATCCAATGGATTCGATGCTATTGGGCTAAACAGTGGTACAAGTACGAGTTCGTCACCCAGGAGTACGCAGAGAAAAATGCTATCAAAAGCCCTTGGGGTGATATTCTCTATCGAGGCCTTCCCCCCAAGAACAAAGCTGAAGCCATTGCGCAAGAATTCTATCCTTGCATGGTCCGTGGACCACAGCCTGAAGAAGCCGAACCATCATCATTGCTCTGGTGTCGTGACGACAATCTCTTCAAGCGCAACCTCCAGTTTGCTAAGGCTTCGACAAAGGAAAACAAGAAGTCATGGGGATTAGACTTCAATCATGGCCCCTCTGCTCCTCGTGAGGATGGCACACGTGAAGCTGAAGAAAACAGAATTGGCCCCTTTGCAAACCTTGATGGTCTCATCTCCTACATCAAGGTACAAGGTGTGAAGGTGGATCATTCTGACAATGATGCTGACTTTGATGAAGCCCCAGCTCCTACTCCAAGGCCGCAGAAGCCAAAGAAAATTAAGGCTTCATCATCAGCTGCACCTCCAAAAGCATCTCGTGTGAAGCCATTGGCCACTTCACCTCCTGAAGCCAGTGTGCAGTCTGAAGATCAATCCCGTATCTCCAAGAAGACAGAGAGGAAAAAGCAACTTGTCAGACATACTGATCAAGCTCTGACTCCTGCTGCTATTCTGCGTGATGATCCCATTGATCTGTCCAGTGATGAAGATCTTGCTGATGATGCCCTTGAACAACTGATCAAGAGCAAGGAAGAAGCAGAAATCTTCAACAACTTGCCTCTCTTTGATGTGGCCGTTCTCCATAACTTCATTGATGAATGGTTCGACACCCCCAATCTAAGATTTGAAGATTTACAACTTCCCATTGGCCTCAGCGTCGGCTTCAATGGCGCCATTGCTTCTGAGCAAGCTCTTGCTCAGCGCATCGTTGAGCTGAAGAACAAAATTGATTATGAGAAGGCTCAATTCAAGAAGCATGTGGCGAAGCTCAGTGTTCAAGACGTCAGAAACTTCAAGGTCATGCTGCATGAGCTTAAAGAAGCTTTTCTGAAGAAGCGCCAAGAAGCTGAAGGCTCTTGTCGGTGTCAAAACCGGCGGATCTCGGGTAGGGGGTCCCAAGTAGTGCATCTTAGGATCAATGGTAACAGGAGGCAGGGGACACGATGTTTTACCCAGGTTCGGGCCCTCTCAATGGAGGTAAAACCCTATGTCCTGCTTGATTAATATTGATGATATGGGTAGTACAAGAGTAGATCTACCAAGAGATCGTAGAGGCTAAACCCTAAAAGCTAGCCTATGGTATGAATAGCCTGGCCCCGGTTTATATAATGCACCAGATGCCTAGGATAACAAGAGTCCTAGCCGAATACGCCGGTGGGGGAGGAGTCCTTGTCTTGATCGCCAAGTCTTGTTGATTCTTCCTTGTATGCGGCAGCTGTCCGGACTGGCCCATGAGTATACGGACATGGGGGTCCTCGTCTCAATCCAACTGATCGAGAGACGACGCGTTGAGTACCCCCTAGTCCAGGACACCGTCATCTCTCATGAGCGCATGAAGAGTTTGGCTAATAAGTGTGTGCTTGCTTACAATGAGGCTGAGAAGCGCAAGTCACTTGGCCGTCCTGGCATTGACCCCAGGATGGCAGCAAAGAAAAAGAAGAAGCTTCCTGCTGACCAGCCTGCACCTTCAAGCCAAGAAGCTCCTCGCATTATCTTCCCAAGTAGCATGACTGGCTCGAAGCCAAAGGTTACCACAACCGCTTCAGAACAGAAGAAGACGAGGGCTGCTGAGGCTGAAGCCAGAAAGAGGAAGAATACTGAAGCCTCAGATGCCGCTCCCTCCAAGAAGAAGAGCAAGACCAAGAAGAGTCGGGCTGCCACCACAGAGCCCCTTGTTGTTGAGCCCATCTCAGTGGTTCGTCCTGCATCCTCCACCCAAGAACTTCGCATGACTATTCATGAGCCTGCTTCCACAGAGGCTCCTGAAGCTGAAGATATACCAGGAGCTGAACCCACAGCTGCTGAAGACATTGGTCATCATGACAATGTTGAAAATGATGAAGTTGTTCCTCAGATCGAATATAATATGGTATCATCGCCTGTTCATACAAACAGCAAAATCATCAGCATTGGTCATCCTCTGACGCCAATTGCTCAGGATTCTTCACGGGCGGATCGCCCGCAAGAACAAGATTCCCCAAGTACTCCCCAACAACAACAACCAGCTACACCACCCGTGCAAGAAGAACACGAAGACTTTGAGGCCCAGCCAACTCCATCTCCAAAGGCATTGCCAGCACTTCGCAGGCTTCGCAAAGGACCAAGGCCTCAAGTCCCTCTTACGAGCGTTCCAGAAGGAGAAGTGCATCGTCAACCAGCTGCTGAAGCCACTCCTGCCGTGAATGTCTCTGAGTATGAAGCACCAGCTGCTGAAGACAACCCGGCTGCATCAGCCGATGAAGAACGACAAGAAGAACGTGTCCCTACTCCCCCCATATCAGAAGAAGAAGTTCGTGAATTGAACGTGTCTGTGCCTGACCCCCCAGCTCAGCAAGTGGAGGTTGAAAATGTTGAAGCTGCCACCACCAACGACAATGAAGCCGATGACGCTGTCATGGCTGACGCTGATGTGGAGCTTGAATCAACCAGTGTGCCTGAAGCTAATGAGGCCACTGCGCCTGAAGCTAATGAGGCCACTGCACCTGAAGCTAATGAGGCAACTGCTCCTGAAGCACCTGTTGTGCAGCCTGAAGCCTTAGTTGCTGCCACTGCTCCTGTTCCGCCACCACGGCCCTATACAATCGAGCAAGCATACAACCATGGCGAGTTAATCACAGTAAGATGGCCCGTTCTGGTCCCTCCGCCTAATGTCTCTGGTCCTCAATTTGACTATCACATTGAGCATAGGCCTCAGGTCAAGAAGCCCAAGCCAAGACTGCCAAGGTTTCCAGGTACTGCAAACTCACCAGGGTCTTTCAATGCAAATGGCTTCAAGAGCCACAACACATTCTTTGACAGCTCGAAGAACCCCTACACGAAGCCAAGAATATCATCAGATCGGTTCTGGAGTCATCAGCAGCAAAGCTATTACTCCTGTGTTCTGTATGATCAAGGGCGCATTTTCCCTCATATGCGCCTCGACACTGAAGCCATTACTGGACTGCCCTGCTTAGAAGAAGCACTTGACTGCTTTCGTGATGCTGGGCTGCTCAGTTTTGTCACAGATAAAGAACACTGGAATGAAGAGCTATTGCTTCAATTCTATGCTACTCTGCACGTTCGCGGCTACAACAGAGATATCAAGACATGGATTCTAGAGTGGATGACTGGAAATATTCATCATGAAGCCAAAGCTCTCGACATCATTGAGCTTACAGGCCTATCCACTCCTGGAGAACTCTATGAACCTGGTTGTCCAAATCACCACAATGCTCTGGAAAGCATCTTCCATAAGCCTGAACCCAATATGAGTCAGATGTTGAGCATGATGAAGCCTTTGCCACGTGATGCTGAATATCCCACAGAGTTCTTTGTTGAAGACCTTGAGTATCTGCCACGCACCATCTATCACATCATCAGGCGAACTCTATGGCCTATCAAAGGACATTCATCAGCGGCAAAGCTTGAAGGAGCTATGAAGACTTTGGTCTTCTACATTCTCAATGGCATCAGCTTCAATGCGTAAGACTTCTTCATCAGGCAACTGGCTGCATCTGGATCTGATCTGTTTGGTCTGAAGTTTTATGCTCCATGGGTAATGCGCCTCATCAAGCGACACTCATCTATCAACTATCAACCTTCTGCTCGCAATCATGTGATTTTTCTACCAGAGGTTGATATGTCAGTTGAAGCTATATACTCTGAACCTGCCAAGAAGCCTCTTTGTCTTCAGAATGCCGAGCACCAAAGCCTCACTCAACACATTGAAGGTGTTCACGCAGCAATACGAATCTATCCATTGGCTGGAAATACTCGTCTGCATCATCGAGCACCTACTAAAGCCACTGAAAGCACCATTGCCCAAAGGCCTCGGAAGCGTTCTCGCATTCTCAATGACCGAGAACTTCTTGTGGCCCTTCATCAGAAACAGGATAAACATCACTTTTGGCTCAAGAGACAGATGCAAAGCCTCTTGGTGGATGTCAATCGCATTCGCAACCTTGCCACCAAGAATGCCTTTGTTGCTCATGAAACTTGCCGGCGATCATGGAAGAGCCTGACCCTGCTTAGTGCTGAAGCAGATCTTCAAGACGATGGCTTCAATGAACGATTCCAGTTTGACTCCACTCCTCCACGGACTGTTGTCCTACGTCGTACTCCATCTCTTGAATACTCTGAATATTCTTCCTCCGCAGCAACTGTCAATGCCAGAGTGATCGATGACGAAGACGATGCTACTTCACCACCTCCTACTTCTGCACGCATCGACACTGCACCAAGTTCGTCTGCACCGCCAAACGACAACGACAACCCTGCTGCTTCAACTACTCCTCATGAGGAAGAGTAGATGCTCTATGTCTTCAACCTTTTTGGTCATTACTGACAAAAGGGGGATAAGCGTATGAGTTTGATAGTCTTCAAGCGGGTTCATATGGGCGGTTGCATTATATTTTTGCCTCGTGCTTACAACTCTTGCTTTTTAAAACAGTTGGTTCTTTGAGATGTATCACCTAAATTTGATAGTCGTCTGCTACTTATTTGCTTTACTGTGATGCGATGATGAATTCCGCATGTGCGACGATAACTTCCGCACTTAGATCATCCTGCAGACGTCCTTTTTTCATTATGCATGTCATCCTATATGCTATATCATTTCATGCATGATGAATTATCTTCATAAGTTGAAGTGGATCTCCACAAGTACAACCTGCCATGTGCATTTGCATTCCAAAAGCAAAATTACTTATATGCACATCTTCAGGGGGAGCCCTTGCTACTTATGAAGACAATTTCCTATCCTTTACAATTTCACATACTTTATCCCCGTTGAAAACTTCAACCAGTTTGTCATCAATCACCAAAAAGGGGGAGATTGTAAGTGCATCTAGTGCCACCCCTAATTGGTTTTGGAGTATTGACGACAAAGTTGGTTGAGGGACTAATGCGTTTGTGAGAATTGCAGGATAACACAGGTAGTGTCCCTCAATGATTCGGTTTACCTACCGGAGATGACCCCTAAAAATGTATGAAGACATTGAAGATAATGGTGGTATGAGAAGATATTCATATTGAAGACTATGACATGAGAAGACATTGTGTGTAGACTATGGAGCACGAAGACTGTGTGGTTTCGTTGTTTCCTTTTCTTCTTTGTTGAGTCATAGGAACCACCGTACTGTTAAGTGGGGTCCAATTGAACTAAGTCAGAGTGACTGAAGTGATGCTCAACCCAAATCCCATGTCTTCGAGCGAAGACAATGAGAGCAAATCTTATCCAGAGTTGGATGAGTCAGCTTTTCTTGTAGCCCAAGTAAAATCACCGCGTGTGTTTGAAATCTGACCGTTGGAACACGTGTCAGTTCCTTAGTGACCCAGGGTCATTTCGGACAAATCAGGTCGGGTTGCCTTGTGGCTATAAATAGCCCACCCCCTACACCATAAATTGGTGGCTTCTCAGAGTTAGTTTACGGCTTCTGTCGTTTTGAGAGCAACCCACCTCGAAGCCTTTGAGAGAGAAATCCTTGCGAGGACAAAGCCCAAACACCCAGAGCCAAAGAGTGTTAGGCATCACTGAAGTCTTTCTGTCTGTGTGACCTGAAGACTTATTACACTTGAGGACTGTGCATCCTCCAGCCGGTTAGGCGTCGCGTTCTAAGCATCCAAGAGTCATTGTGGATTGCCGGGTGAACGAAGTCTGTGAAGGTTTGCAAGTCTACCTTGAAGACTTACCAGAGTGATTGGGCGAGGACTAAGTGTCCTTAGCTCAAGGGGAATAAGGTGAAGACACGGTCTTCTGAGTTGAATCTCAGCCTCCCTAGCCAGACGTACAGTTGTCACAGCAACTGGAACTGGTCCAACAAATCCTGTGTCTTCAACAAGTGACTGGTTCTATCTCTTCCCTCCTTTACTTTTAGTTTGTCTTCATGAAGTCATTGCTTATCCGTCTTATCTGATTGACTTCATTGCTTGACTACTATTGTTGATTGGCTTCATACTATCTTCCATCCTGATGCTACTACCTAGCTGCTATTAGTCTTCGTACGATAACGCTATTGCATACTTGACTATGGCTTGCTTGTTGTAGTTTATCTTCCGCTGCATATCAATTAGGTTGTTTCTATTGTTTGTCTTCGAAACTTTCACGTTTTGAAGACTTTGATGAAAATCGCCTATTCACCCCCCCTCTAGTCGATAACTAGCACTTTCATAGAGATGAATATCTGAGTTACGAGTTTGGTACACAATTAAGACCTTGTGGAAATTGTTTCACAACTCATACCGCCTGGAACACCATAGTGTGATGGTGTGTCCGAACATCATAGATGCACCCTATTGGATATGGGGCATACCATGATATCTCTTATCGAATTACCACTATCGTTCATGGGTTAGGCATTAGAGACAACCGCATTCACTTTAAATAGGGCACCACGTAATTCCGTTGAGATGACACCGTATGAACTATGGTTTAGAGAAAGTTTGGGGCTGCGACGCTTATATGAAAAAGTTTCAGGCTGGTAAGCTCGAACCCAAAGCGGATAAATGCATCTTCATAGTACACCCAAAAACAATTGGGTATACCTCCTATCTCAGTTCCGGAACCAAAAGGGATTGTTTCTAGAATCGGGTCCTTTCTCGAGGAAAAGTTTCTTTCAAAATAATTGAGTGGGAGGATGGTGGAGACTTGATGAGGTTATTGAACCATCACCGTCAACCAGTGTGTAGTGGGGAACAGGAAGTTGTTCCTATGGCACCTACACCAATTGAAGTGGAAGTTGATGATAGTGATCATGAAACTTCGGATCAAGTCACTACCAAACCTCGTAGGACAACAAGGACGCATACTACTTCAGAGTGGTACGTAATCCTGTCTTGGAGGTCATGTTGCTAGACAACAATGAACCTACGAGCTGTGGAGAAGCGATGGTGGGCCCGGATTCCGACAAATGGCTCGAGGTCACAAAATCCGAGAGAGGATCCATGTATGAAAACAAAGTGTAGACTTTGGAAGAACTACTTGATGGTCGTAAGGCTGTTGGGTACAGATGGATTTTAAAAGGAAGACGGACAATGATGGTAAGTATCACCATTAACAAAGCTCGACTTGTCGTTAAGATGTTTTCCGACAAGTTCAAGGAGTTGACTACGATGATACTTTCTCACTCGTAGCGATGCTAAGAGTCTGTTGGAATTATTTTAGCAATTACCGCATGATTTATGAAATCTTGCAGATAGGATGTCAAAACATTGTTTCCTCGATGATATTCTTGAGGAAAGGTTGTATGTGATACAACCAGAAGTTTTTTTCAATCCTGAAAGATGCTAACAAGTATGCAAAGCTCCAGCAATCCTTCTAAGGACTGGAGTAAGCATCTCGGAGTTGGAATATACGCTTTGATGAGATGATCAAAGATTTTGGGTTTATACAATGTTTATGAGAAACTTGTATTTCCAAAGAAGTGAGTGGGAGCACTATAGAATTTCTGATGAGTATGTGTTGTTGACATATTGTTGATCAGAAATGATGTAGAAAGCATATAGGGTTATTTGAAAAATGTTTTTCAATGGAAAACCTGCATTAAGCTACTTTAACATTGAGCATCAAGATCTATAAGGATAGATCAAAACGCTTAATAGTACTTTCAAATGAACACATACCGTGAGAAGATTTTCAAGGAGTTCAAAATAGATCGGAAAAGAAGGAGTTCTTGGCTGTAAGGTGTGAGTATTGAGTAAGACTCAAGACCTGACCACGGTAGAAGAGAGAGAAAGGAAGAAGGTCGTCCCCTATGCTTTAGACGTAGGCTCCACAATATGCTATGCTGTGTACCACACCTGAAGTGTGCCTTGCCATGAGTCAGTCAAGGGGTACAAGTGTGATCCAGGAATGGATCACAGCACAGCGGTCAATGTTATCCTTAGTAACTAGTGGACTAAGGAATTTTCTCGATAATGGAGGTGGTAAAAGAATTTGTCGTAAGTGGTTACGCCAATGCAAACTTTGACACCAATCCGTGTTGGGGAACGTAGTAATTTCAAATATTTTCCTACGCACATGCAAGATCATGGTGATGGCATAGCAACGAGAGAGGAGAGTATTGTCCACGTACCCTCGTAGACCGTAAGTGGAAGCGTTATGACAACGCGGTTGATGTAGTCGTACGTCTTCACAATTCGACCGATCCAAGCACCGAATGTACGGCACCTCCGTGTTCAGCACACGTTCAGCTCGATGACGTTCCCCGGGCTCCAATCCAGCAAAGCGTCGGGGATGAGTTCCGTCAGCACCACAGCGTGATGACAATGATGATGTTCTACTGGCGTAGGGCTTCGCCTAAACTCCGCGACGATATGGCCGAGGTGGAATATGGTGGAGGGGGCCACCGCACACGGCTAAGGAACGATCCGTAGATCAACTTGTGTGTCCTAGGGTGCCCCCCTGCCCCCTTATATAAAGGAGTGGAGGAGGGGAGGGCCGGACCTCTCTATGGCGCGCCCTAGGGGAGTCCTACTCCCACCGGGAGTAGGATTCCCCCTTTCCTAGTCCAACTAGGAGTCCTTCCATGTAGTAGGAGTAGGAGACAAGGAAGGGGAAGAGAGAAGGGAAGGAAGGAGGGGGTGCGGCCCCTCCCCCTAGTCCAATTCGGACTAGGCCATGGGGGGGCGCGCGGCCTGCCCTAGGCAGCCCCTCTCTCTTTCCCGTATGGCCCAATAAGGCCCAATACTTCTCCCCGGCGAATTCCCGTAACTCTCCAGTACTCCGATAAATACCCGAATCACTCGTAACCTTTCCGAACTCCAAATATAGTTGTCCAATATATCGATCTTTACGTCTCGACCATTTCGAGACTCCTCGTCATGTCCCCGATCTCATCCGGGACTCCGAACTCCTTCGGTACATCAAAACTCATAAACTCGTAATATAAGTGTCATCGAAACCTTAAGCGTGCGGACCCTACGGTTCGAGAACAATGTAAACATGACCGAGACACGTCTCCGGTCAATAACCAATAGCGGAACCTGGATGCTCATATTGGTTCCTACATATTCTAGGAAGATCTTTATCGGTCAGACCGCATAACAACATACGTTGTTCCCTTTGTCATCGGTATGTTACTTGCCCGAGATTCGATCGTCGGTATCCAATACCTAGTTCAATCTCATTACCGGCAAGTCTCTTTACTCGTTCCGTAATACATCATATCGCAACTAACTCATTAGTTGCATTGCTTGCAAGGCTTATGTGATGTGCATTACCGAGAGGGCTCAGAGATACATCTCCGACATTCGGAGTGACAAATCCTAATCTCGAAATACGCCAACCCAACAAGTACCTTTGGAGACACCTGTAGAGCACCTTTATAATCACCCAGTTACGTTGTGACGTTTGGTAGCACACAAAGTGTTCCTCCGGTAAACGGGAGTTGCATAATCTCATAGTCATAGGAACATGTATAAGTCATGGCGAAAGCAATAGCAACATACTAAACGATCGGGTGCTAAGCTAACGGAATGGGTCATGTCAATCAGATTGTTCAACTAATGATGTGATCCCGTTAATCAAATAACAACTCTTTTGTCTATGGTTAGGAAACATAACCATCTTTGATTAACAAGCTAGTCAAGTAGAGGCATACTAGTGACACTCTGTTTGTCTATATATTCACACATGTATTATGTTTCCGGTTAATACAATTCTAGCATGAATAATAAAAATTTATCATGATATAAGGAAATAAATAATAACTTTATTATTTCCTCTAGGGCATATTTCCTTCAATCTCCCACTTGCACTAGAGTCAATAATCTAGATCACATCACCATGTGATTAACATCGATAGTTCACATCATCATGTGATTAACACCCATAGTTCACATCGCCATGTGACCAACACCCAAAGGGTTTACTAGATTCAGTAATCTAGTTCACATCGCTATGTGATTAACACCCAAAGAGTACTAAGGTGTGATCATGTTTTGCTTATGAGAGAATCTTAGTCAACGGGTCTTTCACATTCAGATCCGTTATTTATTTTGCAATTTTCTATGTCTACAATGCTCTGCACGGAGCTACTCTAGCTAATTGCTCCCACTTTCAATATGTATCTAGATCAAGACTTAGAGTCATCCAGATCGGTGTCAAAACTTGCATCGACGTAACCCTTTACGACGAACCTTTTGTCACTTCCATAATCGAGAAACATATCCTTATTCCACTAAGGATAATTTTGACCGTTGTCCAGTGATCTACACCTAGATCACTATTGTACTGCCTTGCCAAACTCAGTGTAGGGTATACAATAGATCTGGTACACAACATGGCATTCTTTATAGAACCTATGGCCAAGGCATAGGAAATGACTTTCATTCTCTTTCTATCTTTTGCCGTGGTCGGGTTTTGAGTCTTACTCAATTTCACACCTTGTAATACAGGCAAACACTCTTTCTTTGACTGTTCCATTTTGAACTACTTCAAAACCTTGTCAAGCTATGTACTCATTGAAAAAACTTATCAAGCGTCTTGATCTATCTCTATAGATCTTGATGCTCAATATGTAAGCAGCTTCACCGAGGTCTTTCTTTGAAAAACTCCTTTCAAACACTCCTTTATGCTTTGTAGAATAATTCTACATTATTTCCGATCTACAATATGTCATTCACATATACTTATCAGAAATGCTGTAGTACTCCCACTCACTTTCTAGTAAATACAGGCTTCACCGCAAGTCTGTATAAAACTATATGCTTTGATCAACTTATCAAAGCGTATATTCCAACTCCAAGATGCTTGCACCAGTCCATAGATGGATTGCTGGAGCTTGCGTATTTTGTCAGCACCTTTAGGATTGACAAAACCTTCTGGTTGCATCATATACAACTCTTCTTTAAATCCACTAAGGAATGTAGTTTTGTTTATCCATTTGCCAGATTTCATAAAAATGCGGTAATTGCTAACATGATTTGGACAGACTTAAGCATCGCTACGAGTGAGAAAATTTCACCGTAGTCAACACCTTGAACTTTGTCAAGAACCTTTTTTGACAAGTCTAGCTTTGTAGATAGTAACACTACTATCAACTTACGTCTTCCTCTTGAAGATCCATTTATTTTCTATGGTTTGCCGATCATCGGGCAAATCCATCAAAGTCCATACTTTGTTCTCATACATGGATCATATCTCAGATTTCATGGCCTCAAACCATTTTGCGGAATCTGGGCTCATCATCGCTTCCTCATAGTTCGTAGGTTCGTCATGGTCAAGTAACATGACCTCCATAATGGGATTACTGTACCACTCTGGTGCGGATCTCACTCTGGTTGACCTATGAGGTTCGGTAGTAACTTGATCTGAAGTTACATGATCATCATCATTAGCTTCCTCACTAATTGGTGTAGTAGTCACAGGAACAGATTTCTGTGATGAACTACTTTCCAATAAGGGAGAAGGTACAATTACCTTATCAAGTTCTACTTTCCTCCCACTCACTTCTTTCGAGAGAAACTCCTTCTCTAGAAAGGATCCATTCTTAGCAATGAATGTCTTGCCTTTGGATCTGTGATAGAAGGTGTACCCAACTTTCTCCTTTGGGTATCCTATGAAGACACATTTCTCCGATTTTGGTTTGAGCTTATCAGGATGAAACTTTTTCACATAAGCATCGCAACCCCAAACGTTAAGAAACGACAACTTTGGTTTCTTGCCAAACCACAGTTCATATTGTGTCGTCTCAACGGACTTAGGTGGTGCCCCTTTTTAACGTGAATGCAACTGTCTCTAATGCATGATCCCAAAACAATATTGGTAAATCGGTAAGAGACATCATTGATCGCACCATATCAAATAAAGTGCGGTTATGATGTTCGGACACACCATTACGTTATGGTGTTCAATGTGGCGTGAGCTGTGAAACTATTCCACATTGTTTTATATGAAGGCCAAACTCGTAACTCAAATATTCTCCTCCACGATCAGATCGTAGAAACTTTATTTTCTTGTTACGATGATTCTCCACTTCACTCTGAAATTCTTTGAACTTTTCAAATGTTTCAGACTTGTGCTTCATTAAGTAGATATACTCATATCTACTCAAATCATCTTGTGAAGGTCAGAAAATAACGATACCTACCACGAGCATCAACACTCATTGGACCGCATACATCGGTATGTATTATTTCCAACAAGTCAGTATCTCGTTCCATTGTTCCGAACAACGGAGTTTCAGTCATCTTGCCCAAAAGGCACGGTTCGCAAGCATCAAATGATTCATAATCAAGTGATTCCAAAAACCCATCAGCATGGAGTTTCTTCATGCGCTTTACACCGATATGACCCAAACGGCAGTGCCACAAATAAGTTGCACTATCATTATTAACTTTGCATCTTTTGGCATCAATATTATGAATATGTGTATCACTACGATCGAGATCCAACAAACTATTTTCATTGGGTGTATGACCATTGAAGGTTTTATTCATTTAAACAGAACGACAATTATTCTCTGATTTTAAATGAATAACTGTATTGCAATAAACATGATCAAATCATATTCATGCTCAATGCAAACGCCAAATAACATTTATTTAGGTTTAACACTAATCCTGAAAGTATAGGGAGTGTGCGATGATGATCATATCAATCTTGGAACTACTTCCAACACTCATCGTCACTTCCCCTTCAACTAGTCTTTGTTTATTCTGTAACTCCTGTTTCGAGTTACTAATCTTAGCAACCGAACAAGTATCAAATACTCAGGGGCTACTATAAACACTAGTAAAGCACACATCAATAACCTGTATATCAAATATACCCTTGTTTACTTTGCCATCCTTCTTATCCACCAAATATTTGGAGTAGTTCCACTTCCAGAGACCATTTCCTTTGTAGTAAAAGCACTCAGTTTCAGGCTTTAGGTTCAGCTTTGGGCTTCTTCGCGGGAGTGACAACTTGCTTGTCATTCTACTTGAAGTTCCCTTTCTTTCCCTTTGCCATTCTCTTGAAAGTAGTGGTCTTGTCAATCATCAACACTTGATGCTCTTTCTTGATTTGTACCTTCGTCGATTTCAACATCACGAAGAGCTCGGGAATCGTTTTCGTCATCCTTTGCATACTATAGTTCATCACGAAGTTCTACTAACTTGGTGATGGTGACTAGAGAATTCTATCAATCACTATCTTATCTGGCAGATTAACTCCCACTTGATTCAAGCGATTGTAGTACCCAGACAATCTGAGCACTTGCTCACTAGTTGAGCGATTCTCCTCCATCCTTTAGCTATAGAACTTGTTGGAGACTTCATATCTCTCAACTTGGGTATTTGCTTGAAATATTAACTTCAATTCCTGGAATATCTCATATGGTCCATGACGTTCAAAACGTCTTTGAAGTCCCGATTCTAAGCCGTTAAGTATGGTGCACTAAACTATCAAGTAGTCATCATATTGAGCTAGCCAAACGTTCATAACGCCTGCATCTGCTCCTGCAATAGGTCTGTCACCTAGTGGTGCATTAAGGACATAATTCTTCTGTGCAGCAATGAGGATAAACCTCATATCACGGATCCAATCGGCATCATTGCTACTAACATTTTTCAACATAATTTTCTCTAGGAACATATCAAAATAAACATATGAAAGCAACAACGCGAGCTATTGATCTACAACATAATTTGCAAAATACTACCAGGACTAAGTTCATGATAAATTTAAGTTCAATTAATCATATTACTTAAGAACTCCCACTTAGACAGACATCTCTCGAGTCATCTAAGTGATCACGTGATCCAAATCAACTAAACCATAACCAATCATCACGTGAGATGGAGTAGTTTTCAATGGTGAACATCACTATGTTGATCATATCTACTATATGATTCACGCTCGACCTTTCGGTCTCCCTATTTCGAGGCCATATCTGCATATGCTAGGATCGTCAAGTTTAACCTGAGTATTCCGCGTGTGCAAAATTGGCTTGCACCCGTTGTAGATGGACGTAGAGCTTATCACACCCGATCATCACGTGGTGTCTGGGCACGATGAACTTTCGCAACGGTGCATACTCAGGGAGAACACTTCTTGATAATTAGTGAGAGATCATCTTATAATGCTACCGTCAATCAAAGCAAGAATAAGATGTATAATAGATAAACATCATATGCAATCAAAATATGTGACATGATATGGCCATGATCATCTTGCGCCTTTGATCTCCATCTCCAAAGTATTGTCATGATCTCTATCGTCACCGGCACGACACCATGATCTTCACCATCTTGATCTACATCAATGTGTCATCACATGGTTGTCTCACCAACTATTGCTCTTGCAACTATTGCTATCGTATAGCGATAAAGTAAAGCAATTATTTGGCACTTGCATCTTATGCAACAAAGAGACATCCATAGGGCTTCTGCCAGTTGCCGATAACTTCAACAAAACATGATCATCTCATACAACAACTTATATCTTATCATGTCTTGACCATATCACATCACAACATGCCCTGCAAAAACAAGTTAGACGTCCTCTACTTTGTTGTTGCAAATTTTACGTGGCTGCTACGGGCTGAGCAAGAACCGTTCTTACCTACGCATCAAAACCACAACGATAGTTCGTCAAGTTAGTGCTGTTTTAACCTTCGCAAGGACCGGGCATAGCCACACTCGGTTCAACTAAAGTTGGAGAAACTGACACCCGCCAGCCACCTGTGTGCAAAGCACGTCGGTAGAACCAGTCTCGCGTAAGCGTACGCGTAATGTCGGTCCGGCCGCTTCATCCAACAATACCGCCGAACCAAAGTATGACATGCTGGTAAGCAGTATGACTTGTATCGCCCACAACTCACTTGTGTTCTACTCGTGCATATAACATCAACGCATAAAACCTAGGCTCGGATGCCATTGTTGGGGAACGTAGTAATTTCAAAAAAAATCCTACGCACATGCAAGATCATGGTGATGGCATAGCAACGAGAGAGGAGAGTATTGTCCAGGTACCCTCGTAGACTGTAAGCGGAAGCGTTATGACAACACGGTTGATGTAGTCGTACGTCTTCACGATTCGACCGATCCAAGCACCGAACGTACGGCACCTCCGTGTTCAGCACACGTTCAGCTCGATGACGTTCCCCGGGCTCCAATCCAGCAAAGCGTCGGGGATGAGTTCCGTCAGCACGACGGCGTGGTGACGATGATGATGTTCTACCGGCGCAGGGCTTCGCCTAAACTCCGCGACGATGTGACCGAGGTGGAATATGGTGGAGGGGGGCACCGCACACGGCTAAGGAACGATCCGTAGATCAACTTGTGTGTCCTAGGGTACCCCTGCCCCCGTATATAAAGGAGTGGAGGAGGGGAGGGCCGGACCTCTCTATGGCGTGCCCTAGGGGAGTCCTACTCCCACCGGGAGTAGGATTCCCCCTTTCCTAGTCCAACTAGGAGTCCTTCCATGTAGTAGGAGTAGGAGACAAGGAAGGGGAAGAGAGAAGGGAAGGAAGGAGGGGGTGCGGCCCCTCCCCTAGTCCAATTCGGACTAGGCCATGGGGGGGGGGGGGGCGCGGCCTGCCCTAGGCAGCCCCTCTCTCTTTCCCGTATGGCCCAATAAGGCCCAATACTTCTCCCCGGTGAATTCCCGTAACTCTCCGGTACTCCGATAAATACCCGAATCACTCGAAACCTTTCCGAACTCCGAATATAGTCGTCCAATATATCGATCTTTACGTCTCGACCATTTCGAGACTCCTTGTCATGTCCCCGATCTCATCCGGGACTCCGAACTACTTCGGTACATCAAAACTCATAAACTCGTAATATAACTGTCATCGAAACCTTAAGCGTGCGGACCCTACGGTTCGAGAACAATGTAGACATGACCGAGACACGTCTCCGGTCAATAACCAATAGCGGAACCTGGATGCTCATATTGGTTCCTACATATTCTACGAAGATCTTTATCGGTCAGACCGCATAATAACATACGTTGTTCCCTTTGTCATCGGTATGTTACTTGCCCGAGATTCGATTGTCGGTATCCAATACCTAGTTCAATATCGTTTCCGGCAAGTCTCTTTACTCGTTCCGTAATACATCATCTCGCAACTAACTCATTAGTTGCATTGCTTGCAAGGCTTATGTGATGTGCATTACCGAGAGGGCCCAGAGATACCTCTCCGACATTCGGAGTGACAAATCCTAATCTCGAAATACGCCAACCCAACAAGTACCTTTGGAGACACCTGTAGAGCACCTTTATAATCACCCAGTTACGTTGTGACGTTTGGTAGCACACAAAGTGTTCCTCCGGTAAACGTGAGTTGCATAATCTCATAGTCATAGGAACATGTATAAGTCATGACGAAAGCAATAGCAACATACTAAACGATCGGGTGCTAAGCTAACGGAATGGGTCATGTCAATCAGATCATTCAACTAATGATGTGATCCCGTTAATCAAATAACAACTCTTTTGTCTATGGTTAGGAAACATAACCATCTTTGATTAACAAGCTAGTCAAGTAGAGGCATACTAGTGACACTCTGTTTGTCTATATATTCACACATGTATTATGTTTCCGGTTAATACAATTCTAGCATGAATAATAAATATTTATCATGATATAAGGAAATAAATAATAACTTTATTATTGCCTCTAGGGCATATTTCCTTCAATCCGGATGACTCTGAGTAGTAAACCGGATTCGTATAGTAGAGCAGTTATTTGGAATAGTTCCAAATAGCGCGTGGCAGCTGCATCTAGGAGATGACATAGAGATTTGTAAAGCACACACGGATCTGAAAGATTCAGACCCATTGACTAATAAACTCTCTCACAAGCGAGATATGATCAAACCTAATGGGTGTTGGAATCATTACAATAACATAGTGATGTGAACTAGATTATTGACTCTATTGCAAGTGGGAGACTGTTGGAAATATGCCCTAGAGGCAATAATAAAATGGTTATTATTATATTTCTTTGTTCATGATAATGGTCTATTGTTCATGCTATAATTGTATTAACTGGAAACCATAATACATGTGTGAATACATAGACCACAACATGTCCCTAGTGAGCCTCTAGTTGACTAGCTCGTTGATCAATAGATGGTTATGGTTTCCTGACCATGGACATTGGATGTCATTGATAACGGGATCACATCATTAGGAGAATGATGTGATGGACAAGACCCAATCCTAAGCATAGCACAAGATCGTGTAGTTCGTTTGCTAAAAGCTTTTCTAATGTCAAGTATCATTTCCATAGACCATGAGATTGTGCAACTCCCGGATACCGTAGGAATGCTTTGGGTGTACCAAACGTCACAACGTAACTAGGTGGCTATAAAGGTGCACTACAGGTATCTCCGAAAGTGTCTGTTGGGTTGGCACGAATCGAGACTGGGATTTGTCACTCCGTATGACGGAGAGGTATCTCTGGGCCCACTCGGTAATGCATCGTCATAATGAGCTCAATGTGACTAAGTAGTTAGTCACGGGATCATGCATTACGAAACGGGTAAAGTGACTTGCTGGTAACGAGATTGAACGAGGTATTGGGATACCAACGATCGAATCTCGGGCAAGTAACGCACCGATTGACAAAGGGAATTGTATACGGGATTGCTTGAATCCTTGACATCGTGGTTCATCCGATGAGATCATCGTGGAACATGTGGGAACCAACATGGGTATCCAGATCCCGCTATTGGTTATTGGCCGGAGAGATGTCTCGGTCATGTCTGCATGGTTCCCGAACCCGTAGGGTCTACACACTTAAGGTTCGGTGACGCTAGAGTTGTAGTGGGAAATAGTATGTGGTTACCGAAGGTTGTCCGAAGTCCCGGATGAGATCCCAGACGTGACGAGGAGCTCTGGAATGGTCCGGAGGTGAAGATCGATATATTGGACAAAGGGTATTGGAGTCCGGAATTGTTCCGGGGGTACCAGGTGATGACCAACGTGTCCGAAAGGGGTTTCGGAGGCCCCGGCAAGCGTTGGGGGCCTTATGGGCCAAGGGGAGGGGGCACAACAGCCCACTAAGGGGGCTGAGCGCCCCTCCCACCCCATCTCACGTAACTAGGATAGGTGGGGGCGCCACCCCTAGGGCAGTCGCCCCTCCCGGCTTGGGGGGCAAGTTTCCTAGGGGGTGGGGGCGCCCAAACCCATCTAGGGTTTCCCCTGTGGCCGCTGCCCCTCCCCTAGGGAACCCTAGGGCGCCTCCTCCTCCTCCCTTCCCCCTATATATAGTGAGGGAGAGAGAGGGTAGCCGCACCCTTCCCCGTGCACAGCACTCTCCCTCCTCCAACACCTCCTCCCCCTCCGTAGTGCTTGGCAAAGCCCTGCCGGAGAACCACGAGCTCCATCACCACCATGTCGTCGTGCTGTCGGAGTTTTCCCTCAACTTCTCCTTTCCCCTTGCTGGATCAAGAAGGAGGAGACGTCCCCGGGCTGTACGTGTGTTGAACGCGGAGGCACCGTTGTTCAGTGCTTAGATCGGATTCGGCCGTGATCTGAATCGCTTTGTGAATGACTCCACCGACCGCGTTCTTGTAACGCTTCCGCCTCGCGATCTCCAAGGGTATGAAGATACACTCCCCTCTCTCTTGTTGCTAGAATCTCCATAGATTGATCTTGGTGATGCATAGAAAATTTTGAATTTATGCTACGTTACCCAACAACTATTACATGCATAATTACATAGGTGGCTACTACACACATGCCATTTCGACACACCAAAGTAAACTATATATTACATGCATGATTAACTTGCATAAACGATCATCTGATCATCCTCTACTGCTTGTGATGCTTGCTCTGCTTGTGGTTCGATTCGGGCTCATCGATTTGGGTAACGAGGCACTTCCTCATGTTAAAGATCCGCATGTGCATCTCGTAGCATGTGTACACCCTCTTGGCCATGAACCTAAGGTGAGGTTCATCGAGTTGCCGCATCCAGGCCCTGTGCCCAGATACGGGACTTGTTCTCTGGGCATCCCGCTTCATCTTGTTGTAGTAGGGGTCGATGATGGCCGAGGCGAGTTCAACCAGGGAGTCCTTCTTCGTGCTTCCCCAGACCCTGTAGTGCTCATGGATTTCGACGACGTTCTTGTAGGCCAAGCCCATAACCCTGAGCGCTTTTACATCGTCGGTGGTTTCCACCGTAGCGATTTTGTAGTCGGTGCTATTGGCAAACCTAGTGAAATGGACGCAAGGCTCTGTGGCCGCAGTAGTGGTAGATGAGGACATGATAGAGCACGCACAAATGGGCGACGGCAACCTTCTGATCTTTGACGGGAAGACGGGCAGTGTACTGGAAGTCGATGCTGACCACCTTGTACTTGTCTCCAGCAAGCAACTTCTCACCTGTGTTGATGTAGTCATCCACCACGGCTGGGTCGATGGTGTACACCATCGAGAGATCCGTCTCCCTCGCGTGGGTCTCCACTTTATGCTCGCTGAACTCCATTGGAGCGCTGCTAGACATACCCTCTCTATGCGTCATCGTGGGTGTGCTTGTTGTGTTATGGGGCGCGATCAAAAGGTTGAAGAGACTAAGGTTATAATGGCCGCGAGAATTAAAGGGGAAGCCAGGCGGCCTGGAATATCGATCGGCATGCCCTGATGGCAGTTCTAATTCGCAACACGTAACTCCATCGTGCCGCACGTAACTGCATCGCGTGGCAACGCGCGCGGCGCAACCGCATGCATATAGGGCCCCCGACGTGATCGTGCGCAGGCCCAACATCTGGCAAAGAGCGCGTGAAGGGATGCGAGCGGAGCGCTCCGCGGTCGCCTCAACGGCGAGCAACCATATATATGCATATACCAGTTGGACACGCAAGGAAAAGTTTTCCACAACCCAAGCGCACCGATGGACGTGAGCAGAGCATGCCGCGATGCCTAACGGCGAGCAGAGTTTGCCGAGGAACGGGAGCAGAGGCCAGCACAATGATACGTGGCAAATAAGAAGAACTATGCGATCGATGTAGGAGACATCAAGCACGAATCAGATTAGAGTTGCGCGTGCAATACGTGGCATACAGTTGATCCATCCTAGCTGTTTGTGATGGAATAAGCCATGTGTGTTGTGGGCAAATGCTTGCTGGTATATAACTGTTTGCGACTGATGAATTCATCATTGACGAGTTACCTAGTGCGGTCCATGTGAGATGTGATATGATCTGTCTATAGAACATCTATGCTCTGTGTACAGAAGCGCAACATATATATACTTGTAACATGACATGATTGCAATACCAAATTAAACATCCAATTAATTTATGCAACCAATACCATAAATATTGCAAGGTTAAATTTCAAAGATTATAATGCCCAAATTCAAACATTGCAAATCTCGTCATATCTGCAAAGGGATCAGCCACTGACAAGTCATGTATGGGTTTGACACAATGACTTCCAATTACTCTGTCATATGCTCTTCCAATATGAAGTTTAGCTATTCTGGAGCCTCTTCCATTCTGCAGTACGTGCCGGCTCTAATCAACATACCATTCATCTTTCCTAATTAAATACATGTTCAACCTCAGTACCCTCAGCACCCTTGCTCTGGCAAGAAAGAACCTAGCGAGTGTAATCTCCGGTAAGGTCCCTCGGTAGGATTTCAAAGTAATATTTGAGAGATGCAGATCCAAGCATTCATTTGATTGTCATCATAAACATTATGCACCTCTGGGCCTATTATTATCTGTAAAAGTAGAGAATGTGTTAGTGCCTACATGCAGTTTTGAACACTACTACACGCCTATTTGGTTTGCAGGATTTGCCAAATGCAACAACGTGCCACATCTTCAATCTCACATGATAAACATGGGATTTTTTTTTCGAAAAGGAGGTTATCCCCCGGCCTAACATGGGCATTTGATTACAATCTAGAAAAATGTAGCCTTCTTCACAAGAGGATGGATTGGATGAAAAAATCCCTAAGAAAACTAGTATAGATGAATCCAAAGGTGAAATGCTTATGGATTGTAACCATATGAATCAAGCAACTAATATGGGGTGGGGGTGTATGTCCTGAAATCCTACAAAATTCCTTCAAAAATCGTAGTACATTGTCATTGTAATCTTGGGAAAATGTGCCAAAAATTGAACTCCCTTATAGTTAACATTTAACACGATAGGAACATCAGCTTGATATACATCTTCTTTAGGCACGGAAAGCATCTCAGGCAACTGACAACTTGGTCCAGGTTGGGGCCGACAGATTCTCGTGCCTAGACCTTCATTGTGCCCAGAATTTGGGTGAAGCATTGCTGGATGACTGATACGTCTCCAACGTATCTATAATTTTTGATTGTTCCATGCCATTATATTATCCATCTTGGATGTTTTATATGCATTTATATGCTATTTTATATGATTTTTGGGACTAACCTATTAACCTAGAGCCCAGTGTCAGTTTCTGTTTTTTCTTGTTTTTGAGTTTTACAGAAAAGTAATACCAAACGAAGTCCAATTGATGTGCTAATTTTTAATGATTTTTTATGGACCAAAAGAAGCCACCGAAGTAAGAGACCCCCCCTGACATGATACCGACGCCAAAAATTCCAATAAATACATAAACCCCCGAAAAGAAACCTAGCTCGAGAGTTCCGTCGCCGTAAGCCTGTGTAGCCATCAAAAACATCTCGGGATCCCGTTCCGGCACCCTGCCGGAGGGGGAATTCATCACCGGTGCCCATCTTCATCATCTCGGCGCTCTCCATGACGAGGATGGAGTAGTTCACCCTCGGGGCTGAGGGTATGTACCAGTAGCTATGTGTTTGATCTCTCTCGCGCGTTCTTGATATGGCACGATCTTGATGTACCGCAAGCTTTGCTTCTATAGTTGGATCTTATGATGTTTCTCCCCCTCTACTCTCTTGTAATGGATTGAGTTTTCCCTTTGAAGTTATCTTATCAGATTGAGTCTTTAAGGATTTGAGAACACTTGATGTATGTCTTGCATGTGCTTATCTGTGGTGACAATGGGATATCACATGATCAACTTGCGGGTTCAGTGACCTTGTGAACTTATGCATAGGGGTTGGCACACGTTTTCGTCTTGACCCTCCAGTAGAAACTTTGGGGCACTCTTTGAAGTTCTTTGTGTTGGTTTGAATAGATGAATCTGAGATCGTGTGATGCATATCCTTTAATCATAACCGCGGATACTTGTGGTGACATTGGAGTATCTAGGTGACATTAGGGTTTTGGTTGATTTATGTCTTAAGATGTTATTTTACTACGAACTCTAGGGCTGTTTGTAACACTTATAGGAATAGCCCAATGGATTGATTGGAAAGAATAACTTTGAGGTGGTTTTGTACCCTAACATAATCTCTTCGTTTGTTCTCCGCTATTAGTGACTTCGGAGTGACTCTTTGTTGCATGTTGAGGGATTATTATATGATCCAATTATGTTATTATTGTTGAGAGAACTTGCACTAGTGAAAGTATGAACCCTAGGCCTTGTTTCGAAGCATTGCAATACCATTTATGCTCACTTTTATTACTAGTTACCTTGATGTTTTTATATTTTTCCGATTACAAAACCTATATTTACCATCCATATTGCACTTGTATCTCCATCTCTTTGCCAATCTAGTGCACCTATACAACTTACCATTGTATTGGGTGTGTTGGGGAAACAAGAGACTCTTTGTTATTTGGTTGCAGGGTTGTTTGAGAGAGACCATCTTCATCATACGCCTCCTACGGATTGATAAACCTTAGGTCATCCACTTGAGGGAAATTTGCTACTGTCATACAAACCTCTGCACTTGGAGGCCCAACAATTTCTACAAGAAGAAGGTTGCGTAGTAGACATCAAGCTCTTTTCTGGCGCCGTTGCCGGGGAGGTTAGTGCTTGAAGGTATATCTTTAGATCTTGGAATCGTATCTTTTTGTTTCTTGTTTTATCACTAGTTTAGTCTATAAAAGAAAACTAAAAAATGGAATTTAGGGTGCCTCATATGCTTCACCTTTTTAATGTCTTCCGTGAAAATCATGGAAATGAAAATTGTGCTCAGGAGTTAGAAGTAGAATGCATTAAAATGTTTGGCACTAAATATTTGAATGATGAGCACGATTACAATGTTGTTAGTATGAATTCCTTGAATATCCATGATGCTGATGATATGCAAAGCCACAAGCTTGGGGATTCTATGTTTTATGAAGATGATATTTTTAGTCCCACATGTTTTGATGAGCAAATTTATTTTGATGATAGCATGCCTCCTATTTATGATGATTATATTGATAAAAGTGGGTTTGGAAGAGTGTCAACTTTAGGAATTCGTGATCTCACTATTTTGGAGGGTGTTGAATCTTATTGTGATAATTATGAAAGTGGATTTGGAGCGGTCATGACCTTATTTAGTGATGAATCCACTATTTTGGAAGAGGTTCCAATTGATTATGAGAAGAAAGCTGCTATCTATGATGATTATTGTTATGACATGTATTCTATAAAGAGGTTCAAAATCGGATGCGGATTTTCGTGCTGAATTTTTTGATATATTATACGTTTTTTTCCGACATCGTATGCAAAAGTTATAGCCGTTTTACATTTTCCCTACACTTTTGCAAAACATGTCCAAATTTAAGTTTTTTAATTTTCCTAACTAGTAGCTTTACTAATATAACTGCATCTTGAAGAATTTTCTTTTTTGAATTTTTTTATCATTTTCTTTTGTATTTTTCAAAACTGAAATGGCGATACACGCGCGGGGGGGGGGGGGGGGGGTAGAGTTTGAAAATTGCCCTATAATCCCGGTTTGTGTCTCCAACCGGGACTATAGGTCAAACCCCTTTAGTACCGGTTCATGGCACGAACCGGTACTAAAGGTTAGCCCTTTAGTACCGGTTTGTACCACGAACCGGTACTAAAGGTGATCGCGGGGCCCCGGCCTGACGACAGCCTGCCACCACCCCTTTGGTACCGGTTCGTGGCACGAACCAATACTAAAGGTTCAAAACGAACTGGCATTAATGCATAACCGTTCGAACCGGCACTAATGGTACCATTAATTAGTACCAGGCCAAAATCGAACCCGGACTAATGTGTCTCACATTAGGTCCTTTTTTCTACTAGTGAGACATACTTTCGATCCTACAGCTTTCAAGGCCTGATCATGCCTGCGCTGCAACTCCTTCCCCTGCTCCGCAGTGAGGGCTTCTGGATAGTACTCGTCTTTGCCGAGTGACGGACTGCTGCTGCCGCCCGCGCCACGGGGAAATCCTGGTGGGCTGCGTTGGGGACCAACCATGAGGACCTCCGCCGCGGGGTCATTGGTTTTGCACTCTGAGAGGGTATCTGAGTGGCCAGTCGACAGATCGAACAAGCCATAAAGGGACTCGTCGGGCCTGATTGCTGCGATTTGAGGTGTGGCCGACTGACGGACACCGCGTGCTTCACCCACAGCTAGAGCCGCAAGCGACCGGATCACTTGCGGCGACGGGTCACGGGAAGCAAAGACGCCACAGGAGCCGACCGATATTGAGTCGACGGCTGCCGCAGAAGGACGTCGCAGGAACTCGCGCGGAAGTGCGCTGCCCCGCGAACAGGGAGCGCCTCGACGTCGAAGGGGCCCTCCTTAACCCAGGCCGAATCATCGCCGATGAAGGCGAGCGCACCGAGACGGATCTCGCGGCCTAGAGACAATCCACCGCCGGAAACCATGTCGAAGGAGATCGAAGATCGCAACCTCGTCGAAGTTGCTAAGACGCCTTCCCCACGGTGGGCGCCAACTGTCATGGGAACAAATCTGACAGTAGAGATAGGGGGTACGTAGGAAAGGGCAGAGTCCTAACTACGGCGAGGTTTTACACTCGGTTTTACGAGTTCAGGCCCCTCTCGGAGGAGGTAACAACCCTATGTCTCGGTGCCGCAGAGGCTTGTTGATTGGAGTGTTGAGTTACAGGGGTGCGAACCCTTGTGCCAGAGGTGAGCGGTGGCTTATATAGAGTGCACCGACCCCTCGCCGTCCTCAGTTACACAAGTGTTCAATGAGGGAGTAAAGTCACGTACGTTACTAGTAATGCATGTGTTTAATGACCTTTATGGTGGCGGAGTGAATGACCGACCGTTGCTATGTACAGGTGACCTTAGGCCTTCTGTCCTTCGAGTGGATTCTTTTCTTCCGAGTGAAATAACGACGGTCGAGTGAAATTGGGATATCCGAGTGAGATCTTCTGTCGAGTGGATTGCACTACAAGAGGATTTCAGTCGGTATCTACCGTTTAACTTTGTAGACCTTGGCCTCTTGTGTGGTGTCCTTGGGAAGGGCATATAGGTCAGGCCTAAGACTCTACCCTCGGTACATATCATCGTCACCATAGCCACTAATTCATTCTTTCATAGGAAACTTCACTTTTCATTTTTTAAACTTTTGTTTGATTTTATTTCTTCTTTAATGAAATACCATTGCCACTAATTTATACCTTCTTAGATACTTTTATTTGTGATAGTTTCACTATTGTACATTTATTGTTGCATATTATAAAAATGCAAAATTTTGGTGGAAATTGTGCGCCAATTTTGTTGTTGTTTTTTTGTTTTTCTCTCTTCTTGATGGTATACCAGTGTCACTAATTCATTGTTCCTCATAAAACTTCATTATTTTTATTTTTACTTTATTTTATTTCTTCCTTAAGGTTAATACCAACGCCACTAATTCATTTCATATTGGACTTTTAAAATTACATATTACATATGCTTATTCTTGCATATTTTAACAAAGCGTAATTTTTGTGTATGGTGTGTGCATATTTTTTCATTGTTTGTTCTAGATCTTTTTTATTTTATTACTTCTTAAAGTGTAATACTAGTGCCATTAATTCATCCTTCCTTAGAAAACTTTATTACTATTATTTATTTTTAGTTCTTATTTCATTTCTTTCTTGCTAGAGGGTAATACCGAAGCCACTAATCATTTCCTTTAGAAAACTCAATACTTTGATTTTATATTAGTTTTTATTTCACTTCCTTTCTTCTGTAATAAGTTCGGGCCAGTGGATTCAAATTTTATTTCCAGTCATCTAACATGCATGGGTTGGTGCTAGATTCAGATGCATTTCTTTAGCTAGCACCGAACAGGGGAGGCAATGCACGTGTGTATGTGTACTCGAAGTCACGTATACTCCCTCTGTTTCTAAATATTTGTTTTTCTAGATATTTCAACAAGTGACTACATACGAAGCAAAATGAGTAAATCTATACTCTAAAATATTTCTATATACATCCGTATATGGTGGTCCATTTAAAATCTCTAGAAAGACAAATATTTAGGAACGATGGAAGTAATATTTTTTTGCAAAAAAATACTCAATTTTTTTACAAGTAGTTACGTACAGTACTTGAGATGCATGCATGCATGCATGCGTTTGAAGGCTCTGTACTCCTATCTGAATGAAAAATAAAGAAGAAGGAAGTAGCTAAGCTAGTAGTGTTACCCCGCACAAACAAAAAAGTTAAGCTAGTAGTGTTGGTGTAGGTAAGTACTTTTTTTTGCGGGCAAATCAGGGAGCATTTTATTCAACAAAGGAGTTATCCCGGCAGTCAGCTAGAAGGCTGCTTACCAAGAAAGTAGGAGTCTCGTCAAGCTAGCAGTCGGTCACATTCAAAGTGCATGCACGTTTTGCACAGAGATACGCCGACAAGTTTGCTGACCTGGTTACATACTGAATCTCAAAAACTGAAAAATCAAAAGCTAGCTCTCCTATTTCATCTAAGATAGCGAACGTGAATTGTGGCGAGTGTTTCAGAGTTGTATCAACTCCTGGCAATATGTCTTCATTATCACATGCGAGAAGCCTCGAAGCTCTGTGGTACCTGCTACGTGCACTGGCACTGCTCGGCGCCGCGCATACGAATTCCTCGAAGCGAATTGATTCGCGTGTGCAGCCGCCCACCGGTTCCGGCACACTGCCCGGAAAATTCGATCGACTTCCTCATACGTACTCTTTTTTGTTCCACGGCCGGCTCCAAGTAGCAATCGCCCCTGAGCCTGTCAGCTGGTGCAAATTGACTGAAACAAATTTGTGGTCAGTCAACTGACCCAAGTTTTGTTTCCAGTCAACTTACCTCTTGCCGCTCCCTAATTTAAGCGTCAAAATTCTGGTCAATTTCTTGCTTTACAAACCAGTGCCGACTAGCATCTCGCTATTCTGTGTATACAGTTCAAAAACGTATACAGTTCAAAAACATACTAGTCTGTGCACCAATGAATCTGACCATATGGCTGTGTTCAGAAATAAAAAGTGTCATACAAGAGGAGCACTTTTTAGACGCCTGATATTATTTGGAGCACACCGCACATGTGCCAGTTCGGCTGAAATTCGGCAATGCCAACCTCGATGGGAAACGTTTACGCGCGGTGTGCCGGCGGAATGCTTGGGCCGGTCGTTTCGCCACGCTGGCGCTAGCCACCAGGAAGGCAACACGTGTACCTTATCCTCTCCCCAACGTCCGCATCCACTCCTTCCTCGCGGCCGTGACTTCGCTTTCCCCATTGCTTTCCGCCTCGCCTCCTCTGCCATAGCACCAGGCAGCTCCTAGCACTCCTCCCTTCGCACCTCAGGTTGTATCTCCTCCATGGGGGTGCTGCTCCCATGCGTCGTAACCCCGAGGCGCTCCTACCACAGGGCGCCATGGGCTGTGAGCTCAAGGTCAGGGCGGCCATGGCTTACGAGCTCGGAGCGGACTGCTACAGGGGCTCCTACGAGCTGCTATGGGTGCCATGGCTTATGAGCTCGGGGGCAGAACGACGACGGGGGAGACTGCAAGCTGCGATGGGTGACGCCGTTGAGCATTTGCTACTGGGAGAATCTCACCGGAGTTGCAAACATCAAGCGACAGCTCCCATGTTACAACTGGTGTTCAAGGAAGCTACCACAGGCGCCGCAAAAAGCTACAACCGGTGACGCCAAATGCTGGAACCGCTCAGTGCCATCGCAAAAATCTACAACCGGCATCGCAAAAAGCTTCGACCGGCATCGCAAAAAGCTTCAACCACGACGACATATGTCAGGGCTAGCTACTGTCAATACCAAAAAAGCTGCAACCGCATCGCAAAAAGCTATAACTGACGTCGCAAAAAGCTCCAACCATGGCAATGGATGCTGGGGCTGGCCACTGCCAAAGGAAAAAGTTGCAAGGGACGGCGAAGAAAGCTACAACTGGCATCGCAAAAAGCTTCAACAACGACGCCGGAGAGCTACGGGGACGACAGGGAAGCTACGGCTGGGCGTTGACGAAAGCTACAACCGGCTTCGCGATTTGCTTCAAACGGCACCAAGAAAGATACCACCGGTGATCGTTTTTGCTGCAACTGGCGTGCGGTGGTGCAAGCCCGTTGTGCGGTGGTGCGATGGGTGGCGACATGTGGTGACCACGGCGAGCAGGATTGCTACAGCCGATACGCCTTTTTGCTACCACTGCGGTTATCACGTACCCTCGTCGGAGTTCGACGACCACGGCCGCAACGACGAGGACGAGGGAGAGGGCGGCGAGCTTCGACGGCAAGGGCGAGGGCGAGGGCGGCGAGATTCGGCAGCGAGGGTGAGGGCGGCGAGTTCCGAGCTGAGGCGGGAGTGATGGCCGGGGGAGGACGAGCTGGCGGCCTGGCATGGAGGCGTTAATGGCGCTGCTTTTGTTTTGCGTCGTGGCGAGATTTGTGTGATAGACAGAGGAAGAAGACGACTCACATCAGACGGTTATAAAAGCCTTAATCATACAGTGGGAAATAGACCGGCCGAGAGTTTCGGCCGGCGCACCGGCGCCTAGCGCTGCCCAACCCCGATTCCTGTGTGCAGCCGCCCACCGGTTCCGGCACACTGCCCAGAAAAAAGGAAGTTATCTTCGAACGATCAGACCGATGGAGGATGGTCAAATTGGCACGAGTAGGACCTGGTGGACGTGACGCGCCAGAAGCCGGCAGCGACCGGACCGACCACAGCCGCCGGCCTTGGGTTCGCCTCTGCTTTCCTTTGAAACCCGGCCAGCCTCTGAATGTTCGACCTGTTAGACTGTATATACATAGCCTCCGTACACATATAGTGTAACATTGTATTGTACGCCGTGGACACCTCTATATAATGAGAGAGCCACACCCCGTTTAGGGTGTCGAGCAGTTCCCAACATATTACGTTTTACATGGTATCAGAGCGAAGGTACAGACACAGACACTGATGATATAGGAGTGGTAGAGTGAGTCGGAAGTGCGCGAAAGGGGAATACATTTTCATCAAACACAAAGTCACGAGAGATGTAGATGATGGGGTTATGTACCTAGGGTAGGGTCATGGACCTGATCTAAGTACCTTACCCAAGGACACCCTTAGAAGAAGTCACCTTCCAGTCGACCAACGAGGGACACACTCGACTGACGTGAAGGACTCGACCACGAAGACTCACTCGACCACCAGAAGGTCAAGAGGCACTCTGCACTGCAACGGCCTGTAATCAAGTAGACTTTATGATAGTAAAGGCACTTTATGTGGGGCATTACCAGTAACGCCCCAGACTTAACTCACCTTAAACCCTCTCCTACGTGGGCTGGCTGGGGTCCTGGCACACTCTATATAAGCCACCCCCCTCCACAGGCAGAAGGGTTCGGCACCTTGTAACTCATATACTCATAATTCACTCGACCGCCTCCGGGCTCCGAGACGTAGGGCTGTTACTTCCTCCGAGAAGGGCCTGAACTCGTACATCCTTTGTGCTTACAACCTCTCCATAGTTAGGACCTTGCCTCTCCATACCTACCCCTCACTCTACTGTCAGGCTTAGAACCACGACAGTTGGCGCCCACCGTGGGGCGGGTGTTTTAGCGATTTTGTGGAGAAGTTGCGATTCTTCCGAGTACTTTCATCATGGTGTCTGCTGGAGTTTTGGTCGAGGGTCAAGAGATCCGTCTCGGCACTCTCTCCTTCATCGCCGACGACTCCGCATGGCTCCAGGAGGCTCCACTCGATGTGGATGCGCTCCCCGTCCGCGGTGCGACGCATTTTCGCGCATGTGTCCGTGGCGTTCTGCTGCGGCAACCGTCGACCCAGTATCGGTCGGCTCCTTTATCGTCCACCCTCCCGGTCTCCCGCCAGCGCAAGCGCTCAGGCCGGTCGAGGCTTCAGCGATGGGTGAGGCACGCGGTGGCTCGCCAATCGGCCACCACCCAAGTTGCGGCAATCGAGCCCGACGAACCTCTCTACGGCTTGTTCGATCAGTCGACTGGCTCCGTAGAGACTGCATCCGAGTGCGGTAGCAGTGATTCCAGCGGCGGAAATCTTGATGGTCGACGGGCCCCACAGTCCCCCTGGCTTCGCCCGTGGTGGTGGAGCAGGTGACGGCGGCGACCCTACACGAGGCTACGAAGAGTACCAGCCCGAGCCACTCGATTCTCTGCAAAGAGAGGTACTTCGCCGCAGGAACGAGGACCCCCTGCGTATTCCCATTGCAGGAGAAACCCCCGAGGCTCGTGCCTTGGAGGAGGCGCGCCTGGCCAATTTGGCCGAGCGCACTCGACTGGAGAACCTTCAGCGAGCACTCGACGAGCGCGCGCGGCAACGAGTTCCCGACACCAGTCGACGTCAACTCTTCCCGCCGACTCAGGTATATCGAACCCCAATTCAGAATTTAGCAGCTGCGACCCGTATAGCAGAGTCCATCCAGCCTTCGCAGTCGGAAGCTGGCAGAGGTTTACTGCAGATCAGGGATCTGCTCCGGGCTGCCGGAGATCAGAATTCAGCCGTGTCTCAGTCACGCAGCAGAATTCACAGTCGATCCGTCACTGTGAATACGGTTCAGTCGGCTCACAGCCCCAGATCGCCTCCGCGGCGTGAAGGGCGCGAGAATCGGCGAGATCAATATGGCGACAGACTCGACCGGGATGATAGGCGTCGAGTGCCCTATTCCCCTCCGAGGGGTGGGTCTTACGCTCCTCGGCAGACAGATGATAGGCGTCAGTACAGTACAGGGCGTAGGGTTCCAGTCGACCCCAGAGAACCAGGCTTCGACGCGCGATCCATTATCGTGCAAGGGTTGGTCGACAGGAACAGAGCCCATCGAGGTGGACTCGACAGAGATGTACCCACAAGCAGTCGAGTGCATGTTTCTGGTCCTGAATGTTTCAGCAGGGCTATCAGAGCCGCAGTTATCCCTCCCAATTTCAGGTTGGCATCAGGAGTCAGCAAGTTCACTGATGAGTCTAAGCCTGAAACTTGGCTTGAAGACTACCGAGTGGCAGTTCAGATTGGTGGTGGGAACGACGAAGTGGCCATGAAGCATTTGCCCCTCATGTTGGAAGGTTCTGCCAGGGCATGGTTGACTCAATTACCTCCTAGCAGCATTTACACTTGGGAAGATTTGTCCCGAGTGTTCGTCAGGACGTTTGAAGGAACTTGCAAGCGACCAGCTGGATTGACAGAGTTGCAAGTCTGCGTGCAGAAAACTAATGAGACTCTCAGAGAGTATATTCAGAGGTGGATCACTTTGCACCACACTATGGAGAATGTGTCTGATCATCAGGCAGTCTGCGCCTTCAAAGATGGTGTCAAGAACAGAGAACTGAGTTTGAAGTTTGGTCGAACCGGTGACATGACCTTGAGTCGGATGATGGAGATTGCTACCAAGTACGCCAACGGCGAAGAAGAAGACCGACTCCGAAGCGGCAAGCACAAGCCGAGTCAGTCGGAAAAAGGAAACACCGGTCGGAAACAGAAGCGGAAGGCCGAACCGGCAGCTCCTGGAGAGGCTCTGGCTGTGACTCAAGGAAAGTTTAAGGGTAAACCAAAAGGATCCTGGAACCCCAAGAAGGTAAAGGATAAAGAAGGGAACGACGTGATGGATATGCCATGTCACATTCACACGAAGAAAGACGAAGAGGGGAATATCATTTACCCGAAGCACACCACTCGCCAATGTCGACTCCTGATCCAGCAGTTTCAGGGAAAACAGTCTAAGGACAAGGAGAAGGAGTCGGACAAGGCCGAAGACAAGGAGGACAGTGAGGAAGGATATCCGCATATCAACTCCACTCTGATGATCTTTGCAGATGTGGAAAGCAGAAGTCGATTGAAAGTGATTAACCGAGAGGTGAACATGGTTGCCCCCGCAAAGGCAAATTATCTGAAGTGGTCTCAAACACCCATCACATTCGACCAATCTGATCACCCGACTCATATTGCCACCCCTGGGAGGCAAGCTTTGGTGGTCGATCCAGTTGTCGAAGGCACTCGACTGACAAAGGTGCTGATGGATGGTGGAAGTGGGCTGAACTTATTGTATGCAGACACATTGAAAGGTATGGGCATTCCGATGTCCCGACTGAGCACTAGTAACATGAGCTTTCATGGAGTTATACCAGGGAAGAAGGCCGAGTCACTCGGCCAGATAGCTTTGGACGTGGTGTTTGGCGATTCAAAGCATTTTCGCAAAGAAAAGTTGACGTTTGAGGTCGTGGATTTTCAAAGTGCATATCATGCCATTTTGGGGAGACCAGCTTACGCGCGGTTCATGGCTCGACCATGCTACGTATACCTCAAATTGAAGATGCCCGGTCCCAAAGGAGTGATCACCGTCACCGGTGATAGGAAAAAGGCAGAAGAGTGCTTTCAGAAGGGCTCCAAGATTGCCGATTCCCAGGTGACGGCAGTCGAGTTCGAAGAATACAAGCAAAACGCAGATCCGAGTGACTTGCTGCGATCCAAGAAGCCCGCCACAGAGTCTGCATTCCAGTCGTCCGGTGAGACGAAGCCTGTTCACATTCACCCGACCGACCCCGAAGCAGCTCCGACCCGCATCTCCACGACACTCGACCCAAAATAGGAAGAAGCGCTCATCCAGTTCCTCCGTGAGAACTGGGACATTTTTGCATGGAAGCCCGCTGACATGCCAGGTGTTCCCAGGGGACTGGCTGAGCATCGCCTAAGAGTCGACTCATCTGCAAAACCAGTCAAAGAGCATCTTCGGCGGTCCGCCGTCCAGAAGAGAAAAGCCATTGGCGAAGAAGTGGCTCGACTGTTGGCGGCAGGATTTATCCGAGAGATATACCACTCCGAGTGGCTCGCTAATGTCGTCATGGTTCCTAAGAAGGACAAGTCGCTCCGAATGTGCATTGATTTCAAGCACATCAACCGGGCCTGCCCGAAAGATCATTTTCCTCTCCCTCGCATAGATCAAATTGTTGACTCGACCGCGGGATGTGAGAGGTTATCTTTTTTAGATGCCTACTCCGAGTACCACCAGATCCGTCTGTACGGGCCCGACGAGGTAAAAACAACTTTCATCACTCCATTCGGGTGCTTCTGCTATATCACCATGCCATTCGGCCTCAAGAATGCCAGAGCCACATTTATGCGAATGATTCAGAAGTGTCTACTCACTCAAATCAGTCGGAATGTGGAAGCTTATATGGATGATATCGTTGTCAAGTCGCGAAAAGGTTCCGACCTGCTCGCTGACCTCGCCGAAACATTTGCCAACCTCAGAAGGTATGATATCAAGCTCAATCCATCAAAGTGCACATTTGGAGTTCCTGGTGGCAAGTTACTCGGTTTTCTCGTTTCCGAACGGGGAATCGACGCTAACCCAGAGAAGATTGGCACTATTCTCCGAATGAAACGCCCTGTGCGAGTGCATGATGTCCAGAAGCTTACTGGATGCTTGGCCGCATTAAGTCGATTCATCTCACGACTCGGTGAAAAGGCATTACCTCTTTACCGACTGATGAAGAAGACAGACAAGTTTGAGTCAAAGAAGATCCTTTCACCGAAGAAACTCCACAACCCAAGAGTGCCACAGATCCGACTGAAGTTGAAGTCCCAGCGGTGGTCGACTTGATCATGGAGGTTTTGGTGGTCATTCCCGACTGGACGATTCCGTATGTCGCATATATCCTGAGGAAAGAGCTCCCGGAGGATGAGGAAGAGGCTCGACAGATCGTCCGTCGATCTAAGGCATTTACCGTAATCAAAGGACAATTATACAGAGAAAGCGCGACTGGAGTTGGTCAAAAGTGCATAACACCAGAAGAAGGTCGACTCATCCTCAATGATATTCACTCGGGGACCTGCGGTCATCATGCATCCTCTCGGACCATCGTGGCCAAAGCATACCGAGCCGGATTTTACTGGCCAAAGGCGAATGAGATGGCAAAAGAGATAGTGGATAAGTGCGAGGGATGTCAATTCTACTCGAATATGTCACACAAGCCTGCGTCGGCTCTGAAGACCATTCCACTCGTCTGGCCTTTCGCGGTATGGGGATTGGACATGGTCGGTCCTTTGAGAACAGGATGAAGTGGCTTCACGCATGTACTGGTGGCAGTCGAGAAGTTCACCAAGTGGATCGAGGCTAAACCAATCAAGAGCCTTGACACCGGTACTGCTGTTAGCTTCATCAGGGAACTAATATTCAGATATGGAGTCCCACACAGCATCATTACGGATAATGGGTCGAACTTTGACTCAGAGGAATTCAGAGATTTCTGCAACTCCCAGGGCACACGGGTCGACTACGCTTCAGTCGCCCATCCGCAGTCGAATGGACAAGCAGAGCGAGCTAATGGACTGATTCTTAAGGGATTGAAGCCTCGACTGATGCGTGATCTCAAACACGCGGCTGGAGCTTGGGTCGACGAACTTCCCTCAGTACTCTGGGGACTGCGGACCACAGCTAATCGGTCGACCGGAAGAACTCCATTCTTCTTGGTCTACGGAGCTGAAGCAGTCTTGCCGAGTGATCTTCTCCACAATGCTCCTCGAGTTGAAATCTACAACGAAGCAGAGGTTGAACAAGTGTGGCAAGACGCAGTCGACCTTTTAGAGGAAGAAAGGGAGATGGCTCTGATCCGGTCGACCATCTACCGACAAGATTTGCGTCGTTTCCACGCCAGAAATGTGAGAGGTCGAGCCTTCCAGGAAGGAGATTTGGTTCTTCGAGTGGATCAGCACAAACCACACAAGCTTGCTCCTTCTTGGGAAGGCCCCTTCATCGTCACCAAGGTTCTCCACAACGGGGCGTACCGTCTTTACAACGTCAAGCATAATATCGACGAGCCCCGAGCTTGGAAGGCAGAGCTACTCCGCCCATTTTACACTTAAGTTTTATCGCTCGGATGAGTTGCAATAAAGTACTTCTGTAGTTCATGGACCTCAAAATAATAGTGTCATAGTCCCTCCATAATTTTTGTCACTTTTTATTTTGTCCAATAAAATCCCCCCTCAGTGGGTGACTTGGCTGCGAATCCGTTTCGCCTAAGTTTGTAAAAATCGTACCGAGTGGCGAGCCAGACTCCCACTCGGAGGCTTAGCTGCGAATCTGTTTCGCCTAAGTTATAAAAATCCTACCGAGTGGTAAGCCAGCCTTCCACTCGGGGCTTAGCTGCAGCCCTGTGCTCGCCTAAGTTTGTAAAAATCCTACCGAGTGGCGAGCCAGACTCCCACTCGGGGGCTTAGCTGCAGCCCTGTGCTCGCCTAACTTATAAAAATCCTACCGAGTGAGGAGCAACCCTCCCACTCGGGGGCTTAGCTGCAGCCCTGTGCTCGCCTAAGTTATAAAAATCCTACCGAGTGGTAAGCCAGCCTTCCACTCGGGGGCTTAGCTGCAGTCCAAGCACTCGCCTAATTTATCAAAATCCTACCGAGTGTAGAGCAATCCCTCTCACTCGGGGGCTTAGCTGCAGTCCGAGCACTCGCCTAAGTTATCAAAATCCTACCGAGTGTAGAGCAACCCTCTCACTCGGGGGCTTAGCTGCAGTCCAAGCACTCGCCTAAGTTATCAAAATCCTACCAAGTGTAGAGCAACCCTCTCACTCGGAGGCTTAGCTGCAGTCCAAGCACTCGCCTAAGTTATCAAAATCCTACCGAGTGTAGAGCAACCCTCTCACTCGGGGGCTTAGCTGCAGTCCGAGCACTCGCCTAAGTTATCAAAATCCTACCGAGTGTAGAGCAACCCTCTCACTCGGAGGCTTAGCTGCAGTCCAAGCACTCGCCTAAGTTATCAAAATCCTACCGAGTGTAGAGCAACCCTCTCACTCGGAGGCTTAGCTGCAGTCCAAGCACTCGCCTAAGTTATCAAAATCCTACCGAGTGTAGAGCAACCCTCTCACTCGGGGGCTTAGCTGCAGTCCGAGCACTCGCCTAAGTTATCAAAATCCTACCGAGTGTAGAGCAACCCTCTCACTCGGGGGCTTAGCTGCAGTCAAGCACTCGCCTAAGTTATCAAAATCCTACCGAGTGTAGAGCAACCCTCTCACTCGGAGGCTTAGCTGCAGTCCAAGCACTCGCCTAAGTTATCAAAATCCTGCCGAGTGAAGAGTAAACCTCTCACTCGGGGACTTAGCTGCAGCCCAGTGCTCGCCTAAGTGGACTGAAGAATAAGTCGATTGCAGTAAAGGCGCCTTGCTTTGAACCTGCAAAAGACATTTCGAGCCAAAGGCAATCATATTCAAGCACCAAATTCAAGTTTGAATCGATATCTAAAGGAACCGAGAGTGCTCAGGCGTTAAGCCTGTTAAGGTTTATCGGTTACAATTCCACTCGGCATACCGAGGCAAATTTAAAAGCGTCGAGCCAGAAGAAGTTTTTTACCCCTCCTGTGGAGGGCTGGAAGGAGCAACGAATTCATCAAGGTCAATTCCGTCGGCGATCCGAGTGGCAGCTGCAAGGAAAGTTTCCATAAAGGACCTGAAGTCGTGCTTCTTGGTATTGGCCACCCGAAGGGCCGCCAGCTTCTCTTCTCGTGCATCCTTACAGTGGACTCGGGCAAGACACAGAGCAACATCTGCACCACACCGAGCCGAGGACTTCTTCCATTCCTGCACTCGACCAGGGATCGTGTTCAACCGGGCCATCAGCGATTCAAGGTCATTCTGAAGTGTCTCCTCAGGCCAAAGCGTCGAGTCGATGCGAGATGTGGCGGCCTTCAGCCTTGCGAGATAGTCCACGACAGCTGCAACACGGGACTCCAGTCGGAGAACATCCATGGCAACTTCATCGTTCACCGGAGAATTGACAGGGTCGAGGTTTGGCTCCAGCCGGCTAGTTTCTTCTTCAAAGTTTTGACAAAATTCTGCAAGGGTGATCACTAAGTCAAGGAGATGGTCGAATGGAAAAATCACAATTGGAAATGTCTGCCAAGCATAGAGGTTTACCTTCAAGCATAAGAAACAGCTTCTTGGCAAGTCCACTCAGGAAGGCCTCCAGATCAGTTTTCTTCCCAGTCAATTTGGCGACTTGGTCGGTCAGGGCAGCTTTATCAGTTTTCAGTCGACTGACCTCCTTGTTGGCAATCCCAAGAGCAGCTTTCAGATTGGTATTGTCTTGTTCGAGCTTGGTGACTGAAGCTAACTTCTCGTCAGCAAGCTTGATCTTCTCAGCTAGCTCAAGGTCTTTCTTCTGTTGGGCCTCCCTTACCTTACCTGCAAGTTACAGCAAGATCAGATTTTGAAACAAGCAAGGGGAAAAGCAGTCGTCAGGGTCTCACCAAACATACCTTCGGTCTCCTCCTTTGCCTTTGTCAGCTTCTCCTGAACCAGCTTCAAGCTCAGCTCGACTTGAGTATGCTTGTGTTCCAGCTCTGAGTAGCGAGCCACAAGATCACAAGAGTTCTGCGAAGAACCAATCGACTAAATGTCAAATTAATTCACTTCCGAGTGAAAAAGGGAAAAACTCACGTTTCTAAGACTACAGCCGAATACAAGCATTCGACCGTAGTCTCGGGGACTACACCCAGTGGGTGCACTCAGCGTGCCCCCACTAATCCTGTTGAAGACAAAGTCGACCAGTCGACCTCAAAAAAAATGTATTCTCTAAGACTGTGATCAACTGCAAGCAGTCGACCACAGTCTCGGGGACTACACCCAGTGGGTGCACTCAGCGTGCCCCCACCGGTTTGTGAAATCCAGTCGACATAGTCGACTGACAGAAAAATTGACATCATAAAGCCTAAGGCCGACTGCCAGCAGTCGACCTTAGCCTTGGGGACTACACCCAGCGGGTGCACTCAGCGTGCCCCCGCTAATACGGAGCTCAATCGACAACACCCAGTGGGTGACTACTATAAATTCTGGAAAGGAAAAGTTTTTGGCAAGCATATCCAACAGAACAAACGGTGGTCGACTGACCTGAACATTGCTTTGGAGGGCAGAACTGGTGTCATAAGCTGCCTGGCTCGCGTCCCGGATGGTCTTCAGCTGCTCCATCATGAGTCCCGCCTGGCGTATCGCCTCCTTCGCTGCGCCAGCTTGGTCCTCTGGGACGTGGTGCGTCGTGAAGAGGGAGGGCTGCTGAGCACTCGTCAATGGATTTGCGAAGGACACCGTGTGTCGAGTGGTGTTCTCTTCCTTCACAGTCAGAATCTCAGGCGCCGTCACGTCCTGAGGCACCTTACTGGCGGACGCTTTCCGACTCCTCCTGTGCTTCAGCGGCTCTTCATCCTCATCATCATCAGGAAGATTGATAACAGTATTGGGTGGAGCTGCGGAGAAGAATCAGGATCAGAGATCGCGAGTCAGTCGACTAAGAACGGCGTTAAGAATACAGTACCTGGGTTCGAAGTTGCTGCGTCCTCCATCTCGTGGTCATCGGCCTGGGCCGAGGTTTCAGAAGTAGCAGCACTGCAGCTCCAAAGGATCAGTCGACTAACTTCAGCGTCGACCAGAGACAGAGTTCACACAAAATAAGAAAATATGAGCAGCACGGTTACCCTGATATGGTGGGGATGGACACCTTCATCTTCGGCAGGAGCTTGATCGGCTTCGACGAGGCCGCCCTGGGCTGCTTCGGCGCCTTTTCAGTCGGCACCGGAGAGGTGGTCCGAGGGCGCTTGGTCGACTGAGTGGCGGTCGCAACCCCCTTACCACGTTCGGTCGAAGGGTCGTGGACAAGCTTCGACCGCCTTTCTGAGCGCGGTGGTACGACCTCCTCCTCCTCTTCTTCCTCGTCCTCGACGTCATCTTCATCACCGTCATCATCATCATCGTCGTCATCATCCTCTGCAACATCCGAGTCCCATTCCTCCTCTTCCTGGCTCTCGCCCCCACTCGCCTCGCCCTCCTTAGTCGAAGCTTGTGCCCCATTGGGCATCGAGTACAGCTCGGTGAGGGCCTAGCAGATGTCCAGACAAGGATCAGTCGACCAGTCGGCAGGGTAAACAGAAATGAATGCGACAAGGACGCAGTGGAGAGCAGGGCAAGTGTACCTTGTTTGGGTCGCTGTTGTGGTCGAGTGGAGGGATCCTTCTGGCTCCGCGTGGGTTATCCTTGTTTCCGGTAACGGCTACCATCCATCTTTCCAGAGTGACATCGTCGACTGCTTCTGGATGGACTCTAGTCTCGTCTTCGGTCCCACAGTACAACCACATGCAGTGGCTCCGGAACTGAAGGGGCTGGATGCGACGCCTGAGGAAGACCTCCAGGAGGTCCATGCCCGTCACTCCCTCCCGAACCAACTGCACCACGCGCTCCATCAACATCTTCACGTCAGCTTTCTCCTCCGGAATCAGCTTCAGAGGGGAGGGCTTGTTCACTCGGTCCATGGTAAACGGAGGGAGTCCACTCGACTGCCCTGGCGTCGACTGGACCTGGCAGTAGAACCAAGTCGACTGCCAGCCTCTGACGGACTCGGGAAAGGTCATGGGCGGGAAGGTGCTCTTATTCCTCACCTGGATCCCCAGGCCCCCACACATTTGGACGACTCGGGTTCTCTCATCACCTGGGCTCGCCTTCTTCACGGTCTGAGAGCGACACGTGAATATATGTTTGAACAAACCCCAGTGCGGTCGACAGCCCAAGAAACCCTCACACATGGACACGAATGCAGCAAGATAGGCAATGGAGTTTGGGGTAAAGTGGTGAAGCTGCGCTCCGAAGAAATTCAAGAAGCCACGGAAGAAAATACTCGGCGGCAAGGAAAACCCACGATCAACATGAGTGGCCAAAAGCACACACTCACCCTCTTCTGGCTGAGGCTGCCACTCCTTCCCCGGAAGCCTCGCAGCTCCGTGAGGGATCAAGCCCTCGTTGGCCATGTCGAGGAGGTCCTTCTCTGTGATGGTCGACTGGATCCAGTCTCCTTGGACCCAGCCCTTCGGCAGGCGGGATCTGGACGAGGACCCTCCGCGGCTGGTGGATCTCCCCTTCGCCTTCTCCGACGCCGACGCCTTCTTTGCGCGCTCCAGCGCCGCCGTCTTCTCCTTGGCCATGGTCGCCGGCGAGATGCGCGAAGGGAAGTGGTGCGGGGGCGAGAGCGAGCACGCTGGGCGGAGAAGAAGGAAGCAGAGAGAGGGAGAGAATGCTGAGGCGCAGCACAGAAATCCTCGCCGGGCACATTTATAAGGTCTCTTCCGAGTGGATGACAGGTGGGCCCGTCGATCTAATCATATCTGGGAGCAGTTATGCAGACTGGATACGTGGCGAAAAAGGCGGCGCGGAGATCGAGGCGTCTATGCCCCGTCCCATCCGAACGCCGCGGTCCGCCCCGCTTCGCGCGCGTCCCCAAATTTCGCATCCCGCGGAATCCGCGAACAACAAATCAGTCTGTCAGACGCGGTGTTTCCGGCGATCCGTCGCTCGGAGATCGTCGAAGCCCGAAAGATCACTCGACGCAAAAATAGAATGGATCGAGTCGACTGAAGGCAAATTGCTCCCTGTCGACGAAGAGATTCTTTGGTCCAGGACAACGCACGACCAGGGCACAAAGGTTAATCGGAAACGACATCAACTCCTTCCTCACTCGAAGCCTCAATCCATTCGGGGGCTAATGATGGGGTTATGTACCTAGGGTAGGGTCATGGACCTGATCTAAGTACCTTACCCAAGGACACCCTTAGAAGAAGTCGCCTTCCAGTCGACCAACGAGGGACACACTCGACTGACTTGAAGGACTCGACCACGAAGACTCACTCGACCACCAGAAGGTCAAGAGGCACTCTGCACTGCAACGGCCTGTAATCAAGTAGACTTTATGATAGTAAAGGCACTTTATGTGGGGCGTTACCAGTAACGCCCCAGACTTAACTCACCTTAAACCCTCTCCTACGTGGGCTGGCTGGGGTCCTGGCGCACTCTATATAAGCCACCCCCCTCCACAGGCAGAAGGGTTCGGCACGTTGTAACTCATATACTCATAATCCACTCGACCGCCTCCGGGCTCCGAGACGTAGGGCTGTTACTTCCTCCGAGAAGGGCCTGAACTCGTACATCCTTTGTGCTTACAACCTCTCCATAGCTAGGACCTTGCCTCTCCATACCTACCCCTCACTCTACTGTCAGGCTTAGAACCACGACAGTAGACGCGATTTGTTGGAACATGTAGGCATTTGTACCCTTTGTGGAGGGAACTATACCCAAGAAAACATACTTCTTAGACCGAAACTCTAGCTTACACTTCTTATATGGGCGTAGGTGAGACCAACATGCACACCCAAACAATTTGAAGAACGTGTAGTCTGGGATCTCATTGAGCAAGAGTTCAAGCCGGGTTTGCATTTTCAGAAGTCGTGAGGGAAGCCTATTAATAAGAAAACAGGCTGTGGAGAAAGCATCACTCCAGAACCGAAACGGAATAGATGCATGAGCTAGTAAGATTAGGCCAGTTTCAACAAGGTGACGATGCTTACGTTCGGTAGTTCCATTCTGCTGATGTGTATGAGGACATGACACGCGATGCGAAATTCCGAGTTTGTTAAAAAAACGAGTTGAGGTTGTTATTCACCACTCCGGTTAGATTGAACATGGATGATTTTCTGTTTAAGGAGACGCTCAATGTGTGCTTGAAACTGAATAAAAATATCGAACACATCAGACTTGAGCTTGATAAGATATAGCCAAGTAAACCGACTATAAGCATCAATAAAACTGACATAATAATTGTGACCACTGACAGATGTCTGGGCATGACCCCACACATCAGAAAACACAAGCTCAAGAGGATGTTTCACAACACGACTAAACTCTGAAAACGGAAGTTGGTGACTTTTGCCCTGCTGACAGGCATCACAGACAGTTTCAACAGTTTTATTGGACACAACTGGTAGCTCATAACAATGCAACACATGGCGAACTATGGGAGCTGCAGGATGACCAAGGCATGCATGCCAGTGAGTAGGAGACACACGAACACCACTGAACGTCTGAGGAGAAGACTGCATAGAGGGTGTGTGCGGCGCATCAAGTGCGTACAAGCCATGGCGAAGACGACCGCTAAGCAGAACGGCCCTCGTGTCCCGATCCTTCATAAAGAAACGAAAAGGGTGAAACTCAGCAAGGACATTATTACCACGTGTAAGTTGAGGAATAGACAACAAACTACGCGTATCCGAGGGAACACGAAGGACATTGGAAAGATGTAGTTTGTGAAAATTGTGTGCAAGGAGAGAAGCCTGACCAACATGAGAGATACGCATACCTGCTCCACTCGCGGTGTGCACCTGATCATGACCACGATATGGCTCCTGAGTAGAGAGCTTTCCCATCTCGCCGGTGAGGTGGTTGGTAGCTCCGGTGTCCATATACCACGTAGGATCAATGGAGTAGGACGGAGTGCGACCATGATCATGACTCGTCACGGTGGCGGCGGCCTGCTTGTCGTTCCCTTTACCATTATTGCCGAGGCCCAGAAAATCTTGCTTGTAGCGGCGATGACAGCGAGAGGCGATGTGGCGGTCAAGACCACACAGCTGGCAGGCCTGCGGGGCGCCGCAGGAGGAGCAGCAAGCAACCGGCCGGTTGCCACCCGTGATGGATGGCGCATTTCCACGCGAGGTCGGCTGTGAGGACGGTGCCGGCTTGCCACCTGACGATGATGACCGCGAAGGTTTGCCACGAGTCGCGGCATTGGCGGAGGCGAAACCCGGGGAGACATAGCGCGCCTTGATGCGTTGTTCACGGCCAAGGAGTCGGGCATACAACTCGTGAGGTGGAAGTGGATCATCACGGCCATGGACGTTCTCAACGAGGTTGTCATAATCATCATCAAGCCCGTTAAGAACGAAGGTGGTGAACTCCTCGTCCTGCAGAGACTGGCCAATCGAGGCCAGTGTGTCGGCGAGACCCCTCATCTTGTTGAAGTAGTCCATAATGCTGAGGTCACCAAGCTTGGTCTCACCTAGGTCGGTGCGGATAGAGTGGGCATCCGCCTGAGACTGAGAGGCGAAGCTGGTGTGAAGGGCCGTCCAAGACGTAGCGGCAAAGATGACCAGCGACGAGACGCTCGGAGAAAGCGAGGACTAGATGGCGGAGAGGATGGCTTGATCCTGGGCCACCCATGCATGATACACCGGGTGCTGAGGGGGTGGACACGGGATGTATCCGTCAACGTAGCCCTCCAGGTAGCGACTCCGCAGAAGAGGCAACACCTGGGCACGCCAGGACAAGTAGTTGTCCGGCGAGAGCTTCACCGGCAGCAGGTGCGAGAAGTAAAACGGCGACGGCACTACGACCTGATCACTGTGAGCATGCGACGGTGCGTAGAAGCCCATCGATGGATGTGCAGCCGGTCCCGAGTAGGACGGATAGGACCCGATAGAACCAGTTGCCGGAGCGCCGTAGGACGCCGCAGGTGGCGCCCCGTGCTGTAGAGCAGCCGCAGGTAGCGCCCCGTACTGGAGGGCAGCAGCAGCCACATGTGACGGCTGCGACGGGGCCGGGTAGGAGTGGGGCGGTGCAGGGTAGAGGTGCGCCGGGGGCACCAAGTAGGACTGCACAGCCGCAGCCCTATGAGTCGACGGCGACGACACCGGGTAGAGTTGGTGTGGCGGCGCACCGTAGAGATGGGCCGATGGGACGCCGTAGTGGTGCGGGGCAGGAGGCGCACCGGACGGAGGTGCCAGCCAGGACGCCGGTGGCGGCGGCCCACCATGAGCCGTGGCAGGAGCGCCGCATGAGAACAGATCGCCAGCCGCGACGTTCGGCGAGGCGACATGATCGCCAGGGAGGCCCGATCCGATCAGGGGCCCGGGCGACGGAGGAGCGCCATGGGCCATCGCAAGGGGGCGCGAGGCCAGGAACGGCGATCCAAGGGCCGGTGCAGCGACGGCGGAGGCGGCGACAGAGGTCGGCGCACCGGCGGCGGTAGAGGCAGCGGAAGCCATCGTAACCTAATCTGATACCATATAAAACGTAATATGTTGGCATCTTCACGAAGCCTCTTCCACAACCACAATTTGTAGGCTGTAGGCGCAATCTTAACTTGTTTTGTACTTCAGGCCACAGTTAAGATTGAGGGAGGGTGTTAGACTATGTATACGTAGCCTCCGTACACATATATTGTAATATTGTATTGTACCACGTGGGTACCTCTATATAATGAGAGAGCCACACCCCGTTTAGGGTGTCGAGCAGTTCCCAACATATTACGTTTTACACGACACACTATAGCATCAACATACGTACATCATTTTGATGCAGAGATCGAGGGTCATTCTTCTTAAAAAAAACTATAGCATCAGCATCCGTCGCCATAATGGCTGCCCATTTAAGATGATGGAGTCCGCGGGAAGGAAGGGATCATGGAGTGGAACCGGCGATGTGCATGTGATCCGGCCTGTTCAGCCGCGATAAGATGCCTGATGTTATCGCTCTTTGCTGCTGGCTACTGCGGTGCGGTCGATCGGGCGGTTGAAAGGTGGCGGTCTCTTTCCCTGCCCGTCCGTTTCTATCTCGCTTTCCCTTCCTGTTTTCGCTCTTCATCTGTTTGTTTTACAGTGATGAAGGGCCTGATGTGGAAAGATGATGATCGACAAGCTTCTGCCCTTGGTACCTGCGTCGGTTAATGGCTAAATTAATCCTTGCAAAGTAAATTACTGGGGTTTAATTACAACCGTGCGCTACTTTAGGCACCCTGGCCACATGCACGCAGGCGAGTAAACCAACTGGTGCTGCCCTAATTTCTAAGATCAAACGAACGAACGAACGGGGTCAGAACAGCGCGCGCGGAGACACATCCAGGCCGCCGCACCTGGCGACGTCCATGCCGTGTGCATGATGGGAGGGGGTGCCTGGCGCCGGCCGGCCGCGACAACTGGCTCGGGCGTGGGTTACTTGGCCGGTCTTTTGTTTTTGTCTCTGGGCGCACCTCGTCGTTTCGATTCGACCGGAGCAGCTATCGGGCATGGGCCGTCGACCTGCATGCATGTAGCTGGGTGGTTGATGGATGCTGCACCCTCATCACATCATATGGCCTACAGATTTTTATAGAGTACTCATTTTTATATTGTGCCGCCCTTTTCCTCTAGTTGAAGAAAGCAGAGAGGGCCACCCGAACTACCAGTGTACAGTCTACCTTACTTTCTCCTGTTTTTTTTTCCGCAAAAAAAGTGAATGATTTCGATCTCCAATCATGCGCACGAACCTTTGTCTCCGCACCTGCATATGTAGTTGATCTCCCAGTTCGGTGTATTATCATGGATCTCCCAATAATACTGCATTTGTCCCTACACTCGCATAATTGCATCGTGTTCTTAGTAAACGCATATACTCACTTCGTCTTGAATTACTTGTTGCACAAATCAATTTAAATGACCGTATGTAGAACTAAAAATATGTCTAGGTACATCCGTTTCTGCAACAAGAAATTCAGAACAAAGTGAGTATAATTATATATTGTCCTTCTCCGCCCCCCACACAAAAATTAAATAATATAATTGTATGTTTGTTTTCGACGGGTATGACTGTAGTTTTTTTTTAAAGTTATGACTGTAGTTTTTCTTGAAAGAAGATACCATTTAATCATTGAGGTGGATGGCTCCGTCTAAACATAGGCTTTACTAGCAAAAGGGCCCGTGCGTTGCAACGGGAAATACATTGTGAGAAGGTAAAGGAAAACATGAAAAGACAATTTCCTGCATCACGTACAACGATGTGACATGCCATTGCTTACAATCTTGTCATCGGCTCATCAGTGGCCGAGCTTGAAAGAAAAGCTGGGCGGGCCGAGCGAAAGTAAAAACACAAATTTTTTGCATTACTCATTAATCCTTACCTTTTGTTCTCATTGAATTTCACCTTCTTTGTTTAATAAGCAAGTTACAAGCAAGACCATCTCATACTCTAAAAGGACTTTGGATTCCTGAATAAAAAATATTTACCCATCTTCTATTTTTACGTATGAATGAATCGATAACAAAATGCATAATTTTCTCTCAGTTCGACTAATGGGTTAAAAAAAACACTTCTCATCTTTATTAGAAATTGCCCAATGGAGTCAGGAGGTGAACATGGAGCCCAGAGAGATAGGGGGCAGTATCACGGTGAGGTTCCGAATGATGGCATGAAGAAGTTCACTATAAAATGAAGCAAATTTGAGCATTATATCAACCACAAAAGAATCATGTCAACTGTCCAAACTACAGTCACGATCTGAACACATGAAAGTAGTGTAGCAATATCTTCTTTGTACAAAATATCTCAGAAAAGTATACGCCATCTTCTATCTACAAAAAACATCTGTTCTAAAAAACAGTAAAATATAGAGTGAATTCCACTTTTTACTCCTTAGTTATGCATTTTTGACACTAATTACCCTGTCGAATGAAAAAATCGTCAAGATTACCCCTTTTAAAAGCTTTGAAACCTTTTTTTTATGCGTGTCTATTGGGCAAGGTGTAAGGTGTTGACCAGAGTTTAAAAATATCAAGACGAGGAGGAGGATTTGAACATATGGGTAAGAGAAATCTGAACATGAATATCGATTATGCCCTCAGATCTTTACGCATTTTACCGTGCCACGTCGGCGTAACATGCCGGTACTATCTAACAGAAACAAGCAAAGTGCTAAACTGGGGTGAAACTGTGTTCAAAATCTTCTAAATGAAATATTTGGTAGAAGTTGCACTAAATAGGGTAATATGTGTCACAAATGCAGAACTACAGAGTAAAAAGTGGAATTCACTCTAAAATATACATCATCTTCTAGTACAAATATCTTCTCCTATGAACAATCACACCCAACAAATTTAGGACCAGTTGTGCTCTGGAAGTTTGTATATATATGTACAAATAGATTCAGAAGTTAAGAATGTAGTCAGAAATGTTAGCAACAACTTGAATAGTACACTTACCAACATCCACTAATTATCCTACAATTGAAATACAAAGAAAGGTCAACGAGAGAGAAGGTAGACCGGGAGATTAAGGAGCTCCAGGGGCGCGTGGGAGAGAGAGGTTACTTGGTCATAGGCGGCCGCACGACCAGTAACGGCGGCGAGCTTGGGCAGAGGCAGAGAGAACGTGTACCTTGCATATTGGCACGCATAACAAATGAGTTAATGGTTACATTTACTGTCAGCAGAATGGTTATGAATAAAGATAGTCTGATGACATAGAAATGTAAGTAGGTTGTTTGGAAGTCCCGCTCCAACCAGATTCACACCATGACCATGCTCTGGAAGTCTCTCCGTTTAACCTCTTGGTATGACAAATCCTCTCAGCATAGGAAAGTGACCTAGTGGTAAATCTAAAACTGATGTGATGGGATATTAACAACCACAGAGGAAAGCTCAGAGTCCAAATCTGTTATCCTTAATAAAATGGTTGCTGAAAGTAAATCATTATGTGCCATTTTTTGAATGAACCTGGAACAGTTCCCTTAATGAAAAGGTTCCCTGGACTTTCCATTGGGTTGTGATCCTCTTTTTCATACATTAATTAGGAAACTGGAAATAACACTGAGATGGTTGGTAATGGGGATGGTGGTCATTTATCTAATTATCGGATTCCAAAACACTCGATCCAGGTGGGGCTCTAGCCCACCATTCATGATTCAGAAAAACAAAACATCTTGATCCATTTTTGCAATACAATAAAATAGTTAAACGTCCCACATTCAGATTGTTGTATACAAACACAGTGCACCTACTTGTAAAATTGATCAATGGAAGAGTTGATCTAAGAAAGCTTCATATGAGGCAAGGCCGTGAAGGAATATACCTATATCAGCAGCCCGTTTTTTAGATGGTGTAGCTGGTAAGTCTGCAATGTAACTGGATCTACAGAGCTTCCCCAAATCACATGTTCACCTAGATCAAAATAAAGCCACCACCTGTCAAAATCACATGCCCAGTGATGATAACTTCCTAACGGCAAAACGTAAGGCAGTGAAAAGAAGTATCAATATACATACAATCGAATCAAGTACAAGAGCGCAGGCGTATGAGACTTCACATTAGTGGCGCTCGTAGCCCTCAAACACCTCGCTCATGACTGCTTCCCTTGGTCACCTCCATCTGCTTTTCACATTCAGATTTCAGACTATCAAAAATGGAGTGGAGGGGAGCAGATGTCACAGAAACAGAAATGCTAGAAGAGAATAATATTTCCCTGCCTCTCAGTATATATGCACATATACACAGGCAAGCAAACCGAACTACAAAATTGAAACAAAATCTGCAAAGTTTGCGAGGTATTAAATTTTGCCATGTTGCAATTCAGTGTTTACTCTGAAATATCTGAAGTAAATAAAAATTCAGAGTTGCAAACGTAGCTTCCAGAAGAATAATACCATTGAGGCAAAAGAACCCCACAAGAAAACATGCCCATAATTTGCATAATAGACAGTTCAACAATAGGAGATGAGATGAATGGCATACACCTTGTTCTTGGCAGTGCCGGCGTTGGGCAACTGGTCGACGAGCTCAATTGGGATGTTATGGCCGGTGACATGTGTGATAGCTAAAATCTAGACATGCTATTAGAACTTAAAAGAAACTCGAAATTTTTTGGGTTCATGCTGGAGTTCACAGCGCTTGTAGTGCAAATGAACCACTGCTTGCCACCAAAGCAGACAATGGTAGTGATCTCCCGTATGGATTACTCACTGAGAACCACGTCAATGCCAAGCTGCCGTGACCATAATGCAACTCTCATTGCCTAAACTGAACCGAACCACACTCATCTTCGACTTACCCTTGCAGCTCCCTGCTACTTCAATTCAATCAGATTGCAACCTACACCTGCACAGAGTGAGACCGACCAGTCAAATACTCCACCTCCATAAATCTCTGCATGTAAATCTCAAACAAATTGACTCCATATACCAAACCCTGAGAACACATCAAATTTAAATCAAAACAAGACCCCAATCTGAACCCTCAAAAGTATAACCATACTCCCCTAAATCTGCAGGACAACTTCTCAAAATCATGAACTCATGTGCTAATAAAGGAAGTCCAATTTTATTTTTGAACAAACTGACAGAATCCTGGAAAGGAGACGTGCTATCAACAAAAGCTATCATCACAAGCTTTATTCCATTTAGGATATACTAAGTACTGTGAAATTAAAAAAAAAAGGCATCCCCATTTTTTCTATAGAGATCAGTAGCAGCAAACGATAGCAGCTAAGCAATGGAGCCCTGTCCTCTATCATTTTCCCTATGTCCTAAATTGCCAATCATCTTCTCCTGCACCGAACACCAGCCACTCCACATCTCCACCTGTTGTCTTACCCATAATGGTATAGTATCAGAATTTTGTTCAAAAAATGGACTTGTACAAATGCGAGAGATAGAGAGCAGACGGGGGTTGATTGCCCTATCTTGGTGCAGCAGAGGCGCCATCCGAGGTGAGGAGGTGCTGCTGGCTAGGGTTCCTTCCTGCCCTTGATGGCGGCGACCGTGGTGGATGGAGAAATCCCATGGTGTGCTCCATCTGCATCTACAACAGAGGATATAAAGAGAAGATGAGATGTAGGGGTGGCGGATCCCGGCCAAGAAGGAAGGAGGGACGAACCTGCGGCCGCCGGAGACACACCGGCAAAGCCCTGCACGAAACCCTAGCCACGGGGGTGGGGTTGCGAGCAGGCGGTAGACGCCGGGAGCGGAAAATCTGGCCGGAGAGGAGGGAGGCGCGGATGATAGGGAGCTCGGGGGCGTGCTGCACGGCGTCGGAGCTCGCCGGTAGCGGCCGGCGTGGGTGGTGGCAGCAGCGAGGATTGCATGGGCGAGAGGGAGAGGAGGAGTGCCCGTGCGTGTGTTGTGTTCTTTTTTTTACAAATCTGCTCGGACCGCGCGTTCAATACTCCGAACGCCAGGGTGTTTTGTGTAAACATGAAACGTTTTCTCAGATATCCACTTAAGTTAGGATTGCGGGTTGAATTCAGAAAAATGAACGGACTTTTCTGCAAAAATGCCGACGACGTACGACAGAAACCTAATTCTCTTTATTATTAGGTAAAGATAAAGATTCCTTACGGTCACTATATATTGCAGGTCACAAAAGCGCGTCGCTCCCCGACTCACGCGTCGCTCCCGAGCGAGCGGCCCGGGAGTAACCTAGCCACCGCCACCAGCAGGCCCTAAGCCAACGCCTCTCCTCGCCGCCGCAGCTGTCGGCACGCGCCGCGGTGGCGGCGGGCTCGCCCCCCTAAGGGTGGTGAGGATGCTAGCCACGCAGTCTCGTCTCGTGGCGGCGCGTCTTCTGTTGGGAGCCGTCGGCCTTCGTGCTGCTCGTCTGCAGGCGTCCCGACGGTGCTCCGCTCCGGCGACAGCGGATCCCGGCAGCGCGGCCTCATCTCCGTGGCGTGGTGGAAGATCCGGAGCAGACGCGGCCGCTACTGCTCTTCGGTGCTGCGTGGCCCTGGCCCTGTGGGGGGCGGGGTCCCGCGGGGCTCCTGCGCGGCTAAGCCTGGGAATAGTTTCACATCCAAACCAAAGCTAGTCCATCCCATAGCACTATACGCCCAGGATTCAAACCAAACCGATTCAAACCAAATCAGCTAGAACGCAGACCAAACCAAATTGTATGCTTTTTCAACCCAACCCCATCACTGGTAGAAAAAGAGGCTTCCGTCCAGCCCCATTAGTCGCGAAACTGTAGGAACCACGACTAATGAAGTCTTTAGTAGCGGTTCGGCAGACGAACCGCGACCAAAGGCTTGGGCCAGGGCGCTCGGTGGCCAGCTGGTGCACGTGAGGGGCTTTAGCCGCGGTTGGCCAGGCCAACCGCGACTAAAGGTGCCCAAAGGCCTTTAGTCGTGGTTGGCCTGGCCAACCGCGACTAAAGCTCCTCCCCTATATATACCAGTTCAGCGCACTCACTTAGCCATTTGGTGCCACTTCTCTTCACAAGGGGGTGTAGGTTTGCTTTTGGTTCCTCTTATGCACACAAGGTGTTTGATGAAATGCCCAACAGCGTGAAACAAACATGATATGAAGTGTTGGAGCCACACTTGAGGTTCCTCCTCGATCGCGGTTAGCAACTTGAACCTTTCATGCATGTGTGTCATTGATAAAATATGCATGTGTGTTGTTCATTGTTTAATTTCTATTGTTTATAGCTAGTTACTTTAACAAATGCATGATGGTTAATTATATATTTTATATTATAATAATGCAGATGAATCGGCAATGGATGTACGGTAACCGACTCTCCCGCGAGTTCACTACGGGTTTGAAAGATTTCCTCGTAGTGGCTAATGCGAACAAGCAGAAGGGTTTTGTTATCTGTCCATGTGTTGACTGTAAGAATCAGAAGGGTTACTCTTCCTCAAGAGAAGTTCACCTGCACCTGCTTCGGCACGGTTTCATGCCAAGCTATAATTGTTGGACCAAGCATGGAGAAAGAGGGGTTATAATGGAAGAAGATGAAGAAGGGGATGATTTCATCGATGAAAGCTATCTTGCTCATTTCGGTGATACTTTCATGGAGGATGCTGAAGGTGAAGGGGAAGGTGAAGGGGCAGGTGAAGGGGAAGGTGAAGGGGAAGGTGAAGGTGAAGGTGAAGAAGAGGCACGTGATGAGACCGTTGATGATCTTGGTCGGACCATTGCTGATGCACGGAGACGCTGCGAAACTGAAAAGGAGAGGGAGAATTTGGATCGCATGTTAGAGGATCACAGAAAGTCGTTGTACCCTGGATGCGATGATGGTCTGAAAAAGCTGGGTTGCACACTGGATTTGCTGAAATGGAAGGCACAGGCAGGTGTAGCTGACTCGGCATTTGAAAACTTGCTGAAAATGTTGAAGAATATGTTTCCAAAGAATAACGAGTTGCCCGCCAGTACGTACGAAGCAAAGAAGGTTGTCTGCCCTCTAGGTTTAGAGGTTCTGAAGATACATGCATGCATCAACGACTGCATCCTCTACCGCGGTGAATACGAGAATTTGAATGAATGCCCGGTATGCACTGCATTGCGTTATAAGATCAGAGGCGATGACCCTGGTGACGATGTTGAGGGCGGGAAACCCAGGAAGAGGGTTCCCGCCAAGGTGATGTGGTATGCTCCTATAATACCACGGTTGAAACGTCTGTTCAGGAACAAAGAGCATGCCAAGTTGTTGCGATGGCACAAAGAGGACCGTAAGTCGGACGGGGAGTTGAGACACACCGCAGATGGAACGCAATGGAGAAAGATCGACAGAGAGTTCAAAGATTTTGCAGCTGACGCAAGGAACATAAGATTTGGTCTAAGTACAGATGGCATGAATCCTTTTGGCGAGCAGAGCTCCAGCCATAGCACCTGGCCCGTGACTCTATGCATCTACAACCTTCCTCCTTGGTTGTGCATGAAGCGGAAGTTCATTATGATGCCAGTGCTCATCCAAGGTCCGAAGCAACCCGGCAACGACATCGATGTGTACCTAAGGCCATTAGTTGATGAACTTTTACAGCTGTGGGGCAGACCTGGTGTCCGTGTGTGGGATGAGCACAAAAAAGAGGAATTTAACCTACGAGCGTTGCTTTTCGTAACCATCAACGATTGGCCTGCTCTTAGTAACCTTTCGGGACTGTCAAATAAGGGATACAATGCATGCACGCACTGCTTACATGAGACTGAAAGTGTACATTTGCCAAATTGTAAGAAGAACGTGTACCTTGGGCATCGTCGATTTCTTCCGAAAATTCATCCAGTAAGAAAGAAAGGCAAGCATTACAACGGCAAGGCAGATCACCGGCCGAAGCCTGCGGAACGCACTGGTGCTGAGGTATTTGATATGGTCAAGGATTTGAAAGTCATCTTTGGAAAGGGTCCTGGCGGACAATCAGTTCCGAAGGGAGCTGACGGGCACGCAGCCATGTGGAAGAAGAAATCTATATTCTGGGAGCTAGAATATTGGAAAGTCCTAGAAGTCCGCTCTGCAATCGACGTGATGCACGTTACGAAGAATATTTGCGTGAACCTCCTAAGCTTCTTGGGCGTGTATGGGAAGACAAATGATACAAAGGAAGCACGGCAGGACCAGCAACGTTTGAAAGACCCTGATGACCGGCATCCGGAATGGTTTCAAGGTCGTGCCAGCTACGCTCTGACCAAAGAAGAGAAGGTCATCTTTTTTGAATGCCTGAGCAGTATGAAGGTCCCGTCTGGATTCTCGTCCAATATAAAGGGAATAATAAACATGGCGGAGAAAAAGTTCCAAAACCTGAAGTCTCACGACTGCCACGTGATTATGACGCAATTGCTTCCGATTGCTTTGAGGGGGCTCCTGCCGGAAAATGTTCGAGTAGCCATTGTGAAGCTATGTGCATTCCTCAATGCAATCTCTCAGAAGGTAATCAATCCAGAAGATCTACCACGGTTACAGAACGATGTGATCCAATGTCTTGTCAGTTTCGAGTTGGTGTTCCCGCCATCCTTCTTCAATATTATGACGCACCTCTTGGTTCACCTAGTCGAAGAGATTTTCATTCTCGGTCCTGTATTTCTACACAATATGTTCCCCTTCGAGAGGTTCATGGGAGTATTAAAGAAATATGTTCGTAACCGTGCTAGGCCAGAAGGAAGCATCGCCAAGGGCTATGGAAATGAGGAGGTAATTGAGTTTTGTGTTGACTTTGTTCCTGACCTTAAGCCGATTGGTCTTCCTCGATCGCGGCACGAGGGGAGACTAAGTGGAAAAGGCACGATCGGAAGGAAATCAACGACATGTATGGACGGCCATTCTCTGACTGAAGCACACCACACTGTACTGACCAATTCCAGCTTGGTGGCTCCGTACTTTGAGAAACACAAGAATATTTTACGCTCGGACAACCCGGGGAAGCCTGAATCCTGGATTAGGAAGGCCCACATGGAGACTTTCGGCAGTTGGTTGAGAAAACATTTAATGAATGACAATGATGTTGTAGATCAGCTGTACATGTTGGCCAAGACACCATCTTCGACTATAACGACTTTCCAAGGGTACGAGATAAATGGGAATACATTTTACACGATCGCCCAAGATAAAAAGAGCACCAACCAAAACAGTGGTGTCCGCTTTGATGCAGCAACCGAGAATGGGCAAAAGGTCACATATTATGGTTACATAGAGGAGATATGGGAACTTGACTATGGACCCTCCTTTAAGGTCCCTTTGTTCCGGTGCAAATGGTTCAAGCTAACAGGAGGTGGGGTAAAGGTGGACCAGCAATACGGAATGACAATGGTGGATTTCAACAATCTTGGTTACCTTGACGAACCATTCGTCCTAGCGAAAGATGTCGCTCAGGTTTTCTATGTGAAGGACATGAGTAGCAAACCGAGGAAACGGAAAGATAAGAAAACGATCAGTACATCATGCGATGATCCAAAGCGCCACATTGTTCTTTCAGGGAAAAGAAACATCGTGGGAGTGGAGGACAAGACAGACATGTCAGAAGATTATAATATGTTTGCTGAAATTCCGCCCTTCAAAGTGAACACCGACCCAAGCATTAAGTTAAATGATGAGGATGCTCCATGGATACGGCACAATCGTAAGCAAGCAGGGACACAAGGGAAGAAATGATGTGTAATAATTTATTGTACCAAACTTTGTTGAATGGATCATGTGAATTATATTACCCGTGATGTGTTTGGTGTCCATTTTCGAATGATTCGAGATACCACTGATGATACATGAAATTTGGAGTGATTTAGTCATACTCCTGCCTAGGCGTATAAAATTTTGAATTGAATTAGTTTTATTTTTCTGCATTTTTTGATATATTATTTGTATTTTTAACATTTTGAATTGAACTAGTTTTATTTTTCTTAATTTTTTGATATATTATTTGTATTTTTAGAATTTTGAATTGAATTAGTTTTATTTTTCTGAATTTTTTGATATAATATTTGTGTTTTTAACATATTGAATTGAATTAGTATTATTTTGCTGAATTTTTTGATATATTATTTGTGTTTTTAACATATTGAATTGAATTAGTTTTATTTTTCTGAATTTTTTGATATATTATTTGTATTTTTAACATTTTGAATTGAATTAGTTTTATTTTTCTAATTTTTTTGATATATTATTTGTATTTTTAACATTTTGAATTGAATTAGTTTTATTTTTCTGAATTTTTTGATATAATATTTGTGTTTTTAACATATTGAATTGAATTAGTTTTATTTTTCTGAATTTTTTGATATATTATTTGTGTTTTTAACATATTGAATTGAATTAGTTTTATTTTTCTGAATTTTTTGATATATTATTTGTATTTTTAACATTTTGAATTGAATTAGTTTTATTTTTCTGAATTTTTTGATATATTATTTGTGTTTTTAACATATTGAATTGAATTAGTTTTATTTTTCTGAATTTTTCGATATATTATTTGTATTCTTAACATTTTGAAAAAGAAAAAGTATTTTAAGAATACCTTTAGTCGCGGTTGGCCTGCCCAACCGCGACTAAAAGTCGTTGCGCGCGGGAACAAAAACCCGCCGAAAAAGCCCTTTAGTCGCGGGTCGCCTCACCAACCGCGACTAAAGGTTATCCTTTAGTCGCGGGTCGCCTCTCCAACCGCGACTAAAGGTACCCTTTAGTCGCGGGTCGCCTCCCCAACCGCGACTAAAGGGGGGGGCTATAAATACGAGGGCCCCGAACCCCTTCTCGTCTTCTCCGAATCAACACCGCCGCCGTCGCCCTCGCCCTCGACGCCGCCCGCCGTCGCCCTCGCCCTCGACGCCGCCCGCCGTCGCCCGCCGCCCCTCTCGCCCACGTACGGCGCCCGCCGCCCCCTCTCGCCCACGTACGGCGCCCGCCGGCCTCCCTCGCCCACCGCGCCGCCTCTCGCCCGCCCTCAACGCCGCCGGCCAGCCTCGCTGCCCTCAACGCCGCCGGCCGGCCTCGCCGCCCTCAACGCCGCCCCCCAATCCACCTCGGGCCGCCGGCCTCGCCGCCCTCAACGCTGCTCTCCAGAGAGCGATGATCGAGAGAGAGAGAGAGAGAGAGAGAGAGAGAGAGAGAGAGAGAAAGAGAGAATTTTTTTTGTTCTTTTTAATTTTAACTAGTTAATTAGTTTAACAAAAACGGTAAAATAACTTAAAACTTGATAATTAACAAAAAAAACCGTAAAATTTGATAATTAACAAAAAAAAACGTATATACGGAGAGGGGGCGGCGAGGGGGGCGGCGATGCGCGCGGTTATAAATGTGTGTTGTCCTCGCCTCCCTCTCCGTGACGCCGTCGTCTGCCGCCCGTCTCGCGCTCTACCGCGACACCCTCTCCCACCCCTTCCTCGCCCCCTCCTTTTGCCACCGCCCTTTCGCCACCGCCACCGCCACCGCCCCCCTTCTTCACTTAATTAATTTGTTTTTACTACATGTTTTCAGGACTGACATAATGGCGGACGATAGAGCTGTGGCAGTTTCTTACAAAGCAGGAACTCAAAAGTGATATTCTATTTCCTTACCATTTTGGGTGAGTGTTTCTGTCTTGAGCACATTCTCTTTTGTTTACTCCATGCATGGTATGTGGCCGGCTAATCGATGAGTTATGCATGATCTACTGTGCATGTATCGTGTCCGCAGGTTCCACTGGATTCTGCTAGTAATTAAAGTTGACACCTCAGAATGTCTCGTCCACGACTCTCTGAATAAGGATCCAAAGCTTTGGGTCGACATGAGAAGAATGCTGCAGAAGTAATTATTTTCATTCATTTGCGCTCTATATCGATCGGCCTATTTCGTTCATTTCCTAATATCAAGTAACTAATAACTCTCTTGTTCATTTAATTTTCTTTGCCTCGTAGGGTTTGGAGACGGTTCGTAGATACAAAGGTCGGTGAATTCAAAAAAGAGCTAGAATTCAAAAGGGCAAAGGCTAAGAATGGTGAGGATATTCAGCCAGCGGGGACCAATCTATGTGCATACTATGTCTGTGAGATGATCCGGAGATACACCTCTGAGCGGGTTCCGAGTGATACCAATGCTCAGAGGAATAACCTCCGGATGATGCTTAGTCCAGAAGCTCGCTTCCGACCACTTCAAGAGGAACTAGCTGGATGGTTCAGGAGGAAAGTCCTCCATCCTAAAGGAGAACACCATTACGAGGACGTAGAACTTTATATGCATTAAATTATGTATGGAAACTTGTTCAAAATTGTATATGGTCATCCGATGATATTGAATATATATTGTATATTCCTCTTGAATTCTTTTTGGTTCTAATTTCAAATTTGTTTGAAATTGTACATTCATATGCATGTATGTAGTACCGTAGAATATGTGAAACTCCTTCAAAATTAAAATAAAGCACAAAAGAAATAAAACAATACAAATTAAACAGAAAACAGGTTTAAGGGGGGGGGGGCTAAAACCCTAAACCTACGGCGGCCTTTAGTCGCGGTTGGCCAGAAGAACCGCGACTAAAGGTCCTCCGCCCCGACGGCCACCTGGCGCCCACGTGGACGGGCCTTTAGTCGCGGTTCTTAAGCAACCGCGACTAAAGGGTGGGGCCTTTAGTCGCGCCCGTTCGGTCGCGGTTGCGCAACCGCGACTAATGGCAGTTGCGAACCGCGACCAAAGGCCCTTTTTCCACCAGTGCATCCAGATTGTTTCTGATTTTTGGATTGAAACCACAAACTCGAACTATGGACAAAGCCCTTAACGTGAAAAGGGCATAAGCAGTCAATGACCAAGCCCAATCAGGGATAATAATTTCTAAAGTGATATGGGCAATCTAGACCAAGCTAAGAGCATCTACAGCCACAACCTGCAAATCTGGGCCCTCAAACGTACAGCCCCGTCCGGCGCATCCGCGGACACTGACCGGACACTTCTCAAATCCTATCGTCCACATCCGTGCATCTCATATTCGGTCTCTACATCCTTACTAAGCATGCAACGGGGAACTAAACAACGTAGATCATCAAACACACATAGAATCGGACATAGAAATGCACATTGCAGTCACCAAAAGATCACCAACGGATCTCCCAAAGATCGCCAAAGTTCACATAATTCATATAAACGACGGACAAGTTTAAACTAGATTACTAAAAACTTGAAATTAAAGACGGAGACGGTGGAGCTTCACCACTTCCTCACCGAGCCTTTGCCTTTTCGGTCGCCGGTGCACATATAGGCGTCTGCGACTGGTGGTGGATCTTGGTTGTCCGACGAGGAGGTGAAGCTGTCGCGGTCGCCGTTGTTGTTGTCGGAGTCGGAGAGGGCGATGAGCCCCTTCATCCGACGGACCGCCCTGTCCTGCTCCCGCTTCAACTTGGCGACCCGAGCCTTCTCCGCTGCTGCCTCTTTTGCCTCGCACTCCGACTGCTCAATAGCAAGCCATAGCACCTTGGCGTTGTTCCGCCGGAGGCGGCGAGCGTCCATCTCGCCGTCGTGAGGGACCGATGTGTTGGGGAACGTTGCAGAAAATTAAATTTTTTCCTACGGTTTCACCAAGATCCATCTATGAGTTCATCTAAGCAACGAGTCACGGGAGAGAGATTGCATCTACATACCACTTTGTAGATCACGTGCGGAAGCGTTCAAAAGAACGGGGTTGAAGTAGTCGTTCTCGTTGTGATCCTATCACCGGAGATCCTAGCGCCGAACGGACGGCACCTCCGCGTTCAACACACGTACTGTCAGCGTGACGTCTCCTCCATCTTGATCCAGCAAGGGGGAAGGAGAGGTTGATGATGATCCAGCAGCACGACGACGTCGTGGTGGATGCAGCAGAACTACGGCAGGGCTTCGCCAAGCTGCTGCGGGAGGAGGACGAGGTGTAGCAGGGGGAGGGAGGCGCCAAGACTTGGGTGCGGCTGCCCTCCCTCCCCCCTCCTTTATATAGGCCCCCAGGGGGGGCACCGGCCCTGGGAGATCAATCTCCCAAGGGGGGGCGGCGGCCAAGGGGGGTGGAGTGCCCCCAAAGGCAAGTGGTGCGCCCCCTACCTAGGGTTTCCAACCCTAGGCGCAGGGGGGCCTAAGGGGGGCGCACCAGCCCACTAGGGGCTTGTTTCCCTCCCACTTCAGCCCACGGGGCCCTCCGGGATTGGTGGCCCCACCCGGTGGACCCCCGGGACCCTTCCGGTGGTCCCGGTACAATACCGGGTGACCCCGAAACTTTCCCAATGGCCGAAACAACACTTCCTATATAGTTTTCTTTACCTCCGGACCATTCCGGAACTCCTCGTGACGTCCGGGATCTCATCCGGGACTCCGAACGACATTCAGTTTGCTGCATACTCATATTCATACAACCCTAGCGTCACCGAACCTTAAGTGTGTAGACCCTACGGGTTCGGGAGACATGCAGAAATGACCGAGACGGCTCCCCGGTCAATAACCAACAGTGGGATCTGGATACACATGTTGGTTCCCACATACTCCTCAATGATCTCATCAGATGAACCACGATGTCGAGGGTTCAAGCAACCCCGTATACCATTCCCTTTGTCAGACGGTATGTTACTTGCCCGAGACTCGATCGTCGGTATCCCAATACCTCGTTCAGTCTCGTTACCGGCAAGTCACTTTACTCGTACCGTAATGCATGATCTCGTGACCAGACACTTGGTCACTTTGAGCTCATTATGATGATGCACTACCGAGTGGGCCCAGTGATACCTCTCCGTTATCCAGATTGACAAATCCTAGTCTCGATCCGTGTCAACCCAACAGACACTTTCGGAGATACCTGTAGTGCACCTTTATAGTCACCCAGTTACGTTGTGACGTTTGGTACACCCAAAGCACTCCTATGGTATCCGGGAGTTACACGATCTCATGGTCTAAGGAAAAGATACTTCACATTGGAAAAGCACTAGCAAAACGAACTACACGATCTTGTGCTATGCTTAGGATTGGGTCTTGTCCATCACGTGATTCTCCTAATGACGTGATCCCGTTGTCAATGACATCTAATGTCCATAGTCAGGAAACCATGACTATCTGTTGACCAACGAGCTAGTCAACTAGAGGCTTACTAGGGACGTATTGTGGTCTATGTATTCACACGTGTATTACGATTTTCGGATAATACAATTATAGCATGAATAATACACAATTATCATGAACAAGGAAATATAATAATAATCCTTTTATTATTGCCTCTAGGGCATATTTCCAACAGTCTCCATCTTACAACTATAGAACTCGTCCGGGAGGTTGATCTCCAGCTGGGACAGGCGGTTGTGCAACCCAGACATTTTGAGTATGTGCTCACTGACAGAACTGTTTTCCTCCATCTTACAACTATAGAACTTGTCGGAGACTTCATATCTCTCGACCCGGGCATGAGCTTGGAAAACCATTTTCAGCTCCTCGAACATCTCATATGCTCCGTGCTTCTCAAAACGCTTTTGGAGCCCTGGTTCTAAGCTGTAAAGCATGCCGCACTGAACGAGGGAGTAATCATCAACACGTGATTGCCAAGCATTTATAATGTCTTGGTTCTCTGGGATGGGTGCTTCACGTAGCGGTGCTTCTATGACATAATCTTTCTTGGCTGCTATGAGGATGATCCTCAGGTTCTAGACCCAGTCCGAATAGTTGCTGCCATTATCTTTCAGCTTGGTTTTCTCTAGGAACGCGTTGAAGTTCATGTTGACATGAGCGTTGGCCATTTGATCTACAAGACATATTTTGCAAAAGTTTTAGACTAAGTTCATGATAATTAAGTTCATCTAATCAAATTATTTAATGAACTCCCACTCAGATTAGACATCCCTCTAGTCATCTAAGTGTTACACGATCCAAGTCGACTAGGCCATGTCCGATCATCACGTGAGACGGACTAGTCATCATTGGTGAACATCTCCGTGTTGATCGTATCTTCCATACGACTCATGTTCGACCTTTCGGTCTCTGTGTTTCGAGGCCATGTCTGTACATGCTAGGCTCGTCAAGTTAACCCTAAGTGTTCTGCATGTGTAAATCTGTCTTACACCCATTGTATGTGAACGTAAGGATCTATCACACCCGATCATCACGTGGTGCTTCGACACGACGAACTTTAGCAACGGTGCACAATTAGGGGGAACACTTTCTTGAAATTATTATAAGGGATCATCTTATTTACTACCGCCGTTCTAAGTAACAAGATGCATAAAACATAATAAACATCACATGCAATTATATAGTAGTGACATGATATGGCCAATATCATATAGCTCCTTCGATCTCCATCTTCGGGGCTCCATGATCATCTTCGTCACCGGCATGACACCATGATCTCCATCATCATGATCTCCATCATTGTGTCTTCGTGAAGTTGTCACGCCAACGACTACTTCTACTTCTATGGCTAACGCGTTTAGCAATAAAGTAAAGTAATTTACATGGCGTTCTTCAATAACACGCAGGTCATACAAAAAATAAAGACAACTCCTATGGCTCCTGCTGGTTTTCATACTCATCGACATGCAAGTCGTGATTCCTATTACAAGAACATGATCTCATACATCACAATATATCATTCATCATTCATCACAACTTCTGGCCATATCACATCACATGACAATTGCTGCAAAAAACAAGTTAGACGTCCTCTAATTGTTGTTGCATCTTTTACGTGGCTGCAATTGGGTTCTAGCAAGAACATTTTATTACCTACGAATAACCACAACGTGATTTTGTCAACTTCTATTTATCCTTCATAAGAACCCTTTTCATCTAATCCGCTCCAACTAAAGTAGGAGAGACATACACCCGCTAGCCACCTTATGCAACTAGTACATGTCAGTCGGTGGAACCTGTCTCACGTAAGCGTACGTGTAAGGTCGGTCCGGGCCGCTTCATCCCACAATACCGTTGAAGCAAGAAAAGACTAGTAGCGGCAAGCAAGTTGACAAGATCTACGCCCACAACAAAATTGTGTTCTACTCGTGCAATAGAGAACTGCGCATAGACCTAGCTCATGATGCCACTGTTGGGGAACATTGCAGAAAATTAAAAATTTTCCTACGGTTTCACCAAGATCCATCTATGAGTTCATCTAAGCAACGGGTCATGAGAGAGAGATTGCATCTACAGACCACTTTGTAGATCGCGTGCGGAAGCGTTCAAAAGAACGGGGTTGAAGTAGTCGTTCTCGTCGTGATCCTATCACCGGAGATCCTAGCGCTGAACAGACGGCACCTCCGCGTTCAACACATGTACGGTCAGCATGACGTCTCCTCCGTCTTGATCCAGCAAGGGGGAAGGAGAGGTTGATGATGATCCAGCAGCATGACGGCGTGGTGGTGGATGCAGCAGAACTTCGGCAGGGCTTCGCCAAGCTGCCGCGGGAGGAGGACGAGGTGTAGCAGGGGGAGGGAGGCGCCAAGACTTGGGTGCGGCTGCCCTCCCTCCCCCCTCCTTTATATAGGCCCCCAGGGGGGGCGCCGGCCCTGGGAGATCAATCTCCCAAGGGGGGGCGGCGGCCAAGGGGGGTGGAGTGCCCCCCAAGGCAAGTGGTGCGGCCCCCCACCTAGGGTTTCCAACCCTAGGCGCAGGGGGGCCCAAGGGGGGCGCACCAGCCCACTAGGGGCTGGTTCCCCTCCCACTTCATCCCACGGGGCCCTCCGGGATAGGTGGCCCCACCCGGTGGACCCCTGGGACCCTTCCGGTGGTTCCGGTACAATACCGGGTGACCCCGAAACTTTCCCGATGGCCGAAACATCACTTCCTATATAGTTTTCTTTACCTCCGGACCATTCCGGAACTCCTTGTGACGTCCGGGATCTCATCCGGGACTCCGAACAACATTCGGTTTGCTGCATACTCATATTCATACAACCCTAGCGTCACCGAACCTTAAGTGTGTAGACCCTACGGGTTCGGGAGACATGCAGACATGACCGAGACGGCTCTCCGGTCAATAACCAACAGCAGGATCTGGATACCCATGTTGGTTCCCACATACTCCTCGATGATCTCATCGGATGAACCACGATGTCGAGGGTTCAAGCAACCCCGTATACTATTCCCTTTGTCAGACGGTATGTTACTTGCCCGAGACTCGATCGTCGGTATCCCAATACCTCGTTCAGTCTCGTTACCGGCAAGTCACTTTACTCGTACCGTAATGCATGATCCCGTGACCAGACACTTGGTCACTTTGAGCTCATTATGATGATGCACTACCGAGTGGGCCCAGTGATACCTCTTCGTTATCCGGAGTGATAAATCCCAGTCTCGATCCGTGTCAACCCAACAGACACTTACGGAGATACTTGTAGTGCACCTTTATAGTCACCCAGTTACGTTGTGACGTTTGGTACACCCAAAGCACTCCTACGGTATCCGGGAGTTACACGATCTCATGGTCTAAGGAAAAGATACTTGACATTGGAAAAGCTCTAGCAAAACGAACTACACGATCTTGTGCTATGCTTAGGATTGGGTCTTGTCCATCACGTCATTCTCCTAATGACGTGATCCCATTGTCAATGACATCTAGTGTCCATAGTCTGGAAACCATGACTATCTGTTGACCAATGAGCTAGTCAACTAGAGGCTTACTAGGGACGTATTCTGGTCTATGTATTCACACGTGTATTATGATTTCCGGATAATACATTTATAGCATGAATAAAAGACAATTATCATGAACAAGGAAATATAATAATAATCCTTTTATTATTGCCTCTAGGGCATATTTCCAACACGACGGTGGACCCATCCGAGGACCCGCGCGTCCTCGTCGGGCTCCGCCTGCATCCCGCGCCGGCGGCGCACAGACTTGTCTGCATTGTCCCTCTCCCATGCATGCTGCGCGCGCCTCCAGTTTCGTAGTGCGCGTGCAGGCCGACAGCGCGGGCACTAGCATCCACCGCCGCCCGCGTGGAGGAGTGGCCGGCGGGGGAAGGAGACGGTGCGAGGGCGCTGCAGACTACGTGTCCTAGCTTCGTTGCATGCGGGCCAGGAGGGTCCAACTCCGGTGTCCGCGTTGCATTGGCGTGGGAGCTGCGATGATGCTCCAGATCCGGAGCTTCCGTATGTGTCCACCTTGGACCACTCCAACGCAATGCGGAGGGCCATCTCCTCCTCGTAGTCGAGCTCGGAGCAAGGGTCGCTGTAGGAGTTGGACATCGGAGTTGATGAGAATGGAATTAGAGAGGAAGAGGAGAGGATGAAGAAAGAGAGAGTGAGTTAGGATTCGAAGTGAGGCGCCAGAATTAGGGTTTTTGTGAGACAGTTGTGGGATCGATGGTGGGTCGGGCCAGTCAGGCAGACGCACGCGGGCGTTTCAGGGCCGCCACATATCTGCCCTATATTTGGGCTAGATATGAGGGGTGCCGGTCGGCCCGGGCTTCTGTTTGCGATTTGAGAGGTCTGAATGATCGGGTTTTTTTACCAGTCAGTGACCGACAACCTGTCAGGGCGTTCGTGACGGGTAGCATGTCTACCTACAGAAGCGAGAGGTCATGGGTGAGAGAGAGGGCCCACCCACCTGCCACAAAAGCTTAGCGTCAGCCAGACGCCCCCGCCGTCGACGCAGCCAGGAGGGCCAAAGAGTAGGGAGAGTGGAGGAGGAAGGATGGGGTACAGCCAGCGACAATGGAACCTAGCCTGGGGTGGATGGAATGGCTGGTCTCGTACAGATGTAGAGTCGAATTGGTCGCTTGATCCAGGTTTTGTCTATGGATTGAAACATGCTACGACCGTTTGATCTCTGTCCAGACCAAACTAAGCCAATCTAGTATAATTGCTACAGCCCACACTAGAACAAATTACCACAGGTGCTCAGCCCATTTAATCCAACCCAAAGCAAACCGATGGGAAAACCAAACTGAAACTTCAGTTTGAGTCCAAACCATTCCCAGGTTTATGCGTGGCGGCTTGGACGGCGGGACAGCGGTCCTGTGGTGCTCTCGGTTGTGGCCGTCGTGTCCATGCGAGCGGCGCGACTGCTGGCGGTGGTGGAGGGAGGCTCGTCCCAGCCGGCTATTTGGCGCGTCGATGCGTCCTGGAGGCTCCTTTGCAGCGATTCTCCGGCCTGGTGCCGTGGCGGTGCTGGCTGCTGCTTCGGCTGTGGTGGGCTGCGGATTAGGCAATTTCGTCCGTCGAAATGGGGTGGGGTGGCGGCCCTCCCTCCCTGCACTACAAAAAAAATACACTTCCGTGATGATACGTATTTGTCACAGTAGGTCGCGTTTTTTGTCATGCATGTACATCCATGACAAATTTATGACAGAATCAAGATAGTCATACCTGTGCTGTCGTAGAAATGTTCCATGACATTACCAAAATTATCATCACGAAAGTGTCCACTTCCATGACGATAAATCGCGCGTCACAAAAGTGCTTTCGTCAAGGGTGACCGACACATGACATCCACCGTAACGGAACGCCATTAAGCTACCGGGTCGGGTTTTGGATCCGATAACACGTTAACAGCCCGGACCAATGGGGATTTTCCACGTGTAAAATCATCATTGGCTGGAGGAAACACGTGTCGGCTCACCGTTGTGACAGATGTCATCCACTCATTGGACAGAAGACGCCTATGGTACGTCGACACGTGGCACGGCCCAACAGAGGCCCATTCCTCTGAAAAGGCCGGCCCAGTAAAAATTAGCAGGCCAGCCCATATAAGGCCTACTTGTGTCAGGTCCATTCAAGCCCACGGCCCATACGAGATGAGCCAATTCGGCCCGTCAACGGCCCGTTAAAAATTTGACACCATTGCAGCCCATCGTTAGTTCGAGCCCATTAACAGCCCGCTATATATCTAGGCTCAATATCGGCCCGATGAGATTTCGGCCTATTAACGGCCCGTTTAATGGAGGGGCCAATTTTCAGGATGTACATCTTTCGTCCTTTTAGCGACCCATTTAAATGTTGGGCTAGTTTCCGGCCAGGTGTGTCTTTCAACCTGTTGACGGCCCATAAATCTGATAGGCCATTTGTTGTCGGACCTGAGTTTCGGCCTTTTAGTGGCCCATTTAAGTGTTGGGCCAATTTTCTGGCCCGGTGTCACTTTCAGCCTGTTGACGGCCCATAAATCAGTTGGGCCATTTTTAGTCGGACCTGAGTTTTGGCCTTTTAGCGACCCATTTAAGTGTTGGGCCACTTCCCGGCCCTGTGTGACTTTCGTCCTGTTAACGGACCATAAATGAGTTGGGCCATTTGTAGTCGGACCTTAGTTTTGTCCCTTTAACGGCCCATGCCCTTCATGGTCCAATACCAGCCCGGTTTCTCTTTCGGCCTGCTAAAGGCCCACAACACAGTTGGGCCATTTACAATACGACCTGACTTTCGGCCTCTTATCGGCTCATGGTATTCATGGTCTAGTACAAGCCCACTGTCTCTTTCGGCCTGCTAAAGGCCTACAGTATAGTTGGGCCATATGTAGCCCAAACTTAGTAACGGCCTGTTAACGGCCCGTGAAATAAACTGGGGCCAGCTGTTGCCCGCTTCTATGTCGGCCTGTTAATGACCAGGGAGGTAAGAGGGCCGACCATTAACTTTCGGCCTAGTAACGACCCATTAACTTAATGGGCCCACTAAAGTTCGTACATGTCTTTAGGCCAAATTAGATAATTTGAGCCCATTACGACGAGCAATTATGCACAGGACCAAAACCGATCACGCAAAGGTACGGCATACAGGGAATAACGTTGCACATCCAGCATATATTACAGGAAATTACATCCACTGGGCAATCAAAGATTGATGCCAGTGCAAATAAATGAGCAGAACCTAACCATCTACAACGTCACAATCTACAACCTCAGCACAGATGACACCCATAAGCATGTGGACAAGTTCTTTCTGCTTTGCTACACTTTCTCTGAAAACATTGATCAGTTGTTGTGTCGCACGACTCTGCACCTCTGATTCATCCACCATTTCCATCATTGCTTCAGCCATTAATTGGTTCACAAACATACATTTATTCCGTTGCATTCGAGACAGAGGATACTGAATAGATTCAGATGGCGATTTTGGCAGGCTTGTATTATTGATAGTGGAGAGTGTCTCAACCACTACATCATAACATAAATTAGGACGGGAACCAAATAGATTAATCATGAGTTATTGCCATGTTACCTGGCCTAGATTTACTGGAAAGAAACAATGGGGTTACCTTGTTGTTTTCAGAGTTTGTCTTCTTATCTTCAGCAGCCTGCACAAAATTAACACACTAGCATTGATATCATTGGCCAAGTCAGATAATAGGAAAGCAACATTGACATAACGAACGTTTGGGCAAGTAGCCTACACCAAATTAACACAATATGGCACAACTATCATCAGCCAGGTAAGGTAGTACGAAAGCAACATTGACACAATGAATGAATGGGCAACCAGAGAAGCACTACAATTCAGTAATGTGCGTGATATGAGATAGTACATTCATGCAGCTCAGTATGCCAAACTACCACGCAGTTTTCCTTACAAAAATCAACATTGGCGCCTTTAACATTTTGCTACAACTAATTTTAGATCAGATAAAGGTTAGATTCACGCCGATTAACAAAATACATGTTGATGTAAAAATATAGTGATATACAACAGGTACTTACATCAGCAATGGAGCACAGAGAATTCCCGCAAGATATTTTCCTCGAATACGATACCAATGGAGGAAGTCTTCTCTCGTTTAACCTTATTTTCTAAAAGAGAGATAAGTAAGAAACATGTAGAAAATATGATCAGAATGCTATAAAATTTCATGATGCGAGGATACGCACACGCTTCTTAGAATGGAGTTGACATTCTTTTGCTGGACTGGTTCTTTGGCCACTGGAATCTGCTTATTATCAGTGGGAGTTGGGTTTCTCTGTGCTGGAGCAGTATCTATGAAAAATGGAGTTGGTTTATTATCTCCTAGCGTCTGGATCTTTTGCAAAGACCTGGTTTGTAACCCTTCAGATTCTAACAGAGTCGTCTTCCCCTTACATGCCTTATATAGAAGAATGGTGATTCAGTTATAAAACATGCTACAACAGAAATGGAATTGGTACTGAAGAATAGAAAGGCATGACATATTGACATGTATTTGTTGGGGAACGTTGCAGAAAACAAAAAATTTCCTACGGTTTCACCAAGATCAATCTATGAGTTCATCTAGCAACGAGAGAGAGGAGTGCATCTACATACCCTTGTAGATCGAGCGGAAGCGTTCAAGAGAACGGGGTTGAGGGAGTCGTACTCGTCGTGATCCAAATCACCGGAGGTCCTAGCGCCGAACGGACGGCACCTCCACGTTCAACACACGTACGGTCAGCGAGACGTCTCCTCCTTCTTGATCCCGCAAGGGGGAAGGAGAGGTTGATGAAGATCCAGCAGCACGACGGTGTGGTGGTGGATGCAGCAGGGATCCCGGCAGGGCTTCGCCAAGCGTCTGCGGGAGGGAGAGGTGTAGCAAGGGGGAAGGGAGGCGCCAAGTGCAAGGGTGCGGCTGTCCTCCCTCCCCCCCCCCTCTTTATATAGGGCCCCTAAGGGGGGGCGCTGGCCCTAGGAGATGGGATCTCCTAGGGGGGGCGGCGGCCAAGGGGTTGGCTTGCCCCCCAAGCCAGGTGGAGGCGCCCCTACCCTAGGGTTTCCCAACCCTAGGCGCAGGGGGGCCCAAGGGGGGTGCACCAGCCCACCAGGGGCTGGTTCCCCTCCCACTTCAGCCCATGGGGCCCTCCGGGATAGGTGGCCCCACCCGGTGGACCCCCGGGACCCTTCTGGTGGTCCCGGTACAATACCGGTGACCCTCGAATTTTCCCGATGGCCGAAACCTGACTTCCTATATATAATTCTTTACCTCTGGACCATTCCGGAATTCCTCGTGACATTCGGGATCTCATCCGGGACTCCGAAAAAATTTCGGTTTACTGCATACTGATATCTCTACAACCCTAGCGTCACCGAACCTTAAGTGTGTAGACCCTACGGGTTCGGGAGACATGCAGACATGACCGAGACACCTCTCCGGTCAATAACCAACAGCGGGATATGGATACCCATGTTGTCTCCCACATGCTCCTCGATGATCTCACCGGATGAACCACGATGTCGAGGATTTAAGCAACCCCGTATACAATTCCCTTTGTCAATCGGTACCTTACTTGCCCGAGACTCGATCGTCGGTATCGCAATACCTCGTTTAATCTCGTTACCGGCAAGTCACTTTACTCGTACCGTAATGCATGATCCCGTGACAAGACACTTGGTCACATTGAGCTCATTATGATGATGCACTATCGAGTGGGCCCAGAGATACCTCTCCGTCATACGGAGTGACAAATCCCAGTCTCGATTCGTGCCAACCCAACAGACACTTTCGGAGATACCCGTAGTGCACCTTTATAGTCACCCAGTTACGCTGTGATGTTTGGCACACCCAAAGCACTCCTACGGTATCCGGGATTTGCACAATCTCATGGTCTAAGGAAATGATACTTGACATTTGGAAAGCTCTAGCAAAATGAACTACACGATCTTTGAGCTATGCTTAGGATTGGGTCTTGTCCATCACATCATTCTCCTAATGATGTGATCCCGTTATCAATGACATCCAATGCCCATAGTCGGGAAACCTTGACTATCTCTTGATCAACGAGCTAGTCAACTAGAGGCTCACTAGGGACACGTTGTGGTCTATGTATTCACACGTGTATTACGATTTGCGGATAACACAATTATAGCATAAATAATAGACTATTACCATGAACAAAGAAATATAATAATAACCATTTTATTATTGCCTCTAGGGCATATTTCCAACAGTCTCCCACTTGCACTAGAGTCAATCATCTAGTTACATTGTGATGAATCGAACACCCATGGAATTTTGGTGTTGATCATGTTTTGCCCTAGGGAGAGGTTTAGTCAACGGATCTGCTACATTCAGGTCCGTGTGTACTTTACAAATATCTATGTCTCCATCTTAAACATTTTCATGTATGGAGTTGAAGCGACGCTTGATGTGCCTGGTCTTCTTGTGAAACCTGGGCTCCTTGGCAAGTGCAATAGCTCCAGTGTTGTCATAGAAGAGTTTGATCGGCCCCGACGCATTGGGTATGAATCCTAGGTCGGTGATGAACTCCTTCACCTAGATTGCTTCATGCGCTGCCTCCGAGGCTGCCATGTACTTTGCTTCACATGTAGATCCCGCCACGACGCTTTGCTTGCAACTGCACCAGCTTACTGCCCCACCATTCAAAATATACACGTATCCGGTTTGTGACTTAGAGTCATCCAGATCCGTGTCGAAGCTAGCGTCGACGTAACCCTTTACGACGAGATCTTCGTCACCTCCATAGACGAGAAACATATCCTTAGTCCTTTTTAGGTACTTTAGGATGTTCTTGACCGCTTTCCAGTGTTCCTTGCCAGGATTACTTTGGTACCTTCCTACCAAACTTACGGCAAGGTTTACATCATGTCTGGTACACATCATGGCATACATAATAGACCCTATGGCTGAGGCATAGGGGATGACACTCATCTCTTCTTTATCTTCTGCCGTGGTTGGGCATTGAGCCGAGCTCAATCTCGCACCTTGCAATATAGGCAAGAACCCTTTCTTGGATTGATACATATTGAACTTCTTCAATATCTTATCAAGGTATGTGCTTTGTGAAAGACCTATGAGGCATCTCGATCTATCCCTATAGATCTTGATGCCTAATATGTAAGCAGCTTCTCCAAGGTCCTTCATTGAAAAACACTTATTCAAGTAGGCCTTAATGTTGTCCAAGAGTTCTATATCATTTCCCATCAAAAGAATGTCATCTACATATAATATGGGAAATGCTACAGCGCTCACACTCACTTTCTTGTAAACGCAGGCTTCTCCATAAGTCTGCATAAACCCAAACGCTTTGACCATCTCATCAAAGCGAATGTTCCAACTCCGACATGCTTGCACCAGCCCATAAATGGCTCACTGGGGTAGCAACCAAACAAGCGTGCATGAAATTCAGCCACAACCAAACAAGCGTGCATGAAATCCAGCCACAACCCCAGGCCACGCAAAATATGCTCATGACGCAAGCCAAACGGGCCTTATATCTCCCTGGTTCACACATACACATGTCTCGCTCGCGCTATACATATAGACCCATCCAACACTCTCCGCCCTTGTTCTCTCTCCTGTTACACGCACCCCCCTAAGTACCATAATCCCTCACTCCATCATAGGCTCTGTTTGGTTCCATGGGTTAGAGTTAGTTTGGGTTAGTTTGGAGTCAACTAACCCAAAAAGATTCAAACAGGAGGGTTAGTTTAGGTTAGATGCATCTAACCCATCCAAAAAAACTAACCCATCCAAGAGGTGCTTATTTGGGTTAGTTATTCTCGGGACCACTAATAAACACTTTTTTCTCTCGCTCTCCCCGCAGCAGATCCCTCCCCACTTCCTCGAAGCTTCTCGTCCTCTCCCTCCCTCCCTCCCTCTCGAACCGCCTGTGAAGGTGCCTCGCTGTATCCGCGCTCCATCTAACCCTGCCATCCAAACACCTCTTTACTTAGAGTTAGTTTAGGGTTAGAATCTAACTCTAACCTCTAACTGAGTTAGAGTATCTAAACAGGGCCATAGGCGCAAGCACCCCCATCCTAAGTATGATTATCTCTTACTAGCCATCAGGAACACATGTATTGTCTCCTTCCATCCATACGTCTATATCGATATCTCTCGGGGCATCTTCTATCGCGCACACACCTTGTCACTCGATCTCCCACCCATGTAGTCCCAACATGATCTCTAGGGGATCTCTCTATGACAAACATACACTCTCTCCTCCCCATGTCTGCATTTTCTCCGTACGTCTCTCTCGACCTCTCTCCCTTGTTTGTCAGACCCCTCTTGGCCACGTGCTAGGGGTCTTCCTCTCTCGGTTCCAAACAACCACACACTATCTCCTCACCTTGCCTCCGTTGTCGAAGATGCATGTGTGATATGTTTGCATAAGACACGCACGCTTTTTCTCCACTTTTATCGTGTGTTGTCCATGTCTCTTTCACACACGCACACACACTTTTTTCACTCTCTCTCTCTCTCCCTCTCTCTCGTTAGGGACTCTGTCACGTCCATAAGCATATGGATGTTTTGAAAAGTCAAACCTCAAAAAAGTTTGACTAGGTATATGTGGAGAAAAACATTTACATCTGGAACGATCATTAGATTCATCACACCATGTACTTACTTCATACTATCATTTATCTTTGGTATTGCCGCTATAAGTAATTTCTTTATAAACTTGGTCAAAGCTTCAAAAGTTTGACTTAAAAAAATGTTGTAACTACATTATCAAACGGAGGGAGTAGCTCTTTCTATCTCTCTCTGCTATCTCTCATGGGCCTCCCCTCTCACTCGAACTCTCTGTACCGACGGATTATACGCTCACTGTGTTAGCGTATAGCTCTGTATATTGTTTAGTTGACCGGTCAACCAATCCACATGCTGCATTGTCAGCTCGTGTTCTGTATCTTGGTGTGCTGGCCCATGTGGCAGTGGGTGAAAATAAGTAAACTAGAGGCCCATCTGACACGCGGTGAAGGAAACAAAGTTGAAACCACTCGGGGTAGCACCCCGCACGCTAGTAAATTGAGGGCGCATTGAGGACAAACTTCTTGCACGCGAAGGACGCACTCGCGCACAATTCACCACTGCGTGGCGGCATGCATAGAAGGACGCACCCATGCACACCTAGCACACAACACACACCAGCACACGTGTACACCGGCATCGCCGCCGGTTGAGATGGACGGCAAGGCAGCCAACAAGCGGAGGCCGCTCGAGCCAAAACCACATCCGGCGAGCCTGGACTTCATCAGCAGCCTCCCGGACGACATGCTGCTCGTCATCATCGGCCTCCTCCCCACCAAATTTGTCATGCGGACCGCCCTGCTCTCCCGGCAGTGGCGCCCCCTCTGGCGCTGCGTCCCCCTCAACCTCACCGTCGACAGCTGCCTCTGTGACGGGGATTGCAAACGCATGGCCGCAGTCTCCAAGATCCTTTCATCGCACCCTGGGCCAGCCAGACGCCTTGACATCCGCATGTTCAGTACCAACTACAAGGTCCAACCCAACTTCGACGAGTGGTTCTTATCCCCCGCCCTAGATCAGCTCGAGGAGCTCAGCTTTGAAGCTGGACGATGTCGCTCTCTGCCGCCGTCCGCGCTCCGCCTCACGCCAACGCTGCGCCGCGCCAGCTTAAGCTCCTGCTATCTTCCCCAGATTAATGTCACGCCCACCCTTCTTCTCCCTCAACTCAAGCAACTCGACCTCTTCGACGTTGTCATCTCGAAGAAGGCTATGGAGCACCTACTCCGCAGCTGGACTACACTCGAGTACCTTCGTCTTGAGCAGATCCATGGGTTCATTAGCCTCCACATCGCCTCGACGAATCTCCGATGGATTTATGTGCCTTGCTGGCCCCGCAACAAGATATCAATTGGGAAGAGATCACGCCAGCTGTTCCATGTGATGGTCATTGAGAATGCGCCTTTCCTTGAGAGATTGCTTGTATCGGATCTAGAAGGTCCAACAAAAATGAGGGTCATTGACGCGCCAAAATTGACAGCGTTGGTGTACTCGTCTGCCAAATTCTCTGAACTCTTTATTGGATCCGTAATCGTTCAGGTACAGTACTCATCTTCTTCCCCGTCTTCTTGAAATTCACATTTTTAAATTTCTTCTTGGTGTATTTACGACAGTCTTCCAGAAAATGATTCCCACAAGCTTAACCCAGTCCATGCCCACAGTGAAGATCTTAGCACTAAAATCTATCGGCCCCAATCTGGATCAAGTTGTTGGATTCCTTACATGCTTTCCATGCATGGAGAAGCTACTCATCAAGGTGAAACTTCTTTTCTATTAGTAAACAGTAATCACAACGTAGCTCAATTTTTTCGTAATTTTCCCAAATTACGATGACATGTATTTTTTCTACGCACTGCACCGAAAGAAATGTTTTTAGTATTTTTTCTCACGTGATCACCTGCATCATTTTTATGCTGTACTACTATAGTAGCCTAGGCTAGTCATAGTAGAAAGTAACTAAGACTACTCCAGTAACTCTATGGTTACCCTAAGGGCGAGTACCACCTCCGTCCTGGTTTACTCTTCCAATTTTGTAGTATCAAAATTTGACAATAGATTTAACTGACAAAATGTTAATGCATGTCACTAAGAACTATATCGTTGGATTCGTATATGAACATAATTTAAAATGGTGTAATTTTTAGTGACATGCATTGTCATTTTCTTTGGTAAATCTATGGTCAAAATTTTATACTAAATACGAGGTAGTATTCCCTCCTTCCCAAAATTCTTGTCTTACATTTGTTTAGATACGGATGTATCTAACACTAAAATGTAACTAAATACATCCGTATTTAGACAAATTTAAGACAAGAATGTTGGGACGGAGGGAGTACAAAAGTGGGCTATGTAGGCCAAAACATGTGCCAAATTCACTTGTGATGCACTTGGCATCGATGCCCCTCCATTGCTCACCTGGTGCCCCAATCTGGAGCACCTACTTTGCTCTGGTGCCAAATTAACTCACGCAATGAAAAAACATTGCGTGGGAGAGAGAGAGAGGACTGAGGCAATAAAAAACACTTGTTTGGGAGAGTGAGAGGCTGGTGTAGTTGGTTTGATTGATTTGTTTATACATGTGGGTCTGTGTGCACAGCGGTTCCAACTCTCTCACATCGCGAGAGCGGTGCCAAAATCTTTTGATTTGACATCAATGCATATTATGTGGCATATTTTTGCGAAATATGGCATCGGCCACATAGTGGAAGGCAACAAATGCCCAAGCTCTTCACATGCTCCTAGTTAAATGAGAGGAAACAGAAACAAAGAGAGAGAGAGAGAGAGAGAGTGAAAAAAGATCACTAGCCAGCCAACCCTATCGTATGAGCGAATGATATTGGTACCTCTTGATGACACAGCAATCTTATGCAGCCAGCTGCTCTAATATGTTCTCTTCTTTGCAGATAAAAAAAGAGTCGAAAGTGAAAAATGTGCTGCACTATAACAATCTCATCGAATGCCTTGATCTCCATCTTACAAAAATTGATTTGATCGACTACCGAGGCAGCACATCTGAGATTAAATTGGCCAGGTTCTTTGTTCTGGAGGCTAGTCTGCTCAAGGTAATGAGGTTTGGCGTTCTCTGGCGCAACAATGAATGGCGTGCTGATCACTGCAAGCGTCTAAGCCTAAATGACAAAGTTTCCACAGAAGCTGAATTTGTTTTTGAAACATCAAGTGGCCAGAGACTCGAAAACTTATTTGCCCATTAGTGACTTGTCAGGGCGGTGGATTTTAGTTTGTACGATAACGCAGCGTCCACCTAAAGTAACGAAAGTTCTTATGTGAACTTCCTAGTAATTCCCTCTTCCTAGGTGCATCATTACTCCTAACATTTGTGATATCAGTTTGAAACTTGTAATATTGCCGTGTCCTATTCCTGCGATTTCAAAATCCTGCGAATCAAACAGGTCATGAGTTGGTGATGATGTTGTGCCTCCCATCTTTCACCAGTAGCCGTCGGATCTAGATCTGACGCATACAAACCAAGCTTCTCCATTTTTGCAAGAAGATGCCCGCACTTGTTCCCTATTTACAAACAACTCCTCGTCTCTCACAATCAGCCTTATCTCCTCCCCACCACATCAAGAAGGCCGTGGAAAAATCTGGCGCGAAGGCCGCTGCCGGAGCAGTCCACCCCCAATCTTGGTGTTCCGTGCGATGCACGGGCATCTACGCACGGGAAATTATGTTGAACAGGGCTAGTTGTAAGCAAGCTACCTCTACAGCCATGATGATAGTGACTGCAGACGGTGAGGCTGACTATGGTATGCCGAACGCGGCGCCTATACTCAGGTACCATCTCCGGCGCAGGGTCTTGTCACTTCACTGTGAGGAGCAGCACGTAATAATTTGACCAACGGGTAGTACAATGCTAGTACTCCTAGGAGTACTACATTGGTAGTACTACTACTAGTACTAGTAGGACCACCGTCTTGATTTAGGAGTACTACCACGTTCATCTGGATTTTAGTATTTGACTAGCAATATCTAGTAATGCATGTCACAAAAAATGTACTACTCCCTCTGTAAATAAATACATGGTGTTTTATTCCTATCGGCGAGAGAACTTAATGTTTTCTTGCTAACTAGAGTCTTAATAGGATTACATGCAATGATGCAATGAACTAAACACTGCATGTCATGTTTGGTAGTCTCAAGTCATTGAAAGCATGCACGGCCCACATCTCTCATTGGTTGATATTTCACGAAATAAGAAACAAGGAGGGAGTTAATGCACCGTGCCTAAGTGTTTTGGGATTATTTGGTTTTCGTAATGTGACTTACAAAACATTTTTGTTTACATGCATTAACATTTTATTAGTTAAATCAAAGGTCAAAACTTGGCGCAAAATGCAAAGGGGACCAATAAACTAGTAAACATCAAACTTCTCTCATTTGGCCCCAACTAGAGGTCCGGTGAGATGACTATACTGCACCAACACGGAGGGGGGCGCAGCTTCATTGACTTACGGCAACTGCCTTTGGGTGAATGACACGTGGGCCCAGGGGTGGCTGGCCCACCTATCATACAACCAAAGGCAGGTGCAGTAGAGGGCCGAGGAGTAGTACGAAATCCTACGCACCTACGCACGCTAACCAAGGGCAAGAGTGATCACTCGAATCGCAAGATCAGTTGACTAGTAGAAGCTAAGCTAGACCCATGGAGGCGATGAGCGCGAGCATCAGCTGGCAGTGCCACATGGTCCATGACGCCGGCCTGTGGCCCGGCAACGAGGAACGTCTCCAGGTAGTATTGCTTGAGGCCGGCAGGGCAAGGGGCCGCTTGGACGACAACTTTGTCTCCTTGTTCGACGAGGTCCTCGTCGATTTCCTCGATAAGTTCACCATCGTCCAGAAGCTCACGGACGACTTTGACATAAGCCTTCAGCCGACGCGCCCAGGCTCTGCAATGCCCACCACCCTCAACGGCCACTATAGTGACAACCTCTTCGACGCACTGGTGGCCCTGCGACTACCCGTCGTCGCCCCAGAGAATGTCCACCTTGAGGTTGCGCTCGCCGCGCAGCACCTGGCGCAGCAAGACAACATGGACATAATCACCCATGTCTACGCGCATGCAAGAGGAGGACGATAGGACGCTGGCCTTCTTGGACTGCAGGGCAACCTTGGACGCACTGTTCAGAAGCACGTTGAGCTCGCCGCCAATGCCGCTGCTCCTCACACGTCGGTTGGTGACCCGACGCACTAGGGCGTGAGGATATCGTTGATGGATCCGTATGTATTTTTATCTTTCCGTCAAATCCATGTAGTAGTATATGATACTACAGTAATTATCTTACCTTTCGCATCAACTTCATAATTTCCGTACGTACTCCATGCATGAACGGCGCCAGAACCAAACTTCTCATTACTCTAGGCAAAATCGTTATTTTCTATCTATCGATCACGCCATGGAGCAGAACCAAATTTTACAAGTTACAAGTTCAAAAGGAAAATCCTGGCATGTTCGTGTCGCACTCCCACACGGTTGGTCCAGCATGCCGCTCAAGCGGGAATGCGTGCGGTGTTGCATTTTCACTTACAAGTGGGACCGTAGTTGAGCAAACCGACTGTCGGCAAACCCCCACCCCGCCCACCGCGCAATGGCTGAGAAAACAGGAGGGAGAAGAGATGGTTGTAGCACGGACTCCAAGAAAATTGGTGTCGGATGGAACTCGTGTGGGTGGCGTGTGTCGTAGTGCTAGACGTGGATGCTAGTTATGGCCCATGCCACCCCACTATATCGATCCTATATCGAGGTACAGTATGTAGAACAAATTTCCTGCAGTCCCTGCCCAACACTCCTCTATCTCTCTTCTCAGCCAGCCAGCGGACGCGCGGAGCCCATCGTCTATTTGCTCACATGCGGTCCCACATGTCAGTGAAAACACAAGCGGACACACTGAACCTGCATATCTTTCACCTCGACGTGCTGGTGATGAAAAACAAATCCAAGAAAGATCTTCGGTGGCTGCTCTTGGAGTTACTCAAGAGTAGTAAGATTCTATTTACAGTTTAACCCAAGATGCACATCTCGTGGCTTCAACTTATCAACTACCACTCTATTTTCTTTCATGACACGACCTGGATGCTGGATGTCCCACGTGTCGACAAAAGGAGGAAGAACCCGACCAAATCTTCGGTTGTGCTCTCGGATTAGACTAGTTGTGCTAACTTAAATTTTTTATTGTGTACTCCCTATGTTCCAAAATACTTGACTTCCATTTGTCCAAAAATGGATGTGCCTATATTACTAAAACATGTCTAGATACACATATATTTTGACAAATAGAAGGCATGTATTGTACAACAGAGGGAGTAGAATGGATGCAAGTTTTTGTATTGGGAAGAAGAGTACATCAATATATTGATAGAGCGCAATTTAGTAGATGTTCTATCACTTTTAGCTAGCACAGAGGCTATAGAAGAGATTAGTGCAGTTGTTGTTGATACTCCTACTTGGTATGCATGTTGTTTCTTAGACGCAGAGAAAAACGGACCGGAGGGAGTACTAGAATAGAGGCTAGACATGAGACTAGATGCGAGGAAGCAACATCTACTTCTTTACACTCGAAGAAGAAAGAAGCACGCAAGATCGAGCCTCCACAGATCAACAATGAATGCATCGAGAAGGCACTAATCCAACTTACAGGAGTAGTAAAATGTATTCTTGTGGTTCTTGTTTTCTTTGGTCTTGCTTTTCTAGTCAAAATTATCGTTGGAGTTCGTGCAAAACGGAGGTCCGTTTGGGGTCATGCGTTGTAGGTGGCCTTACAAGTGGGACCGCAGTTAAGGAAACCGACTATCGGCAAACCCCCACCTCGCCCGCCGCGTGATGGCTGAGTTAGAGAAACGATGAGGTTGAAGAGATTGCTCTAGCACGGACTCCAAGAAATATGATGTCAGATGGAAATCATGCTGGTGGCGTGTGTCGTACTCCTGGACGTGAATGCTTGTTCTAGCCCATGCCACCCCACTACTCCTGCTAGTTAGTTCTATATAGTACTACTAGTATCGAGGATTCGAGGTGCTGGTTACGTAGTACAGTATGGCTACAGTAAAAACACCCGCACGACGCGCAAAGCATGTGAAGCTAGTACAAATAGTGTACTACTATTGTTGACTGGCCCCATCCAATAACCTGTTGCAATGCACGTACAATTATGTTTTCGGAAAATATTTTTTTTGCCTCGTCGCACCACTCACTCACAGAAGCAACTCGAAAGCCATTCATAAATTTGGTAAGCTTATCACAGACATATAATTTTATTACATACAACAGGTTATCAACCCACATCGACAATGAGGATACATTATAATTACTAAAGTTTTCACCATACAACAAAGAAAAAGCAATGAAATGAACTTCAACTCAACCATTCCTCGGCGTTGGAAACGCTTGCTTTGAATCACAAGTGATTCTCTGGGACGGGCCATCCATTGTCGATTTGGAGACCAACGCAGGACTGATCATCCAGGCTGAAGCGGCCTACTATATCAGTACCAGGGTAGGGAACCACCCAAATGTTCGATGTATAGACACAGATGCTTCTCATAAATGGTAGTAACGTTGTGTCAACAACAGTTGGATCGCCTTTCACCATCATTGGATAGTTTTGTCCAAGGAAGAGCGAGTTTTCTCCAAGTCTATCCATCCAGATACCATGCAACGGGTGTTGGAATAGGTCCGGAGAGTGCGACCATGGGAGACACCTGCTTCCTTAGCAGTAACATCATTAGTGGGATGTATACACACGAGAAGAGGTGATCCATCAGAATTAGTTTCCAGGCGCCAAATAGTATATGGGCGCTGCTCGTCCTCATGCTCGTGATCATCACCATCATCATCTCCCCCTTGGTTATAAAAATCTTCAAGTATAGGTGGTGGAATGTTCACAGGACCTTGGAAACACAAGAAGAAGGTTACTTAGTAAGGCTGGCCATAGTGGGGTAACATAAGTAGTATCATGCACTTGGGACTCGCAACCATGCTTATGTGGCAGGCAATTAAGGAAGAGAGAGATGGTTATAGTAACATAGGTAGATACCGTAACATAATAAATGTAATGCTACTATGTGTCATGCATGGCAATAAATGAGACCACCTATGATACTAATCTAAGATACTATGCACTATAGAGGTAGTAACATAAACTAGTAACATATGCATGTTACTAGTCTAAGTTACTCCCCACTATGACCAGCCTTGCTAACCCGCATGCATGTGGATGAAACAATTATAATTACGATGGAAGACAAACGTACCGAAACAACGAGGATGCCATGCAAAAACAGTGCCACGAGTGGTGGCAGCAAACACAAGGCCCTCGTATTGAATTGCATCACAGTACTCATCCGTGTACAGAAACTGATTTTTGAGCAATATCCATCCAGTCAAACCACTGACGACGGCAACAAGCTTGTCAAAGATAGCAACAACTTCATAGTTGTTGTAATTCCAAGAGCGGTTGGCGACTCGAGAAATTGCTATCTTCCGTAGAAGACAGTCACCATGATTGTATTTGAACGTGCGTACAATACCGGTGTGCTCAACCTCTGGGCAGTCTGCTGAGATTTTTGGAAGTGGAACCCGGTCACGAGTGTACACATTCATAAGTTCCCACTCGCAGTTGGACCCAATGTAAACAACCCAATCTCCATTTGTGCCTGCCCAAGCCTTGCCCTCAAGCGATGGCATCTTAACATCATACATATCATTATCAAGCGGCATCAACTTGCACAGGGCGAGGCCTCCGTCGTGATGGCGCCAGTCATCAGGGTCACGGCGAAAGAAGATAGGGGAGATCAAACCGCTCCTTGAATCTTGGGTTCCTTGTAATGATGTTATTAGTTGAGTCGAGAATGGGCTTGAACAAACCTGCCATGCTAGGCAAGGTGATGATGTCGCACCGATCAATGAGTTCCCTCCACCACGTCGTCTTTCAGTTCGGGGCAAGAATAACGGGGTCGTTTCCGTCCTGTTCCCTCCATGGAGAAGACGATCGAACAATGGCAGAAGAAAGGGTGAAGGGCTACAGGAAAATGGAGGAGGGAGAGGAAGAGCGTGCGACAACAGCTCTAAATTGAGAGGGAAAGGCGAAGAGTTGGTGGACGGTTGCTAGTTTGCCACGGTTCAGGAAGGGGCGCCCCAGCCTACACGTCGGTTCGGAAATACTCCTACTACTCACCATCGTCTCACTGATATGTGGAATGGGACCACATGTCAACGAGACATGGTGTGTAATTTATCATGCAAAATGCGATCTGGCCGCGTTGGCCCGAGGTGCCGCATTAGTTATCGGCCTTAATTTTTTTAATGGCACGTCGTTCAGTTTTGAAGCACGACTAACTGGTACTGTACGCAGAGAAAATATAAACTACTCTACCACTACTCCACCTCCAGTACTAGTAGTATAAAGAAGATATATAGGCTGGAGCTTCAGCGCTTTCTTGCCAAGGGCTGCCCACTTGCTTCTCACACTCCACCCTCTCTCCAGATCTAAAAAAGATGGCCCCTCTCTCCCTCCACATCGGTGGTCACAGATCCGCCGATGAAGAAAAGGAGGTGCAGCGTTGACGCACTCGTCGTCGGTGGGCAAGGTCACGCACCGACGACAAGGCCATCCTCTCAGACCTAGCGCCCGCGTGGGATCGCTGCCGTAGTGTGTGCGGAGGACGACAACCACGAGCGAAGCCACTTCTCGTCGACCCTCAGGTATGCTACCTCTTTTTGAACCATACCCTTGTTCTATTGCCCCATCTGGCACGTCGTCGCATGTGGATCTTTTTCCACTCCACCATCTTCCCAATTTGCTATCCTATGCTCTGCTGGCCACGCAGATGAAAACCATAATTTACACTATTAAAGGAAACCCTACTTCATGCAGACTAATGCATGTCTGGGTTGAATAAGGAAAGGAAGGGAGACTGTACTGTCCAAGAGAGTAGGCATCGAACCCGCATCTAGGTTGAAAAGGGGAAAAATCAGTAGCTAAGGAACGAGTCTCGTGTCTCTTGGTTGAAGAAGGGTAAAAAAGGCATGACAACGCAATAGAGAATGACCAGGTCGATCGGTTTGTTGTCCTCACATAGGAAAAAGGTGGCTAAAGAGAACAAAACACTAGTAGAAAAGGGGGCAATGGTACAGGCCGGGTCAGCCCATTAGTCCCGTTTCAATCCAGAACCGGGACCAATGGGGGCATTGGACCCGGTTCATGAGCCCCGGGGGCCGGCCGGGCCACGTGGTCCATTGGTCCCGGTTCGGCTGGACCTATTGGTTCCGGTTGGTGGGACGAACCGGGACCAATGCGCCTCGCTCCTGGCCCACAACCATTGGTCCCGGTTGTTGGAGTGAACCGGGACCAAAGGCTGCCCTTTAGTCCCGGTTCGTCGCACGAACCGGGACCAATTAGTTGCCTATATCTACCCCTCGCCCGCGAGCAGATCACTCCCAGTGCTCTGTTTTTCATGGCCGGCGAGGGGAGAGCTTTGTGGTGCTCTAGCTCACCTCCTATGCACACGAGGTGTTCGATGGAATGCCCGAGCCACACTACTTAAGCTTTCTCCTCTCCAAGCTCGACCTCCAATCTCCATTTTCCTCAATATTTGTCTAGGTTTAGCGGTCCGTCACGTCACGTCCCCGTCTTCACCGCCGTCGATCGCCCGCGCCGATCTCGTCGCCGGCACCACCGTGGTGAGCCTCTTGTTCTTATCTTCTTTCTGAAAGGAAAATAAATCTTACTTGTATATTTATATAGAAACTTGTATAATTTTCTTACTTTTATTATTGCATCTTATATAGTGCGATGGTTTTGGTATCCGCCCCCGTGGGCCCTCGTCGTGTCTATGATTCAGATGTGGTATATATTATCTTTTCATAACTATTAATTGGTTTATTTATTCTTTATGACAATTATGCCGACCAACGTGACATAGATTTTATTTATCTAGGAGGTTATGGAACCGGAAATTCCAACCGACCCTATTGTCAAGAGGTTAAATTTAGTTGAAGAAGAAAACAATTTATTGAAGGAAAAAATTAGAAAAATTTAGGAGGAGAAGATGATAATGGAGTTGCATGTTGCGGATGTCGTCGATGATCACAAGATCAAGATGGATGCAATGCGCTTGAAGATTAGAAAGATTAGAAAATATGCCATTCATACCAAGGCTTGGTATCATTATGTCGTTGGATCAGTTGTTTCATTGGTTGCGATTATGATCGCATTTGTTTTCGCATTGAAATGTTTTACGTAGTTTCAGTGTATGGTTTAATTAATTTAGATGCTCTGCAGAGCTTTATGTTGTTAGATGAGAACTATGTATGTACTTTGGTTTGAATGTGATGATGAACTTCTATTAATTTGGTCACTTAATTATCTATTCATGATGTTCTGTAATGATTTTTGACACACTTAATTATATATAATGCACGCGGATGAACCGGCAATGGATGTACGGTTCAAGACACACCTCTGAGTACATTAAGGGCGTGCATGATTTTCTCGAAGTGGCTGAGGCAAACAAGCTGAATGGTTTTATGTGTTGTCCATGCCCTATATGTGGGAATATGAAGTCTTACTCTGACCGGAAAATCCTCCACATCCACCTGCTTTACAAGGGTTTCATGCCACACTATAATGTTTGGACGAGGCACGGAGAAATAGGGGTTATGATGGAAGACGGCGAAGAAGAAGAGTACGATGACAACTATGTGCCCCCTGAATACAGTGATGCTATTGAAGATCAAGAGGAACCAGACGATGTGCACGATGATGCTGCAATGGGCGAAGCTGCTGAAGATCAAGAGGCACCAGACGATGTGCCCGATGATGATGATCTCCGTCGGGTCATTGTCGATGCAAGGACGCAATGCGAAAGTCAAAAGGAGAAGCTGAAGTTCGATCGCATGTTAGAGGACCACAAAAAAGGGTTGTACCCCAATTGCGAAGATGGAAACACAAAGCTCGGTACCGTACTGGAATTGCTGCAGTGGAAGGCAAAGAATGCTGTGCCTGACAAAGGATTTGCTACTGAAAATACTGAAGAAGAAGCTTCCAAAGGATAACGAATTGCCCGACAGTACATATGCAGCAAAGAAGGTCGTGTGCCCTCTAGGATTGGAGGTGCAGAAGATACATGCTTGCCCTAATGACTGCATCCTCTTCCGCGGTGCATACAAGGATCTGAACGCATGCCCGGTATGCGGTGCATTACGGTATAAGATCAGACGAGATGACCCTGGTGATGTTGACGACGAGCCCCCCCAGGAAGAGGGTTCCTGCGAAGGTGATGTGGTATGCTCCTATAATACCACGGTTGAAACGTCTGTTCAGAAATGGAGAGCATGCCAAGTTGATGCGATGGCACAGTGAGGACCGTATGAAAGACGGGAAGTGGAGAGCACTCGCTGACGGGTCGCAGTGGAGAAAAATCGAGAAAGTACTGGGATGAGTTTGCAAGTGAGCCAAGGAACGTATGGTTCGCTTTAAGCGCGGATGGCATTAATCCTTTCGGGGAGCAGAGCAGCAATCACAGCACCTGGCCCGTGACTCTATGTATGTATAACCTTCCTCCTTGGATGTGCATGAAGCGGAAGTTCATTATGATGCCGGTTCTCATCCAAGGCCCTAAGCAACCCGGCAATGACATTGATGTGTACCTAAGGCCATTAGTTGAAGAACTTTTACAGCTGTGGAATGGAAACGGTGTACGTACGTGGGATGAGCTCAAACAGGAGGAATTTAACCTAAAGGTGTTGCTGTTCGTGACCATCAACGATTGACCCGCTCTCAGTAACCTTTCAGGACAGACAAACAAGGGATACCACGCATGCACACACTGTTTACTTGACACCGATAGTATATACCTGGCAAGCTGTAGGAAGAATGTGTACCTGGTCCATCGTCGATTTCTTCTGATCAACCATCAATGTCGAAAGAAAGGCAAGCATTTCAAAGGCGAGGCAGATCACCGGAAGAAGCCCGCCATGCGTACCGGTGATCACGTACTTGCTATGGTCAATTATTTACACGTAATCTTTGGAAAGGGTCCCGGCGCACTAGCTGTTCCGAGTGACGCTGGGGGACACGCACCCATGTGGAAGAAGAAATCTATATTTTGGGACCTACCCTACTGGAAAGACCTAGAGGTCCGCTCTTCAATCGACATGATGCACGTGACGAAGAACCTTTGCGTGAATCTGCTAGGCTTCTTGGGCGTGTATGGGAAGACAAAAGATACAACTGAGGCACGGGAGGACCTACAACGTTTGCATGAAAAATACGGCATGCCTCCAAAGCAGTATGAAGGTCCTGCCAGCTATGCTCTTACCAAAGAAGAGAAAGAAATCTTCTTTGAATGCCAGCTTAGTATGAAGGTCCCGACTGGCTTCTCGTCTAATATAAAAGGAATAATAAATATGGCAGAGAAAAAGTTTCAGAACCTAAAGTCTCATGACTGCCACGTGATTATGACGCAACTGCTTCCGGTTGCATTGAGGGGGCTTCTACCGGAAAACGTCCGATTAGCCATTGTGAAGCTATGTGCATTCCTCAATGCAATCTCTCAGAAGGTGATCGATCCATAAATCATACCAAGGCTAAGGAGTGATGTGGTGCAATGTCTTGTCAGTTTCGAGCTGGTGTTCCCCACCATCCTTCTTCAATACCATGACGCACGTCCTAGTTCATCTAGTTGACGAGATTGTCATTCTGGGCCCCGTATTTCTACACAATATGTACCCCTTTGAGAGGTTCATGGGAGTCCTAAAGAAATAGTCAGTAACCACGCTAGGCCAGAAGGAAGCATCTCCATGGGCCATCAAACAGAGGATGTCATCGGGTTTTGTGTTGACTTCATTCCTGGCCTTAAGAAGATAGGTCTCCCTAAATCGCGGTATGAGGGGAGACTGACTGGAAAAGGCACGCTTGGAAGGGACTCAATAATATGCAGGGACGGATATTCTTGGTCTGAAGCACACTACACAGTTCTACAGCACTCTACCTTGGTGACCCCGTATGTCGATGAACACAAGAACAGTCTGCGCTCCAAACACCCGGAGCAGTGCGACGACTAGATTACATGTGAACACATCAGGACTTTTAGCAGTTGGTTGGAGGCACGTATCAGAGGTGACAACACTATTTATGATGAGCTGTACTTGTCGTCCAGGGGACCATCTTTGACTGTATTGATTTGGAAAGGATACGAGATAAATGGGAATACATTTTACACGATTGACCAAGACCAAAAGAGCACCAACCAAAATAGCGGTGTTCGCTTTGATGCAACAACCGAGAGGGGAAAGGACACATATTATGGTTACATAGTGGGCATATGGGAACTTGACTACGGAGTAGATTTTTAGGTCCCTTTGTTTAAGTGCAAATGGGTTAATCTGTCAGGAGGCGGGGTACAGGTAGACCCACAGTACGGAATGACAACAGTGGATCTGAAAAATCTTGGGTACACTGATGAACCGTTCGTCCTAGCCAATGATGTGGCACATGTTATCTATGTGAAGGACATGTCTACCCGACCGAGAAAGAGAAAAGATAAGGAAGCGAATACATCATACGATGAGCCAAAGCGCCACATAGTTCTTTCAGGAAAAAGGGACATCGTGGGAGTGGAGGACAAGACAGACATGTCTGAAGATTATGAAAAGTTTCATGAAATTCCTCCCTTCAAAGTCAAGGCTGACCCCAGCATCCTGATAAACGATGAAGATTATCCATGGTTACGGCGCAATAAGCAAATTACACAAGCGAAGAAAAAGTGAAGACTTTCTCCCGCAACTATTATGATGATACCATGCCAACTTTGTAACTGACGAGTATGATACCATTGTCCATTTTGTACATACACATGCTATGTGGGTCAATTTATGATACCATGCCAACTTTCAACTTTTTCAGAGTTCATTTGAAATGCTTTAATGTCTTATGGTTCGGCCCTCGTAATAATTAAAAATAGCAACAATAAGTATTCTGTTGTAAGTAGAAACAAAATAAAATAAATAAAGCAAGAAAGAAAACAAAAAAACAAAAAAAGTGTTTTCAAATTTGAAAACTAATGTCACTAACAGAAAGTTTATAATTTTCCTAAAACTAAAAGCAAAAACAATTAAAAAATAAAGCAAAAAACAAAAGAAAATAAATAATGCAGAAAACAAAAGAGAAAAACATCAATAAGTATTTTGTTGTAAGTAGAAACAAAATAAAATAAATAAAGCAAGAAAGAAAACAAAAAAACAAAAAAAGTGTTTTCAAATTTGAAAACTAATGGCACTAACAGAAAGTTTATAATTTTCCTAAAACTAAAAGCAAAAACAATTAAAAAATAAAGCAAAAATGAAAGAAAACAAATAATGCAGAAAACAAAATAAAAAAGCAACAATAAGTATTTTGTTGTAAATAGAAATGAAATAAAATAAATAAAGCAAGAAAGAAAACAAAAAAACAAAAAAAGTGTTTTCAAATTTGAAAACTAATGGCACTAACAGAAAGTTTATAATTTTCCTAAAACTAAAAGCAAAAACAATTAAAAAATAAAGCAAAAACAAAAGAAAATAAATAATGCAGAAAACAAAAGAAAAAAACAACAATAAGTATTTTGTTGTAAGTAGAAACAAAATAAAATAAATAAAGCAAGAATGAAAACAAAAAACAAAAAAAGTGTTTTCAAATTTGAAAACTAATAGCACTAACAGAAAGTTTATAATTTTCCTAAAACTAAAAGCAAAAACAATTAAAAAATAAAGCAAAAAACAAAAGAAAATAAATAATGCAGAAAACAAAAGGAAAAAACAACAATAAGTATTTTGTTGTAAGTAGAAACAAAATAAAATAAATAAAGCAAGAAAGAAAACAAAAAAAACAAAAAAAGTGTTTTCAAATTTGAAAACTAATGGCACTAACAGAAAATTTATAATTTTCCTAAAACTAAAAGCAAAAACAATTAAAAAATAAAGCAAAAAACAAAGAAAATAAATAATGCAGAAAACAAAAGAAAAAAACTTGAAAATAAATAAATATAGCAACAATAAGTAAAGAAAACAAAAAAACAAAAAAAATGCCTCCTATTGGGCCCCCACGGCCTGAATACGACTAGAAACCCTACTATGGGCCAGGATTCAGGCCCGCAGTAGGCCCAGAAGGCCCATCAGGCAAAGCAATAGCAAGTAGGCCCGAAAGCCTGCGGTGGAGAGGAGCTCGAGAGGGGTGCGGCAGTGGGGCTTATAAACCACTGCGCGCCCCTCTCGACTAGCGAGGTGGGACTAAACTTTGGCCCCAAGGCAGGCAGCACAGAGGCCTTTGGTCTCGGTTGGTGGCACCAACCTGGACCAAAGGACGCCGGTTCCCGCCCTTTGGACTGCCGAAAAAGAGGCCTTTGGTCCCGGTTGTTGGAACCAACCAAGACTAAAGGGTGGCATTAGTCCCGGTTGGATTCACGAACCGGGACCAATGCCCTTCGTATATATACAACACTTAGCAGTTTTCGCCAAAATCCATCTGTTTCTTCTCGCCCCGACCCTTCTGCTCCTCGTTGCCGTCGCCGCCGAGCCCTGCCCCGACGCCGTCGGGCTGGTCCACCTCGCTGTCGCCGCCGCCGAGCCACTGCCCCGACACCGTCGCCGCGCCCGCCGCCCCCTGCCGGCCCCGACCCCGTCACCGTCGCTGCGCGCGCCGCTCCTGACCCGACCCCATTGCTGTCGCCGCGCGCGCCACCCGTTCCCCGACCCCGTAGCCATCGTCGTGCGCGCCGCCCGTTCCCCGACCCCGCCGCCGTCACCGCGCGTGCCGCCCCTTCCCCAACCCCGTCGCCGTCGCCCCGACCACACGCCGCCGCCTTCGGTCCGGCCGCCGGCGCCCTTTCCTCTTATTTTTTTGTGCATTTTATGTATATGTTCTCTGTGTATATATGTATATGTTCTCTGTGTATATATGTTCATATATGCAAAAGTTAGATTTTAGAAAAACTTTATATATGCAAAAATTTATACATATATGTAAGTATATATGTATGGATAGATGTATGTATGTGGATACATGAGGGAGGTCGATATACCCCCTCTCTGATAGCATTTTTGTGCATTTTAGGTTAGTGTATATATATATGTTGATGTATATATGCAAAAGATAGATTTTTAGAAAAAATACTATTTTTTCTGTTGATGATATGATGATGTTTTTTTTTTCATATATGCATTTTTTCATATATGTATTATTATTTTAAGTTGTTAGTAGATATCGATTTTAGGTTAGTGCATTTTAGGTTAGTGTAGAGGAGAAATTTAAAGTAAAATAAGGAAAAGGAAGAAAAGAGGAAGAAGGAAGAAGGAAGAAAGAAGAAGAAAAAGAATGAGAGGAAAAAGGAAAATAAGAAGATGAAGAAGAGGAGAGGAAGAAGAGGAGAAATAAATAAGAAGAGGAAAAAAGAAGAAAAAGAAGAGGAGAAGAAGAAAGGAATAGAGGAGAAGAAGAAAAAATAGAAAAAAATTGCATTTTTTCTTCTTCTCCTCTATTCCTTTCTTCTTCTCCTCTTTTTTTTCTTCTTCTTCTTCCTTCTTCCTTCTTCCTCTTTTCTTCCTTTTCCTTAATTATTTTCCTTTCTCATCGTTGTCGCGTCGTTGTCGATATAACCCCCTCGAGATAACTTCGACATGAGGGGCGGTCGATATAAATACCCTCTCCCCTCGGCCCTCTCGCTCAACCAAAACTCTCGAGGACACCCAAACCCTAGAGAGAAAATGATGTTGGTCTCCTACCCCCACCCGCCGCGCCCCTACCCGACAAATTAACTCTCTCGAAGCGTTGTTGTGTCGAGGCGACCCCAAACCCTAGAGAAGCAGCGTCGAGGCCACTAACATGATTCCTTATTGTGATTAGCTGGCTAGTTCTACGTTTGCCACTAGTTCCATCTGTACCATATATAAACATGTTGTAAATATTTGCAGAAACTATGGAGCACTGCCGAGACGAAGAAACAGAAGCGATATTGAGGGACATAATCGCAAATGGAAGGGATGATTTCTCCTCGACACCGTTGTTGGTCAGCTGGAAGAACGGGGTGAAGAAGAGGGCTATGTTCATGATGGCTTCGGCCCATTAATGCCGGTATAAGAACAGGACTATGTTCATGATGGCTCCGGTGACACAATGGAGGAACAAGAAGGAGACCGTGCTGACTGCTCCGGTGACCGAACCGAGCCCGGCCAGGTATATATATATTAGTTAAGCCCGTGATGACTAGTTAATTGATGCTTCCATTGTTTTGGTATATGTACACATATTAATTATCTCGTCTTTCTTCCTTATAATTTCTAGCCCTCCGGATTGAGCACAACTTCAGTAAGGAGACGAGGCCCGAAGAAAAAGTTGAGCTCGGATGAAAAGTTTGAGATCTTAGAAATCGCGCCCGACGGCGAACCGATTGAACCCATCCGGACAAGGAAGTCATTTTCTTCTCAGTGCAGGGTTCTTGTTAGGGAGAAGATCCCGATCAGCATCCAACAATGGTATAAGCCTAAGGAGGAAGACCCTAAGGTGTCTTATGTCAATGATATGCAGAAAGAATATCTTTGGACTGAGCTGAAGGCAAATTTCACCCTACCGCTAGAGGAGGATCCGGAGAAGCCAGTTAAAGAGGAATTAATCAAGTCTTGTGCTCTTAAGAAGATGGCAACCCTAATGAGGGGGTGGAGGAAAGAGCTGAACCAGTTTGTCAAAAATAAAAAGACACCAGAGTTCACCAGCAAATATGAGAAGATCAGAGATCACTGGCCCGCATTTGTGGCCCACAAGACATCGGAAAAGAGTAAGAAGATGTCGGAGACAAACAAGAAAAATGCTGCGAAAAGACGCTTCACCATCGCACGGGTTCAGGTGGCTACCTGCAAGCCCGGCCTAAGTGGTCCAAGGCTGAGAATGATCTGCTTGAAAAAGGGATCGAACCAGAGACAATGAGATCTCCAGACCGTTGCCGGACTTGGTTCTTCGGGTCTGGCGGAACCTTGGACCCTGTAACAGGGTTTTGCCAGTGGACGGACAAGCAACTGGAAATACCAGTCAAGAACCTTCGACACTATATCGATGCAGCGCAGCGAGGGACGTTCCTTCCAAACAGGGAGAAGGACGAGCTCACAATGGCCCTTGGGAATCCTGAGCACCCTGGACAGACACGAGGCACGCTAGGCTCCATTCCGTGGAAGGTTGGTTTTCCGGACGCATGGGGTTACAAAACCCACGAGAGGAGGAAGAATTTGGAGCAGGACCAACTACAGGCGCTGCACGAAAGGGTAATGGGGCTAGAGGATCGAGAAGAGGAACGAGAAGCAATATATCGCAGAAAACGACCTGCCGAAGCTTCCCTCGAAGCTACCCCGCCATCTCAGCGGAGAAGCAGCGTGGCTTCCACCGAGCTTCTTCAGCCAGAGCATGTCTTGACGGCTCCTGCCAGCTATCCCGTGGATGGTATCATGGAGTCTCAAAATTGCCACATGATGGCGCGATGGATGACTTTGAAGGTCAAGGCGGCTGTTGGCCAAGTTTATCCTAGTGGACCCGGCACAACTTATCATTGCCAGCTGATTCCAAAAGGATATGCTAAGGTGATGGTGGATGAAATAACGGAGGGATTTGAGGACCTCGTGCTTGACCACCCTACCGGTGAAGGGGAGACAAGGCTGGGTTCTGCTCTGAAGACTCCAAGCCTATGGAAGAAGGAGCTCATCAACCTTTTGAACTGGACACCTCCGCCTCCTCCTCCTGCTCTGGTGAGTCAGGGCACTCCGCCTCCTCCACCGCATCCTCCTCCGGCGAGTGACAATCAGAGCACGCGTGGCGGCACTCCGCCTCCTTCTCCGGTGCATGGCGGCACTCTGCTTCCTTGTCCGCCTGCGCCGGCGCTCCCGAGCAGCCAGCAGCATCCTCATTCTCCACCTCGCCAGCAAGGGCGGAAGAGACCCGCTGCCGCCCCGGCTGCTCCGACCCGTCGTACTCCTTCTCCTCCGCCTCGTAAGCAAGCATGAAAGAAGACAGATGCCGCAGCCGCTCCGTCTGCTCCGGCATCTAGCAGCACAACCAGAGGCGGGAGGCAATACAAATACGGTCCATCATCTCTCAAGCCTCTAGAGAAGTTACCGTACGAGAGGTCCGAGGAGGAAAACGATACGATTGTGCGGACCCACGTGAAGGAGTTCTCTGAAGGGGTGAAAGCAAAGAGACATCCACCTCCGGAGGAGAAGGTAGATCCGGTGAAAGCAAAGCGCACTATCGATGCCCTGAGGAAACCACCAAAGTCTCCACCGAGAACCAACTTTGAGCGCATTACTGAACAGACATATCTCCAAGCCCAGCGGTCGGGAACTACTGTCAGTGCTAAAAGGTCAAAAGAACGAGCAAAGGGGGAAAAATTGCTCAGCTCGACAAACAAGCACAACAATCGTGCCCCCCGCTCAATGTGTCTAATGCTCCGGGGACGGTGGCCGGTTATGGCAATCTTGACGATTACCTGCCTGACGATGCACTTCCTGATTTCTTGGAGGTGGATGAACACAGATACGAGTACGGGAAGCCTCTCGTCAAAGATGAAAAATCTCTGACAACAATGATGCGAAGATTCCATAATTGGTACATGGAAACCTGCAGATAGTCCGAGGGTAAGAATACTTTGTATCTGCATATTAAAGAGGAGCACGATCTCGTTGCAAATGATCTGTTGACTGTTCCATTTGAGGAGTTATTCGAGTTCTTCAATCAAAAGGCCCTCGATAAATTAATGGTCTTTTGCTACTGCCTGTAAGTACTATTTCTGTCATTAAGTCTCTATATATAGCTCGGCTCTTTCATTGCATGTATTTATAATTAATTATCCTCAATATATTATGCAGATTGAAGATCGTCGAGTGCAAAAAACAAGAAATTTATGATATTGGGTTCATTAACACAAATATCATAGATGTATTTCTGGTTGAAAAGAACGTCAAAGAGGCCGAGGACAACTTGCTACAATCATTGATAAAAAATCAAAACAAAGATACCATACTCTTTCCTTACAACGGCCCGTGAGTGTTACTGTCGTGTGCATATTCGATTTCCCTTATTACTCAAGCGAGCTTATAGTAATGTAATTGATGAGTTATGCATGCGTGCGCAGGTTCCACTATATTCTTCTGGAGATTAAGCTTGAGCTTGGACTAGTAACCGTCTTAGACTCGAGATGGAAAGGTCCCAAATCCTATGCGGACATCACTGACATGCTCAGCAAGTAAGTTCAATCGATCATTATCGCACCATATCGGCAACTTTTTGTTCATTTCCTGATATCCCAAGTAATAATAATTATTTTCTTTGTCTTCCAGGGTTTGGAAACCGTTCACCGCAGAAGCTCCGGGACTGCCGAAGGAGCTGACATATAAATACCCGAAAGTAAGTACTACTGGCTAGCTAGTTGCGGGCATCTCCCGTTGATTCTATAGCTATACTTTCATCAATGCCATTTATAATGCTTCATTATCAGTTTGATTGACCTCTATTTCTCGTAAAGTGCTTGTGGCAGGAGGAAGGGAATGATTTCTGTGGATACTACGTGTGCGAGTTCATCCACATCACGACTTTGAAAAACAAGCGGGGCTACTCTAGAAGACAATATGAAGTGCGTAAGCAATAATATTCACAATTTCATTTTATTACACCATCATTTCTGTTGAGTTTCATTCATATATATGTATTAATTAACCCCCTTCTTCAAATTAGACGTGGCAGATGCGGGATGAACTCCTAGAACCAGATCGCATGAAAGCAATTCAAGAGGATTTGGTGGGATTCTTTCTTGACCACGTCATCAGTAAAGCCAGAGAATACCATGTGGAAATTGATTTCAAATGCTAGGGGTTTGTAATTAAGAGATCTTATACATATTGTACATGTATGTAGCCAGTAGCGTCGGATACATGATACGAAAACTTGTTGTTCGACCAATCTCTCGAAGAAGGAGAGGTCAATCGATCACTTCTCTCGGTATGCATGACGAACTTCTGTACTGAATGGTTCTCTCGATCACTTATGTATATATAGTACGTAGCGTCGACCAAGCACGGACATAAGAGAGGACACTTCTCTCTATTAATTAGCTAGCTAACACAATATATGAAACACCTAAATTAACCCCCCAAAACGCCCAACCTCCCCTCCTTTCAAAAAAAACAAAAACCCCAGCCAATGGAATGCTGACGCGTGGATGCCTTTTGGTCCCGGTTGGAGCCACCAACCGGGACCAAAGGCCCCCTAACTGGGCTCGACGCACAGGGCCACGTGGAGGCACATTGGTCCCGGTTCGTGTTTGAACTGGGACTAATGGGTGGAGGTATTAGTAACGACCCATTAGTCCCGGTTCATGAACCGGGACTAAAGGCCCTTATGAACCGGGACTATTAGGTGTTTTTCTACTAGTGAAAATGGGACGTAATCCACATATGCTGCCTGGATATTTGTTGCTCTGGGCAACCACACCTCCCTCACCACTCTGCGTCCATGGAGGTACATTGTACTGGTGCGCCCACTGTCCGAATCGGCCTCCCATGCTCTTATTGCCACTTTTTTTGCTGTTAGTATAACGCCAGCAGTCAAGTCAAGCAATGCTACTGCTAAAGTGAAGCCACATTTAACTAATGCCGCTCTCAGTCTAATGCCACCGATAAATTTAAGCAATGCCATTTAATGTCACTGGATTATTTCAGGGTTAGCTGTTGATTGTGGATGTATTAAAGATTTTTCAGTTAGGGCATTATAATGTTGTTGCACAGCCAGTATACCAACGATGAAACTTGTTACTACCTTCATATTTTTGCACTGTTAATGCTTATAGATTACATACCTCACTTTCATGAGATAAGTTAATTTTTTTATACAGTGTCACCAAAATGCCAAGGCGCTGATGTCATTTTATTTTGGTTAAACTGCACAAAGAATTATGAAGAGAAGAGGAAAGGTCAAGAGTGGGCACTTCCTCCTCCGGCTGTTCTCTTGATTCGTTCGATCAAGTTTTTATGTTTGATCGATTATCAAGATTGGGATAGCAATTTTTGAGCTCCCCCCGAGTTCGAAATGATATTTACCTTGGAGGTACATGGTTTGCAATTTTTTTATACTGTCATTAGTTAATAATGCTAGTTACCTTCAGACTTTTTTATTTGGTTTAATGCTCATGCACAGCTAGTATACCAATGCTGAAACTTGTTACCTTTACATTTTGTATTGTTAATTCTTATAGAAACCTTCCAGTGCTAGAGTTTATTGAAATCTGTTCAGTAAAACCATTGTACTGTACCCTGTAATAAACTAACTACTCTACTGTTGGACTAGCCACTGGATTAGTGTATATTTGTAGTATTCGAATGGTGTTGCATTAGCGTATGGACATAAATAAAGTGTGGCAAGCTTTCCCAGATATGTGCTCAAGAAAACTACTACCTGTTTTTCTAAATACTAGACGTTTGGGTACTTTAAATTGAACCGCAAAAACGTCTTATATTAAGGAACAAAGGGTGTAGAGTTCACTCAAATTATCCCGGTAAAGTTAGTCACACCTTTGTTAAAATTAATGTTCATTATGTTATCGGAGGAGGTTTGTATGTTTGTCTCTAATGCCTGTCTACTACATACCCGACATAATGATGTAATGTTAAGTCATTTCCTTTTGTACAGTGTAACTAAATTGTCAAGGCAGTGATGGCATTTTATTTTAGTGGAACTGCACAAAAATTGCTTAAAAGAAGAGAAAAGGTCAGGAATGGCTCAGTTTTTCCGAAAAAAACTATGTATGCCTTCCTGACATCAGCCGTTGTTGCTTTATTTATTCCTTCAAACAGGTGGTTAGAAACAGTCTTGCTACCGTTTCCCATTAAGAAATTGGAATGCTTATATTTGTGAGTCTATGCTTCAACTAGTGCCACTTTTATAGTAATCACACTTTCAATATCTATGCAAACAGGGATGCTCGATTTTAGTGGAGCTACACAAAAAGTCCAACTGGTTCAACATTAGGAGCATGTTTTTTTCCAAACATTTATATCCAATTGGTGGCACTATGAGCTGTTCATTACGAAGTTACATGGTTTGCTACTATCTTGCTACTCTTTTTGTACTGTCATTAGATAGTAATACTATTGGTTTGGATGTGAATTTATTGGCAGGGTGGACCTACATTGGAGGTGCAGGACATGATTCAATGATTGGATGCTCAATTTCAGTTGTATAAATTTCACCTCTTCCATCACTGCGAACATGGTGTGGTATATGTTTACTAGCTGCTTGATATTTGTGCAGACAGAGATGTCTGCCCGTTGCTATTTGGCAAACAAACAAAGTGTCTGCAATTTTGGTTGAACTGCACAAGAGAATAGTATAGTCTTCATTGCTTTGGTCTGATTATACAATGGGCATCATTTTCCCTAAGTTAAAGTTTGTATTACGAAAATAGTCTCGCGGTGTGATCGAGAGAAGACCAATCATATTGCAGTGGATGTTCCTCCATCATGTGTGGTTCATTCTCATGGTTCCAGCTTTTGGTGAAACCACTTACGTTTGCAAGAGGAATTGTAGACTTCACAAACAAATTTGTCTTTCAGTCTGTACTGAATGTTGGCCAAGAGAAGCATCCATGTTAGTAGGAAGAACAGATGTTTTTTCTAGACCTTTGCTTTTGGAACTACATATTTGTATATGATCTATGAATCATTGAGATGCATTAACATGTTGATCTTATGTATGGGAATCGTACTAGTTAGTTTTAGTTGCGACGCAAGATCCAAACTGGCTGATCTTTGCTTTTGGAGCTACATATTTGTATATGATCTGTGAATCATTGAGATGCATTAACAGTTACTTATTTCTGTTCGCTCAGTGTTTACAAGTTACTGATCGATCACTAGCTAGCCTACAAATGTGCACCTGGCAGTTTTATTCGCGACACAAGATGCAAAGTGGCAGTTTTTTAAATAAAAATTCCTACCTCTGAAGAAACTAACAAGCTACACTATCGATCCTACACGGATAAAAATGCCTACCTCTGAAGAAACTGACAAGCTACCCTATCGATCCTACACGGATAAATAGCGTATCACGCACGTACTACCTCCTTTCCGGTTTGCAGGGCTCAATTCAAGAAACGACCTACTCGATCCTACACGAATAAATAGCGGATCACGCATGTACTAGTACCTCCTTTCCGGTTTGCAGGGCTTAATTCAAACCTCTCACCAATCAAGGTACTCCCTCCGTCCGGGTTTGTTAGTCCCGTGAGCAAAGCAGCAAGACCAAGGCATGACAATAATTAACGGCATGCAAAAGTTTAAGCCTAAATAATTCCAGCGATTTAAGTGGCTGCATGCGTGCCCTCGGCTGCGACTCGTTGCATGTTGATTCACGTACTGCCTGCGAGCGATTCTGAGTGCGTGCATGCAGCCGACCATAATTAAGGCAGCTAACTGATGCAAAAAAGATACACTTTAATTGTTGCGGGCTTTTTAAATCCGTGAAATCATTATTGACAAGGAGGGAGATGATTCGAGTGCACTCATTTGACCGCCATGCCGGTGTGCGAACCAGACGGGACGGGACGACACAGTCATAATTTCAGTTTCCCTAGTTTTCCACGGCAAGCTGGCGCGCTAAGCCATTATGCATTGAATTCCGATGACCGTCGTGCTACCTTCCCCCTATAAGTACTATTTCCCGGCATTCTCCAGTGCCACCATGACCCAACTTGCCACATCCTCATAAGCCCCCACCAGCCCGACGTTGCTCGCCACGTCCGCCATGCCCCCGCCCGTCCGCAGTAGGCGATGTCGGAGGCGGTCACCGCCGGAACTAGTGTTCGGTTTTTCACCTGAAGGCAGACGGAGGGAGGAGGCATTCTATCTGTCTTTAGATGACAATGCGTAGATCGAGGAGTTATTGGAGCGCGACCGCATGGCGGAGGAGCAGGAGTTGTTGGAGCACGACCGCCTGGCGGAGGAGCAGCGTAACAACGATTTACGCCGCCAGCGGGACATGGAGCAGCAGCGCACCGATCCTCTGAGTCGCGAGGAGAGCACCCGCAACTGGGCCGACTACGTGGAGGCCGGCGCCCGGCAAATAGCCCTGGAGGCTGTCGGGCACACACGCATTCGTGACGCAGATTTTTACTACCAGTTTGTCAAGTGGGTTTCCCGCTTGGAAGCCGAATCTTCGGTGGACCACGCCGGCATGGAAAGGGCCAACGTGCGCGAGCAACGCGCCCTATCGCACCTCTGGCAAGTCCGAGGCGAGGCGCAGGATGTCAGTGCCGGCGTTTAGCGTGTACCGCCGGCATCGTCTAGTTAGCTAAGAGTAAGTTAGTACTTGTCTAGTGGGAGTAGATAGTTAACTTGCCTATGATGGTTGTCAACATGGAAGTTCAGTACTCTATATGTGGATTAGACCTGTTACTTTGCTCTGAATGTTGAACTTTCCGTTTGAACGTATGGAATGGGCTGTTATTTTTTTAAATGGGTTGTATTTGTCCTGCACGGGTTTAGAGGCTGACTTGTGGGCCTAGCAAGTTGACGCGTACACAATCAGGAGATGATTGTATGTGGAGAGGATGACAACAGGGACCCTCCATGGTCATGGCAGTACGCAAGCAAGTGCCTCCTTATTTCAAGCCAATAAAAAAATGGATCCTCCTAGTGGATTTCTGACATCTGGGTCCCATGCCATTGTCAACATAGTCAATAAACGAGAGAATTGCACAACGAGCGGCTGACACCAGGGACCCAGCACCTCGCCCAATTATTTTTGTTTTGGGTTAATTTGATAAATGCCTCCGAGAAATTCCACTGCAATTTCCAAACTTTGAAAAATGCCATTTCTAGTGGCATTTTTTGAAGTCTGGAGTGGCGTTTTTCAAAGTTTGCAAATATTGCAGTGGCATTTTTCAAAGTTTGGAAATTGCAGTGGCATTTTTATGAATCGCCATAATTGGAGTGGCATTTATCTAATATGTTTTTGAGACGGAAGCAGGGTGTCAACTGGGCTGTGCGGGACACGCTGGCCTGTCTAGACAACCTTTTCTTGTATGTTTACCCCATACCAGCCCAGTAGTTTTTTTCTTTTTGAAAATGGCTAGCCCAGTTTTTTTGTGATTTGTCAAGTAAGTCACATTATCAGGCCTTTTGGGCTAGATGAGGAGAGCTTCACTCGGCTGGCCGAGAAAATGGCCTATCAGTAATGAGAAATGGGTTGTGCATTTTTAAAACACATCAAGCCGTCAATTAGTTTCAAATATCTTTTTTTCATTTCGAGATTTTAAATTGCATTGATTTGTATGCGTGGACAATTTATTGGATTTTATATTGATATACATTTATTTTTAAAATCAATCTGAATGTGACTCAAAATTTCAGAATTAAAAACAGTTCAGACCGCACCGACATATGCAAAATTTCGTATAATTTTTTAACCATGGCCACAATATGGGCTGTAATGCTAACAAAAAGAATATGGGCTCCAAAAAAACCCGTTAGAATTAGCAAATGGGCTGTAAACTATTTGAAATAATGGCAGATGGGCTGTATGCTGTTTTCCACAGATTTGAGGCTTTCCACAGATGGCCTGTATACTGTTGGATGTCCATCCAACGGCCATCGTGCCTCTTCAATCCCTACTCTTCCTGCTCCAGCCGCTCAAACAAGCGCCGGCGGGACTGCCTGCTCCCTCCTCCCCGCGGCCGGCTGTGCTGCCGCGCAAGCCTCACCGCCCCATGGTACTCCCATCGCTGACCTAGCTATCCCTCTACTCACCCTCAGTCCCACACATGTTGTTATTCTCCAGCGACGGCAGACAAACTAGTAAACCCTCGTACTCCTCTGCGTGGGAAATAACTGCCGAGTATTCCCTGGCTCCGTGTTGTTCCCTTCCTAGGCCTCGCCGTCGTCCACTGCCCTGGTGCTCTCGGCGCGGCCTGGTCAACGTGTTCAATGAACGACATCCATCGGAAGTGGACTGTACGTGGAGAAGCTGACAGCTGGGTCCACGGCCGCACGCAAGGAAATGCCTCCTTATTACGCGCAAAATAATGATTCCTCCACCTGACATCTAGGACCCACCGAGAGGGCCACTGTATTTCACGAAAAAAACGTTACCGTAGCTGACAGCTCGGACCCACCAGCTATATCTTCGCACGCAAGGAAGTGCCTCCTTATTACGCCCAAAAAAAGAATACTCCCCCTGCTAGCTGGGACCCAGTATAGTGGGCCTACTAAGTTGACGGGGACGAAGGGCTTTGTCAACTTAGTCAATATACACGATTCTAGCTCGACTGACCGTACGATGTCCATCCAACGACCGTAGTGCTTCTTCAACCTCTGGTCTTCTTGCTCCAGCTGCCCAAAGCAGCGCCGGTCATGCCGCCTGCTCCTGCCTCCTGTGGCCGGCTGTGCTGCCGCGGAGGCCTCACCGCCCCCATACTACTCCCACCGCTGGCCAGGCCATCCCTCCACTCCACTCACCCACACCCCCTGTTATTCTGCGGCGACGACAACGCAGCCGAACCAGTGAACCCTCGTACTCCTCTCTGCATGGGCATCCACTGCCGCGTCTTCCCCGGCTCCGCGTGGTCCCCTTCCTAGGCCTCGCTGTCGTCCACCTCCGTAGTGCTCTCGGCGCGGCGTGGTCAATGTGGTCAACGACCGAATTCCATTAGAAGAATACTGTACGTGGAGAGGCTGACAGTTGGGTCCACGGCAGCCGCAAGGAAGTGCCTCCTTATTACGCGGAAAATAATTATTGAACCACCTGACAGTAGGGACCCACCGGACGGGCCACCAGTATTTTGCGAAAAAAATGTTTGCCCCTGACTGCTGAGACCCACCCGATGGGCCACCATATTTCGCGAAAAAAATGTTCCCCCTGCTGTCAGCTCGGACCTACTGGAAGTGCCTCCTTATTATGCACAAAAAAATGTATACCCCCCAGCTAGCTGGGACCCACCTTGGTGGGAGGCTGACTTGTGGGCCTACTAAGTTGACGGGGACGGAGGGCTTTGTCAACTTAGTCAATATAAACGATTCTAGCTCCAGTGACTGTACGATGTCCATCCAACGGCCGTAGTGCTTCTTCAACCTCTGGTCTTCTTGCTCCAGCCGCCCAAAGCAGCGCCGGTCATGCCACATGCTCCTGCCTCCCGCGGCCAGATGTGCTGCCGCGGAGGCCTCACCGCCCCCTACTATTCCCACCGCTGGCCAGGCCCTGCGGCGATGGCAGCCTCACATCGCAGCCGAACCAGTGAACCCTCGTACTCCTCTCGGCGCGGGCTTCCACTGCCGCATCTTCCCCGGCTCCACGTCGTCCCCTTCCTAGGCCTCTCCGTCGTCCACCGCCCTGGTGCTCTCGGCGCGGCGTGGTCAACGTGGTCAAGGAACGATTTCCATCGGACGTGGACTGTATGTGGAGAGGCTGACAGCTGGGTCCACGGCCCCAGCAAGGAAGTGCCTCCTTATTGCGCGGAAAATAATTATTCCTCCACCTGACAGCGGGGACCCACCAGACGGGCCACCGTATTTCGTGAAAAAAACATTTCCCTCTGACTGCTGGGACCCACCAGCTACACCTTCGCATGCAAGGAAGTGCGTTTGGACAAAAAAAATGATTCGCCCCTCTGACTGCTGGGACCCACCAGCTACATTTTCACACGCAAGGAAGTGCCTGACAGTTGGGACCCACCTGGTCGAAGCGTACGTAGCGTTGTCATTCTGGTCGCAAACGTGTACGTACATTCTAGTCGTTGTAGAGGCGCGCACGTGTCGTAGTAGAGGCGCACACGTAGCATGTACACGTACGTACATCGGCCAGGGTGCATAAAAGAAAATACGACCACGTATGTGTATATACGGGTGGGGTCTCAAACGCCTAGTCGCGCATACGTACGGCGAGGGCTCGTGTTCATGGGGAGGCAACGGAATGCGTCGTGTTCATGAGGAGGCAACGGAATGCGTCGTGTTCATCGGGAGGGAGCGGAATGCGTCGTCTTCATTGGGATGCAACAGAATGCGTCGTGTTCATCGGGAGGCAACGGAACACGTGGGAGCCAACCGGCTTGGACGGAACAGGCGATGGAAACGAGGCCTGGCGTATCGCACAACGGAGGAAACAGACCTCCTATGGTCGAAACGGGGGTCCTGTTGATCGGGAGCGGTGTGGCGTGCCGCAAAACGGAGGAAACGGACCTTCTACGGTCGAAACGGGGGTCCTGTTGATCGGGAGGGGTGTGGCGTACCGCAAAACAGACGAAACGGACTTGTGTTGGAGCGCTACGGTCGAAACGGGGGTCTTGTTCATCGGGAGGGGTGTGGCGTACCGCAAAACGGACAAAACGGACTTGTGTTGGAGCGCTACGGTCGAAACGGGGAGGGAGGGGTGTGGCGTACCGCAAAACGGGACTCCACAGGATACTGTTCATCTCCACCGTCGACCTCCTCCAGCCTCCACGGGCTCCTGTTCATCCAGCCTCCATCGCGCGCTACTCGACCAGCTACTGTTCAACCACCCCTCCACGGGCACCCCTCCACCGTCTAATGTTCATCCAGCCCTCCACACCACGGGGTCCTGTTCAACCACCCCTTCACGGCCACCCCTCCACCGTCTACTGTTCATCCAGCTCTCCACACCACGGGTTCCTGTTCATCCAGAGGCAACGCCACCGCTCACTGTTCATCGACCCCCCCCCCCACAACACTCACTATTCATCCAATCGATCGACTTCAGTTAGCAGCAGTAGCGAAGGAATCGCTCCATTGGGTTCAGTTAACAGCCATCGATTGATCGCTCGGGTTCAGTAACTTGTAGCCTGCAGTGCAATCGCTCGGGTTCAGTAAGAGCCCAACGCCTCGCTCGGCTTCAGTTAGAGCCAACGCCTCACACACATGCGCGTACATACAAGAGAAACACGCATCGCTCCGCCCCCGACCTCCCACCGTAACCGGCAACTCCCCGAAATTTTCCTCCCCCTCGCTTCTACCACGGTTTTTTTCGTCATGGACGGCCCAAAGAATGTCATGCAGCTGCGTCTCCGGCCCGCCCAGGACGAAAAGCCCATTTTCTGTCATGAATTTTTGTCATAGAAGTAGGAGCCCAACACATCTGTGATGATACCAGGTTTTGTCACAATTATCGTCATAAAAGTGTCATATGTATGACAAAAAAAAATTCGTTCGGCCCAAAATGTCATGGATGTGTCTTTTTTTTGTAGTGCTGCTCAGGGTTCTTCTGTGGCTCTGCAACCGCAGATCTGGCCGGTTTCGGCCAGATTCGTTTTGTCGGTGGTTCCCTTGCGGCGGCAGCGCAGCTGCTGTGCGGGGTCAATGGATTGCAGCGCGTGGGTATGGAGTCCGAGATGCTCCGGGTGAAGGCCTGCCCGGTTGCTGTCGGTCGATGGCGGCGGTGCCCGCGGGCGTCGTTTCCCTCTTTGGAGGCGCTGCCGTGGAGATCTCCGACCTCTCCTACCCTCGGTTCAAGCTCTTCGGGTGAAAGCCTAAGGCCCGGCGTCGGGCTGGGCGACGACATCGTCCTCGTTGCATACCCCTTTGGGGCGTCGCCTTGAAGAGCTTTGATCCTGTTCGCGCATTCCATAGGCAGGACGCTCGCGGCACTGCGGTCGGCTGGTGTCCGTCCGGCGATGTGAGCGGTTTTCGTTGCGACTCCTGTGGCGACAACGATGGTGGCGAGCGGAGCCCGGTCGCGGCTTGTCCTTCTGGTTTCGACGGTCCGGTGCGTCAATGGGTGCGCCTATGCTGGTTTCATGCTGTGATAGAGAAGTCAGAGCTGCGGTCGGCGGGGCCACTACGACAACGTTGACTTCCTGAGGGTGGTTCTCAGCGGGCGGTGCTCTCCGGATGTTGCACTGGGCTATGCCGACGCGAGGCTTGCAACTTTCTCCTGTGAAACTCTTCAACAAAATAGGAGCTGGCATGTACTCGACGCTTCGGTCGACTGTTTCGCATTCGTGGCCAGGTCGTCCGTGTGTGCCCCGTGGGGGGTGGTAATCTAGGTTTTCACCCGGTTTTCCTCTAATTAACCGGACAAATCTCTTCTTCTTAATCAATGAAAATGACAAATCTTTTGCCTTGTTTCAAAAATATATATTGCAGGTCACATAGAAAATGCTAAATGGAGGACGAGCTCCATGTAGCTCATCTTACTGAAAGAAAAATAAAAAATCAGATTGTGAAGTTCAAAAATTCTGAAAACAATCACATATGTTCGTACAGACGTATACTACATGTGTGTAAAATTTAAACATGTTCATGTTTTGTAAATGGCAAACAATACATGCACTGTTCATTATTTAAATAAATGAATTTTTATTTTTTGTGTAGCTTTCATCATAATATATTTCATCGTCATACTTTACACATATGTAAAATACATCTATATGAATATGTAGAGATTTCTTCATAGTTTTTTGAAACTTCATAGTTTGATTTTTGATTCTTTTTTTGAAAAAATATGGTTCATGGAGCTCGTCCTCCAAAATGCCCCACTGAGGTCACATTGAGTACGTAGAAGCTTTTTTCTGCGACTTTACATAAACTTGAACGTCTAACCGACACACGCACGCACACACACACGTACAACCTTCATGTGACACACGGGTTGTCAAATCTAAAAGTCTTTATCCCTAGTGAGTTGGGCTAAGACCACCCTTCTAACCATTTGACTATGGACGCCGCTAACTGCCACACGTGTGGGCGTTAAAGAATCTGCTCACACGTTCTGTGTGGTGCCTAAGAGAACCAGCCCACACGTCTGTATGTGGGCAAAACAACTAGCGCCCACACGCCTCTTTTTCTCCCTCCCGGTCCCTCTTACACACGTTCGTGTGGGCGAAATAGATAACGCCCACACGCCCGGTACGTCAGGCCCGCACGCCCCACGTGACACTTTACCGCGCGTCCCGTAGTCGCCATGGGCCGGAACCTCGTCCATGTTCGTTTAAGTACAGTTGCCATGTCGCTGAACTACGGTTGCCATGTCGGACAGCTACAGTTGCCATGTTTGCTCAACTGCAGTTGCCATCTCAGGTCAAAGTTCCAGATTGCCATTTTTTGGACAAATACAACTGTTGCCATGTGTGGTCTGGTCTACTGCAGTTGTCATGATTTCAAAACTTTAGGAATTGCCACCTACTAACACTAGGCAGTTGCCATGTAGCGCTATAAAAAAAGGCATGGCAAAAAACATGTTCGGGTAAAAAGAGAGAGTTGCCATGTGCTCACAAGCACGCTAGGGCAGTTGCCATTTAAAAAAGAAAGAGTTGCCATTTGCTTACGTGCACGCTAGGACAATTTGCCATGTACCATGCCAAACATATGGCAACTGACATCTTCGAGTAAAAAAAAGATAGTTGCCATCTGCTTGCAATCACACTAGGGCAGTTGCCATATACACTGCGGAACACATGGCAACTGGCAGCTTGGGTGTGGGAGAGGAGGCGGGCGTGTGGGGGAGATGGCAAACTGCCCACACACCAGCCCTTGTGCGTGACTGAAACTGGTGTGTGGGCGAACTGCTAAACGCCCACACACCGGCCCCTCCGTGTGGTAAAACAGATGTGTGGGCGACCTCTCACACACACCACACACGCGAGTTGTTCTACGTGCCATATAAAATTAGCTAATTCGTGCGAAGATTCGTGCAGAAATTACTGGACGGTGATGGAGGCGTGTGGGTGAGTTGGCTAACGCTCACACGTGTGGGCGTTAACATTTTCGTTGACTATATGTTGGTCTTCGTATAACTTCAGAGTTCGTGATTATAGTGTCATACATATTCTTGGGTGACTGCGTGCATATCTACGATTCTGTCGGATTTTAGAGAAATGAAAATGGATAGTATATACCATGCGCTCCATACATTCCATGGTTTGTTGTAGAACAAATAATAGAGAGGGTCGGCCTAGCTTTTCCTTTTCTTTTTTAGAAAGGAGAAATGGGCTAGCCTAGTGCATGTGGGTCTGGGATTCGAACTGAAATGCAATCCGAACATACGGGTGAAGCATTTCGTTGATGCCGCAATTATTGCAAGAATCGTGTTGATACGTTTAGAAAGAGGTAGATCTTGTTGATCGTTTTCGTCCAAAGCATATATGCACCGTACGTGTCAAATCATGCTAAGCCTGGTCCGACCCAATCTCGATGTAGCGTGATCTCATGTGATACACGTATCCAATCAAAAATCATCCTATCGCCGCCTGCTCTCTCACAAGTGAAGCAACATCACACGATCTATGACGGTTTTACCCTGTATCCTTAAGCAGCACGGAGAAGCTAGGTTTGGCAACGACGGGTGCTCGTGCATGGAAGGCACGATAGACCTTGACGTGCGTCAGCGTCAACAAGCCACCGGCCAGTGCGGGCGTGCACACGTGGCACGGGACAAGAAGTTTCGAAGGTGTGGTCATTCGGTTGGCCGTTGAATTACCCTCGGTCCCGGCAAGAGCTGGACGCAGCGGCACGCGTCGGAACACAGGAGTGGTCGGCGAGGCAGTTATTCCGTCCTGGTCAGCTTCTACTGTGCGTACGTGCATCACTTTCACTTCTCCACCATGCATGGCCGGCAACCAGTGAGCGCCATGCACGTAGCCACGTACCCTACCCTAGCGAGCACCATATTTTCTTCGGTCGTATCGTATCGTATCGTATAGTATAATAATCCATGACCTCTCGTTCCCTTGTAGTACTTGGAAACGTGGATAGATCGAGTCGGTAACTCGGTATTCTCGACGATAGATCGAGCGGCTGCATGTGCTAGCATAATCCGTGGCGTCTCTCCAACGGATCCGGTTTGTCTGCTTCCTCTCCATGCTCTCATCCGTGCTTCCACTTCATCCTACAACTGTTTTTTTTTCCTTTTCTAATCTAATCGTCTCCCCCCTGATTTTACGGGGTGGGGTCGAATCTTATTTTGTTTCAATCAAATCAAGCCACGTATACAGGAGCACGGATGGACACACGCGAGGGGAGCAGGCAAGTCTCGTCCCTCTCAGGGCCGGTCCTGAGGGGGGGGGGGGGGGGCAGGAGGGGCGACTGCCCCGGGCCCCCACGGTCGGGGGGCCCCTCCCAGGTACGTAAGTATAGCGTGTAGCGTACGCACGCAGTGCAGCCGAGTGCACGTAGTGCTTTCATTCCTCTCCGATCGCTGAATGCGAACGCAAAAAAAGATCGCTGAATGCCCAAGGTAGTTGGGCCTGTACTGGGTCGCTCCACCTAGCCCAAGTAGTAATAGCTACGTTGATGTATCTGGAGTGTCTAATCCCCTTAAATAAAGCTGGACCGTCGGTCAGGATCGGGGGCTAGGAGCCAGGGCTGCCCTTTTTGCCTAGCTATGAGATCGCCACAGTTAACCTAACGCTTGCTCGAGAAGGAGACCCAAAGATACATAGCTGCGCGTCGGAGCCGGCGGCGCACCGGCGTGTAGTTTGTGGATCTGAGCGTTGTCTGCCAGGTCAATGTCTTCCGCGGTACATATCACTGACCGATATGCTTCTACAGTTTGGGAACAAGGATTTTATGGTGTAGATCTCAAATAGATTAAGAACAGGATGATGTTCTGGATGCAAATCGTGACGAGTAGTTTTGGGTTGAATTATAGGATGGCACAATAAATTTGCACAACTAGTAGGAGTAACTTTGCACGGTTGCAGATTTGATTTCTAATCTATGAAGAATATTGTGAATATCATTTTAATTTATTTGCTCCTCTAATTTTAATTTCTTGGACACTGCTATTTATAGAATAATAATCTTACCATTAAGCAGTCCAAGAACAACTATGCTTTTTGATCAAATTTCTTTTAGCCTATACATGGAGTCATTGTCTTCGAACCTTCTGTACCTGAAACCATATAACTATGCTCCATCGTTCTAGTAACCTTGATAATTAGCATGCCCCCTCCTATTTCCAAGGATGTCTTTAGATAACGACATTCATATATTTTCTATATATAGGGATACTTATAATATCACAATGAAGATTATGTGGTTAAGTCATGTAATCTTTTGTTTGTACCCACTATTTGTGGTGTTTTTTTTTCTTTTTGCCATTTTAGTTGATACTATGTACGTTTCAAACCTATTTATTTTCTTTCAATAAAAATGGTTGTGTGCATCATGATGATGCAGAGGCCGGGGTCTTTCCCCTTTTCAAAAAAAAGATCACAATGACACAAATATCAAGTGTTCACCAAAAACATTTTTTATATATACATGTATTGATTATTATTAAAGGCCCGAAAATTTAGTTTCGCCCCGGGCCCCTTAAATTCTCAGGACCGGCCCTGGTCCCTCTCCAACCATACAATATGTCCATCCGCCTGCATGCATGCGGCCACCAAGGTACTGCTGCATGCAATAATAGCAATCTGGCACGCACCTATGATTGGCCACGTCAGGGGATTCGATGCATGCAGCATGCATGCGTACTTTTGCTGGGTGGTGCAAAGACTTTGACACTAACGCAGCGGTTAATTTTGAAATGTCCGGCTGCAATTTTTTATAGGACAGAGATTTTTTTAGTAACTTTACTGGACAGAGATAATTGGCCGGCAGTTGATCGCGGGCAACCCATGCTGCCGTAGATATCGACCTCATAATTCACCAGTTCATTCTTTTTTACAGCCATAACTTCCTTGGTTGGTCTCTTCGGGAAGAATAGTTTAGGAGACGGTCGAGTACTTCCGACGACGGCCGGGCTGTCAAAGCTGGCCGAGGTGTAACGGCACCTAGTTTATTTACTGTACGCCTGTAAGATGCCGGCCACTGCCAGCCGTGGGTTGTTGAAAGAAGTCTGTACTTTCTACGAGTGCACGTACGCTGACGGAATGTACCACATGTCGATCGGTTTGAGCCTAATCCCGACCACACGTACGTTCCCGCTAATTAACCACGGCCGTGCAGTATAATACTCCTATATACTAATATAAGAATGCATACTAATAGACGAATGCATGTATGACGATTGACGTATAATGTGCTGCCTAGTCTCTTCCATCAGATCGGTCTTTTGGTTGCATTGACTAGAGCATGCACTTCTACATGGTCTCGGTACCAAGAGGTCTTGAGTTCAAGACTCGGCTGATGCAATTAAAATTGTAGTCACTTTCGGTCCACGTTTAGGCCTGAGGGAGCCACACGTGAGGGGGAATGTTGACGTATAATGTGCTGCCTAGTCTCTTTCATCAGATCGGTCTTTTGGTTGCATTGACTAGAGCATGCACTTCTACAACGACGAGCTAAACAATGGTTTTCGAACAATTGTATAGTTTCTCCATGTTGAACAACGAAAACGACAGGATTAAAATCAAATGGATCGCCAGCTAGCTCTGTCTTTCGGTTATATAGTCGTACTTTAGTTCAAAACCGCGATACTTATTTTAGATCGGAGAGAGTAGTGCATTTTTAATCAGACCCAACGACACAGATCTACGGCGTAACAACGACACGGCAAGGCTCCGGGAAATTAAGCATCCATCGTGGTTGTTGTCACAAGGATTACGGCCGAGCGTGTGTGGATTAGCAGGCAAATTGTTTGGCGGGGGACAGAATTGAGCGAGCTAGCGACAGGTCAGATCAAATTACCACATGCATCCGTCAGCTAGGGAGATCTGCCTCCCCCTCCGCGGGTATCAGATTTTATTTTTACATTTTTTTGAAACGAAAGGTGCTCCCCCCGTCCCAACTTTTATTGAAAAGCAAAGGCGAAACCGACAAACCCAAGACATTGCACATCGCTCGGCAACAACCAAAGTTGCTGTTACAGAAGAAGGGTTTTAAGCTACCCTATTACAGCACAGGAAAAGCCCAGCCAAGAGGCTGACTGAAAAAATATAGGCAAATTCAAGCTAGTTCAGGACACATCCCAGGCTATCTAAGCAATTCCCCTCTTCGCCGATCCAAAAGCCTTAAACACCGAAGAAGTAACGCATCCGGGGAGTCCGAGCACAGAATTTTTCATTGCCTTAGTAGTCCTCCCACCAGGTCCATGATGTAGTGAATATTTCGCCATTTTCGCCCCTGGTAAACAAATTCATTGAGCAAAATCCATAAGCCCAACAAGGTAGCAGATGTGACAAGATTAACATCCTCTTTTTTCTTTCTTTGTTTTCATAAAACAAACAAGGATATGAAAGATATAGGTAAGGTGATACACATCCCTTCAGAAATTATTTTCCAGATCTGAACAGCTACCACCAATTCAAAAAATAGGTGTTTAATCGATTCTTTCTCACTGCAAAACACACAAGTAGGGTCTTCCACAAGTCTCCTCTTATCTAGATTATCTCTGGTCAGGCATTTATTATAGTAAGCTAGCCAGAGGAAGACATGAATATTGGATGGAACTTTGGTTTTCCAAATAGCATCTTTAATATCAAAAGATATGCCTCCAAAGTTAATCATTTTATAAAAAGATTTCACTGTATAAATCCCACATGGTTCAAGATCCCATCTAGGAATGTCTAGGGTAGCACAGGGTGTAAATTTTCTAACTACATCACACAGATCCAACCACTTGTACATGGTTACACCATCCACACATCTTCTAAAAGTTAGCTGTAGAGTATTGCCATCCCACACCTGGGCAATGGTGGCATCTTGTTGTTGACAGATGTCAAAAAGCTCCAAAAATCTGGTTTTTAGGGAACATTCCCCAATCCAAGTATCATGCCAGAAGGCAATGCTCTCACCATTCCCAGGCACCCAGCTAACAAAGGTTCTAGCAGCTTCTAGAGACCAGGTTAAGCTTTTCCAAAAAGGAGAGCCCAGCCCAGACTTGCCCCAATAGATATTGGGCTTATCAGTGGCATACTTGAGAAATAATGATTTTTTTTCAAGTCACTATCTCTCCCATCATGAAACCTTCTCCCCCATGAGGCCAGAAGGGTCATGTTGTATTCTCTGAGATTGGGTACCATCATTCCCCCAAATTCCTTTCGCTTAGTAATTAAGCCCCTATTGGCAAGGTGATATTTATGAGTATCTCCCATGTTACCCCCAAAAAAGTGAGACATCTGTGAAGTAATGGCATCAATGGCCCATTTAGGAAACTTCATAATGGACATCAAATAAGCAGGAATGCTAGCAATGCATGTGGTCAATAGGATCGGCTTGCCTCTATAGGATAAATGTTTTCCCAACCATCCAGCTATATTTTGGATGATCATGTCTATAATATGTTGGATGTCCTCCCTCCTCAACTTTTTAAAGTGAAGAGGTACTCCAAGGTATTTGAAAGGAAAATCCCCAAACTGGTAGCAAAAAATCTGTGCAAGCTCATTGTACATATCTAGAGCAATGTTGATAGTAGTAGATCACTTTTACTAAAGTTAATTTTAAGACTAGAGAGGTTTTCAAAACATGTCAACACCCACTTCAAATTTCTGGCATAAACCATAGAGTTTTGTAGGAATAAGATGGTGTCATCAACATACTGTAGGCTGATGACACCACCAGGGATCACTTGTGGAAGAAGACCAACAATTAAACCACCTCAAGCAGCTTTGAAAGCATCTTAGAAAACACATCAGCAACTTAGTTAAAAAGCAAAGGATAATGAGGATCACCCTGCTTCAATCCTTTGCCAGCCACAAAATATGGACCATTAGTTTCATTAATCCTGACCTGAAAGGTCCCTTGATGTAGAGTACTAAACACTCAATTAACCCATTTAATACCAAAACCCCTAGAAAGGAGCATTCCTTTTATAAAATCCCAGTTAACCCTATCATAAGCCTTCTCATAATCCACCTTAAGGACCAAACCATCACCTCCTGATCCATGAACTTCCTGATTGACTTCATGAGACATCACAACACTCTCCAGTATGAACATCCCTTTGATGAAGGCAGTCTGATTGGAAGAAATATGTTTATCACACAAGGGTGAAACTCTAGTAGTCATAGCCTTAGAAAAGATCTTGACAACACAGTTACTAAGGCTAATAGGTATGAAATTCTTCATCTCCCTGGCTAGAGGAATTTTTGGGATGAGTGTAATAAGGGCAAAATTAAGCCTATGCATGTCAATTCTACCATCTTCAAAATCTTTAACCATCCACATAAAGTCTTTTTTGATGAGATCCCAAAAGGATTGGTAAAATAGAAAAGATAATCCATCAGGGCCAGGGGCCCCACTGGCATACGAACTCAGGATAGCTTCCTTGATCTCCTCCTCAGAAAAGGATTTTTCTAGAATAATCCTGTCAGCTTAAGAGATTACCTCCTCCCCTTCCCAAAAGTTAGGTTCAAGATGAATATCAGGTTTAGGATCAAAGGCAAAAAGATTTTTATAAAAATCAGTAACCACTTTTAGCATGTCAGTTGTGGATGTCACTATCCCACTAGGCCGTCCAATTCAGAAAGGTGGTTTTTTTCTATGTCTATGATTAGCCAAGGCCTGGAAATAGGCATTATTTATATCACCTTCAAGGATCTTTCTATCTCTAGATATCTGCCACAAAGCAGTTTCCTCTTTTTTCAGATCTTATCCAACTCTTTTTTATGTCTCCCATCCTAGCAAAATCACCAGGGGATAAATTGTGAGTCTCAGGAGAGACATCTAGCATATCAAGGTCCATAAGAAGGGCTTTCTTCTTTTTCTTAATGGCAACTTCTAAATTAATACTCCAACCTTTAGTTTTTTCCTAAGAACTCTAATTTCAGCATCCAATTCTCAACAGAGGAGGTCCCAGAGGACACAAAGTCCCAGGCATCCACTACAACCTGTTTAAAACCAGGTTGAGAGAGCCACCATTTCTCAAACCTACCTAAACATCTTAGGACCAACATGTCTCCTGGCCCCTGTGTCCAGCACCAAGGGGGCATGATCACTACCAACTCTGGGGAGGGCAACAAGGGAGGACATGGGAAAATGAGCATCCCAATCCAAAGAAGTGAAAATCCGATCCAAGACAGCAAAACCTGGATTCTCTTGATTATTGGACCAGGTATATTTTCTATTGGAAACAAAAAAATCCATAAGATTCCATCTATTAATCCAATCATTGAACAACAAAGCACTTTGTTGATCAACAAGGCCAGTACTCTTCTCATTGTTCTCTCTAATCAAATTGAAATCACCACAAATTAGAACAGGATAGGAGTTGGAAACAAAACCATCATGTAACTCAGAAATGCAATCTAGTTTGAACTCAGGGTAAGAAGACCCATATACAATCACCAAATGCCATAAAAATCCATCACTTTTGTTCTTAACAGTAGCTTTAATTGAGAATCTATTATTAGCAAACCCAATCACATCAAACTTATCTTTTTTGAGACCAATGAAAATACCCCCAGCAGAACCCACGGCAGGAAGAAATTGCCAACTAAAAATATTCTTAGGATCCAAGGATCTAAGGAAACCATCAGAGATGATTTCCTTCTTTGTTTCTTGGAAACCAATAAAATTAGGGTTAGTGTAAGTGCATCTAGTGCCACCCCTAGTTTATTTTGGAGTATTGACATCAACTTGGTTGAGGGACTAATGTGTTTGTGAGAATTGCAGGATAACACGGGTAGTAGTCCCATATTAATTCAGTTTACCTAGCAGAGATGACTCCCAAAAATGTGTGAAGACATTGAAGACAATGGTAGTCTGTGAAGATATTCACATTGAAGACTATGGCATGAGAAGACATCACATGAAGACTATGGAGTGCGAAGACATAGTTGTTTCGTAGTTTCCATTTCTTCCTTGTTGAGTCATAGGAACCACCGTACTGTTAAGTGGGGTCCAAGTGAACAAAGTCAGAGTGACTGAGGTCATGCTCAACCAAATCCTATGTCTTCGTGCAAAGACAATGAGAGAAAATCTTATCCAGAGCTGGATGAGTCAGCTTTACTTGCAGCCCAAATTAAGCTGCCGCGTGTGTTCGAAAGCTGACCGTTGGACACATGTCAGTTCCTTAGTGACCCAGGGGCATTTTGGAAAAATCAGGCCGGGTTGCCTCCTGGCTATAAATAGCCCACCCCCTACACCATAAATTGGCGGCTGCTCAGAGTTAGTGCACGACTTTTGTCGTTTGAGAGCAACCCACCTCCGAAGCCTTTGAGAGAGTAATCCTTGTGAGGACAAAGCCTAAAACACCCAGAGCCAAAGAGTATTAAGACATCACTGAAGTCTTTCTGTCCGCGTGATCTGAAGACTTATTACACTTGAGGACTGTGAATCCTCCAGTCGGTTAGGCGTCGCGTTCTGAGCATCCAAGAGTCATTGTGGATTGCCAGTGAACGAAGTCTGTGCAGGTTTGTAAGTCTCCCTTGAAGACATACCAGAGTGATTGGGCGAGGACTAAGTGTTCTTAGCTCAAGGGGGATAACGTGAAGATGCGGTCTTTTGAGTTGAATCTCAGCCTCCCTAACCAGATGTGTAGTTGTCACAGCAACTGGAACTAGTCCAACAAATCTCTGTCCTCTCCGAGCAACTGGTTCCATCTTTTACCTCTCTTTACTTACAGTTTGTCTTCGTGAACTCATTGCCCATTTGTCTGATCTGATTGACTTCACTGAGTGAAGACTCTTTACTATTTGGCTTCATACTATCTTCCATCCCGATCCTTACTACCTAACTGCTGATAGTCTTCGTGCTTTCACTTCATTGCTTACTTGACTATGGCTTGTCTAGTGTAGTCTACCTTCCACTGCATATCAATAGGTTCATTTCTATTGTTTGTCTTAAAAGCATTCATGTTTTGAAGACTTACAAAAAATCGCCTATTCACCCCCTCTAGTCGAATACTAGCACTTTCAATTGGTATCAGAGCAAGGTGCTCCCTTGTTCTATGTGATTCGGTCTAACCACCTTGAGTTTAGCTATGTCGACTGCAGGGATAATCAAAGTCTCTGCTGCGTGTCCTGTCTTTGATGGTCAAGATTATCCCAAATGGAAAGTAATGATGAAGAAGCGCCTCCTTGCCATGAACATTGAACTGTGGACCGTCACAGAGATTGGTCTCACCGATTTATGCAAGATGGCGAATGCTGATGACATTCGAAAGTACACTCGTATGGGTATGATGGCTAAGGATATCATATGCTCATGTCTATCCAATGACGAGTTCAGGCGCATCATGCATCTTTGCACTGTGAAGCTTATTTGGGACCGGATTTATGATGTCTATGAGGGTCATGGAACCTGTCAAGACCCGTGGTTCTGCGAGTTCAAAGAATCTCTTAAAACGATGTCTTTCGAACCCGAGTCATCTGATCAAAACTACTGCCTCATGGCATGTAGTGTCAAGGTAACCTCTGGTGATTCCAAACCTAGCTATAAGACCCATCAGATGTCTATAAGACCCTCTGGTGATTTAGGATGTGATGGACATGACCCATCCATTAGCTTAGCATTATGATCGTGTTAGTTTCATTTCTACTTCTTTCTTCATAACTTATAGAAGTTCCTCAGACTATGAGATTATGCAACTCCCGAATACCTGAGGGACACTTTGTGTGTTACCAAACGTCACAACATAAAAGGGTGATTATAAAGGTGCTCTATAGATGTCTCCGAAGGTGTTTGTTGGGTTGGCATAGATTGAGATTAGGATTTGTCACTCCGTGTTTCGGAGAGGTATCTCTGGGCCCTCTCGGTAATACTCATCACTATAAGCCTTGCAAGCATTGTGACTAATGAGTTAGTTGTGGGATGAAGTATTAAGGAACGAGTAAAGAGACTTGCCGGTAACGAGATTGAACTAGGTATTGAGATACCGATGATCGAATATCGGGCAAGTAAAATACCGATGACAAAAGGAACACCGTATGTTGTTATGCGGTTTGACCAAAAAAGATCTTCGTAGAACCGTAGACGTGTCTCGGTCATGTATACATAGTTCTCGAACCGTAGGGTCCGCATGCTTAACGTTCGATGACGATTGGTATTATGAGTTTATGTGATAGGTTGTACCGAAGATTTTTTGGAGTCCTGGATGTGATCACGGACATGACGAAGAGTCTCAAAATGGCCGAGACATAAATATTGATATACTGGACTACTATATTCAAACATCAGAAGTGTTCTAGAGAAGTTTCAGATAAAACCGGAGTGCCGGAGGGTTACTGGAACCCCCCGGGGAACTAATGGGCCTCGATGGGCCCTAGTGGGCCGGCTAGGGCAGGCCGCGCCCCCCTCCCCCTGACTCCGAATATGACAAGGAAGGGGGAGGGCGCCCCCTTGCCTTCCCTCTCTCCCTCTCCTTCCTTCCCCCTCCCTTCCCCAAGTTGGAAACCTACTAGGAATAGGATTCCTAGTAGGAATCCTACTTGGGGCGCACCCTACAAGGGCTGGCCGGCCTCCCCCTTGCTCCTTTATATACAGGGGCAGAGGGGCACCCTAGGACTCACAAGTTGACAATTGTTTTAGCCGTGTGCGGTGCCCCCTCCACAGTTACACACCTTGGTCATATCGTCATAGTGCTTAGGCAAAGCCCTGCGCCGGTAACTTCATCATCACCGTCACCATGTCGCCATGCTGCCGAAACTCTCCCTCGGCCTCAACTGGATCAAGAGTACGAGGGATGTCTCCGAGCTATACGTGTGCTGAATGCGGAGGTGTCGTACATTCGGTGCTTGGATCGGTTGGATCGCGAAGACGTTCGACTACATCCACTACAAAAAAATACACTGTCGTGATGATACGTGTTTGTCATAGTAGGTCGCGTTTTCTATCGTGCATGTACATCCATGACGATTTTATGAAAGAATTAAGATAGTCATACCTGTGCCGTCGTAGAAATGTTCCATGACATTACCAAATTTATCATCACGGAAGTGTCCACTTCGATGACAATAAATCGTGCGTCATAGAACTGCTTTCGTCAAGGGTGACCGACACATGGCATCCACCATAACGGAACACTGTTAAGATATCGGGTCCAGTTTTGGATCCGATAACCCGTTAACAGCCCTGACCAATGGGGATTTTCCACATGTAAAATCATCATTGGCCCGAGGAAACACGTGTTGCCTCACCATTGGGACAGATGTCATCCACTCATTGGATAGGAGGCGCCTATGATAGGTCGACACATGGCATGGCCCAACAGTGGCCCATTCCGATGAAAAAGGCCGGCCTAGTAAAAATTAGCAGGCCAGCCCATATAAGGCCTACTTGTGACAGGTCCATTTAAGCCCACGGCCCATACGAGATGTGCCAATTCAGCCCGTCAACGACCCGTTAAAGATTTGACACCATTGCAGCCCATCGTCAGTTCGAGCCTGTTAACAGCCCGCTATATATTTGGGCTCAATATTGGCCCGATGAGATTTTGGCCTGTTAACAGCCCATTCAATGGATGGGCCAATTTTCAGGATGTACATCTTTCGGCCTTTTAGCGACCCATTTAAATGTTGGGCTAATTTCTGGCCAGGTGTGTCTTTCAGCCTATTGTCAGCCCATAATCAGTTGGGCCATTTGTAGTCCGACCTGAGTTTTGGCCTTTTAGCGACCCATTTAAGTGTTGGGCCAATTTCCGGCCCGGTGTGTCTTTCAGCCTGTTGACGGCCCATAAATCAGTTGGGCCATTTGTAGTCGGACCTGAGTTTTGGCCTTTTAGCGACCCATTTAAGTGTTGGGCCAATCCCCGGCTCTGTGTGCCTTTCAGCCTGTTAACGGACCATAAATGAGTTGGGCCATTTGTAGTCGGACCTGATTTTTGGCCTTTTAATGGCCCATGCCCTTCATGGTCTAACACCAGCCCGGTTTCTCTTTCGGCCTGCTAAAGGCCCACAACATAGTTGGGCCATTTACAATACGACCTGACTTTCAGCCTCTTAGCGGCCCATGCTCTTCATGCCCCAGTACAATCCTGCTGTCTCTTTAAGCGTGCTAAAGGCCCACAGTATGGTTGGGCCATATGTAGCCCGAACTTAGTAACAGCCTGTTAATGGCCCGTGAAATCAAATGGGCCCACCTGTTGCCCACTTCGATGTCGTCCTGTTAACGACTCAGGAGGTAAGAGGGACGACCATTAACTTTCGGCCTGGTAACGACCCATTAACTTAATGGGCCCACTAAAGTTCGTACATGTCTTTAGGCCAAATTAGATAATTTAAGACCATTACAACGAGCAATTATGCACAGACCACAACCGATCAAGCAAAGGTACGACATACAGGGAAAAACGTTGCACAACCATCATATATTACAGGAAACTACATCCACTGGGCAACCAAAGATTGATGCGAGTGCAAATAAATGAACAAAACCTAACGATCTACAACGTCACAATCTACAACCTCAGCACGGATGATGCCCATAAGCATGTGGGAAAGTTCTTGCTGCTTTGCTATATTGTCTCTGAAAACATTGATCAGTTGTTGTTACGCACGAATCTGCACCTCTGATTCCTCCACCATTTCCATCATTGCTTCTAACATTAATTGGTTCACAAACATACATTTTTCCGTTGCATTCGAGACAGAGGATACTGAACAGATTCAGATGGCGATTTTGGCAGGCTTGTATTATTGATAGTGGAGACTGTCTCGACTACTGCATCATAACATAAATTAGGAGGGGAACCAAACAGATTAATCATGAGTTATTGCCATATTACCTGGCCTAGATTTATTGGAAATAAACAATGGGGTTGCCTTGCTATTTTTAGAGTTTTTCTTCTTATCTTCAGCATCCTGCACCAAATTAACACACTACCATTGGTATCATTGGCCATGTCAGATAATAGGAAAGCAACAATGGCGCCTTTAACATTTTGCTACAACTAATTTTAGATCAGATAAAGGTTGGATTCACGCTGATTAACAAAATAATGCTGATGTATACAACAGGTACTTACATCAGCATTGCAGCACAGAGAATTCCGCAAGATAATTTCCTCGAATATAATCGCAATGAAGTCTTCTATCATTTAACCTTATTTTCTAAAAGAGAGATGGGTAAGAAGCATGTAGAAAATATGATCAGAATGCTATAAAATTTCATGATGCAAGGATACGCACACGCTTCTTAGAATGAAGTTGACATTCTTTTGCTGGACTGGAGCAGACTATAGTTCTTTGGCCACTGGAATCTCCTTATTATCAGTGGGAGTTGGGTTTCTCTGTGCTGGAGCAGTATCTATGAAAAATGGAGTTGGTTTATTATCACCTGGCATTTGGATCTTTTGCAAAGACCTGGTTTGTAACCCTTCAGATTCTAACATAGCCGTCTTCCCCTTGCATGCCTTATATAGAAGAATGGTGCTTCAATTATAAAACATGCTACAGCAGTGATGGAATAGGTGCTAAAGAATAAAAAGACATGACATATTGACATGTATTCCATCCATCCGGAAATAAATGGATGGGTCTACGCATATTTCAGTTCTAGATACATCCAGTTTTATCCATTTCTGCGACATGTAATCCGTACGGAGGGAGTATGATGTAATATCTAGGGATACGACTGGACAACACAGTAAAAAAATACTGAAAACCCACTACAGAACCATAGTATTCAAACCCACTGATATGAGATAGTACACTCATGTAGCTCAGGATGCAAAAATACCAGGCAGTTTCCTTACAAATATCAACATTGTGGCCTTTAATCATACATTTTGCTACAAGTAAATTTAGATCAGATACAGGTTGGATTCACACCGATTAACAAAATATATGTTGATGTAAAAATATAGTGATATACAACAGGTACTTACATCTGCATTGGAGCACAGAGAATTCCTAGAAGAATCTTTCCTCACAGACGATACCAGTGTAGAAATTCATCTATCTGCTAAGCTTATTTTCTAAAAGAGAGATGGATAAGAAACATGTAGAAAATATGATCAACATGCTATAAAATTTCATGATGAAAGGATATGCACATGCTTCTTATAATGGAGTTGACATATTTTTGCTACACTGGAGCGGACTAGTTCTTTGGCCACTGGAATTTGCTTATTATCAGTAGGAGTTGGGTTTCTCTGTGCTGGAGCAGTATGTATAAAAACTTGAGTTGGTTTATTATCTCCTGGCATTTGGATCTTTTGCAAAGATCTTGTTTGTAACCCTTCAGATTCTAACATAGTCGTCTTCCCCTTGCATCCCTTGTACAGAAGAATGGTGCTTCAATTATAAAACATGCAACAGTAGACAGATGGAATAGGTACTGAAGAATAAAAAGGCATGACATATTTACATGTATTCTCTCCATCCAGAAAAAATGGATGGGTCTAGGCATATTTCAGTTCTAGATACATCCTTTTTATCCATTTCGGCAACATGTAATCCGGACAGATGGAGTATGGTGTAAAAGCTAGGGATACGACAAGACAACACAGTAAAAAACAATAGTTGAATGTAAAACTGTATGCTAGCGGAATACATATAGAAAAAACTAAGGCAACATACACATGTATGATTGGGAAACTAAGATGGCATTGCAACAGAGCACTAGAACATCACTTGAATGTAAAAAAACATGGTATGGTAGACATATGAAGTACATACTGATGAATAACAATGCATAAGATATTCAGAAGCATGACGTCCAAATTAAGCAGATGGCATTGTGATAGAGTAGAATGACAGTACTTGAATTTGAAAACATGTTATCATGAATGGAATAGGTACTGAAAAACAGGAAGGCATGACATATTTACATGCATCATCAACATGCTAAGCACATGGCATTGCAACAGAGTAGATACACTCCAGGACATTATATGCATGTTGTACCCATATCACGGGCCAAGTTAGAGCAAGGACCTTGTGGGGTGAAGAGGATTCATCATCTTTCTGCAAGTCTTCTGAAGAATTGCCTTTACATGTTCCATCATATTGGGTATCATTGACATCAAGTTTATTGGCCTTTACATTGCTCTGTGAGGTTCTTGTGGAGATATCAGTGTGTGCAATTATATCTGACATGCATGGAAGACAACTAGTATTTAGATTTATGTAATGTGTGCCTATAGGAGACGACATAAATAGTAGGACTGGGGTTAACTAGCAGCAACAGGTCTCAAAAACTAAAGGGAGAACACAGATGAAAGCTGCAGAATATGTATCGTTTGTACTCGAGATTAACTAGATGGCACAAAAAAGTATTAAAGAACAACATAGGTAATACTAGAAGTGGTATAATACTATAATCACCAGCCTGTGGGATATCATTGGCTGATGGATGATAACTATGGAATAGCGTTACCTAAAGAACAAGTATCTTAGCTGAACTATGGAACAACGTTAACTCCTGAACAAGACCCGTAAGAGATTAGCATGAATATACAGTGAAATGTGATAATCTATTTTCCATGATTAGATGAATAACAAAGCCATAAATTTTGCGCACAATAAGATGACGGTACAACCTATCTGGCCGCCATCCATAGGAGTGAGCATCATGTGCTGACTTGTCGATGGCCGTGCAGTTATTGTGGTTGTCCATGTCGGGCACGCGCATTCGATGCAGGGAACTGTTGAGTGGGGACTATAGCTCCCTTCTGGTGTATGCTTCCCTTGTTGGAGCAGCTACGGTGAGTCGGAAGACGGTGTGGTTGAAGATGGAGATAACGCATAATGTTAAGAACGACACATCTCTTTGATCTGAAGAAATACACTAAGAGATCAACAGCAAGGTACGAGAGTGGTCACACGTCTGTTAGACTATAGACTAAATTGGGGTCACATGATTTAAGTTTATTTTATTTTGGTACTGTCCGATCTACGCCAGATGGCTTGATGGCCGTCTTGTGGCTCTCGGCTAACACTGTTCGGAATCTTCCTCGAAGAGCCAGCGACCAATGGTAGAGCAGCCTGCCTCCACTGTCCATGGCCCCAGCCAAAACCCTGCTTCCCGCCCCACCGCACTGCCGTGGTTGCCCCGCCTCCGAGCTAATCCACAAAGACTCCCCGTCATCGAGATCTAACAGCGGCAGTACCTTCAACCCACGCAACCCTAAGATAGCCATCTAAGCGCTACTTCCGCGGCGAACTTGCGGCCCCACACCCTTACGTTAGACACTAGCCAACCGGCAGCCTAGGATCTCCGCCGCCTCGAGGGGTGCTGCTTCCCATTGGGAATCGATTGGCCCAGAATAAAAATTCAGACAACTGACGCCTAAATAAAGTGATTTGAGATGAGGGTGCGACCTATCTGGCGGCATGGTGAAGTAGGTAGCTCCAGCTGCGAGTCAGTGAGGCCGGCGCTGTTGCGGTGGCCACCGGCGGAAGGGAAGCAGCGATGTCATGACGGTCGACGGCTATGGGGAAGCAGCACTGGGACTCTGGACGGATCCAAAGTTGGAGCCGCTCCGGTGCCGTGAATAATGGCGCGGGTGAATCGGCTCCGGTATGGTTCATGCGGCCGTCGTCGAGGCAGCTCCAGCAGCACGGAGTAAGAGGCACATGGCCCAGTGCACGACGGCAAATGGACAGCATCTTCGGCATTAGGGAGGAGGGCTGCTGTGAAATTGATGCGGTGGGGGTGCCATGAAGGAGGGGCTGAGGTTTCGCGGCTCAGGAGAAGGGAGCTTCCGGGGAGAAGGTGATTTGGCGCCCATGAGGTATGAATGGGGGTGGTGAATCGGGAGGGGAGTGGAACCATGTCTTACGGACGCATTTGTCTGAAATATGGGGGCGAGTTACAGTTCTACCCTTGCCTTTAGGCTTCTCGGCTTGGGTCTGTGTACTGAGGGTCGGGGATAGTAGAGTAACTTTTTTTCTCCGCAAATAGTGGGCGGGAGCGATTTCGGGTGAGGAGGGCGTGTTTTGAAATATAGTGGGCGAGAGCGATTTCGGGTGAGGAGAGCCTGTTTTGAAATAGTGGGCGCGAGCTATTTCTGGCGAGGAGAGCGTGTTTTGCCGACCATGGTTTATGAGTTATTCGGCACATGTCATTTCGGGCCAAGGAGAAGGCGCGCCTGGATGAAGTTACAAACCTACCCTCGATGTACAATGGGCCAATTGATGCGTGTCCCACATAGGACGGTAATTCGCATCTCCCATTATTTGCTCGGGCGAATTCCACCGAGTAGAGGATGTTTAACGGTTCGTTCAAATTTTGGGAGAACGAGTATCCACGTCTACCTTACCAAGTCGGTTCGAATCAAATTTTGAAATATTAGCTTGCCACTTCTTTTTGAGATGGAGAGATGATGCTCGGGAGTAATGTGTACATGCTTGTTGCTAGCGACTTACTATGTGAAAAATAGTTGACCCACTCAAAAACTGGAATCAAACCCAAAATGAAATATCTCGATTCAATGAAATAGCTCGTTCACTAGGTCAAAATAGTGAACTAAATCCAAAATTGAACACCTCAATCGAGTAGCATGTTGTATAGTATTATAGTACTCCATGAACATGTTGAAAGTCAAATTAATAAAATTGTTTGATATACGCATATATCCGTTCATGTGTGGATTGCACACAACATGTTCTCCAATTTAAACAGGGCTTATTCCATCTGTGCCCCCAATTCCTTAGTTGTGCTCAGTTTTCCCCACGCTTCAAACTTTTGCTCACTTTTCCCCACTCCCGTAGCTGAAACTCTCACAAATGTTCTGTCGGAGTAATGGGCCACGGGTAGGCTAACCCGTGTCCCAGGACCTTTCAAGACATCGGGGCAGGCCGCGCCCCTCAGGCCGAGTCCCAGACGGCGACCCCAAGACAAGCCGAGTCCCAGACGGCGACTCCAAGATAAGCCGACTCCAAGATGGCGACCTCAAGAGAGGCCGACTCTGGAGAGTCGGCCCATGACTCCTCCCTCATCATGAAGTACGATGCGGGGTACGGTCACGGCATGGCCGTTCCCCCCTGCTTATGAAGGGCCGGCATGGCTACAGTGAGCCGTATCGCTGGAAGATCTCCGGCGAGGCGCGACACTGTTGCCATGCCTGCCCGGACCTCAGCCACAGTGCGCTGTACATTGTGCCCACGACGCCGGCCTGTACGATCCGAAGGCGGCGGGACCACCTGTCAGTGGGTGGGCCGAAGGCGGCCTGGGCGCCCCGAAGACGGACCTTTGGGAGTCGGCCGACTCCTCCCCAGGGCCCCACGAGCCATTAACCAGATATGATGGGGAATGGCGGCAGTGATCGCCCGATAGACGGCAGCACTGTTGCCACGACCCGATGACCGAGCCTGCGTCATCAGGAGTGCCGCTACAGTATCAAGCCTGTCCACGGGACCCGGCAGTCGGCGGGCCCTAGAAGCCGGCGGGAAGGACGGTGGCCTGAGAGGCAGACGGCTGGGACCCGCGCCTAGCCGGATTACTATTGTACCCCCGGGGGGGTAGGCCTATATAAACCCCCCGGGGCACCCATGCAAAGGGTTTGGACCTGAATAGAGATAGACCAGATAGCACGGGGAGGAGAGAGCTAGCCTTGCCCTCCCCTGCCTCCTGAAATAGCTCCAGGAGCACCATTGTAGTCACCTTGCATTAGTGATCATGCGGAGACCCCGCAGAGCAGCTGTAGGGGTGTTATCTCCTAGGAGAGCCCTGAAGCTGGGTAAGTTCCGCCGGCGTGCATGTCTTCGCCTCATCCCGCTTCCATGCACCGGCGATGTTCTACTCGCTCCCACCATGATAAGCCATCCTTTGGCATATGTCTTATCCAACCCCCGACATGTTCATAACAGACGTTTGCCGTCTTGGCCATTAACTAACTTGTGGGGCCACGTTGGACTCTGTTGACTGTGGCTGTGGCTTCGCTGGTTGGGTCGTGTTTGTGTTCATAGGATGAGCCCGTTAGTTTGTTGGTAACAAATTAAAAAGGCCCAATTAAAAAAGCCTGCTATCGATGGATGCAGCCGGCTATGCATGCCGGGCTTTGGCATCGATGTAGCCTGCTATGCATGCGAACACCGACACGCACGCATCTAGTGACCTAGACCTAAACGCATGCATGCACGCCGACATGCACGCATCCATCCGTGTCGCATGGTTGCCGGTGGATTCAGTCGCTCCGCAGCATCGTCGTTTCACGCGTCGCAGGAATACGTGCCGGTGGCAGAAGGGGCAGGCTACACGCACGCTCGCGCCGCACTGCTGCTGCTCGATTCAGTTGTGGGAGGCAGTCAGCCGCCAACGCAGAGCACGGAGAAGGGGAAGGCAGGCAGCTGCCAACGCAGAGCACGCAAAGCACATTGATGATCACATCGGTTCACGCACGCACTGAGTCATGATCTACGCCGTTTGCCCGTGTACCCACTTCGTCTCACCCGGCTATTTAAACTGTCATTCATTGCCTCTTCTTCTACAGATCCATCTGCGCCTCCCACTTCTCCTCTTCCCCCAAAAGCCAAAGCCGTTCCACTCAGCGAAGCGTTCAAGATGCAGTACAACGGGCCGACGTTCCAAGAGCCGCCCACCGTGCCGGAACGGCGGTACCCTGCCAACGTCATTGTCAAGGCATCGCTCCGTGTGTGGGCGTTCTCACGCTGGAGGGGTAGCACTGAGCTTGCACGGGGGTTCCTCCGTGCGGGCTTCCACCACCTCCCGGCGGGCTCGCCGCCCATGTTCAACCTCATGGAGCAGCGTCCCCACGCCAACGCTCTAGTGGTAGGGCTCATCATCCACTTCACCAACAGGTTCGATGCCTACTACCTGCTCGGCAAGGTGTATTGGTGTGGGTGCGAGTTCATCACATTCACCACCTATAACATCTTCACCGACTTTGAGAGCATCTTCCCCGCTCGCAACCGCATGCACAACCTCCAGTACTGAAGCCAGCGGCGAAGAAGACGATGAAGCCGGCGGTTAAGGTGAAGACGACGGTGAAGACATGGCGGTGTTGCCCTAGCTACCCTATGTACTATGTATTGTGAGTTTGGTGTGTGTGTTGCGCGACCTAGCTACCCTATCTATGCATGTAAGGTTAATTATTATCTATGTAAGAACTTATGTTGCCCTAGCAATTGGTGTGTCGTGTTATATGTAAGAACTTATGTTGCCCTAGCAACCCTATCTAAGTTAAGTTATGTGTGTTATATTAATGCTTTGTTATGTTTGTATTTTTTGTCCCAAGTTTAGACACAGCTAATTGGCATGGGAAAAATTAACGAAACTCACTAAAAATGATGTGTTTATAGATGCCTTCTAAAAATAAGAAAGTATTGTACCTTTGTACACGGCTTTGGTTTGCTGAGAGCTCTGTATTTTTTAGGTATTCCAAGAATACTTTGCTTTTCAGAAATATTGAAGTATCAAATACTTTGAGATGTTTGGATTTAGTCAAAAGTGTAGTTTTATATACTTTAATCCCTACTTTAATATGTAGAAAACTACACTAGGTTTGAAGTATATAAATAAGAGGGTTGGACCTCTTTTTCCAATCATGAAGTATTGGTTCGCTAGGCATAATAATACTGCGGTTTGCAAATACTTTGATTCTAAAAAATGAATGGACCCATAAAGGAAAGCCAAAACAATTCCTCAATGAGATAGAAGAGATTGGGCAATCAAATTAATGAAAAAAGCAATCAGAAACAAAAAAGAACAAAGCAATCATTCCTAAACAAAAAAAAGAAACATCGCTTGTTTCTGGGCCTCATTTATCCTTTGTGGGCCTATTGCAGCTTGATTCTCTTTGGGCCCGCGAACTAGGTTTTTTTTCTAGCAGAACTGACGAACTCGAGGACAAAAGTTTGGCAAGTGCGAGAGAGAAGAGATGAACTTGATGTATATCCCTTGTGCTGCTCAAGTACTGCTTACTGTCATCTGACGAGCTAGGGTATGATCCAACACTCGAGGTTATTAGCTAACAAAATAATCCTATCACTGAACTGGTAGTTGTCTTCTGCCGAAACTGAAAGTGTCGAAACTTAACAGTAAACTGCATACATTCAGAGATCGACAGTTGCACTAAACAGAGTTGCATTTGAGATAAACAGACTTGGATTGCTAAACAGTGGCAACAACAGTAGACAAACATCTCTAATGAGAGATGGCCATCAAGTAAAAAATTCCTAGAGCAAGTATTCCTAAAGCTATCAGATTGGATTGCTTCTTCAACTCAATCAGCTGCTTGAAGTTCTTGTTCATATTCTTCAATTCCGTCTTCAGTTCGACATCTACCACCATCGGGTATTCCGGACTCGCTGCTGCTACCGGAGCGGCACTGTCATGGGGCAGATTGAACTCGCGGATTGCATTCCCCCTCGAGTCCAGCAAGCCCAACCCTTGAAGCCTCTGGATGTAATCATCCATCCACTCGAAATGGTGGCATTTCTTCATGATCTGAAAACGAAATCCAAATCTGATAGATTTTTTTGAGAAATTAGAGATAAAGGATGCGAGGAAAACTCAGATCTAACCTGCCCCTCCGGCTTGCTCTCGCATTTGATGAACTCGCGCCCAAAGTTCCCATTCTTCTCCTCCTTCGAAGTCAATCGCTTCAGTGGCGTAGTCCGTGGGCAGTCGGTGCATCGAGTCATCGGCACTGGACCATACACCGGCCACGTGGAACGGGGGCCTGACAAGGAGGTCTACATATCGCCCGAGAGGAAGAAACAAATGAATTAGTCGAGAGGAAGAAGAGCGAGAAGATGGGGAAAGAAACAGAGGAATTGCTCGATCTGCTTGATGCCTTTGTCTGTCAGATGGAGAAGAGGAGAAGGGGAAGCCATATTGATGATTTGCCACATTGTATTTTGCAGTTTGAATATTTGAACCAACTCTTTTCACTGACATGTGGTGGTCATGTGCGTAAAATACAATTTCATATGTAAAGTGGGGCAGATCGTAAAAACCCGAGAAGGACAGTGCAGTAGCCAATCAGGATGCATCATGCGGATTGCGCATGCCTGCCCCACATGTGATGGGTGGTGTTTGGCGCTTTGTAGGATCCGACGCCGGACGTTCGACGCTAGGGTTTGGAGCATTTCTGCGGGGTTATGAGCGAGTCAACAGGGTTATTAGGGTTTGACCAAATTTCAAATGGCCATAACTAAATTACAAAAAATCACAAAAATATAAAACAAACGTAGTTCGTCTGTTTATGAGACCTAGTTACCATAAAAAATTAAAGTTGGTATAGGGGCGTTTTTTAGAAAAAACATTTTCTGTCGAAATCAAGTTCAAATGTTTTTAAAAAATTAAAAAAAATCAAAATGTTGTAATTCTTGCGCACATAGCCGTCATATGTGAAAAGGTTATGAGAAAAAAATATAAACTTGGCGTAGGTCATTTTCATGAAAGAAGGCTTCACACAAATGAGCTTCACCTATGAACATGTTCAGAGTTCGTAGAATAGGGAGAGAGGGTTTAGGGTTTGAAAAAAAATTCAAAAAAAAAAATCAGAAAAATCTCCATAGCTTCATTTTGGAGTGAATAAGAAGGATCTGAACTTACCTTTTCATTTTCATATCTAAAACGTGTTATTCGACGGTTTTGAATTAAAAGCATATTTTTTCAAAAAAATGTAGTAATTTGAATATTAATCAATAAATAGTGAGACTACGTTTTTACCCTATATATATGGAACAAGTGTTAATAAAAATATATGTGTCTCATTTAGGCAAGGTCAAAAAAAACTTGATTTCAAATAGGGTTGTTTACCCTAGCTTTTGAACTCGTTTCTAGCACATTTCTCATTCGGACTGTTCACCTAGGAATATTGGACTTCAAATGCTCGATCAAATACACCACACAGAGCAATGAACCTCAATGTTCAACTTAAACTTTGGCTCGAATCCAAATTTTGGCCCAAATTCAAATATTGATTTAAATTCAAATTTTGAAGGAAATTTGAATTCTGACTCAAATAAGAAACCAAAGTAGAAGCAACATTATTACAACTGATAAGTTTTCACAGTAGCTCAAATCTACCAAGTTTTAAGATGCCAACATCTTAATACAAATCTACCAAGTTTTAAGCGATCGACTCACCCTCAAATTGACAACACAAACATTTCCCAACAACTTAATTCAAATTTTCGACTTGCTCCTTGTGTTTGCAGCTGGCTTCACCGTCTTGCTCCTGGTTTCCCTAGTTGAGATGCTCTTTTCTTTCACACTCTTGTTCCTTTTGATCTTGGGCTTTACTTGGGGTTTTTCCCGTGGAGGTGCTGATGGAGTAGTTCCACTCGCCGAGCACTTGACGACCATTTGACGGTCATCTATGGGTTCAGTAATCTTTAAAGGCACGATTGGAAAAATTACCCCCTCCTCTTCCTCTCTTATAGCTTCAAAACCATCAAAGGCCATGGTTTCAAAATCTTCTGCTTCTTCATCTCTTGGCCTTTTCTCCCTAGAGCTGGTAAATAAAATTATAAGCCATAGGCAAAAAAGAGAACAAATGCAAACAAAAGGGTTGCTGCATTCTACAAAGGGTGCAAACACATACCAAGATGCTTCATTTGCTGCTGCATTCTCCACTGCTTCATTTGCTGCTACATTCTCCAATGCATCTTCAGTCTCCATTGCTGTTGCATTCTCCTCAGCAGTGGCTGTTGTCCATCTTTCCTCCTCTCCAAATGATGCATCCACTACATTGGTACAAAGCCTAGCAATATGCCCCAGAACTCCACATTTTTTGCAAGCACGCTTCTTTGGTAGACGACCCTCCTCACCTGCTCTAATCCTCTGGTTCCTTGGTCTTCCTGGTGGTCTAGTAATGACAGGAGCGTGGAGTTTGAACCCTGGATCTACTATGTTCCATTGATCTTTCCCCAATAGTGCAGGCACATTGTCAGCATAAGCAGCCATAAATTTGGCAACAGAGAAATACTCAGAGAATATTGATCAACTTCACCATCTGCACCCCCGGTAACGGTCATCAGATGTAGGGCATGTATGCATGGCTTCCCACGGATCTGCCATTGCCTACAAGTACATTCTCTAGTACTTAGGTTCACAGGATACCTCCATACCCTATTTTTAGTGTCAGTATAGGTAACCTCTCCCTCATATGTACCAAATTGAATACATTTCATCTTCAGTCCTCTTGCCTTCAAGTGCAATGCCTTAATCAGTGATGGGAGCATTTGATGATCAACATATTGTGTTTCTGCAATTCTTTTGCGAAGAGCCATCTTTATCATGATCATTTGCCTCATCTTGTCAAATGCTTGCCACAACAAGAGCCCTTTCACTGACTTGAACTTTGAATTGAAGCATTCTGCAAGGTTACTGGTCACATAATCTACTTTGCAGATTTCGTTGAATTTGCTTCTTGACCACACCTTACCATGATGTGCATCCATGTACTCCCTCACAAGAGGATTTTGAGCATACAACACTCTCAAATGGTGTTCATGCTTCCTTTTGCTGCATGTGTATGATGCTGGCCATAAGTTCTCATCATAAACTTTACCTTTGAACTTCTTTTTGAAATTATACGCTAGGTGTCGCATACATTCCCTATGCTCCACTCCAGGGAATACAATTTCCACTGCACTCTCTAAACCCTTGCAAGCATCTGTGTGTATAGCTAAACCTGGGGGTGTGCCTATAATGTTGCGCAACTGCTGTAGAAACCAGACCCAACTTTCCTCAGACTCTGCCTCCACCACACCAAATGCAACTGGGAATAGCCAGTTGTGTCCATCAACTGCAGAAGCTGCTACTAGCTGTCCTCTCCATCTTCCGGTCAAATGTGTAGCATCTACAGCCAAATAGGGCCTGCAACCATCTAGAAACCCATGCCAGCAAGCCTTGAAACAAACAAATCCCTTCTGAAGCACTCCTTCTGAAATGACTTCCCTTTTATTTTGAATTGAACTGTATGCTTGTCAATCTCTACAACACTCCCTGGACTTGCCATCTCCACTTCAGCTTTGAAAGTGTAAAGCAGCTGAAAACTGTCATTCCATTGACCATTATTCTTTCAAGAGCCTGTTCCCTAGCATTGAAAATTCTCATGTAAGGAATTTCTATCTTGTACTTCTCAAAAAGCTTCCCATGGAGTGCTGTTGGACCAAGTCCAAGTTCTTCTCTCAGCCAATCCAATATAGCATCTGCCACCCACCTAGTTTTGCAAGCTTAGTTTTGGCCTTCCCCCCTCCCCCTCCAGGTGGACAGGTGTGCTTGGGTGGGTTTTTCTTTATCTAAAACAAAATAAAAGGGTAAAAAAACAGTTAAGAAACCTTACTCAACAATCTGAAACTAAATTACTAACTGAACTTGGATTACCTGAATATATATGCTCTTTCTCATACGAGATGCATGCAACTTCCACCTACACCTAGGATATGGACAAAAAACTGTGAACCTTGCTGGCTCACTCCTTTTAATCTTATAGGTGTTTTCAGATATAATGCACCATGTTGTCACTGCATTCCGACAGTCCACCATTGATTGGAAAATGGTACCTACACTAAGCTCAAGTTTTTCCCTGTTCCACTCAATTGTTGGCATGTCATCACCATCGTATTCATCCTCGATTAAGCTGTCCATGTTCTCCACCTTCTCTTCATTGTCAGTGTCATCAAACCTAGCTTGGCTGATGGGCTCCTCCATATATTCGTCATCCACTGCTTGCTGACTGGCTACATCGACCAGTTCAGGAAACATCATCTTGTCTTCATCATCATTTGTAGGCACTGCCTCGTCAGGTTCTGCATCTTCTTCTACACCAACTGCAGAAGGTACACGAGAAGCAGCAGCTGAATCGGAACCAGAATTGGCAGCAGGCATGTTGTGGCTCCATGAACCACTTGCTTTACTTGGTGTCGACCTACAAGGAGTGCCGGGGTGCTGGCTATTAGCAACAGACAGATGATGTCTGAACTCCCTTCCCCTTCACCCGTTCTGCGCGTGGCTGAAGCACATCGATTTGGAGTTTACCGAATCAGCATCCAGCAATCCCAGCAAAAAGCAACGGCATATGACTGCCGCAAGTTAGTGGGAGAAATCTTTGCTCATCACTGCTGAAGTAATTCAGTTCAACAACATTGGCATCACTCCAGGGATAGGTGTTTCTGAGCTCAGCTCGCAAATCTTTGAAAGATATGCTGGTTTCTAACACTTTGGGATAGAAAAATGATGAAATCAAATGCGGTTTAGTACCATGCAGCACACTAGTTTCCATTCTAATCGCCAGCCAGAAAGCCAGCGCAGGATCAATCCTATTTTGTTGAAGCAAATAAAGGCTTCAGTTAGCTGGGTAAAATCGAGCACAAATTCGAACGATTCAAGCAAACAGAAGTCAAATACGGCCTACAATACGACTTAGAATGTCAATTCGAGAGGAAACAATGCTTACCCAGGTTTAATCCATGAATTATCTGCCGCAGATTCGACCCAATCCTCTCCACGGCCTACTACATTCCGGGCGTCCTCCCTCAACATCGCTTTGTAATCCTAGATGGGGAGGTGGGCTATATCTGGCGGAGATGCGGCGAAGCCGATGAACGGAATAGGGGCATAGGGTGGAGGAAACAACTGCGGTGGACGCGGCACGACACCGGCGGAGGGGGCGGTGCAGGGCGGTGCAGTGCTGCTTGTCTAGATCTGTTTTAGATTCAGACAAGCTGCCCAATACGTGTCTTCTGCGGTCCCACCCGTCAGCAAGCAACAGTCAGACGAAGACTCGGCCCCACTCGTCAGCAATTAATGGTCAATGGATGGTCAAGATGACAAACAGCCGCTATGAGCATTTGTGAGAGTTTCAGCTAAGGAAGAGGGGAAAAGTGAGCACATGTTTGGAGCGTGGGGAAAAGTGAGCACAACTAAGGAACCAGGGGCACTAATTTAAATTTCCCATTTAAATATTTGAATGCAAGTTTATATCGAAACATGGTTTATATTACTCTTTGATGCATAAAACACAACATCCCCCTCTCTCGTACTCCTGCTCTCTCTCTCTCTCTCTCTCTCTCTCTCTCTCTCTCTTTGTGTGTGTGTGTGGAGGGGGGGTATTTCTAGTTCGCATGCATATATACTCCATCTATAGGCCTCTTGCACACTATGTATGATTCTCTAGTCCAAGCTAGATATCTTGGGTGTACTCATCGTACGCACACAAATTCCTTGGCTCATTGCTCGTAAATCTCTCACGCACCACTCTGTCGTCTCAGAGCTCTTCCCTCTCTCTCAAACTCTCAATCTACCTGGGTCACACATACACATGCATATCTCACTCGCACTCTATAGGTCCATCTAAAACTCTATCTCGCTCCATCGTTCTCTCTCCATCTCACACGCACACACTACACAATCTCATTCCTAGCTAGCCAAGTATGATGGTCTCTCACTTAATTGTAGGCACACGCAGTCCCTCTATATGTATACGACTAGCTAATCTTAGTCTCCATCACAAACATGTGCATGGTCTATCTTGATTTCTCTCGGGGCATCTTTCTATCGCGCATGCACCTCCCTCGATCTCCTACCCATATAGTCCCCTAACGATCTTGAGGGGATCTCTCTATCACAAACAGACCCTCTCTCCCTCCCCATGCGTCCATGTTCTCCATGTGCCCCTCTCGACCTTTGTTCCTTGTTGGCCAGACCTCTATTGGACATGTGCTATAGGGGTGTCTCTCTCTGTTGCAAACAATCACACTCTAGCTATCTTCGTGTATCTCCTCGCCTCGCCTTTCTATCTTGGAGATGCATTCGTGATATGTTTGCATAAGAAACAAAAAAACACTCTCTCTCTAATTTATCATTTGTTGTCAGTTGTCACTTTCTCTTTCACACACAAACTCTTTTTGCACACTTACTCATTCTCCTTCACACGCACTTGATCTCTCTCGACTTAGGCACTCTCTTCGGTTCATAGCATATAGATTTATTGAAAAGTCCAAGATCACAAAGTTTGACCATGTACGTGGAAAAAAACAATTACATCTAGAACGGCAAACATATACCATTAGATTCACCATGAGATGTAGTTTCGTATGATGTATCTTTGGTATTGTAGATATAAATAACATTTGCGTAAACCTGATCAAAGTTTCCAAAGTTTGACTTCTAAAAAATTTACATGCACTGCATTATTGAGCGGATTGAATAGCTCTTTCCCCCTCTCAGCTATCTGACGCACCACTAAGCCTTATCGGGGCTGCTCTATCTCTCTCAAACTTCATATCTCCCTGTTTCACACATACACATGTCTCGTTCACGCTATACATATAGACCCATCCAACACTCTCCACCCTTGTTCTCTCTCTATGTGACACGCACCCCCCTAAGTACCATAATCTCTCACTAGCCATCAGGTACACACATATTGTTTCCTTCCATCCATACATATATCTCGATATCTCTCGGGGTATCTTCTATCATGCACACACCTTGTCACTCGATCCTCCACCCATGTAGTCCCATCACGATCTCCAGGGGATCTCTCTATGACAAACATACACTCTCTCATCCCCATGTCTGCATTTTCTCTGTACGTCTCTCTCGACCTCTCTCCCTTGTTTGTCAGACCCCTCTTGGCCACATGCTAGGGGTGTTTCTCTCTAGGTTGCAAAAAACCACACACTATCTCCTCACCTTGCTTTCGTTGTCGAAGATGCATGTGTGATATGTTTGCATAAGACACACACGCTTTTTCTCTACTTTTATCGTGTGTTGTCTATGTCTCTTTCACACACGCACACACACTTTTTTCACTCACTCTTTCTATTTCACTCTCTCTCTCTCTATAGTTAGGGACTCTCTCACGTCCATAATCATATGGATGTTTTGAAAAGTCAAACCTCAGAAAAGTTTGACCATGTATATGTGGAGAAAAACATTTACATCTGGAACGATCATTAGATTCATCACAACATGTAATTACTTCATACTATCATTTATCTTTGGTATTGTAGATATAAGTAATTTCTTTATGAACTTGGTCAAAGTTTCAAAAGTTTGACTTAAAAAAATGTTGGAACTACATTATCGAACGGAGGGAGTGGCTCTTTCTCTTTCTCTCTCTGCTATCTCTCACGGGCCTCCCCTCTCACTCGAACTCTCTATACTGACGGATTATACGCTCACTATGTTAGTGTATAGCTCTGTATATTGTTTTGGTGATCGGTCAACCAGTCCACATGCAGCCTTGTTAGCTCGTGCTCTGTATCTTCGTGTGCTAGCCCATGCGACAGTGGGTGAAAATAAGCAAACTAGAGGCCATCTGACACGCGATGAAGTAAACAAAGTTGAAACCACTCGGGATAGCACCCCGCATGCTAGTAAATTGAGGGCGCATTGAGGACACACTTCTTCTGTGTGAAGGACACACTTGCGCACAATTCACCACTATGTCGTGGCATGCACAGAAGGATGCACTCGCGCACACCCAACACACAACACACACCAGCACACGTGTACACCGGTGTCGCCGCCGGTTGAGATGGACGATGAGGCAGCCAACAAGCGGAGGCGGCTCGAGCCAAAAAGGCATCTGGCGAGCCTGGACTTCATCATCAGCCTCCCCGATGACATGCTGCTTGTCATCATCGGCCTCCTCCCCACCATATCTGTCGTGCGGACCGCCCTTCTCTCCCGGCGGTGGCGCCCCTCTAGCGTTGCATCCCCCTCAACCTCACCGTCGATAGCTGCCTCTATGACAGGGATTGCGAATGCATGGCTGCAGTCTCCAAGATACTTTCATTGCACCCTGGGCCAGCCAGACTCCTTGACATCCGCATGTTCAGTACCAACTGCAAGGTCCAACCCATGTTCGATGAGTTGTTCTTATCCCCCTCCCTAGATCAGCTCGAGGATCTTAGCTTTGAAGCTAGACGATGTCGCTCTCTGCCGCCATCCGTGCTCTGCCTCATGCCAAAGCTGCACCGCGCCAGCTTCAGCTCCTTCTATCTTCCCTAGATTAATGCCGCGCCTGCCCTTCTTCTCCCTCAACTCAAGCACCTCGACCTCTTTGACGTTGTCACCTCGAAGAAGGCTATGGAGCACCTGCTCCGCAGCTGTACTGTGCTCGAGTACCTTCGTCTTGAGAAGATCCATGGGTTCATTTGCCTCCACATCGCCTTGACAAATCTCCAATGGATTTATGTGTCTTGCTGGCCCCGCAACAAGACATCAATTGGGAAGAGATCACTCCAGCTGTTCCATGTTATGGTTATTGAGAATGCGCCTTTCCTTGAGAGATTGCTTGTATCGGATCTAGAAGGTCCAACAAAAATCCGGGTCATTGACGCGCCGAAATTACAGCGTTGGTGTACTAGAAGGTCCAACTCTTTATTGGATCCGTAAGCGTTCAGGTACAACACTCATCTTCTTCTCCGTCTTCTTGAAATTCACATTTTTAAATTTCTTCTTGATGTATTTAGGACCATCTTCTAGAAAATGCTTCCCACAAGCTTGACCCAGTCTATGCGCACAGTTAAGATCTTGGCAATAAAATCTATCAGCCTCAATCTGGATCAAGTTGTTGGATTCCTTACATGCTTTCTGTGCACGGAGAAGCTACTCATCGAGGTGAAACTTCTTTTCTATAAGTAAACGGTAATCACAACTTAGCTCAATTTTTTTGTAATTTTCCCAAATTACGATGACAAGTGTAGTGTTTAAAACTGCATCCACGCACTGCACCAAAAGAAATGTTTTAAGTATTTTTTTCTCACATGATTACCTGCATCGTTTTTTTGTTGTACTACTATAGTAGCCTAGGCTAGTCATAGTGGAAAGTAACTTAGACTACTCCAGTAACTCTATGGTTACCCTAAGAGCAAGTACTACCTCTGTCCTAGTTTACTCTTCCTATTTTGTAGTATCAAAATTTGACCACAGATTTAACTGACAAAAGGTTAATGCATGTCACTAAGAACTATATCGTTGGATTCATATTTGAACATAATTTCAAATGGTATAATTTTAGTGACATGCATTGGCATTTTCTTAGGTAAATCTATGGTCAAACACTTCAAGAAATATGTCAACTAGTGACCTTCTGTCAGTGACCCTGGAAGAATTGGTCATAGATCTATGACCATTTCAGACCAATTGGTCAAAAGCTGTTCAGGGGGCTCCAAACCCTAAACCATTGCGACCATTTTGGTCAGAAAGGTCGTAATTTCCTTACACGAAATGGTCACAAAGCAAACAGTGCTAGTCCGCTGCCTTATTTCTAGTTGTTAATGACCAATATAGATGGTCATAGCCTTGTAGATTGTGGTGGGTTGTGATGACTACGCGACATCTCATCAGTTTTGCCTATGTGTCATGTCCATGTGGCAGTTTTTGCCCTAGGTTGTGAAGCAACCTATATTTCTGTTATTGCAAAAATTCCCAAATAATTCTCATAAATGTTTTGGATCATATCTTCATCAAATGTGTCAAAAACATTCCTTGCCTAGTTCAAAAAATTTCAAAAATATTCATTTTCCTATTCTATTCAGACCAGCACTTTGTGAAGGAAGTACCACTTTGGCATGTCCAAATGTTATCCATTTTCTACAGTGCTTTCCTATGCTCAAATAACCATCCTCCACCAAATGCCAGCTCAATCCATTCATTATTTTGAGCCCAGCTTCAACATTCGTATTTATGTCCAGTGTGGTACTTTGTAAAGCAAGTACCACCTAGGCTCCTCCTTTTGAGGTGAAAATTTGTGAAGACGGTCTTCTTAGTAACTGATCATCCTCAGCCAAAACTCACGCCCATTAGCCATGTGCATTTCCCGTACCACAAATCAAACACTTGGCTGCTTATTCATGTTTGAGCATCGATCGGCCTCCTCGTGAGAATATTATGTTGTGATTTTCTTCCTAGCACCTAATTGGAGAGTTACCAATCCACTAGACATGCCTAGGCCGCCCAGAACACATGGAAATGCCACGGTCACGCGGTGACCACGCGGCGGGCATGCGAGCTTACGCGTTCTAGAGTTGGGGCCCTCGGCTACCATCCAAACATCGATGTCTCGCCATAAAACCATGTATTTCTGATTAAATAGTTAATTATTTACCTAGAAATGATTTTTGTAAAAAATAAATAGCAAACTATGAGGTTGCTGCAGTTCAAATTTGACCCGCTTCCAACTGAATCGACCACAATTTATCTTTTTCACCAGAGGTGGATCAAAACTTTTTACACCCAACCATTTTGTCAATTGTGCATTAAACATGGCCTAGTATTTTATAAAATTGATTTGGTCCATTTTTGCAACAATTATTTGGTAGTTCCTTCACAAAAAAACCTCATTTCGGGCACTCGGAGAATGGAAAATGAATTTTCCGTGCAAAGAAAATGAAAAGTTCCTTAGGAAACATTGTTTGGAATTCCAAGGTGCACCCTTGAGCACAATATGAGATCATTTGAACAAACTATGACGTCAATGTGACCATATTATTGATCATTTGGCTTGCAAGCCATGAATCTTCACGCATGATAGTTCATTTATGAGAACACTTTTTTTAAATAATTACCGTATTACAAGTTTATTATTTTTCCTGGAAACTTGGTCACATATAATGACACAATGCGAAGGTTTTCCAATTTTTTGATTTTTTTTGAATTTTTTATGCCCGTTTAAAAATGCAGTCAAAACGGCGGGCTTGACCGTTCCTAGCTAGTGGTTGAATCTTGGAAAACTTTTGGTGTTTCTATGATAAAATAGATACTTATGTACCTAGAAGTGATTTTTGTAAAAAATAAATAGCAAACTATGAGGCATCTGCAGTTCAAATTTGACCCGCTTCCAACTAAATCAGCGACAATTTGTCTTTTTCACCAGAGGTGGATCAAAACTTTTTACACCCAACCATTTTGTCAATTGTGCATTAAACATAGCCTAGTATTTTATAAAATTGATTTGGTCCATTTTTGCAACAATTATTTGGTAGTTCCTTCACAAAAAAACCTCATTTCGGGCACTCGGAAAATGAAAATTGAACTTTCCATGAAAAGAAAATGAAAACTCCCTTAGGCAACATTGTTTGGAATTCCAAGATGCACCCTTGTGCACAATATGAGAACATTTGAACAAACTATGCCATGAATGTGGCCATAAGATTGATCATTTGGCCTGAAAGCCATGAATCTTGACGCACGATAGCTCATTTCTGAGACCACTTTTTAAAAATAATTACTGTATTACAAGTTTATTATTTTTCATGGGAACTTGGTCACATATAATGACACAATGCAAAGGTTTTCCAATTTTTTGATTTTTTTGAATTTTTTATGCCCGTTTCAAAATGCGATCAAAACGGCGGGCTTGACCGTTCCTAGCTAGTGGTTGAATCTTGGAAAACTTTTGGTGTTTCTATGATAAAATAGATACTTATGTACCTATAAATGATTTTTGGAAAAAATAAATAGCAAACTATGAGGCAGCTGTAGTTCAAATTTGACCCGCTTCCAGCTGAATCAGCGGCAATTTGGTCAATTATGCATTAAAAATGGCCTAGTATTTTATAAAAATGATTTGATCCATTTTTGCAACAATTATTTTGTAGGTCCTTCACAAAAAAACCTCCTTTTGGGCCCTTGGAAAATGGAAATTGAATTTTAGCAAACTATAAGTGGTTAATATGTTAAATGTGTACCCTGAATTAGAGGGTGAAAATTATAAGAGAAGCAAAAGAAAAAAAACTACCTAAGCTTAATTCTGATTGGTGAAATCACTAGTGGCTTGGATCGATGACCTGGCAAACATCCATCCATCCATCGGTCCATCCCATCCGACGGCAGCAAACCCCCCCCTCTCTCGCGAACCCCACCCAACCCTTCTCTCTCGCGCGAACCCCACCCACGGCAGCAAGCCCTCCTCTCTCTTGCGCTAACCCTAGTGCTGCACTCCTCCCTTGCCGCTGCCACCTCCGGTGCCAGATCCTGGCTGCCGCGTCTCCCTCCGACCTCGCCGCCGGCGCTCTCGCGCTCTCCTCCTCCCTCACCTCCCCTCACCTCATCGGAAGAGAAGAGGGAGATCATGCGCGCGAGCAGGTCACGCGGCGGCGCCGGCTCCTAGATCCGCAAGGGCTTGGACCTGTAGCTCTAACCCCATGGCAGTGGCGGCGGCTGCAGTTGACAGGTCCGCCATGGGCCTGGACCTGGAGTTCCGTCTCCTCCATGGGGTCGGCTTCCAGATCCGCGCCACCATGGGTTGGACCTGGTGCTCCATCTCCATGGCGTCGTCTGCTTCCGCTCGGCCGTCTGTGTCCTTCTGCTGCTCGTTGAGGTAAGATATTCTCCTGATTTGCTCTTCCATTCTCTTCCATTCCCTTACCTGACGCGCTGTGGCTTCCCTCCGTCCTCACGCAGAGCGTCGTGGTCGTCGTTGCGGAGACCTCCCGGCCCCGGCTCCGCTGCCTGGCGCGTTTTCGGGTCGTCGGTCATCCACCTAGGTGGTAGCTCTACGTAGGTGGTAGCTCTACGTATCATCTTGTCCTTGCCATGCTCTGTGTGTCTGTCTTTAGAGATGCTCTGTGTGTCCATCTTTAGATGATTTGATTTGCATCCTAGAATCAATTCATTTGCAATCCGTTTGATGTTTTGAATTCATTTGCACAATTAGATCGAGAACAATTGCCACCAAAAAAACCTTGAGTGCTGCCTATGAATTGCCTCCTATGAAGAGGATGTAGCATCTCCACTTAATTCCCCCCCTCCCCACTGCTCAAATTTTCTAACTATATATATGTGCTGTGTGTACCCTTAGCCATAAAAAACTAGTTGTTAATTTGATTCGCTGCAGTCTGTCTTAAGTTAGCTCCGAGCTCTCACTTCCGTTTACTTGAATGTTTAGGGTGGTCGATGAATGAGATGAATGCATTGCGCTCCTAAGAAGATTCTGAACTACCGAGGCTACCCAACTAGCTGCGAGTAGACAAGCGAGGCATGGCTTGGTTACTGACTGCAGTTACTGGTAAGAACCACGGTTACTGCCTGTGTATAAACCAGTTTTCAATGTACTAGCGACATGTTTTAGCAATTAAAGTTGCAGTTTCTATAGCTGAAATGCTACAAAAATAGGGGCCAAAGTGGCAGATTGTTTCTTTTTGAGGGGCAAAGTGGCAGATTAGTTAGTACTGTAGTAAGTTGCTTATGTTGGTGTGGCGCACTCAGTCATGTTTCTTTGCACTAGAATTTTCAAAAAACACATGATTTTTTTAGGGGTGGTTGTCTGAACTGAATTGCTTAGAACTTCCCTATCCAAACAAGAGTTGCCATTTTTCAGTATAATATGAGATTTCTGTGATGAGTAGTCGGATCATTCCTACAGACTTTTGTTCTTTGATTTGAAAATTGTAGCTCACATAGTACAACAATTGGTGTTGTAGCTGAGCACCTTTCTTTTTCTTCAGTACAACCACATGTTTTTTCCTTAGCTCTCAAACTGCAGCTTACATGGTTGTGCTTTCTTAGCTCTTAGCTTTCTCAGTTCTTAAAATCCAGCTCAAATCATTGTGATATATATATTTATCCTAGATAGACATTCAGTATTGTTCTATCTAGTTCTACTCGGACAAGTTTCTCAGTTTCATTGATCCTCTCTTTTTCAGCGCGAGCGCCGACGCGGCGGGGCGGGGCTTGCTCGGCCCGTTCGGGCTACTCGTGCTGGTCGACGACGGCCTGTCGGAGCAGACCGTTGTCTACTTCTACCTGGTCAAGGGTGCGGACGGGAAGCTCAGCACTCACTTCTGCCAAGACGCCTTCAGGTATGCACACATCGATCTTAAATCTGCATGTGCTTCTAATTACAGTGTATTGCGCCATGTTGTTTTAGTATTTTTGATGTAATAACATCTTTTCTTGTGGGATGGAGGGAGTGGCATCTATCTATGTTACCTTGCTGAGAAACTACTTGCCATCTCAAATCATGTTTGTCAGGTCATTGAAGGCGAACATTCTCGTCAAGGCCGTTTACGGAAGCTTCGTCCCTATACTTGATGGAGAAAATCTGTAAGTGAGTATACATTTCTTAAAGTAAATTCAGAAGCATCAGTCGGCATATGAAGATTGATTGGTCTTTGACTCATCAGTTACTGATTTGATTTTGTCCTGGCGGGGTGCTACTAGCCCAAGCAGAATAGGAAGAATGTCATGCCGGCCCGCATCATCAAGCACACCATGGAGATCATACACCTCCTCACCGACACCAACCCCATATTCCCTTCTCTCCTTCCTTGAGATAGCTTGTATTATATGATGCCAGTTTAATGGATGAGAGTAGCAGTAGGATCGTACTTTTCTTCAGCTACTGTCAAATGTCACTGTTTGCTGTTCCTTCAGATAGCTAGTATTAACTGGTTGCTTGCGTCTGTACCATGCTATCTATGGGTTATTAGTATTGTTTATCCCGACCATGAGCTTGAATGGTGTAGGAGTACAACAACACCAGGTTAATTTGTAGAAGTGAGGTTACTGAATTTTTTCTATGCCATGGTACAATAATAATTCGAATGATAGCCAATTGACACGATCTGTTTGGCCCAATTCCTGGTCTCTATTAGGGGGTACAATTTATTACTTTGTGTATAGATTTGTTAGCAATGGATGAACTGATCAGGGAAACAGTTCTGAGCTGATCTGAAGTTCTGAATTGGTCCAGCACATCTGAATTTGGAGTGCTTTCTGTACTGCAGTCAGTGGCTCAGTGCTATATGTTAGTGCCAGGCTGTTTGGCAGTTTTCTGCTTCTCTGCTGGTAGCTTAATTATAAGAATACAATTCTCACTAAATGTACTTTGCATTCTTACTGTATCTACTGTTGCCACAATCATTCTTGTACCAACTTATTTATCATAGCTAAACAATAAACTGTAGAGGCAATTTTGCAGCCTGTCAATGCCACCAGGATAACAATGACCCTTGCCCTGTTAATTTATAGTACTTCTGCTCTGCTCTTCTCCTCGAGGTACCCTCATCTTTGATTTCTTCCCTTCAACTCTCTGATGCTGCTTTCCTTCCTCATGCAGGCATGCCCTGATGCTCCCCTCGGTCTGGGCACCCGATGCCAGGCAGCCTGTGGATGCCCGGACCTCAAGGCCGGCCGTGCTACTCCAGCTGCTCCTGCCCCGGCCATGCTCAACTTCGCTCCTGGTCAGTTGCCGCAGGTGAGACACTTGCCTCCATGCTTGGATGATTCTACCTGCTCACTTAGTATCATACTTGAATCTATGCGTACATGGTACATATAGTTTGACTGAAACTGTAGTTTTTGTAGTTTTACTTTGTGTTCTTATAGTTTTACTGAAACTGTAGAAATGACTGATGCACAAATTATTGAGAATAGAGAAGCAGCCTCAAGCTGATGTTGCAACAACTTGAAACGATGTGTCTAAATTATTGAGAATATGTTCTTTGATTCAGTGCTGATGCACAAAAACCTTCTCTGCAATATATTAACTGGTCATATTCTACTTCTGTAGCTATACCTTCTCTGCGAGCCCATGACTGCTCAAACAAAAAGAAAGAGGCTCTCAACTATTTGTTTATCCTGGTCCCTTTGATCAACGTAGTTTTACTGAAACTGTAGTTGGTACTTCCTTAGTGTTCAGTACATGGTACATATAGAGCTGCGTACAGCAATTACAAGAGGCATTCTCTTGTTGATGTCATTGTCTCTAAACATTTAATAATGTTTCTTTTTGGTGATCTGGATTAGGATCTAATGTTGTTTAGGCTGCTGCTGCTGTGATGGAAGATCAGAAGAGGCATGGAGATGCGCACCACCGTTTTAGTTGATGTTGCACCATGTTTTGGTGCTTGTGTATCTGTTTTTGCTTGTAAGCACACTTGTATGTGCTTGTGTATCTGTTTTTGCTTGTTTTAGATGATGTTGGACGTGCAGAGTTGTATGTGCTATCGTGTGTATTTGGATGAATGATTTTTTAATTTAATCATTTAATTGAGAGAATTATTTATTGTTTGTTGTTCAAATGTGTAAACTGGAAATCAATGAATAAAAAGACCAAATGTTCTATTGGACCAAATAATATATGGGCTCTAAAAAGGCTACATGCCAAATAATAGTGGACTGGAACATTGTGCATTTCTGGAAAACCTGAACAAAAAGTCCTAATGAAATGGTTTGCAAAAGGGCCATGGCCCAGAAAAATTAAAAGTTCGAATTGTAAGGCGTGGCCCATGAAGCCGACCAGAATTAACATGAAAAAAAAATACTAAATGGGCTAGGCCCATGTAGAAAATCGAATTGGACCGGGCTGAATCTTGTCCCACATCAGATTGCCACGCTGGATGCCTACGTGGCCTGGGGAGGTTGCCAGTGACCAAAACGCCACAGTAGACGTATTTTGGTCATAAACGTATTCGACCATTCCAGAAGAAAGGTTGCTATAGTTAGTTTATGACGGCCAGCCTTTGACCTTCTAGTTTTGGTCACAAAAAGGTCGCAAATGAAAAACCATGACCTTTCAGTGACCAATAATGGTGGTCACAAGTTGACATATTTCTTGTAGTGAAAATTTTATACTAAATACGAGGTAGTACAAAAGTGGGCTATAACAGCCCTCCACTATGTAGGCCAAAACACGTGCCAAATTCACTTGTGATGCATTTGGCATCGATGCCCCTCCATTGCTCACCTGGTGCCCCAATCTAGATCACATATACTTTGCTCCGGTGCCAAATTAACTCACGCAATGAAAACACACTTGTGTGGGAGAGAGAGAGGACTGAGGCAACAAAAAACACTTGTTTGGGAGAGTGAGAGGCTGGTGTAGTTGGTTTGATTGATTTTTTTATACATGTGGGTCGGTGTGCACAACGGTGACAACTCTCTCACATCGCGAGAGCGGTGCCAAAATCTTTTGATTTGACATCGATGCGTATTATGTGGCATACTTTTGTGAAATATGGCATCGGCCACATAGTGGAAGGCAACAAATGCCCAAGCTCTTCACGTGCTCCTAGGTAAATGAGAGGAAGGAGAAAGAGAGAGAGAGAGAGTGAGTAAAAAATATCACTAGCCAGCCAACCCTGTCGTATGAGTGAATGATATTGGTACCTTTGGATGACACGACAATCGTATACAGCCAGCTGCTCTAATATGTTCTCTTCTTTTGCAGATAAAAAAAGACCCGAAAGTGAAAAATGTGCTGCACTATAACAATCTCATCGAATGCCTTGATCTCCATCTTACAGAAATTTATTTGATCGACTACCGAGGCAGCACATCTGAGATTCAATTGGCCAGGTTCTTTGTTCTGGAGGCAAGTGTGCTCAAGGTAATGAGGTTTAGTGTTCTCTGGTGCAACAATGAATGGCATGCTGATCACCGCAAGTGTCTAAGCCTAAATGACACAGCCTCTGCAGAAGCTGAATTTTTTTGAGATATCAAGTGTCCAGAGACTCGAAGACTTATTTGCCCATTAGTGACTTGTCAGGGCAGTGGATTATAGTTTGTAAGATAATGCTGCATCCACCTAAAGTAATGAAAGTTCTTACGTAAACCTCCTAGTAATTCCCTCTTCGTAGGTGCAACATTGCTCCTAACATTTGTAATACCAGTTTGAAACTTGTAATATTGATGTGTCATATTCCTGCGTTTTCAACATCCTGCAAATCAAATAGGTCCTGAGTTGGTGATGATGTTGTGCCTGCCATCTTTCACCAACAGCCGTCGGATTTAGATCCGACGCATTCAAACCAAACTTCTCTAGTTTTGCAAAAAGATGCCCGCACTTGTTCCCTATTTACAAACAACTCCTTGTCTCTCACAATCAGCCTTATCTCCTCCCCACCACATCTAGAAGGCCATGGAAAAATCTGGCATGATGGCCGCTGCCGGTGCCGTCCACCCCCAATCTTGGTGTTTCGTGCAATGCACGGGCATCTACACGCGGGAAATTATGTCGAACATGACTTGTTGTAAGAAGGCTAGGTCCACAACCATGATGATAGTGACTGAAGACGGTGAGGCTGACTATGGTATGCCGAACACGGCGCCTATACTCAGTGTCATCTCCAGCGCAGGGTCTTGTCACTTCACTGTGAGGAGCAGCACGTAATAATTTGACCAACGAGTAGTACAGTCCTACTACATTGGTAGTACTACTACTGGTACTAGCACCACCGTCTTGATTTAGTATTACTACCACGTCCATCTGGATTTGGTATTTGACTAGCAATATCTAGTAGTGCATGTCACAAAAAATGTACTACTCCCTCTATAAATAAATACATGGTGTGTTGTTTTATTCCTATCGGCGAGATAACTTAATGTCTTTTTGCTACTTAATAGGATTACATGCAATGACCTAACCACTTCATGTGATGTTTGGTAGTCTCATGTCATTGAAAGCATGCACGGCCCACATCTCTCATTCGTTGATATGTCATGAAATAAGAAACAAGGAGGGAGTTAATGTACCGTGCCTAAGTGTTTTGGGATTATTTGGTTTTCATAAGGTGACTTACACAACATTTTTGGTTACATGCATTAACATTTTATTAGTTAAATCAAAAGTCAAAACTTAGTGCAAAATGCAAAGGGGACCAATAAACCAGTAAACATCAAAGTTCTCTCGTTTGGCCCCAACTAGAGGTCCGGTGAGATGACTATACTGCACCGGCACGAAGGGGGACGCAACTTCATTGACTTACCGCACCTGCCTTTGGGTGCATGACACGTGGGTCCAACGGGTGGCTGGCCCACCTATCATAGAGCCAAAGGCAGGTGCAGTAGAGGGGCGAGGAGTAGATGGCCAACACACACGTGAATTCAACACAGTCCGCACTTCTCATATAAAGGCTCCCGCCAGTCCAATCTACGGAATCCTACGCACCTACGCACCTTAACCAAGGGCAAGAGTGATCACTTCAATTGCAAGATCAATTGACTACAAGCTAGACCCATGGAGGCGATGAGCGCGAGCATCAGCCGGCTGTGCCAGATGGTCCACGTAACTGGCCTGCGGCTCGGCACCGAGGAACGTCTCCAGGTAGTGCATGAGGCCGCCAGGTCGAGGGGCCACTTGGATGATAGTTTCATCTCCTTGTTTGACGAGGTCCTCGTTGGCTTCCTCGACAAGTTCACCATCGTCAAGAAGCTCGCAGACGACCTTGACATACGCCTCCAGCCCATGTGCCCAGGCTCTGTGATGCCTGCCACCCTCAACAGCCTCTATGTTGACAACCTCTTCGATGCACTGGTGGCCCTGCGAGTGCCCGGCCGCCGTCGCGCTGGAGAATGTCCACCTCGAGGTTGCGCTTACCGCGTAGCGCCTGGCGCAGCAAGACACCATCGACATAATCACCCACGTCTACGCGCAAATCGTCCACAAGGACTACTACATGAAAGAGGAGGATGAGAGGACGCTGGCCTTCTTGGACCGCAGGGCAACCTTGGACGACATTGTTCAGAAGCACGTTGAGCTTGCCACCAACGCCGCTACTCCTCACACGTCAGTTGGCGACCCGGTGCACTAGGGCGTGAGGATGTCATTGATGGATCCGTATGTATCTTTATCTTTCCGTCAAATCCATGTAGTAGTATATGGTACTACTAGTAATTATCTTACCTTTCGCATCAACTTCATAATTTTCGTACGTACTCCATGCATGAACCACGCCAGAACCAAACTTCTCATTACTCTAGGGAAAATTGTTATTTCTATCTATCGGTCGCGCCATGGAGCAGAACCAAATTTTACAAGTTACAAGTTCAAAAGGAAATGCCTGCCTTGTTTGCGTTGCAACCCCACACAATTGGTCCGGTACGCCGCTCAAGGGGGAATGCATGTTGTTTTGCATTTTTACTTACAAGTGGGACCACAATTGAGCAAACCGATTATCGGCAAACCCCCACCCCACCCACCGCGATGGCTAAGAAAACATGAGGGAGAAGATATGGTTGTAGCATGGACTCCAATAAAATAGGTGTCGGATGGGACTCGTGTGGGTGGCGTGTGCCGTACTGCTAGACATGAATGCTAGTTATGGCCCATGCCACCCCACTATATCGAGGTGCTAGTTACGTAGAACAAATTTCCTGGAGTCCGTGCTCATCCCTCCTCTATCTCTCTTCTCAGCCAGCCAGCAGAAGCGCGGAGCCCATCGTCTGTTTGCTCATATGCGGTCCCACATCTCAGTGAAAACGCAAGAGGACCCACTAAACCTGCACATATTTCACCTTGATGTGCTGGTGATGAAAAACAATTCCAATAAAGATCTTCAGTGGCCGCTTTTGGAGTTACTCAAGAGTAGTAAGATTCTATTTATAGTTTAACCCAAGATGCACATCACGTGGCTTCAACTACCACTCCATTTTCTTGCATGACATGACCGGGATGCTGGATGTCCCACGTGTCGACAAAATGAGGAAGAACTCGACCAAATCTTCAGTTATGCTCTCGATTAGACTAGTTGTGCTAACTTAAAATTTTATTGTGTACAATGGATGCAAGTTTTGGTATTGGGAAGAAGAGTACATCGATATATTGATAGAGCGCAATTTAGTAGATGTTCTAGAACTTTTAGCTAGCATAGAGGCTAGAGATGAGACTAGTGCACCTGTTGATAGAATAGAGTCTAGACATGAGACTAGATGTGAGGAAGCAACGTCTACTTCTTTACGCTCGAAGAAGAAAGAAGCACGCAACATCGAGCCTCCGCAGATCAACAATGAATGCATCAAGAAGGCACTAATCCAACTTACAAGAGCAGCTATGGAAGTTGGATATCTTCTAAAATGTATTCTTGTGGTTCTTGTTCTCTTTGGTATTGCTTTTCTAGTCAAATTTTGCTGATGTATTTCCATGTACCAAAAATCAATGATGAAAAAAAGATATGTGTTTGCAAAGAAAAATGTACATGGCCGGGATGCGTCCGCGCGTTTGGCGCACGGCCACCGCATCCGAGAAATAGCCCTGACACGACCCCATTGCCCTACCCAAACGGACAGAATCTAGGCAAAAAGGAGGTCAGTTTGGGGTCGTGCGTTGGAGTTGGCCTTACAAGTGGGACCGCAGTTGAGGAAACCGACTATTGGCAAACCCCCACCTCGCCCGCTGCGCGATGGCTGAGTTAGAGAAACGACGAGGTTGAAGAGATTGTTGTAGCACGGACTCCAAGGAATATGGTGTTAGATGGAAGTCGCACTGGTGGTGTGTGCCGTACTCCTGGACGTGAATGCTTGTTCTGGCCCATGCCACCCTACTACTCCTACTATATAGTAGTAGTATCGAGGATTCAAGGTGCTGGTTACATACAATGAACACATTAATATATGGCCCACCTCACACTGTGGCCAAATTTCTTGGAGTCTATGCTAGGTTAAAAAGTGTTCTTTGTGAGGGTGGGTGGCTGGTCTCAACTTTAAAACTTGTTGTATTACGTATACATAGACATAGAGATAGTGCAGCAGTTCTGAAAGTTTGAACCCGAACATCAGAATGCAATTTCTACTGGACTCATCCGAAGACCTAGGATGATGGGATTCGCAGCTACAGTAAAAACACCCGCCCGACGCGTGAAGCATGTGAAGCTAGTACAAATAGTGTACTACTATTGTTGATTGGCCTCATCCGATAAACTATTGCAATGCACGTACAATTATGTATTCGAAAAATATTTTTTTGCCTCATCGCAGCACCCACTCAGAGAAGCGACTCGAAAGCCATTCATAAATTTAGTAAGTTTATCACAGGCATCATTTTATTACATACAACACGTCATCAACCCACAATGACAATGAGGATACATTATAAATACTGAAGTTTTCATCACACAACAAATAACAAGCAATGAAATGAACTTCAACTCAACCAATCCTCGGCGTTGGAAAACGCTTGCATTGAACCACAAGCGATTCTCTGGGAAGGGCCATCTATTGTCAATCTCGAGACCAACGCAGGACTAATCATCTAGGCTGAAGCGGCCTACTATACAGAGAACGGGATGGTAGCCATGGACATGGTCGGCCCTTTTTGAAGAGAATACTAATAAATAACTTTGATGTGTCCCGTCAACTCGAAGAACGACGAGAAGCTTGCTTACCTTCTCCCTCGCCAACGCGTGCGCGGTGGCTCGTAGCACGAGGAGAAACTTTTTCTTACAAGCGGTGGACGTGCAGCAGTTCTTTGGTGTCATATTGCCGGAAGTACTACTGTAGTACCATCATTATTGTTCGACTTCCGAAAGAGGAGAAGAGCCAAGCCCAAGGTCACCTACTAACCTAGTACACTACTACTATAGCCAAAGCTGGTCCACCTTTTTAGAGCATGGTTAATTAATATAGGCGGCTCTTGTAGCGGCACATCATTGAGAGCAAGTACTCTCTTTGTAGGATCAAAGGAAGTGAAACAAAAGTTGGAGTGGATGCTAGATTGCCAATTAAAACATGATTAAATAGGAAAAAAACTATAGCATTCTATCCTATGAATCAAACGACCAATGTAGGAAAATTATGAGGGGGGTCTCTCCAAGAGTGTTCCTCGGCTCGCATCTAGCATCACGGTGGTCGAACTTGGAGTCATTCATCTGGTACACGTGGCATCTCAGATCTGGACAGAAGGTGACGCGACCTCTCACTTCGTCTGCCATTTGAAGCGGCACGCCGGTGGAGGACTAGCATACTCCAATATTAGGTTGGCTCTATGTGATGTGGCAACTTCATATACTAACCAAATGCTGGCTATACTACTACGGTACTCACACTCCAAGAAGTGACTCGAAAACCATTCATAAATTGAGTCTATGACATGCATTTGCAAATGTACCATTCATTACATACAAAAAGTCATCAACACACAACGGCAACGAGGATACATGTTGGATTATAGATTATTTCCAACAAAACATTCTAGTAAATATAGAAGTTTTCGTCACACAACAAATAACAAGCAATGAAATGAACTTCAACTCAACCAATCCTCAGCGTTGGAAACGCTTGCTTTGAACCATAGGTGCTCTGGGAAGGGCCAGCTACTGTCAATATCGAGAGCAACGCAGGACTGATCATCCAGGCTGAAGCGGCATATATCAGGAGCAGGGTAGGGAACTACCGCAAAGTCCAAGGTATAGATACAATTGCTTCTCATAAATGTTACTAGTAACGTTGTGTCAACATGATACGTCCATTTTGCATCATGCTTTGATATTGATATTTATTTCATTATGGGTTGTTATTACACATTATGTCACAATATTTATGCCTTTTCTCTCTTATTTTACAAGGTTTACATGAAGAGGAAGAATGTCGGAAGCTGGAATTCTGGGCTGGAAAAGGAGCAAATATTACAAACCTATTCTGCACAACTCCAAAAGTCATGAAACTTCACGGAGGCATGTTTTGGAATTAATAAAAAATATTGGTGAAAGAATCAACCAGAGGGGACCCACACCCTGGCCACGAGGGTGGGGGCGCGCCCTACCCCCTGGGGGCGCCCCCTATCTCGTGGGCCCCCTGGCAGGCCATCGGTGCCCATCTTTTGCTATATGAAGTCTTTCGCCCTGGAAAAAATTATAAGGAAGCTTTCGGAATGAAGCATTGCCATCTCAAGGCGGAACCTTTGCGGAACCAATCTAGGGCTCCGGCGCAGCTATTTTTCCAGGAAATATGCCTCCGGGTGGGGGAAATCTTCACCATCGTCATCACCATCGATCCTCTCATCAGGAGGGGGTCAATCTCCATCGACATCTTCACCAGCACCATCTCCTCTCAAACCCTAGTTCATATCTTGTATCCGATCTTTGTCTCAAAACCTCATATTGGTACCTGTGGGTTGCTAGTATTGTTGATTACTCCTTGTAGTTGATGCTAGTTGGTTTATTCGGTGGATGATTATATGTTCTGATCCTTAATGCATATTAATACCCCTCTGATTATGAACATGAATATGATTTGTGAGTAGTTATGTTGTTCCTGAGGACATGGGAGAAGTCTTGCTATAAGTAGTCATGCGAATTTGGTATTCGTTCGATATTTTGATGAGATGTATGTTTTCTCTCCTCTAGTGGTGTTATGTGAACGTCGACTACATGACACTTCACATTGTTTGGGCCTAGAGGAAGGCATTGGGAAGTAATAAGTAGATGATGGGTTGCTAGAGTGACAGAACCTTAAACCCTAGTTTATGTGTTGCTTCGTAAGGGGCGGATTTGGATCCATATGTTTCATGCTATGGTTAGGTTTACCTTAATTCTTCTTTCGTAGTTGCGGATGCTTGCGAGAGGTGTTAATCATAAGTTAGATGCTTTTCCAAGTAAGGGCAGTACCCAAGCACCGGTCCACCTGCATATCAAATTATCAAAGTAACGAACGCGAATCATATGAGCGTCATGAAAACTAGTTTGACGATAATTCCCATGTGTCCTCGGGAGCGTTTTCCTTTATATAAGAGTTTGTCCAGGCTTGTCCTTTGCTACAAAAAGGATTGGGCCACCTTGCTTCACCTTGTTTACTTTTGTTACTTGTCACCCGTTATGAATTACCTTATCACAAAACTATCTGTTACCAATAATTTCAGTGCTTGCAGAGAATACCTTACTGAAAACCGCTTCTCATTTCCTTCTACTCCTCCTTGGGTTCGACACTCTTACTTATTGAAAGGACTGGGATAGACCCCCTATACTTGTGGGTCATCAAGACTCTTTTCTGGCACCGTTGCCAGGGAGTGAAGCTCCTTTGGTAAGTGGAAATTAGTAAGAAAAAATTTATACAATGTGCTGAAATTGACTATCACTTGTTACTATGGAAAGTAATCCTTTGAGGGGCTTGTTCGGGGTATCTTCACACCGACCAGTAGAGCAAAGAGATACTCCTCAACCTACTGAATCTACTGAAAATGTTTACTTTGAAATTCCTTCGGGTATGATAGAGAAACTGCTAGCTAATCCTTTTACAGGAGATGGAACATTGCATCCCGATTTGCATCTAATCTATGTGGATGAAGTTTGTGGATTATTTAAGCTTGCAGGTTTGCCCGAGGATGTTATCGAGAAGAAGGTCTTCCCTTTATCTTTGAAGGGAGAGGCATTGACATGGTTTAGGCTATGTGATGATATGGTATCATGGAACTACAACCGATTGAAATTGGAATTTCATTAGAAGTTTTATCCTATGCATCAGGTTCATCGTGATCATAATTATATATATATATATATATATATATATATATATATATATATATATATATATAATTTTTGGCCTCACGAAGGAGAAAGCATCGCTCAAGCTTGGGGGAGGCTTAAGTCAATGTTATATTCATGCCCCAATCATGAGCTCTCAAGAGAAATTATTATTCAAAAAATTTATGCTCGGCTTTCTCTCAACAATCGCTCCATGCTCAATACTTCTTGTACTGGTTATTTTATGATGAAGACTATTGAATTGAGATGGGATTTATTGGAAAGAATTAAACACAACTCTGAATATTGGGAGCTCGACGAAGGTAAGGAGTCAGGTATGAAACCTAAGTTTGATTGTGTTAAATCTTTTATGGATACCGGTGTTTTCCTTGAATTTAGCACTAAATATGGACTTGACTCTGAGATAGTAGCTTCTTTCTGTGAATCATTTTCTACTCATGTCGATCTCCCTAAGGAGAAGTGGTTTTAATATCATCCTCCCAATTGAAGTAAAAGTAGTTGATCCTATTAAAGTTGAAGAAAAGACTATCACTTATAATGTTGATCCTATTGTTCCTACCACTTATATTGAGAAATCACCTTTCCCTGTTAGAATAAAGGATCATGCTAAAGCTTCAACTATGGTTCGTAAGAGTAATACTAGAACACCTGCAACCCCTGAAAAAATTAAAGTTGAACCTAGTATTGCTATGGTTAAAGATCTCTAGGCTGATAATATCGATGGGCATGTTATTTACTTCTGTGATGAAGCTGCTAGAATGGCTAGATCTGATACTTAAAATAAACATAGACCTATTGTAGGCATGCATGTTATTTCCATTAAAATAGGAGATCATTGCTATCATGGCTTATGTGATATGGGTGCTAGTGCGAGTGCAATACCTTATTCTTTATAGGAAGAAATTATGCATGCTATTGCACCTACCGAGTTAGAAGGCATTGATATTACAATTAAGCTTGCCAATAGAGATACTATTTCACCAGTTGGGATTGTTAGAGATGTTGAAGTCCTGTGTGGGGAAGTTAAATATCCTGCTGATTTTCTTGTTCTTGGTTCCCCACAAGATGACTTTTGTCCCATTATATTTGGTAGACCCTTCTTGAATACTGTTAATGCTAGGATAGATTGTGAAAAGGATATTGTTACGATTGGGTTAGGGGATATGTCTCATGACTTTAACTTTGCTAAATTTCATAGACAACCCCATGATAAAGAATTGGCTAGTAAGGATGAAATTATTGGACTTGCTTCTATTGCCGTGCCTCCTAATGATCCTTTAGAACAATATTTGCTAGACCATGAAAATGATATGTTTATGAATGAAAGAAGGGAAATAGATGAAATATTCTGTAAACAGGGACCCATTTTGAAACACAACTTGCCTGTTGAAATCCTAGGGGATCCTCCACCACCCAAGGGTGATCCCGTGATTGAGCTTAAACCATTACCTGATACTCTTAAATATGCTTATCTTGAGGAAAAGAAGATATATCATGTTATTATTAGTGCTAACCATTCAGAGCAGGAAGAGGAGAAATTATTGAAACTCTAAAGAAGCACTGTGCTTCTATTGGATATACTCTTGATGACCTTAAGGGCATTAGTCCCACTCTATGCCAACACATGATAAAATTGTTGAAAGACGCTATACCGGTTGTTGATCACCAATGACGGTTAAATCCTAAGATGAAAGAAGTGGTAAGAAAAGAAATACTAAAGCTTCTGGAGGCAGGTATAATTTATCTCGTTGCTGATAGTCAGTGGGTAAGTCCTGTCCATTGTGTCCCTAAGAAGGGAGGTATTACTGTTGTTCCTAATGATAAAGATGAATTGATCCCACAAAGAATTGTTACAGGTTATAGGATGGTAATTGATTTCCGCAAATTAAATAAAGCTACTAGAAAAGATCATTACCCTTTACCTTTTATTGACCAATTGCTAGAAAGATTATCTAAACACACCCATTTTTGCTTTCTAGATGGTTATTCTTGTTTCTCTCAAATACCTATATCAAAAGAGGATAAGGATAAGACCACTTTTACTTGCCCTTTCGGTACCTTTGCTTATAGATGTATGCCTTTTGGTTTATGTAATGCACCTGCTACCTTTCAAATATGAATGATGTCTATATTCTCTGATTTTTGTGAAAAGATTGTTGAGGTTTTCATGGATGATTTTTCCGTATATGGAACTTCTTTTGATGATTGCTTGAGCAACCTTGTTCGAGTTTTGCAGAGATGCGAGAAACTAATCTTGTCTTGAATTGGGAGAAGTGCGACTTTATGGTTAATGAAGGTATTGTCTTGGGGCATAAAATTTCTGGAAGAGGTATTGAGGTTGATAAAGCTAAAGTTGATGCTATTGAAAAGATGACATGTCCCAAGGACATTAAAGGTATAAGAAGTTTACTTGGTCATGCCTATTTTTATAGGAGGTTCATTAAAGACTTTTCTAAAATTTCTAAGCCTCTGACTAACCTCTTACAAAAAGATATTCCTTTTGCCTTTGATGATGATTGTGTAGAAGCATTTGAAATACTTAAGAAAGCTTTGATTTCTGCACTGATTGTTCAGCCACCTGATTGGAATTTACTGTTTGAAATTATGTGTGATGCTAGTGATTATGATGTAGGTGTTGTTCTAGGACAAAGAGTTGATAAGAAACTAAATGTTATCCAATATGCTAGTAAAACTCTGGACATTGCCCAGAGAAATTATGCTACTACTGAAAAAGAATTTTTAGCAGTTGTATTTGCTTGTGATAAGTTCAGACCTTACATTGTTGACTCAAAAGTAACCATTCACACTGATCATGCTGCTATTAAATATCTTATGGAAAAGAAAGATGCTAAACCTAGACTTATTAGATGGGTTCTCTTACTACAAGAATTTGATTTGCATATTATTGATAGAAAGGGAGCTGAGAACCACTACTTGAAAAAACCTTATACACAGAAGTTTATCAGTAGCGTGTTCCAAAAAGATGCGCTACTGCTATTTAGTAGTAGCGAGGGGCATAAAAACCGCGCTACTACTTAGTTGATAGTAGTAGCGAGGGGTATAAATCTGCGCTGCTACTAAGTGATTTGCACCATGCCCCCAGGACAGGCAATAATAGTAGCGAGGGGTATAAAACCTGCGCTGCTACTAAGTAAGTAGCTATAGCGCAGGTAAGACCCCCACACTACTACTAAGCGTGTCCCCCGACCTGATCCACTCCCACCCCACCACTCTCTCTCTCTCATCCTAAAAAGAACTCTCTCCCCATGATCCACTCCACCAGCACCTGTTCCTCGGTCCACTCCGCCCCGGCTCCTCTCCCCATGATCTCCTCGCCGCCGCCCCCACCCAGCCGTCCGGTTCCAGCAAGCACCAACGGCGCGCAACGCTCCCCCAACCCCACCGCCGGCGCCCCGACCTCACCAGCAGCCTTTGCCTCTCTCTACGCCCGAAGCACTGGCTCAGTCCGCTGTGACCCACCCGCTGTGTCCCGCGTTCACGCACGAGATCCGCGTCCTGCGTTCATGGCCAAGTGGGCGGCCACGCGCGGATGCTCCTCCTTGCCGTGCTCTTGTGCAGGCCCCGAAACTTGGCTTCAACTCACGCGCGGACATCGTGTTTGGTATGTACAAGTGCCCAAGTACTCATTGGCCTCGGGCCCAAGTGCTTTGCAAGTCTGTAGGTCCTCCTCCTCGTGCCCAAGTCTGAATTTTTTATCTTTTTGGCCTGACTAGTGTATTACTGTATTTGTTTCTGAAATTTTGATGCATTGAGTACTGTAAGTTAGGGGAACCCCTGAAGTCTGATTTAATTTGAACTGTCAAGTCTGATTAGACTGAATCACACTTGAAGCGGTAGTAATGCTTTAAAGGATGTGAACTGCAGTTGTGGCATTATGCGGTGGTGCTACATACTCCAAATTAACAAGGCGATTCTTCTCCAGATTAATTACTTCTAGTAGTCCTATTATTGACAAGGTCAAGGTGCACCGACTGACGGTGGCATTTACAGTATTTGTGCAGCCCACTAGGTAGTGTTCAATTTACTCTTTTTGTTATGGTTTCGGAGAACTGATTGGCTATGGTTGGTGCAGCAAAAGCTTTGATCATCAAACTGATTGCTATGGCCGTGCAGCATTCTACTTCCAGGAAGTCTCTTGATGAACCTGACATGATTTCTTGGTAGGGGTTCAGTATTCACTAGTCTACTAAGTCCAAGTATCAGTAGCATTTTCTTCTTCTTTTTCTCTGTCTATGTATAGATATTGTAGGATCTCATTATAGAATGGATCATTAAATTGATTGCTATGGCTGTGCAGCACTCACCTATGCTGCTCTTGCACTGATTTCAGCTCCCTCTCTCAGTTGTTCTATTGCATGACCACATATAGATAGAAGTTGTTCCTTGTGTTCCAAATAGGTGAGTGATCCATGCATCAAATTGCCCACAAAAATCAAAATGTAACTATTATAACACTGCATATTTAGTGTAGAATCTCGAAAACTGAATTTATGGCAGAATTAGTACATGAAAAATGAACTTATTGTTACTGTAATTTAGTTACCAGTTTGGGAGTACAATTTGGAACATAGTATCACTACTGATCTATTCTGAAAAATTAAAAGTAGATGGTCGTTCCTTAAATAAACATGGCACAACAAAATTCAGAGGAACATCCTGAAGCCCTGTTATGTAGGCAAAATCCTTGTGTTACTGTAATACTCCATGCAGGAAAAATTCCTAACTATTGGAGTAGCTTCTTCATAAGCTTTTGAATTTTGGCCTCCGCTTCTGCTGTTTAGTAACTTTTCTGAATCTTTACACTTTATTCAAATTTACAATGGTTCTCCTCCAAAGTGGGGAAAGGTAAGCATTTCTCTTCTCCCGCATACCCTCTATTCGTCTCCTTCCTCCGGCTGCTTGCCGCACCACAACAAGTAATTATTTTTGTAACTGAACAATTTGCATCTTTTGTAACTGAACATGTTATAACATCAATATTAACAGTAAAAAAATGGACTCTGTATGTGTAGTATAAGCAAGTTCAAGTTATTTTGTGAATCTGCTTTCCTTTGGTTATGCCTAAGATTTAACAATTATTTTGTATTTAGTTTAGGAACTAAAAAATGAAGAGAGTTGCCTTTCCTTTTGTTATACATGCAGCCATGTGCTTGACGCCACCTGATGCGTGCGTTTTTTGCTCCTATCTGCTTGTCAAGCAGAAATCTGCTGCTGTGAGAGGACGAGGAGGAGGCGAGTGGCTGCTCTGACCCTGCTACTGCCCACACGATAGAAGGTCCTCTCTCTCTCTCTCTCATTTTTTATTCCTCTCTCCAATGAGAGTTTAAAACAATCCAGTCTTGTCATTGTTTCCCCGTGTATGGTAATTTGAAGAAAGAACAACAGTATTCCTGTCTGGGATTGTGGTATGTTGTGGACTTGAACATGTTCTTCAAAATTACAACATGTTTGCTCCTAGTGCTCAATCATATTCTGTCCTAGATTGTTATCCACTTAGACGATTGATCTGCATAATGCTAACTTTCATTGTAATATGTAAGATGCGTATGATATGTTTCGAATATGATCGACGGTAAACTTACCGACTTACTAATTCCTGAGTTCTATCTTGATGCTTTTTGTTCCTAGTGTTAAGCAGGAATTGATAGGGCTGTCATATGATTTTGTTTAATCTTTGCTAATGTGAATTGTGAAATGTTGGTTAAACTTAATCTGATCATCACCAAACTATCTACCTGAGTTCTGTTTTAGTAGTGACGCAAACTGCTTACATCATATAGGCTGTAGTATGTGGAGTCCTAAGTCCAAGCAAGAGGGCTGGACACGTTTATTATTATAGTTATTACTTGGTAAATTTAGTAAGAACTAGTAAGAGTTAAATCATCCGTGTGGGAAGCATTAACATAGGTGCTCCTCTATGGTTCGACCTTCTTCACCGATTAGTGAGCTCCACCACCGAACGTAGCTCCTGTGCTGTGTTGCTGTTCTAGCCAAAGGTTTTCTCTCACTTTATGCACTTTTCTGTTGAGTGCCTTTGTTTTAAACTATGAGATATGCTTATGTTTAATTCTGAAATCTCAATGCAATCTTATGTTGTTGCCAAAGGTAATTTCGGTGCAAATTTCCATTGCTGTAGGATAATGAGATGTTAAAGCGGCCGGATGTTACTATTGATGCATGTGCATGTGCTAAAAATTTCCAAAATAAGGACTAGCCTCTTGCTGTTACTATTGATGCATGTGCAGGTGCTAAAAAGAAATAAAATACCCTACTGGATTTGAACGCTGATGCGTACTAACAAATTTTCACTTTCCCGATGTGGTCATAGGGGTGATTGACACTGACTACAGCAGCCTGGTGGGCGTCATGCTCTTCAACCACTCAGAGGTGGACTTCGACGTGAAGCCCCGCGACCGCGCTGCACGGATGATTGTCCATGTGATCACGATGCTGGATGTGGACGAGGTGGAGGACCTCGACACCATCTTTCGGGGCGAGGAAGGATTCGGGTCCTCCGGCGTCTGAACTCCGAGCCTTGGTAGAGACATGTAGAGAAGTTGTCTGTTTAGGCTGGTGGTGGAACACTAGGGAAGGTAGCCACCTTCGGTCTTGTGTGTTTAATTTATTTTGAGGTGGACGTGTCCCTGATTTCTATCTATGAATAATGCATGTAATTTTTTTAATTTATAATTTGTTAGTAGTAGCGCTGGGGAAAAATACACGCTACTACTATCTAGCATAATAGTAGCGCCTAATATACTGATATGTCTCCAACGTATCTATAATTTTTGATTGCTCCATGCTACTTTATCTACTGTTTTGGACTATATTGGGCTTTATTTTCCACTTTTATATTATTTTTGGGACTAACCTATTAACCGGAGGCCCAGCCCAGAATTGCTATTTTTTGCCTATTTCAGTATTTCAAAGAAACAGAATATCAAACGGAGTCCAACCGGAATGAAACCTTCGGGAACGTGATGTTCTCACCGAACGTGATCCAGGAGACTTGGACCCTACTCCAAGAAGTGCCAGAGGCGGTCACGAGAGTGGAGGGCGCGCCCCCCTTGGCCCGCCCCCTGCCTCGTGGGCCCCTTGTTGCTCCACCGACGTACTCCTTCCTCCTATATATACCTACATACACCCGTCAGATCAAATACGGAGCCAAAAACCTAATTCCACCGCCGCAACTTTCTGTATCCGCGAGATCCCATCTTGGGGCCTGTTCTAGAGCTCCGCCAGAGAGGGCATCTACCACCGAGGGCTTCTACATCAACACCATAGCCTCTCCGATGAAGTGTGAGTAGTTTACTTCACACCCTTGGGTCCATAGCTAGTAGCTAGATGGCTTCTTCTCTCTTTTTGGATCTCAATACAATGTTCTCCCCCTCTCTTGTGGAGATCTATTCGATGTAATCTTCTTTTTGCGGTGCGTTTGTTAAGATCGATGAATTGTGGGTTTATGATCCAGCTTATCATTCTTCTCTGAATTCTTTTATGTATGATTGAGTTATGTATGCAAGTCTCTTCGAATTATCCGTTTGGTTTGGCCAACTAGATTGGTAGTTCTTGTAATGGGAGAAGTGTTTAGCTTTGGGTTCAATCTTGCGGTGTCCTTAACCAGTGACAGAAAGGGTTGCAAGGCACGTATTTTATTGTTGCCATCGAGGATACCAAGATGGGGTTTTTATCATATTGCATGAATTTATCCCTCTACATCATGTCATCTTGCTTAAGGCGTTACTCTGTTTTTAACTTAATACTCTAGATGCATGCTGGATAGCGGTCGATGAGTGGAGTAATAGTAGTAGATGCAGAATCGTTTCGATCTACTTGTCTTGGACGTGATGCCTATATACATGATCATACCTAGATAATCTCATAATTATTCGCTTTTCTATCAATTGCTCAACTGTAATTTGTTCACCGACCGTAGAATACTTATGCTCAGAGAAGCCACTAGTGAAACCTATGGCCCCCGGGTCTATTCTCATCATATCAATCTCCATTACTTTATTACTTGCTTTGTTTTTACTTTGCCTTTTACTTTTTACTTTGCATCTCTATATCAAAAATACTAAAAATATTATTTATCATCTCTATCAGATCTCACCCTCGTAAGTGACCGTGAAGGGATTGACAACCCCTAATCACGTTGGTTGCGAGTAGCTATCGTTTTGTGTAGGTACGAGGGACTCATGCGTGATCTCCTACTGGATTGATACCTTGGTTCTCAAAAACTAAGGGAAATACTTATGCTACTTAACTGCATCGTCCTCTCCTCTTCGGGGAAATCCAACGTAGTGCTCAAGAGGTAGCAAAAAGAATTTCTGGCGCCGTTGCCGGGGAGTTTGCGCAAAAGTCAACCATACCAAGTACCCATCACAATCCCTATCTCTCGCATTACATTATTTGCCTCTCGTTTTCCTCTCCCCCACTTCACCCTTGCCGTTTTATTCGCCCTCTTTCCCAATCTCCTCTCTCGCTCTCTCCCACCTTGCTTTTGTTTGTCGCTATGGCTGAAACTGGGGAGATTATCGTCGATATGGACAATAATGATAACATGGGAAATCCCAAGGCTTCGGCCGATGAACCCCCTATCTTGCATACTAAAAAGTTTCGAATCGGTAGTGGTAACATTATTGGCAAAGGTGTTATTCAAGATTTCTTTACTTGTGCCGGTGCTTTACCTTCCTTGGGTTGTTCTATTCTTCATAGAACTAGTAGTCTTGCGGATGCTATCGCTATGCTTGTAGTTGAACTTGAAAGACAATTTATGCATATGCATCCTTGCATACAAAGAATTTTTCTAGAATTCTCCAACATTGAGCATTATTCTGTTAAGCATGCTGTTACTATCTTCCTGGATCACGAGTTTAGATTTATCATAAGAGAGGTCAAAGAAATCTTTCCACACTATAGGGTGTACGCCGTTCATCCTCCCATAGAGGCCATCCTCTATCATCAAGAGGAATTTAGGAGTTTTCAATCTTCGGACTATGTTGCTTTTAATGAAAACCTTAGAAAAAAGGTCCCTATCAATGTCTTGCTTGATTGCATCAATGAACTCAATAATAATTTTGCTCTTCGAAACAATGAGCTAGGTTACTCTCTTGAGTATAGGCTCACAATTTTTTTCCAAAAGAATGCTTTTAGTGATGAAATAGTTGTGCACTATGAAGAGCCAAGGGAGGAACCCGTTCGTCCTATGATTGATCTTGGGGACATCTTGTCACGCCCAATATGCGATACTATCCTAAAAAGATTCGAAGGTCCCACCAAGGATAGAACCGCATATTGAAACGCTTTTGCAAGGTGGATATCATTACATCAACATTACATAATAGATGGGGATACATACAAAAGGCATACAATGCCACACGAATACAACATCATCTTACATAAGAGCACCATCCGACTACCGATGAAACACAAACAGAAACTCAAACGACATCCACCCTGCTAGCCCAGGCTGCCGACCTGGAACCTATCCCCTGATCGAAGAAGAAGCAGAAGAAGAACTCCAAAACAAGTAAACATAGCTCTCGCGTCATGATCATCGCATAACCTATACCTGCAACTCTTGTTGTAGTAATCTGTGAGCCACGAGGACTCAGCAATCCCATTACCATGGGTATCAAGACTAGCAAAGCTTAAAGGGTAAGGAAGGGGTAAAGTGGTGAGGTTGCAGCAGCGACTAAGCATATATGGTGGCTAACATACGCAAATAAGAGCGAGAAGAGAGCAAGCGGAACAGTCGTGAAGCTAGCAATGATCAAGAAGTGATCCTGAACTCCTACTTACGTCAAACATAACCCAAAACCGTGTTCACTTCCCGGACTCCGCCGAAAAGAGACCATCACGGCTATACACGCGGTTGATGCGTTTTAATTCGGATCTGGTGTCAAGTTATCTACAACCGGACATTAACAAATTCCCATCTGCCACATAACCGCGGGCACGGCTTTCGAAAAATAATACCTTGGATGGGTGTCCCAAGTTAGCCCATGATAAGCTCTCGCGGTCAACGAAGGATATTCCTTCTCCCAAGAAGACCCGATCAGACTCGGAATCCCGGTTTACAAGACATTTCGACGATGGTAAAATAAGACCAGCAAAGCCGCCCGAATGTGCCGACAAATCCTGATAGGAGCTGCACATATCTCATTCTCAGGGCACACTGGATTGTCCAAACTTCCGGTAGGTCATCCCAGAGTTGCCCCTGGTGGCCACCGGCGGCTGACAGGTTGGACCAACACTTACGGCGAGCACTGGCCCGGGGGGAATAAAATAAAGATGACCCTCAGGCTCCGGAAACCCAAGGGAAAAAGGGCTAGGTGAGGCAAATGGTAAACCAAGGTTGGGCCTTGCTGGAGGATTTTTATTCAAAGCGAACTGTCAAGGGGGTCCCATAAATCCCCCAACCGCGTAAGGAACGCAAAATCCGGGAACATAACACCGGTATGATGGAAACTAGGGCGGCAAGAGTAGAACAAAACACCAGGCATAAGGCCGAGTCTTCCACCCTTTACAAAGTATATAGATGCATTAATTAAATAAGAGATATTGTGATATCCCAACACAATTCTGTCCACCATGGAGCAATCTTCAACTTCACCTGCAACTAACAATGCTATAAGAGGGGCTGAGCAAAAGCGGTAACATAGCCAAGCAATGGTTTGCTAGGAAGGGTAAAAAGGTTAGAGGCTGACATGGCAATTTGGGAGGCTTTAAGAACAAGTGATAGGTAGCGCAGCAAAGCGATAGAATGAAGCAACTAGCATAGCAATGATAGTAGTGAGATCCAAGGTAGCGGTCATCTTGCCTGAAATCCCGCTAGGAAGAAGAACGAGTCCATGAAGAAGACGAACGGGCGTAGTCGAACGAATCCTGACAATCGCAATGTTATCGGAACTATCAAGAAGAAGCAATACCGGAAAGAAGCAAACAACATGGTAAACACACAAGCATACACATGGCATGATGCACAAACAAGTATGACAAATGTCCGGTTTAAAGAGCATGGCATGGCAAAGTGCAACAAACAACACTACAAATTAAGTGGAGCTCAATATGCAACGAGTTGCATATTGACAAAACACCACATTGACATATTTAGTTTAATCTCGTTTAGGTACACAACAATATTAAATGTTGTTAAACATGGCAAGAGGTGAAACATAATGAAACTACCTATCTAGGCAAGTTTAAATGAGGCCGGAAGTAACAAACAACAATTCCGGAAAATCCTCATGTCCATTTTTTAGTTTTGGTACTGTTCTGCCCTAAAACATATTTTATTGTTATTAAACAGGGAAATAAAGTCCACCATGTTAAACTAGGCATTTTTCCACCCCATTTACATATAAAGTTTATTGAAAATCGAGCTACGGTTATTTAGTTATGAAAAAAATCATTTTAATATGGCATTTGTGCAAATTATTACAAACAACAATTTTAAACATTTTTAACAGGGATGAAAGTTGCATATTATTAATCTACACAAAATTCTAAGCATTTTACATGTATAAATTATTTACATATGATGCACGGTTTGTGAGTTATTAAATGTATGAAGCATGAGGGTTTTTCTGCAAAATAGTAAAACACAGGATAATCCTAAAACCGTAGTGCAGGGAAAAAAACACATTGGGACGAATCTGGATCACTGTAGGGCTGAACAGAGAGGAGGGGCTGTTGTGCTCACCATGGGCCAAGCCTAGTCGGTGGAGAGGGGAAGCAAGAGGCTGGAAGGGGGCGCTGGGCCTTGGGGAGGCGTTGGCCCATGCGCTGGTGAACGGGAGCGAGGCAAGCGGGCTGCTCCTTCTTCGTTACTGAAGAACCACAACAGCAGCAGCAGGTTCAGGGCAACGGAGGGCGGGAACGGCTGCCGGCAACGAGCGGAACGCGGGGATGGACGAATCCGGGCAGGAGGCAAGGCGGAGTTCTGGTAGGGCGGAATGTATCCACAAGGGCTCGGACGAGGGGGTCAACGGGGTATGCGGGCGCTGCTCCTTGCGACGCGCCATGGCTCCTGTGAAGGTTCAGAGAGAGGGAGAGAACTGCGTGAGAGGGAGAAAAACAGAGGTAGGAAGGAGAAATAAGGGGAGGCGGCGAGGGGGAACCGCGGCGGCGCAGCGGATCCAGGCGGAAGGCGAGGATCTCCGGCGAGGCAGGGACTTGGCAGGGCGACGGCAGGGGCTCGTCCTCATCCTCATGAAGCAGGGCGACGGCGGGGCTTCGGTTGGTCCTGGAAGCGGCGCAAGGATGACGGGGAGGAGCTGCGGCGAGTTTGAGGCGGATCCGGTGGAGCTCAACTCCGGCGAGCTACTGCTCATTGTCGGCCGGATGGAGACGGGTCGAGGGCGGCGGTGCTCCTGCTTGAACAGGGTGAAAGAGCCAGAGGGGTGAGACGATGGAGAAGAGCGGGAGAAAAGGAAGGCATGGAGCGATGAGACTGGCCTGGTCGCTACTGTTGCTTGGAACCTCCAGCGGGGAATCACCGGCAAGGAGGAGGTCGTTGGGAGGCTCGGGTCGAGCTCCTCTCGATCTGGATCAAGGAGGAAGCGGGAGGCACGGCTGCGGTGGTGAAATCGAGGGAGAGTGGGTGGCGCTGCCGATGGATGGATTTGATGGGTGGCGGCTGCGGCTGATCCGAGGAGGAAGGAGGCTAGTTGGCTGGCTGCAAGAGGGATCTGGGAAGATCCCAAGGTGGGAGGAGACAATAGGAGTGGCGGCGGCGGCGGAATGGGAAGGATGGGACATGAGGCCTAGAAATTAGGGTTGGGGTGTTTAAATAACTAGGTGGACTAGCTTAGGGGCAAAACGGACCCTCCGATCAAGATCGAATGGTCGAGAAAAACAGACTAGGAGAGTCCAAATAAGAAAACGGAGATGTTTTATAGATGCTTGGGGATGATCCGGATCCATCAGAAATGACAGGCCGGTTTGGGTTCGGATAAGGTTTTGGACGCGCACGCGAGGGGTATGAGAGAGACTCCGGTTTAGGCAAGAGGGAAAACAAAGAACAAGGTTGGTCTCGGAATGGTCAATGAAAGCAAGGGGGAACGCGACAACTACGAGCGGACGCAGACTTTGTGAAAACATGCAGATGCAATGTGCATGATGCTATGACATGAAATGCAAGACATGAACAGAATGCAAAACAAAAGACAAAAACCCAACCACGAAGGAAATAACATAACATATAGCCGGAAATGACAAGAGTTGGAGTTGCAAATATGGAAGGTTACATCCAGGATGTTACAACACTCCACCACTACGAGAGGATCTCGTCCCGAGATCTAGGATGGCACCGGAGAGAAAAGAAAGAGGAAGATAAGAGGTAAAACTAAGTTGCTTCTTCGACAAACGAGTGAAACCATGAACCTTGAGATGTTGAGCAAAATGAAAGAAAGAAAACAACGAAGATGAGCAAAGTTGAAAACACTCCGTTAGAAAAGAGGAACAAGGGATACAACGAGAACCAAGAGTTTTAGTGATAAGGTAGATATTCAAACCACTCCGGTTAAAACTAGATAGAGAAGGAATAAGATTGATATAATTTGGGCAGCACTCCGACTGAAAGAAGAAGGAAAACTTGATAAGATGAAAAGCACTTGAAGAGATGACACAACACTCCGGTTAAATGGATAAGCACGAAAAGAACACGATCCTCACAATTCGAGATGATGAGTGAAAAGAGCAACATCACAATGCCTCCAGAAGAAAGAATAGAAGATAGATCACTGGAATAAAAGAATGGAGAAGAAAATGCCAACTTCTGTCAAAAATGAACTTGGAAAGCATCCTTGCAAAGAATAATTTAACGGAGTTGTTGGAAAACCAACAACGAGAAGGACAAGCTTGTAGTGGGCTTATGGAAAACATCTCAAGACTATGAGGTGACATTCTGCCATTAACAAAAACAATTGCTTGCTTTGAGATCAACAACGAGATGAAAACTTCTTCCACCAAGAGGATAAAGAGCAAGCATGGGTCATGCATAATCACCACAAATAGCAACAACCCTTAAGGAAAGGCTTTAGGTGAAATCTGACACAAGATAACTCCAAGGAAGAAAATGATGGGTTTAAAATACCTCATTCTTGACAACATGTGAATCGAAAAACATGAATGGAAATTGTCAAGAGTGACATAACACCACCTCAAAAGATAAGGTAGAAATAATTGCACTTTGGAATGCAAGATGAAGAATACTTGAGCTCCTCAAAACAAAACATGTGTTGAGCACCATGTTTATTTTAGAGTGTATCTTGGCGGATCATAGCTTCGAGAGAAATCTTGAAGAACAATTGAAGAATGAAAAGAATCCTTGACGAACCACCATGTAGAGCCCCCATGAAGAACTCTGGTAAAGAAAGGATGATAAAAAGAAAGAGAAGTTGAAAACACAAGGTGAAGCCTTGCGATGATTTAGATGGAGCTTCGCGATGAGATAAAGCGGAAAACTTGGAACTCCGGAAAAGAAAAGATGAAGCATCTCGAACCGAGAAATGTGACATGATGAATAACTCTAGAAAGAAGAAACTAGATCACTTGGATGAAACAACAATAAGGATTACATTATGCGTATCCTTCCGCCATTTAAATTGATGACAAGCAACGGATTTTGCATACTACTTATTCCTCTTGAAAGGATTAAGAGAGATATAGAGAAAACTTGAGAAGGTATTGATGGAACCACCGGTGGGATTCGAAAGAGCAAATTACTAAACAGTAAGATGGGGCGACTTAGGAGCAACTACAGTGATTTGCTACCCTGCACCATGCGATCAACTCACTCGACGCTCTGGATCGTCTCAGTCGTCCAACCGCCTCCACATGGCCTTTTTCTATGCTCCCAACTAGGAGCGTCACAGCAGGCCCAAACGTCAATGGGCCGCTGCTCTGAAGAGCTATTTGGGCGCCCTCTCGTTCACTCATGGAGGCTAACCTTCGATCCCCAATAGACGGTTGTGATCGTTGTGGTGCTAGGGGAAATCAAGACTCGCGCATTACGGTTGCTCCTCCTTCCGCATTTGCTTTCGTTCTCTCTCCCAGCTCCTCTTCCCCTCCCGTGCCCATCTTGCACAGCGACAGCGGCAACATGCTGGCTTGCTTCTACGCGTTAGCGATGCCATCTCCTGTTGCCCCGTTCTCTCTTCTGCCCAGCCACCGCTCTCCTCCAGCCTGCCAGCACCGCTCCAGCCGCCTCCTCCACTTGTGCGCTGCTCCTTTATCAGATCCGGCCGCTCTCTGGCCGCTCTTCCCATTCCCTGGCACAGCCCATATTCTCTGTTGTTTATGCTTGTGCAAGTGCATGCACTACTGAAATCCAACATTACACAAGAAAACTTTCTAGAATTTCTACCAGGTACTTCACATGTCGCTATGTTATATACATATGCTAACATTAATATTTTTTCGTTGCCGAAACATGCAGATAATAGGACAATTATTTACCTGTTAGGAAGATGGATGAGCTAATTGAACGTCATAGCAAGTATATCATGAAATTTGCATTTGTTCGCCTTTCCACGTGGGACGTATTTAGTTCTGACAATTTTTTTTGAAATGAAAAGGTAGATCATGCTCTACCTTATATATTTCAAAACATGCCGTAGCTCAAAGACTATAGGTCAATTACATGAAGCTCATATTACGCACCATGGTGTAAGGCCATGAGCAGCCTGTAGGTTAAAAGAACAGAAGAAAAGGATGGAAAGGGGAGGAAAAGGGGGAGAAGGCCGATACAATACGGACTAGGTCACTAACATAGTTCTAACAATTCATTCTCATACTAATCGATGAGCTAATTGAATGTCCTACCTAGGTGTATCATGAAATTTGCATTTGTGCGTCTTTCCACGTGGGACGTATTTAGTTCTGACAATTCATTCTCATACTAAATTAGAGTCCCAAATATCATAGTTTCTTTATTCTCCATGGATTAGATTAACTCTACACAAGGCTTCTATCATGAGCCATATGTGCTTCTTAAAGCTTATGATTTATGGTGTCAACCTTGAGTTCGAATCTCAAGTTATCCCTTCTATATTTTTCTGAATATGTTTGTGCTGTCTGCTAATGCATGTGAATCATATAAGCTATTCTTTTAAGAAAAATCTAGAACTTTGAACAAGACTAAATCGAGGCATTGTAAACCGAATCTCACATGCTTATACTCTTCAGGTTTTTATGTCAACTTTTTGTCCCAATTTCATCAAGATGGTCGAGCGCGGCAACGCGCGCCTTCATGATCTAGTGAATTGGTATGATAACAACAGAAGAGGGATGTTGGATGGACCACCTTAAGGATTAAAATAACAAACAAAGAAAATGAACACATCACCAGGAAGAATTGGAAAATGAATGAAGATGCTTGAGAGAATTTAGATACAAGTGAACGAATAGATCACGAGCTGATTAGAGAATACTTGAATGATGCACCGGTTAGATTTGGAGAACACAAGTTCAAGGTTGAGAATGAGTAATATTCAAAAATGATGGCATTCAGATTATCAAGAAAGGAAGCAACTCCTGAAATGCGTTGGACGGTTGAAAAGAATTCTCACAATCGAAAACAATTATGAGAGGATGACATAAGCTAGAACTATGAATCTTCGAGAGAACGGACAAGATTTAAGAGGAACTCTTCTTCGGTCTTCAAAAGATGACGATGAACACCACCAAAATTGCTGAGATACTCCGGGAGAATGGAAAGCAAAGAGGTTGAGCCAATCAATGAAATGATTTGAAATCGATCTTGGAAAAGCATCTGACTGATGAAATTCATTCTTACATCAAACTCTGAAAAGAATTTGGAATAGCTCCGGTATAATTAGAAGAGTGAGGTAAGATCCTGGGAAAAGACCTGTGGGTTAGGGCCCACTAAAAAGATACACCGTTGAACAATTTTAAATAGAGGTTGCACCGGTTGAATTAAATGGCTTGAATGAGATAACAACCTCGAAATATCTTGAACGGATTGAGAATGGAAACACAAGTCTTGTGAGATATCTTCAGCACTCCAGAACAAATGAATACGAAGAAGTGAAGGATTAAGAGGTGCATCGGCACGAGAAAGCATTAGAAAACAAGGAAAGGAATATGATCAACACTGGAAGCTTGAATTGGATCCACCGGAGAAGAAAAAGAACGAAGGATGATGAACTTGAAGCTCGTGAGCATCTTCATGAGGGATCACCAGATTAGAACATTGATTGAAAAGAGTGAAGTGACTTCACATGAATAAATGGATACTTGATTAAAAAATGAGTCCTTGGAGAAAAGGGTGGGAGGGTGGGGAAAAACAAAGACAACTTGGGATGAATGAAACAAACAACGTTGGGAAACTGGGAGATGATTTTGCAAATGTTGAAATGATCGAATCCCTTGAAGAGAAACACGCTGGTTGGAAAGAATTGACATGACAATCTCGATGATCAAAAGGATTAGTACTCCCATAGAAATATGAGAACACCGCTTGAAAGGTATGGAATCAACACTTGACAATGAAGCAACTCGAATACCACAACTCAAAACAAAACAAAGGATTGGCTTGCAGAATAAGCCGGAACAAATACATATGATAGAGATTTACCCAATACCATAGCATGCATCTGTCGGAAAGATATTCTAGGAGCTACTTGAATTTCCACCTATAAAACTCCCAAAACTTTTGGTTATGCAATCTGGTGTTGGGGATACAGGGGAAGCAATATATCTCACCCAAACTAACAATCCCTACATCCAGCTGTATCCATCCGTCAACACATAACCAAGAAAACTCCGGAAATCGTGTACCTCAACCTTCGAAAAGTATCCGTTATACGAGCTGTGGCAATACTCCTGAACTCCTGCCCCAGTACTGGGTGGCGTCGAGGTTATCTCACCAACAACTGCATAAAAGAGATTTTCGATGTCGGCAAAACTCAGGTATTCCAGAACTGCAACGATAAAATTGTGACGACAACACCTCGGAGCTCAACTCCCCGGGTCACTGCCACATAAAAGATAGGAGGCACCAAGAACAATGTTCTCGTCACAAAACCATCGGAACGATTCCAAGATACCCGCGTGATCCTAAAAACTTTTTAGTGAAAATTGAGGAGAGGAAAGTCAAAACATCTATGTCAGGAGACCTCACCAGAGCGACGAAGGGACTGAGGAGTAAAAAGAATCCTACTCTCCGATATATATAATCCTAAGACTCAAAATAGTTTTCTTCTAGACTCAACAACGGCCAACAATCGAGGGGGCTCCTATGGTCGGTCGAGGCTCTGATTACCAACTTGTCACGCCCAATATGCGATACTATCCTAAAGAGACTCGAAGGTCCCACCAAGGATAGAACTGCATATTGAAACGCTTTTGCATGGTGGATATCATTACATCATAATAGATGGGGATACATACAAAAGGCATACAATGCCACACGAATACAACATCATCTTACATAAGAGCACCATCCCACTACTGATGAAACACAAACAGAAACTCAAACGACATCCACCCTGCTAGCCCAGCCTGCCGACCTGGAACCTATCCCCTGATCAAAGAAGAAGCAGAAGAAGAACTCCAAAACAAGTAAACATCGCTCTCGTGTCATGATCATCGCATAACCTTTACCTGCAACTGTTGTTGTAGTAATCTGTGATCCACGAGGACTCAGCAATCCCATTACCATGGGTATCAAGACTAGCAAAGCTTAAAGGGTAAGGAAGGGGTAAAGTGGTGAGGTTGCAGCAGCGACTAAGAATATATGGTGGCTAACATACACAAATAAGAGTGAAAAGAGAGCAAGCGAAACGGTCGTGAAGCTAGCAATGATCAAGAAGTGATCCTGAACTCCTGCTTACGTCAAACATAACCCAAAACCGTATTCACTTCCCGGACTTCGCCGAAAAGAGACCATCACGGCTACACACGCGGTTGATGCGTTTTAATTCGGATTTGGTGTCAAGTTATCTACAACCGGACATTAACAAATTCCCATCTGCCACATAACCGCGAGCACGACTTTTGAAAGATAATACCCTGCAGGGGTGTCCCAACTTAGCCCATGATAAGATCTCACGGTCAATGAAGGATATTCCTTCTCCCAGGAAGACCCGATCAGACTCGGAATCCCGATTTACAAGACATTTCGATGATGGTAAAAGAAGACCAGCAAAGCCGCCCGAATGTGCCGACAAATCCTGATAGGAGCTGCACATATCTCGTTCTCAGGGCACACAGGATTGTCCAAACTTCCGGTAGGCCATCCTAGAATTGCCCCTGGTGGCCACCGGCGGCTGACAGGTTGGACCAACACTCACGACGAGCACTGGCCCGGGGGGAATAAAATAAAGATGACCCTCGGGCTCCGGAAACCCAAGGGAAAAAGGGCTAGGTGAGGCAAATGGTAAACCAAGGTTGGGCCTTGCTAGAGGAGTTTTATTCAAAGCGAACTCTCAAGGGGCCCATAAATAACCCAACCACGTAAACGCAAAATCCGGGAACATAACACCGGTATGACGGAAACTAGGGCGGCAAGAGTGGAACAAAACACCATGCATAAGGCCGAGTCTTCCACCCTTTACCAAGTATATAGATGCATTAATTAAATAAGAGATATTGTGATATCCCAACACAATCCTGTCCACCATGGAGCAATCTTCAACTTCACCTGCAACTAACAATGCTATAAGAGGGGCTGAGCAAAAGCGGTAACATAGCCAAGCAATGGTTTGCTAGGAAGGGTGAAAAGGTTAGAGGCTGACATGGCAATTTGGGAGGCTTGAAGAACAAGTGATAGGTAGTGCAGCGAAGCGATAGAATGAAGCAACTAGCATAGCAATGATAGTAGTGACATCCAGGGTACCAGTCATCTTGCCTGAAATCCCGCTAGGAAGAAGAACGAGTCCATGAAGAAGACAAACGGGCGTAGTCAAACGAATCCTCACAATCGCAACGTTATCAGAACTATCAAGAAGAAGCAATACCGGAAAGAAGCAAACAACATGGTAAACACACAAGCATAAACATGGCATGATGCACAAACAAGTATGATGCATGTCCGGTTTAAAGAGCATGGCATGGCAAAGTGCAACAAACAACACTACAAATTAAGTGGAGCTCATTATGCAACGAGTTGCATATTGACAAAACACCACATTGACATATTTAGTTTAATCTCGTTTAGGTACACAACAATATTAAATGTTGTTAAACATGGCAAGAGGTGAAACATAATGAAACTACCTATCTAGGCAAGTTTAAATGAGGCCGGAAGTAACAAACAACAATTCCAGAAAATCCTCATGTCCATATTTTAGTTATGGTACTGTTCTTCCCTAAAACATATTTTATTGTTATTAAACAGGAAAATAAAGTCCACCATGTTAAACTAGGCATTTTCCACCCCATATACATATAAAGTTTATTTAAAACCAAGCTACGGTTATTTAGTTATGAAAAAAATCATTTTGACATGGCATTTGTGCAAATTATTACAAACAACAATTTTAAACATTTTTAACAGGGATGAAAGTTGCATATATTAATCTACACAAAATTCTAAGCATTTTACATGTATAAATTATTTACATATGATGCACGGTTTTTGAGTTATTAAATGTATGAAGCATGAGGGTTTTTCTGCAAAATAGTAAAACACAGGATAATGCTAAAATCGTAGTGCAGGGAAAAAACACACTGGGCCGAATCTGGATCACTGTAGGGCTGAACAGAGAGGAGGGGCTGTTATGCTCACCATGGGCCAAGCCCAGTCGATGGAGAGGGGAAGCAAGAGGCTGGAAGGGGGCGCTGGGCCTTGGGGAGGCGTTGGCCCACGCGCTGGTCAACGGGAGCGAGGCGAGCGGGCTGCTCCTTCTTCGTTACTAAAGAACCACGACAGCAGCAGCAGGTTCAGGGCGACGGAGGGTGGGAACGGCTGCCGGCGACGAGCGGAACGCGGGGATGGACGAATCCAGGCAGGAGGCAAGGCGGAGTGCTGGTAGGGCGGAACGGATCCACAAGGGCTCACCCGAGGGGGTCAACGGGGCATGCGGGCGCTGCTCCTTGCGACGTGCCATGGCTCCGGTGAAGGTTCAGAGAGAGGGAGAGAACTGCGTGAGAGGGAGAAAAACAGAGGTAGGAAGGAAAAATAAGGGGAGGCGGCGAGGGGGAACCGCGGCGGCGCAGCGGATCTAGGCGGAAGGCGAGGATCTCCGGCGAGGCAGGGACTTGGCAGGGCGACGGCAGGGGCTCGTCCTCGTCCTCGTGAAGCAGGGCGACGGCGGGGCTTCGGTTGGTCCTAGAAGCGGTGCAAGGACGACGGGGAGGAGTTCCGGCGAGCTTGAGGCGGATCCGGTGGAGCTCAACTCCGGCGAGCTACTGCTCGTTGTCGGCCGGATTGAGACGGGTCGAGGGTGGCGGCGCTCCTGCTCGAACGGGGTGAAAGAGCCAGAGGGGTGAGACGATGGAGAAGCACGGGAGAAAAGGAAAGCATGGAGCGACGAGACTGGCCTGGTCGCTGCTGTTTCTTGGAACCTCCGGCGGGGAATCACCGGCAAGGAGGAGGTCGTTGGGAGGCTCGGGGTCAAGCTCCTCTTGATCTGGATCGAGGAGGGAGCAGCAGGCACGGCTGCAGTGGTGAAATCGAGGGAGAGTGGGTGGCGCTGCGGATGGATGGATTTGATGGGTGGCGGCTGTGGCTGATCCGAGGAGGAAGGAGGCTTGTCGGCTGGCTGCAAGAGGGATCTGGGAAGATCCCAAGGTGGGAGGAGACAATAGGAGCGGCGGCGGCGGCGGAATGGGAAGGATGGGACATGAGGCCTAGAAATTAGGGTTGGGTTGTTTAAATAACTAGGTGGACTAGCTTAGGGGCAAAACGGACCCTCCGATCAAGATCGAACGGTCGAGAAAAAAAGACTAGGAGAGTCCAAATAAGAAAACGGAGATGTTTTATAGATGCTTGGGGATGATCCGGATCCATCGGAAACGGCAGACCGGTTTGGGTTCGGATGAGGTTTCGGACGCGCACGCGAGGGGTCTGAGAGAGACTCCGGTTTAGGCAAGAGGGAAAACGAAGAACAAGGTTGGTCTCGGAACGGTCAACGAAATCAAGGGGGAACGCGACAACTACGAGCGGACGCAAACTTTGTGAAAACATGCAGATGCAATGCACATGATGCTATGAGATGAAATGCAAGACATGAACAGAATGCAAAACAAAAGACAAAAACCCAACCACGAAGGACATAACATAACACATAGCCAGAAATGACAAGGTTACATCCGGGGTTGCAAATATGGAAGGTTACATCCGGGGTGTTACACATCTGTCCCACTAAATTTAGCCCTTTTGATTACTTTTTCTTGCCTCAAAGAAAACTGGCCGCCGAACGTAGAGAATATGAGATGAGTTTTCAAGATCTATCCTATTATTATGGCACGCATTAGATCTATCCTTGCTTTTATGCCTAGCTAGGGGCATTAAACGATAGCGCTTGTTCGGAGGCAACCCAATTTTATTTTTTGTTCTTTGTTTTTCTTCCTGTTTAGTGTTAAATTTTGTTTCTACTTTATGTTTAGAAGTGTTTTTATGTTTTAATTAGTGTTTGTGCCAAGTAGAACCTATAGGATAAGCTATGATGATAGTTGATTTGATTCTGCTGAAAAACAGAAACTTTGCGCTCACGAGAAAACATGCAATAAATCACAGGAACGTGATTTTGCATTGACTCTTTTTTCTGCTGATCAATAAACAAATTGTACAGTACGTCCTATTTTGGTAGAATTTTTAGAGTTCCAGAAGTTTGCGTTAGTTACAGATTGCTACAGACTGTTCTGTTTTTGACAGATTCTGTTTTTCATGTGTTGTTTGCTTATTTCAATGCATCTATGGCTAATAAATTAGTTTATAAACCATAAGTAAATTGGAATACAGTAGGTTTAACACCAATATAAATAAAGAATGAGTTCTCATTACAGTACCTTGAAGTAGTCTTTTGTTTTCTTTCACTAACGGAGCTCACGAGATTTCTATTGAGTTTTGTTTTGTGAAGTTTTCAAGTTTTGGGTGAATTCTTTTGATGGATTATGGAACAAAGAGTGGCAAGATCCTAAGCTTGGGATGCCCATGGCACCCCCAAGATAATCTAAGGACACCAAAAAGTCAAAGCTTGGGGATGCCCCGGAAGGCATCCCATCTTTCGTCTACTTCCATTGGTAATTTACTTGGAGCTATATTTTTATTCACCACATGTCATGTGTTTTGCTTGGAGCGTCTTGTATTATTTGTGTCTTTGATTGTTAGTTTACCACAATCATCCTTGCTGTACACATCTTTTGAGAGAGCCATACATGATTTAGAATTTGCTAGATACTCTATGTGCTTCACTTATATCTTTTGAGCTTGATAGTTTTGCTCATAGCGCTTCATTTATATCTTTTGAGCGTAATAATTGTTGCTCTTGTGCTTCACTTAGATCTTTTAGAGAACGGTGGTGGATTTGTTTTAAAGAAACTATTGATCTCTCATGCTTCACTTAGATTATTTTGAGAGTTGTTAATAGCATGGTAATTTGCTTAATGTTAATATACTTGGTATTCAAGATTTGTGAAACTTTCTTTTGAGTGCGTTGAATACTAAGATAAGTTTGGTGCTTGATAATTGTTTTGAGATATGGAGGTGATAATATCAAAGCAATGCTAGTTTGGGTGATTATGAATTTAAAGAATGCTTGAGTTGAAGTTTGTGATAAATCAGAACACAATTTTATTTATTGATTGTCTTCCTTATGACTGGCAGTCGGGGACGAGCGATGGTCTTTTCCTACCAATCTATCCCCCTAGGAGCATGCGTGTAGTGTTTTGGTTTTTGATGACTTCTAAATTTTTGCAATAAGTGCATGAGTTCTTTTGACTAATGTTGAGTCCATGGATTATACGCACTCTCACTTTCCACCATTGCTAGCCTCTCTAATACCGCACACTTTTTGCCGGTATCATACACCCACCATATACCTTCCTCAAAACAGCCACCATACCTACCTATCATGGCATTTCCATAGCCATTCCGAGATATATTGCCATGCAACTTTCCACCATTCCGTTCATATGACACATATTACTTTTGTCATATTGCTTTTTTGCATGAACATGTATTTGACATTGTATTTGTGGCAAAGCCACCGTTCATAATTTTTCATACATGTCGCTCATGATTCATTGCATATCCCGGTACACCACCGGAGGCATTCATATAGAGTCATATTTTGTTCTAAGTATCAAGTTGTAATTGTTGAGTTGTAAGAAAAATAAAAGTGTGATGATCATCATCATTAGAGCATTGTCCCAGTGAGGAAAGGATGGTGGAGACTATGATTCCCCCGTAAGTCGGGGTGAGACTCTAGACGAAAAAAAAGAGTGGCCATAAAAAAAAGAGAAAAGGCCCAAAGAAAAAAAAGAGAAAAAAATGAGAGAAAAAGAGATAAGGGACAATGCTACTATCCTTTTTCCACACTTGTGCTTCAAAGTAGCACCATGATCTTCATGATAGAGAGTCTCATATGTTGTCACTTTCATATACTAGTGGGATTTTTTTTCATTACAGAACTTGGCTTGTATATTCCAATGATGGGCTTCCTCAAAAGTGCCCTAGGTCTTCGTGAGCAAGCAAGTTGGATGCACACCCACTTAGTTTCTTTTGTTGAGCTTTCATATACTTATAGCTCTAGTGCATACGTTCCATGTCAATCCCTAATCACTCATATTGATATCTATTGATGGGCATATCCATAGCCCATTGATACGCCTAGCTGATGTGAGACTATCTTCTCCTTTTTGTCTTCTCCACAACCACCATTCTATTCCACCTATAGTGCTATATCCATGACTCACGCTCATGTATTGCGTGAAAGTTGAAAAAGTTTGAGATTATTAAAGTATGAAACAATTGCTTGGCTCGTTATCGGGGTTGTGCATGATTAAATACTTTGTGTGATGAAGTTAGAGCTTAGCCAAACTATATGATTTTGTAGGGATAACTTTCTTTAAGCATGCTATTTTGAGAAGACATGATTGCTTTAATTTGTATGCTTGAAGTATTATTACTTTTATGTCAATATGAACCTTTGTCTTGAACCTTTCGGATCTGAATATTCATGTCACAATTAAGAAGATTTACATTGAAATTATGCCAAAGTATCACTCCGCATCAAAAATTCTTTTTTATCATTTACCTACTCGAGGACAAGCAGGAATTAAGCTTGGGGATGCTTGATACGTCTCCAATGTATCTATAATTTTTGATTGCTCCATGCTACTTTATCAATTGTTTTGGACTATATTGGGCTTTATTTCCCACTTTTATACTCCCTCCGTTCCATAATGTAGTGCCTATAGATTTTTACAAAAGTCAAACATTACAAACTTTGACCATATTTATAGAGAAAAGTAGATACATCTAGAATACCAAATGCACCTCATTGGATACATCATGAGTTATATTTTCAGAATATACATGTTTGGTATTGTAGATGTAGACAGTTTTCTCTATACACTTGGTAAAAGTTGTCAAAGTTAAACTTTCACAAAAATCTATAAGCACTACATTATGGAATGGAGGGAGTATTATTTTTGGGACTAACCTATTAACCGGAGGCCCAGCCCAGAATTGCTGTTTTTTGCCTATTTCAGTATTTCGAAGAAACAGAATATCAAACGGAGTCCAAACGGAATGAAACCTTCGGGAACGTGATTTTCTCACCGAACGTGATACAGGAGACTTGGACCCTACTCTAAGAAGTGCCAGAGGCGGTCACGGGGGTGGAGGGCGCGCCCCCTGGGGGCGCCCCCCTGCCTCATGGGCCCCCTGTTGCTCCATCAACGTACTCCTTCCTCCTATATATACCTACGTACCCCCGTCAGATCAAATATGGAGCCAAAAACCTAATTCCACCGCCGCAACTTTCTGTATCCGCGAGATCCAATCTTGGGGCCTGTTCTGGAGCTCCGCCGGAGAGGGCTTCTACCACGGAGGGCTTCTACATCAACACCATAGCCTCTCCGATGAAGTGTGAGTAGTTTACTTCAGACCCTCGGGTCCATAGCTAGTAGCTAGATGGCTTCTTCTCTCTTTTTGGATCTCAATACAATGTTCTCCCCCTCTCTTGTGGAGATCTATTCGATGTAATCTTCTTTTTGCGGTGTGTTTGTTGAGACCGATGAATTGTGGGTTTATGATCCAGCTTATCTATGAATAATATTTGATTCTTCTCTGAATTCTTTTATGTATGATTGAGTTATCTATGCAAGTCTCTTCGAATTATCCGTTTGGTTTGGCCAACTAGATTGGTAGTTCTTTCAATTGGAGAAGTGTTTAGCTTTGGGTTCAATCTTACGGTGTCCTTAACCAGTGACAGAAAGGGTTGCAAGGCACGTATTGTATTGTTGCCATCGAGGATAACAAGATTGGGTTTTTATCATATTGCATGAATTTATCCCTCTACATCATGTCATCTTGCTTAAGGCGTTACTCTGTTTTTAACTTAATACTCTAGATGCATGCTGGTAGCGGTCGATGAGTGGAGTAATAGTAGTAGATGCAAAATCGTTTCAATCTACTTGTCATGGATGTGATGCCTATATACATGATCCTACCTAGATAATCTCATAATTATTTGCTTTTCTATCAATTGCTCAATAGTAATTTGTTCACCCGCCGTAGAATACTTATGCTCTTGAGAGAAGCCACTAGTTAAACCTATGGCCCCCGGGTCTATTCTCATCATATAAATCTCCATTACTTTATTACTTTCTTTGTTTTTACTTTGCCTTTTACTTTTTACTTTGCATCTCTATATCAAAAATACCAAAAATATTATTTATCATCTCTATCAAATCTCACCATCGTAAGTGACCGTGAAGGGATTGACAACCCCTAATCGTGTTGGTTGCGAGTAGCTATCGTTTTGTTTAGGTACGAGGGACTCGTGCGTGATCTCCTACTGGATTGATACCTTGGTTCTCAAAAACTGAGGGAAATACTTACGCTACTTTACTGCATCATCCTCTCCTCTTCAGGGAAATCCAACGCAGTGCTCAAGAGGTAGCAAGAAGAATTTCTGGCGCCGTTGCCGGGGAGTTTGCGCAAAAGTCAACCATACCAAGTACCCATCACAATCCCTATCTCTCGCATTACATTATTTGCCTCTCGTTTTCCTCTCCCCCACTTCACCCTTGCCGTTTTATTCGGCCTCTTTCCCAATCTCCTCTCTCGCTCTCTCCCACCTTGCTTTTGTTTGTCGCTATGTCTGAAACTGGGGAGATTATCGTCGATATGGACAATAATGATAACATGGGAAATCCCGAGGCTCCGGCCGATGAACCCCCTATCTTGCATACTAAAAAGTTTCGAATCGGTAGTGGTAACATTATTGGCAAAGGTGTTATTCAAGATTTCTTTACTTGTGCCGGTGCTTTACCTTCCTTGGGTTGTTCTATTCTTCATAGAACTAGTAGTCTGGCGGATGCTATCGCTATGCTTGTAGTTGAACTTGAAAGACAATTTATGCATATGCTTCCTTGCATACAAATTTTTTTCTAGAATTCTCCAATATTGAGCATTCTTCTGTTAAGCGTGCTGTTACTATCTTCCTGGCTCACGAGTTTAGATTTATCATAAGAGAGGCCAAAGAAATCTTTGCACACTATTGGGTGGACATCGGTCGTCCTCCCATAGAGGCCATCCTCTATGTTCAAGAGGAATTTAGGCGTTTTCAATCTTCGGACTACGTTGCTTTTAATGAAAACCTTAGAAAAAAGGTTCCTATCAATGTCTTGGTTGATTGCATCAATGAACTCAATAATGATTTTGCTCTTCGAAACAATGAGCTAGGTTACTCTCTTGAGTATAGGCTCACAAAATTTTGCCAAAAGAATGCTTTTAGTGATGAAATAGTTGTGCACTATGAAGGGCCAAGGGAGGAACCCGTTCCTCCTATAATTGATCTTGGGGACATCTGTCCCACTAAATTTAGCCCTTTTGATTACTTTTGCTTGCCTCAAAGAAAACTTCCCGCCGAACGTCGAGAATATGAGATGAGTTTTCAAGATCTATCCTATTATTATGGCACGCATTAGATCTATCCTCGCTTTTATGCCTAGCTAGGGGCATTAAACGATAGCACTTGTTGGGAGGCAACCCAATTTTATTTTTTGTTCTTTTTTTCCTGTTTAGTGTTAAATTTTGTTTCTACTTTCTGTTTAGATATGTTTTTATGTTTTAATTAGTGTTTGTGCCAAGTAGAACCTATAGGATAAGCTATCATGATAGTTGATTTGATTCTGCTGAAAAACAGAAACTTTGCGCTCAAGAGAAAACATTCAATAAATCACAGAAACATGCTTTTGCATTGACTCTTTTTTCTTCTGATCAATAAACAAATTTTCCAGTACGTCCTATTTTGGTAGAATTTTTAGAGTTCCATAAGTTTGCGTTAGTTACAGATTGCTACAGACTGTTCTGTTTTTGACAGATTCTGTTTTTCGTGTGTTGTTTGCTTATTTCAAATCATCTATGGCTAATAAATTAGTTTATAAACCATAAGTAAATTGGAATACAGTAGGTTTAACACCAATATAAATAAATAATGAGTTCTCATTACAGTACCTTGAAGTAGTCTTTTGTTTTCTTTCACTAACGGAGCTCACGAGATTTCTATTGAGTTTTGTGTTGTGAAGTTTTCAAGTTTTGGGTGAATTCTTTTGATGGATTATGGAACAAAGAGTGGCAAGAGCATAAGCATGGGGATGCCCATGGCACCCCCAATATAATATAAGGACGCTAAAAAGTCAAAGCTTGGGGATGCCCCGGAAGGCATCCCATCTTTCGTCTACTTCCATCGGTAATTTACTTGGAGCTATATTTTTATACACCACATGTCATGCGTTTTGCTTGGAGCATCTTGTATTATTTGCGTCTTTTCTTGTTAGTTTACCACAATCATCCTTGCTGTACACACCTTTTGAGAGACCCATACATGATTTAGAATTTGCTAGAATAGTCTATGTGCTTCACTTATATCTTTTGAGCTTGATAGTTTTGCTCATAGCGCTTCACTTATATCTTTTGAGAGTAATAATTGTTGCTCTTGTGCTTCACTTAGATCTTTTAGAGCACGGTGGTGGATTTGTTTTAAAGAAACTATTGATCTCTCATGCTTCACTTAGATTATTTTGAGAGTTGTTAATAGCATGGTAATTTTCTTAATGTTAATATACTTGGTATTCAAGATGTGTGAAACTTTCTTTTGAGTGCGTTGAATACTAAGATAAGTTTGGTGCTTGATAATTGTTTTGAGATATGGAGGTGATAATATCAAAGCAATGCTAGTTTGGGTGATTATGAATTTAAAGAATGCTTGAGTTGAAGTTTGTGATTCCCGTAGCATGCACATATGGTGAACCGCTTTGTGATAAAGTCAGAACACAATTTTATTTATTGATTGTCTTCCTTATGACTGGCAGTCGGGGACGAGCGATGGTCTTTTCCTACCAATCTATCCCCCTAGGAGCATGCGTGTAGTGTTTTGGTTTTTGATGACTTCTAAATTTTTGCAATAAGTGCATGAGTTCTTTTGACTAATGTTGAGTCCATGGATTATACGCACTCTCACTTTCCACCATTGCTAGCCTCTCTAATACCGTGCACTTTTCGCCGGTATCATACACCCAGCATATACCTTCCTCAAAACAGCCACCATACCTCCCTATCATGGTATTTCCATAGCCATTCCGAGATATATTGCCATGCAACTTTCCACCATTCCGTTCATATGACACATATTACTTTTGTCATATTGCTTTTTGCATGCACATGTAGTTGACATTGTATTTGTGGCAAAGCCATCGTTCGTTAATCTTTCATACATGTCGCTCATGATTCATTGCATATCCCGGTACACCGCCGGAGGCATTCATATAGAATCATATTTTGTTCTAAGTATCAAGTTTTAATTGTTGAGTTGTAAGAAAAATAAAAGTGTGATGATCATCATCATTAGAGCATTGTCCCAGTGAGGAAAGGATGATGGAGACTATGATTCCCCCATAAGTCGGGATGAGACTCTGGACGAAAAAAAAGAGTGGCCATAAAAAAAGAGAAAAGGCCCAAATAAAAAAAAGAGAAAAAATTAGAGAAAAAGAGAGAAGGGACAATGCTACTATCCCTTTTCCACACTTGTGCTTCAAAGTAGCACCATGATCTTCATGATAGAGAGTCCCATATGTTGTCACTTTCATATACTAGTGGGAATTTTTTTCATTATAGAACTTGGCTTGTATATTACAATGATGGGCTTCCTCAAAAGTGCCCTAGGTCTTCGTGAGCAAGCAAGTTGGATGCACACCCACTTAGTTTCTTTTGTTGAGCTTTCATATACTTATAGCTCTAGTGCATCAGTTGCATGGCAATCCATACTCACTCACATTGATATCTATTGATGGGCATCTCCATAGCCCATTGATACGCATAGTTGATGTGAGACTATCTTCTCCTTTTTGTCTTCTCCACAACCACCATTCTATTCCACCTATAGTGCTATGTCCATGGCTCACGCTCATGTATTGCGTGAAAGTTGAAAAAGTTTGTGATTATTAAAGTATGAAACAATTGCTTGGCTCGTCATCGGGGTTGTGCATGATTAAATACTTTGTGTGATGAAGTTAGAGCTTAGCCAAACTATATGATTTTGTAGGGATAACTTTCTTTAACCATGCTATTTTGAGAAGACATGATTGCTTTAATTTGTATGCTTGAACTATTATTACTTTTATGTCAATATGAACCTTTGTCTTGAACCTTTCGGATCTAAATATTCATGTCACAGTTAAGAAGATTTACATTGAAATTATGCAAAGTATTACTCTGCAGCAAAAATTCTTTTTTATCATTTACCAACTCGAGGACGAGCAGGAATTAAGCTTGGGGATGCTTGATACGTCTCCAACGTATCTATAATTTTTGATTGCACCATGCTACTTTATCTACTGTTTTGGACTATATTGGGCTTTATTTTCCACTTTTATATTATTTTTGGGACTAACCTATTAACCGAAGGCCCAGCCCAGAATTGCTGTTTATTGCCTATTTCAGTATTTCGAAGAAACAGAATATCAAACAGAGTCCAAACGGAATGAAACCTTTGGGAACGTGATTTTCTCACCGAACATGATCCAGGAGACTTGGACCCTACTCCAAGGCGTGACAGAGGCGGTCACGGGGTTGGAGGGCGCGCCCCCCTGGGCGTGCCCCCTGCCTCATGGGCCCCCTGTTACTCCACCGACGTACTCCTTCCTCCTATATATACCTATGTACCCCCGTCAGATCAAATACGGAGCCAAAAACCTAATTCCACCGCCGCAACTTTCTGTATCTGCGAGATCCAATCTTGGGGCCTGTTCCGGAGCTCCGTCGGAGAGGGCATCTACCACGGAGGGCTTCTACATCAACACCATAGCCTCTCTGATGAAGTGTGAGTAGTTTACTTCAGACCCTTGGGTCCATAGCTAGTAGCTAGATGGCTTCTTCTCTCTTTTTGGATCTCAATACAATGTTCTCCCCCTCTCTTGTGGAGATCTATTCGATGTAATCTTCAGTTTGCGGTGTGTTTGTTGAGACCGATGAATTGTGGGTTTATGATCCAGCTTATCTATGAATAATATTTGATTCTTCTCTGAATTCTTTTATGTATGATTGAGTTATCTATGCAAGTATCTTCGAATTATCCGTTTGGTTTGGCCAACTAGATTGGTAGTTCTTGCAACGGGAGAAGTGTTTAGCTTTGGGTTCAATCTTGCGGTGTCCTTACCCAGTGACAGAAAGGGTTGCAACGCGTGTACTGTATTGTTGCCATCGAGGATAACAAGATGGGGGTTTTATCATATTTCATGAATTTATCCCTCTACATCATGTCATCTTGCTTAAGGCGTTACTCTGTTTTTAACTTAATACTCTAGATGCATGCTGGATAGCGGTCGATGAGTGGAGTAATAGTAGTAGATATAGAATTGTTTTGATCTACTTGTCTTGGACGTGATGCCTATATACATGATCATACCTAGATAATCTCATAATTATTCGCTTTTCTATCAATTGCTCAACAGTAATTTGTTCACCCACCGTAGAATACTTATGCTCTTGAGAGAAGCCACTAGTGAAACCTATGGCCCCCGGGTCTATTCTCATCATATCAATCTCCTTTACTTTATTACTTGCTTTGTTTTTACTTTGCCTTTTACTTTTTACTTTGCATCTCTATATCAAAAATACCAAAAATATTATTTATCATCTCTATCAGATCTCACCCTCGTAAGTGACCGTGAAAGGATTGACAACCCCTAATCGCGTTGGTTGCGAGTAGCTATCGTTTTGTGTAGGTACGAGGGACTTGTGCGTGATCTCCTACTGGATTGATACCTTGGTTCTCAAAAATTAAGGGAAATACTTACGCTACTTTACTGCATCATCCTCTCCTCTTCGGGGAAATCCAACGCAGTGCTCAAGAGGTAGCATATACTAGAAGCGCTACTACTATTTTGATAGTAGTAGTGTGGGTTCAAATAGTAGTAGCGCGGGTGTGCACCTGTGCTACTACTAATGTTTTTAGTAGTAGCGCGGGTGCACCCACACTACTAGTAACTGTTACCTGTAGCGTGATACTAGTTGCGCGGGTACCTGCGCTGCTAGTAGCCATTTTACCCGCGCTGGTAGTAGCCTTTTTTCTAGTAGTGAACCCCGTTGCAGAAAACTTGTCTAGGTTAGAAAATGTTCTTGATGACCCACTACTTATTGATGATAGCTTTCCTGATGAAAAATTACTTGTCATAAATGCTTCTCGTACTCCTCCATGGTATGCTGATTATGCTAATTACATTGTTGCCAAATTTATACCACGTAGTTTCACATACCAGCAAAAGAAAAAGTTTTTCTATGATTTAAGACATTACTTCTGGGATGACCCACACCTTTATAAAGAAGGAGTACATGGTGTTATTAGACGTTGTCTACCTGAGCATGAACAGGAATAGATCCTACACAAGTGTCACTCCGAGGCTTATGGAGGACACCACGCTGGAGATAGAACTGCACATAAGGTATTGCAATCCGGTTTTTGTTGGCCTACTCTCTTCAAAGATGCCCGTAAGTTTGTCTTGTCTTGTGATGGATGTCAAAGAATCGGTAATATTGGTAGAAGTCAAGAAACGCCTATGAATTAGTCACTTGTGATTGAACCATTTGATGTTTGGAGCTTTGATTATATGGGACCGTTTCTTTCCTCTAATGGGTATACACATATTTTAGTTGTTGTTGATTATGTTACTAAGTGGGTAGAATCTATTCCAACTAGTAGTGTTGATCATAACACCTCTATTAAGATGCTCAAAGAAGTTATTTTTCCGAGGTTTGGAGTCCCTAGATACTTAATGACTGATGGTCGTTCACATTTTATTCATGGTGCTTTTTGTAAAATGCTTGCTAAATATGATGTTAATCATAGAATTGCATCTCCATATCACCCACAGTCTAGTGGCCAAGTAGAACTGAGTAATAGAGAGCTGAAATTAATTTTTCAAAAGACTATTAATAGATCTAGAAAGAATTGGTCCAAGAAACTTGATGGTGCATTATGGGCCTATAGAACTGCATATAAAAATCCTATGGGTATGTCTCCTTATAAAATGGTTTATGGAAAATCTTGTCACTTACCTCTCGAACTAGAACATAATGCGTATTGGGCCATTAAAGAGATCAATTATGATTTAAAACTTCCCGGTGAGAAGAAGATATTTGACATTAGCTCACTTGATGAATGGAGAACTCAAGCCTATGAGATTGCCAAACTGTTTAAAAAAAGTCAAAAGATGGCATGACAAAAGGATACAAAAGTGTGAGTTTAATGTAGGTGATTATGTTTGCTATACATCTCTCATTTAAGATTTTTTGCAGAAAAACTTCTCTCTAAATGGGAAGGCCCTTATGTTATCGAGGAGGTCTATGGTGCCGGTGCCATAAAAATCAACAACTTCGAAGGTACAAATCCGAAGGTGGTGAACGGTCAAAGGATCAAACATTATATCTCAGGTAATCCCATAAATGTCGAAACCAATGTTATTGAAACCATAATCCCAGAGGAATACATAAGGGACACTTTATAGAACATTTCAGACTCCGAAAAGGAATATGTATGTGGTATGGTAAGTAAACCGACTCCAAAACAGTTCTAATAGCAATTTTTCTCCGTTTTGGAATACTTAAGAAAATAGGAAAATAATAAGTAGTCCGGGAAGGACACGAGGCATCCACGAGGGTGGAGGCCCCCCCCCCCGCCTCATGGGCACCTCGTGTGCTCTCCGGACTCCGTTTTCTTGCAGGATACTTCTTTTGGTCAGTAAAAATTCATTATATAATCTCCCAAAGGTTTTGACCACCGTACCATGCAAATATCCTCTGCGTTTGTTTTGAGTTGTTTCTATAGCAGATTTGGAGCAAGATGTCATCTCAGGATTCCGACGGAGAGAACTATGTCTCACATCTCATTGCTGAATGGAAGACCTATGGGGATCTATCTCCTTGTGGTCGAACTGGAGATGATGAGGAGGATGCTCATTTGATGAGGATAAATGATTCAAGTCAGGAGGAGGAGGAGGATGTCCCTCTACCTCAACCTAGGGATATGCACGTGAAGTTCAAGAAGTCTAGTCTCCCTAAGAGGGCTAAACTGTCTAACAACCGATCTATTCCTTCTCGTTTTCGGCAGAAAAGCAAAAGAGATTTATGTGACAAGATCTTGAAGCTGGAATCGGAGGTCGATGATTTAAAGGAGGAAATTGCTCTCCTCAATTACAATATGAAGAAGCTGAGGGCACAATTGTCATCGTCATCACCATCACCACCTCCAAAGAAAGAGACATAAACACATGGGTATGGGCACTCCCCTTGGCAACTACTAAGCTTGGGGGAGGTGCCCCGGTATCATATCACCATCACACTCCTATCTTTATCGTTTTTCTCAGTTCGATCCTTTTGGTAATCTCTTGATCTGTTAGAATAATGTTTTAGTATGATTTAGTTTTGAGTTTTGCTTTATGATCCTTCTATGTAATCGAGTCTGTGAGCTATATATATAATAAAGATTAGTGTTGAGTCAAGGGCTTGATTATCCTGTTATGATCTTGAGGGAATTAAAGAAAAAAGAGAGAATAAAAATAAATGACGAGATCATATTGATCTTGTGGAGAGTAATTACTTCACATATAAAGAGTATGGTGAATAAAAGTTGTTGAGAGTTGACAAACATAGTTTTGGTCATCGTTGCAATTAATAGGAAGTAATAAAGAAAGATAGGTTCTCACATATAAATATACTATCTCAGACATCTTTGATTATTGTGGGCACTCATTAAAATATGACATGCTAAAAGGTTGATGTTGGACAAGGAAGACAACGTAATGGGTTATGTTTCCTTATATCCAAAATAAAGTATATTGTCATGGATCATCCAACATGTTGAGCTTGTCTTTCCCCCTCATGCTAGCCAAATTCTTTGCACCAAGTAGAGATACTACTTGTGCTTCCAAATATCCTTAAACCCAGTTTGCCATGAGAGTCCACCATATCTACCTATGGATTGAGTAAGATCCTTCAAGTAAGTTCTCATTGTTACAAGAAATAAAAATTGCTCTTTAAATATGTATGATTTGTTAGTGTGGAGAAAATAAGCTTTATACGATCTTGTGATATGGAAGTAATAAAAGTGACGGACTGCATAATAAAGGTCCATATCACTAGTGGCAGTATAAAGTGACGTTCTTTCGCATTAAGATTTTGTGCATCCAACCATAAAAGCACATGACAACATCTGCTTCCCTCTGCGAAGGGCCTATCTTTTATTTTTGTCTTATGCCTTATGCAAGAGTCATGGTGATCTTCACCTTTCCTTTTTACATTTTATCCTTTGGAAATCACATTGTGTTGGAAAGATCCTAATATATATATATCCAATTGGATGTAAGTTATCATAAACTATTATTGTTGACATTACCCTTGAGGTAAAAGGTTGGGAGGCAACACTATAAGCCCCTATCTTTCTCTTTGTCTGATTAAAACTCCATACCCATAAGTATTGCATGAGTGTTAGCAATTGTGAAAGACTAAATGATAGTTGAGTATGTGGACTTGCTGAAAAGATCTTATATTGACTCTTTCCGATGTTATGATAAATTGCAATTGCTTCAATGACCGAGATTATAGTTTGTTAGTTTTTCATGAAGTTCCTGATTCATACTTGACACTGTGAATAGATTGTTACTTTAGCATAAGAAATCATATGACAATATATATTTATATATGTTGCTGCTTCAAGAATGATCATAATGCCCTTATGTCCGTATTTTATTTTATCGACACCTCCATCTCTAAAACAGGTGGACATATTTTTCGATTTCAGCTTCCGCTTGAGGACAAGCAAGGTCTAAGCTTGGGGGAGTTGATACGTCCATTTTGCATCATGCTTTGATATTGATATTTATTGCATTATGGGCTGTTATTATACATTATGTCACAATACTTATGCCTTTCTATCTTATTTTACAAGGTTTACATGAAGAGGGAGAATACCGGCAGCTGGAATTCTGGGCTGGAAAAGGAGCAAATATTAGAGACATATTCTACACAACTCCAAAAGTCCTGAAACTTCACGGAGGAACATTTTGGAATTAATAAAAAATACTGGCAAAAGAATCAACCAGAGGAGGCCCACACCCTGGCCACGAGGGTGGGGGCGCGCCCAGATGAAGTCTTTCGCCCTGGAAAAAATCATAAGGAAGCTTTAGGGACGAAGCGCCGCCCTCTCGAGGCGGAACCTTGGCGGAACCAATCTAGGGCTTTGGCGGAGCTGTTCTGCCGAGGAAATATCCATCTGGGAGGGGGAAATCGTCACCATCATCATCACCATCGATCCTATCATCAGGAGGGGGTCAATCTCCATCAACATCATCACCAGCACCATTTCCTCTCAAACTCTAGTTCATCTCTTGTATCCGATCTTTGTCACAAAACCTCAGATTGGTACCCGTGGGTTGCTAGTAGTGTTGATTACTCCTTGTAGTTGATGCTAGTTGGTTTATTTGGTGGAAGATTATCTGTTTAGATCCTTAATGAATATTCATACCCCTCTGATTAGGAACATGAATATGATTTGTGAGTAGTTACGTTTGTTCCTGAGGACATGGGAGAAGTCTTGCTATAAGTAGTCATGTGAATTTGGTATTCATTCGATATTTTGATGAGATGTATGTTGTCTCTCCTCTAGTGGTGTTATGTGAACGTCGACTACATTACACTTCACCATTGTTTGGGCCTAGAGGAAGGCATTGGGAAGTAATAAGTAGATGATGGGTTGCTAGAGTGACAGAAGCTTAAACCCTAGTTTATGCGTTGCTTCGTAAGGGGCTGATTTGGATCCATATGTTTCATGCTATGGTTAGGTTTACCTTAATTCTTATTTCGTAGCTGTGGATGCTTGCGAGAGGTGTTAATCATAAGTGGGATGCTTGTCCAAGGAATGGCAGTACCCAAGCACCGGTCCACCCACATATCAAATTATCAAAGTAACGAACGCGGATCATATGAGCGTGATGGAAAGTAGCTTGACGATAATTCCCATGTGTCCTCGGGAGTGTTTTCCTTTATATTAGATTTTGTCCAGGCTTGTCCTTTGCTACAAAAAGGATTGGGCCACCTTGCTGCACCTTGTTTACTTTTGTTACTTGTCACCCGTTACGAATTACCTTATCACAAAACTATCTGTTACCGATAATTTCAGTGCTTGCAAAGAATACCTTACTGAAAACCGCTTGTCATTTCCTTCTGGTCCTTGTTGGGTTCGACACTCTTACTTATCGAAAGGACTATGGTAGATCCCCTATATTTGTGGGTCATCACAACAGCAGCTAGATCGCCTTTAACCATCATTGGATAGTTTGGTCCAAGGAAGAGCGAGTTTTCTCCAAGACTATCAATACTATACCAGGGAGAAGCTATTGGCGCTAGCACACTAGTATCCATCCCGAATACCCTGCAACGGGTGCTGGAATAGGTCTGGAGAGGGCGTCCATTGGAGACAACACGTGCTCCCTCAGTAGTAACAATTTTAGTGCATTGTATACAAACAAGAAGAGGTGATCCATCAGAATTAGTTGCCAGGCGCCACTGAGTATATAAGTCCTGCTCGTCCTCATGATCGTGATCATCACCATCATCATCTCCCCCTTGGTTATATTTTTTTTAAATATAGGCGATGGAATGTTCATAGGACCTTGGAAATACAAGAAGAAGGTTAATTAGTAAAGGGAAACTTGCTAACCCGCATGCATGTGGATGAAACAATTATAATTACGGTGGAAGACAAACGTACCACAACTACGAGGATCCCATGCAAAAATAGTACCAAGAGTGGTGGAAGCAAACACAAGATACTCGTATTCAATTGCATCATAGTACTCATCATCTGTGTACAGAAACTGATTTTTGAGAAATATCCATGGATGAACCGTGGAATCAGTAATGACGGCAACAAGCTTGTCAAAGATAGCAACAACTTCATAGTTCTTGTAATTCCAAGAGCGGTTGGGAACTCGACAAATTGCTATCGTCCATAGACGACAGCCACCATGATCGTATTTGAACGTACGTAGATCATCTGTGTGCTCAACCTCAGGGCACTCTGAGATTTGTGGAAGTGGAATCCGCTGAGGAGTGTACACGTTCACAAGTTCCCACTCGCAATTGTACCCAATATAAACAACCCAATCTCCATTTGCGCCAGCCCAGGCCTTACCCTTAAGCGATGGCATCTTGACATCACATGTATCATTATCAAGCGGCATCAAATTGCACAAGGTGAGGCCTCCGTCGTCCGCGCCCATGCGAATAGGCTTATAGCAAAGAAGATAAGGGAGATCAAACCGCTCCTGGACCCTTGGGTTCCTTGTAATGATGTTATTAGTTGAGTCGAGAATGGTCTTGAATGAACCTGCCATGCTAGCCGAGGTGATGACGTTGCACCGATCAATGAGTTCCTCCACCATGTCATCTTTCAGATCGGTGCAAGAATAATGGGGTCGTTTCCGCCCTATTCGATCGAACAAATGCAGAAGGAAGGGTGAAGGCAAATGGAGGAGGGAGGAAGAGCGTGCGACAATAGTTCCAAATCGAGGGGGAAAGGCGAAGAGTCGGTCGACGGTTGCCAGTTTGCCACGGTACACGAAGAGGCGCCCCGGCCTACATGTCCGTTCGGAAATAGTAGAAAAGGACTCGTCGTCGTCTCACTGAGATGTTGGAACGGGACCACATGTCAACGATACATGGTGTGTAATTTCTCGTGCAAAATGCGATCTAGCCGCGTTGGCCTAAAGTGACGCATTATTTCTCGACTTTATTTTTTTAATGGCGTGCTGTTCAGTTTTGAAGCACGACTAACTGGTACTGTATGCAGAGAAAATATAAACTACTCTACCACTACTCCACCTCTAGTCATAGTAGTATAAAAAAGAAATATAGGCTGGAGCTTCAGCGCTTTCTTGCTAAGGGCTGCCCACTTGCATCTCACACTATCACCCTCTCTCCAGATCTAAAAAAGACGGCCTCTCTCTCCCTCCTCACCGGTGATCATAGATCCGCCGGGGAAGAAAAGGACGTGCAGTGTTGACGCACTCGTCATCGGCGAGCGAGGTCATGTACTGACGACAAGGCCGTCCTCTCAGACCTAGCGCCGGCGTGGGATGGCCTCCATCCCTAAGATCGATGTCGTAGTGTGTGCGGAGGACGATGACCATGAGCGAAGCCACTTCCCGCAGACCCTAAGGTATGGTGCCTCTTTTCGAACCATACCCTTGTTCTATTGCCCCATCTGCCACGTCGTTGCATGTGGATCTTTTTCCACTCCACCATCTTCTCAATTTGCTATCCTCTGCTCTGCTGGTCACGCAGACGAAAACCTTGATTTGCACTATTAAAGGAAACGCTACTTCATGCAGACTAATCCATGTCTGGGTTGAATAAGGAAAGGAAGGGCGACTGTACTGTCCAAGAGAGTAGGCATCGAACCCGCATCTAGGTTGAAAAGGGGAACTCAGTAGCTAAGGAACGAGTCTCGTGTCTCTTGGTAGAAAGGCATGTCAATACAATAGAGAATGACCAGGTCGATCGGTTTGTTGTCCCCACATAGGAAAAATATGGCTAAAGAGATAAAAAATGGGACGTAATCCACATATGCTGCCTAGATATTTGTTGCTCTGGGCAACCATACCTCCCTCACCACTCTATGCATCCCTGGAGGTACATCGTACTTGTGCGCCCACTATCTGAGTGGGCCTCCCATGCTCTTATTGCCACTTTTTTGCTGTTAGTATAACGCCAATAGTCAAGTCAAGCAATGCTACTGCTCAAGTGATGCCACATTTAAATAATGTTGCACTCAGTCTAATGCCACCGATTAATTTAAGGAATACCATTTAATGTCACTGGATTTTTCAAAGTTAGCTGTTGATTGTGGATGTATTAATGATTTTTCACCTAAGGCATTCTAATGCTTTTGCACAACCAGTATACCAGCGATGAAACTTGTTACTACCTTCAGATTTTTGCACTGTTAATGCTTATAGATTACATACCTCACTTTCATGAGATAAGTTAATTTTTCTATACAGTGTCACCAAAATGCCAAGGCACTGATGTCATTTTATTTTGGTTAAACTCCTCCTCCAGCTGTTCTCTTGATTCGTTCGATCAAGTTTTTATGTTTGATCGATTATCAAGATTGGGATAGCAATTTTTAAGCCCCCCCTGAGTTCGAAATGATATTTACCTTGAAGGTCCATGGTTTGCATTTTTTTATATTGTCATTAGTTAATAATGTTAGTTACCTTCAGACTTGTATTTGGTTTAATGCTCATACACACCTAGTATACCAATGCTGAAACTTGTTACCTTTACATTTTGCATTGTTAATTCTTATAGAAACCTTCGAGTGCTAGAGTTTATTGAATATGTTCAGTAAAACCATTGTATTGTACCCTATAAAAAATAACTACTCTACTGTTGCACTAGCCACTGGATTAGTGTATATTTGTAGTATTCGAATGGTGTTGCATTAGCGTATGGACATAAATAAAGTGTGGCAAGCTTTCCCAGATATGTGCTCAAGAAAACTACTACCTGTTTTTTTAAATACTAGACGTTTGGGTACTTTAAATTGAACCGCGAAAACATCTTATATTAAGGAACAGAGGGTGTAGAGTTCACTCAGATTATCCCGGTAAAGCTAGTCACACCTTTGTTAAAATTAATGTTCATTATGTTATCGGAGGAGGTCTGTATGTTTGTCTCTGATGCCTGTCGACTACATACCTGACATCATGATGTAATGTTAATTCATTTCCTTTTGTACAGTGTCATTGAATTGTCAAGGCGGTGATGGCATTATATTTTAGTTGAACTACACAAAATATGCTTAAAAGAAGAGGAAAGGTCAGGAGTCGATCTTTCTTATAGAAAGAACTATATGTGCCTTTCTGACATCAACTGTTGTGCCTTATTTATTCCTTCAAACAGGTGGTTAGAAACAGTCTTGCTACCTTTTCCCATTAAGAAATTGCAATGCTTATATTTGTGAGTCTATGCTTCAACTAGTGCCAGTTTTATAGTAATCACACTTTCAATATCTATGCAAACAGGGATGCTCGATTTTAGTGGAACTGCACAAAAAGTCTAACTGGTTCAACATTAGGAGCATGTTTTCTTCCAAAACATTATATCCAATTGGTGGCACTATGAGTTGTTCATTATGAAGGTACATGGTTTGCTACTATCTTGCTACTCTTTTTGTACAATCATTAGATAGTAATACTAGTGGTTTGCATGTGAATTTATTGGCAGTGTGGACCTACATTGGAGGTGCAGGACATGATTCAGTGATTGGATGCTCAATTTTGGTTGTATCGATGTCACCTCTTCCATCACTACGAACATGGATATCCTTGGTCTGATGAAGAATAGGCGCTATATTTCTGCTCTGAACCAGCAAATCAATTCAATATGAAATTGTCCAGGGCAAAACATGACTGTATCAAATTGTATAGTGCAAAACAAGACATATGCTAAGCGGAAGAGACATGTTTAAACCGAAAATAGAGATGTTAAGGTGGGGTATATGTTTATTAGCTACTTGATATTTGTGCAGATAGAGATGTCTGCCCGTTGCTATTGGGCAAACAAACAAACAAAGTGACTGCAATTTTGGTTGAATTGCACAAGTGAATAGTATAGTCACTGCATGCAGTGCCATTTGAAAATAGACACAGCAAGATTGGATAGTCACTTCATGGAATGCAGAAAAGTAGTATTGTACTATTTATTAGGCAACACTAGGTGCTTCATTGCTTTGGTCTGATTATACAATGGGCATCATTTTGCCTAAGTTAAAGTGTGTATTTCGAAAATAGTCTCGTTGTGTGATCGAGAGAAGACCAAATCATATTGCAGTGGATGTTCCCCCATCATGTGTGGTTCATTCTCATGGTTCCAACTGTTTGTGAAACCACTTACGTTTCCAAGAGGAATTGTAGACTTCACAAACAAATTTGTCTTCCAGTCTGTACTGAATGTTGGCCAACAGAAGCATCCATGTTAGTAGGAAGAACAAATGTTTTTTCTAGATCTTTGCTTTTGGAGTTACATATTTGTATATGATTTGTGAATCATTGAGATGCATTAACATGTTGATCTTATCTATGGGAATCCTACTAGTTGGTTTTAGTTGCGACGGAAGATCCGAAGTGGCTGATCTTTGCTTTTGGAGCTACATATTTGTATATGATCTGTGAATCATTGAGATGCATTAACATTTCCTTATTTCTGTTTGTTCAGTGTTTACAAGTTACTGATTGATCACTAGCTAGCCTACTAATGCGCTCCTAGCAGTTTTTGTTGCGATGCAAGATCCGAAGTGGCAGTTTTTTGAATAAAAATGCCTACCTCTGAAGAAACTGACAAGCTGCTCTGAAGAAAATGCCATGCAAATCTGAAGAAACTGCCAGCAAAAACGTTTGCAAATGCCTTATCTCCCAGCTAACGTTCATCAGCTAATGCGATCGTACATGTACACCATCCGACCTACTCGATCCTACATGTACACTATCCCACCTACTCGATCCTACACGGATAAATAATGGATCATGCATGTACTACATTCTTTCCGGTTTGCAGGGCTCAATTCATGAAATGACCTACTCGATCCTACATGAATAATAGCGAATCACACACGTACCAGTACCTCCTTTCTGGTTTGCAGGCCTTAATTTAAAAATCTCACCAACCAAGGTACTCCCTCCGTCCGGGTATATTAGTCCCATGAGCAAAGCAGCAAGACCAAGGCATGGCAATAATTAACTGCATGCAGAAGTTTAAGCCTAATTAGTTCCAGCGATTTAAGTGGCTGCATGCATGCCCTCGGCTGCGACTCGTTGCATGCTGCTCCGTGTACTGGCTGCGAGCAATTCTGAGTGCCTACATGCAGCCGACCGTAATTAAGGTAGCTAACTGATGCGAAAAAAGATGCGCTTTAATTGTTGTGGGCCTTTTAAATCCGTGGAATCATTATTGACAAGAAAGGAGTACCTCATCTGGCTGATTCGAGTGCCCTCGTTTGACTGTCATGCCGGTGTGCGGCCCAGCATTAACGGCACGGGACGACACAGTCATAATTTCAGTTTCTCTAGTTTTCCACGGCAAGATGGCGTGCTAAGCCATGCCTGAATTGAATTCCGATGACCGTCGCGCTACCTTCCGCCTATAAGTACTGTTTCCCGGCCTACTCCGGTGGCACCGTGACCCAACTCGCCCTATCCTCATAAGCCCCCACCGGCCTAACGTCGCTCGCCACTTATCCTTGCTCTCGCCACGTCCGCCATGCCCCCGCCCTTTCGCGGTAGGCGAGGACGGAGGCGGTCACCACCGGAACTAGTGTTTATTTTTTCACCGGAAGGCAGACGGAGGGCGAAGGCATTCTATCGGTCTTTAGATGGCAATGTGGAGATCAAGGACTTGTTGGAGCACAACCGCCTAGTGGAGGAGTAGGAGTTGTTGGAGCGCGACCGCCTGGCGGAGGAGCAGCATATCGCTGATTTGCACTGCCCGTGGGACATGGAGCAGCAGCGTACCGACACTCTGAGTCGCTAGCAGAGCGCCCGCAACTGGACCGACTACATGGAGGCCGGCGCCTGGCAAATAGCCCTGTAGGCTGTCGGGCATGCACGCGTTCGCGACGCCAATTTTGACTACCACCTCGTCAAGTGGGTTTCCCTCTTAGAAGCCGAAGCTTCGGTGGACCAACCGTTATGGAAAGGGCCAACGCGCGCGAGCAACGGGCCCTATCGCACCCCTGGCAAGTCCGAGGTGAGGCGGAGGACGCCGGTGCCGGCATTTAGCGTGTACCGCAGATGGGGGCCGGCATTGTCTAGTTAGCTAAGAGTAAGTTAGTACTTGTACGCTACTAGAGTATTAGTGGGAGTAGATAGTTAACTTGGCTATGATGGTTGTCAACGTGGAAGTTCAGTATTCTATATGTGGATCAGACTTGTTACTTTGCTCTGAATGTTGAACTTTCCGTTTGAACGTATGGAATGGGTTGTTATTTTTTTAAATGGGTTGTATTTGTCCTCCACGGGTTTAGAGGCTGACTTTTAGGCCTACCAAGTTGACGCATACACAATCAGGACATGATTGTACGTGGAGAGGATGACAGCAGGGACCCGCCAAGGTCATGGTAGTACGCAAGCAAGTGCCTCCTTATTTCAAGCCAATAAAAAAATGGCTCCTCCTAATGGATTTTTGACATCTGGGTCCCATGCCATTGTCAACGTAGTCAATAAATGAGAGAATTGCACAACGAGCGGCTGACACTAGGGACCCAACAGCTCGCCCAGTTTTTTTGTTTTGGGTTAATTTGATAAATGTCACTCCAAATCTGGTGTTTTCGAGAAATGCCACTGCAATTTCAAAACTTTGAAAATGCAATTTCATGCCATTTCCAGTGGCATTTTGAAGTCTAGAGTGGCGTTTTTCAAAGTTTGCAAATTGCAGTAGTGTTTTTCAAAGTTTGCAAAAATTGCAGTGGCATTTTTCAAAGTTTGGAAATTGCAGTGACATTTTTATGAATCGCCATAATTGGAGTGGCATTTATCTAATTTGTTTTTGAGATGGAAGCAGGGTGTCAATTGGGCTGTGTGGGGTACTCTGGCCTGTCTAGACAGCCTTTTCTTTTATGTTTACCACGGACCAGCCCAGTAGTTTTTTCTTTCTAAATATGGTTAGCCCAATTTTTTTGTGATTTGTCAAGTAAGTCGCTTTGTCAAGCCTGTTGGGCTGCAAATCTTTCAAGATGAGATGTTCATTCGGCTGGCCGAGAAAATGGCCTATAAGTAATGAGAAATGGGTTGTACATTTTTAAAACACATCAAACCAACAATTAGTTTCAAATTTCCATTTTTCATTTCGAGATTTTAAATTGCATTGATTTTTATGCGTGAACAATTTGTTGGATTTTATATTGATATACATTTATTTTTAAAATTAGTTTGAATGTGACTAGAAATTTCGGGATTAAAAACAGTTTGGACCGCATCAAAATATGCAAAATTTCATATTTTTTTAACAATGGCCACGATATGGGCTGTAATGCCAACAAAAAGAATATGGGCTCCAAAAAACCTTAAGAATTAGCAAATGGGCGGTAAATTATTAGAAATAATGGCAGATGGGTTGTACGCTGTTTTTCACAGATTTGAGGCTTTCCTAAAAAAAAGGTTGACGCACAAGCAGTGACTGTTGGATGTCCATCCAACAGCTGTCGTGCTTCTTCAATCTCTGCTCTTCCTCCTCCAGTCGCTCAAACAAGCGCCGGTGGGACTACCTGCTCCCTCCTCCCCACGGTCGGCTGTGCTGCCGCACATGCTTCACCGCCCCACCGTACTCCCATCGCTGGCCTAGCCATCACTCTACTCACCCACACCTGTTGTTTTTCTCCGGCAACGACAAACGAACTAGTAAACCCTCGTACAGTCGTACACCCCTTGGCGTGGGAAACAACTGTCGAGTCTTCCCTGGCTCCGTGTCGTTCCGTTCCTAGGCCTCGTTGTCGTCCACTGCCCTGGTGCTCTTGGGGCGGCGTGGTCAACGTGGCCAATGACCGACATGCATCTGAAGTGGACTATACGTGGAGAGGCTGACAGCTGGATCCATAGCCGCATGTAAGGAAATGCCTCCTTATTACGCGCAAAATAATGATTCCTCCACCTGACATCTGGGACCTACTGAAAGGGCCTCTATATTTCGCGAGAAAATGTTACCGCCGCTAACAACTCGGACCCACCAGCTATATCTTCACACGCAAGGGAGTGTTGCCTTATTACACACACAAAAATGAATACTCATCCTGCTAGCTAGGACCCAGTATAATGGGAGGCTAACTTGTGGGCCTACTAAGTTGATGGGGATGGAGGGCTTTGTCACCTTAGTCAATATGCACGATTCTAGCTCTAGTGGCCGTACGATGTCCATCCAACGGCCGTAGTGCTTCTTCAACCTCTGGTCTTCTTGCTCCAGCCGCCCAAAGCAGCGCCGGTCGTGCCACCTACTCCTGCCTCCTGTGGCCGGTTGTGCTGCCATGGAGGCCTCACCGCCCCCTACTACTCCCACTGTCATGGAGACCGACTTTCATCGGAAGACCGACTTTCATCGGAAGAGTACTATACATGCAGAGGCTGACAGTTGGGTCCACGACAGCCGCAAGGAAGTGCCTCCTTATGACGCGCAAAATAATTATTCCTCCACCTGACAGCAGGGACTCACTGGATGGGCCACCCTATTTCAAGAAAAAAATGTTTCCCCCTGACTGCTGGGACCCACCAGCTACATCTTCGCATGCACGTAAGTGTGTTCGAGCAAAAAAAAATGATTTGCCCCCCTGACTACTGGGATCCACCTGCTACATCTTCGCACGCAAGGAAGTGCCTGACAGTCGGGACCCACCTGGTCGAAGCGTATGTAGCATTGTCATTCTGGTCGCGAACGTGTACGTACATACTGGTCGATGTAGAGGCGCGCACGAGTCGTAGTTGAGGCGCACACGTAGCATGTACACGTACGTACATCAGCCAGTGTGCAAGAAAGAAAATACGGCCACATACGTACATACGAGCGGGGTCTCGAATGCCTACTCGTGCATACGTACGGCCAGGGCTTGTGTACATGGTTGGGTCGGAACGGAGAAACTGCATCGTCGTCGTGTTCAAGTGGAGGCAACGGAATGCGTCGTGTTCATCGGGAGGCAACGGAACGCGTGGGAGCCAACCGTCTTGGACCGAATAGCCGATGGAAACAAGGCCTGGCGTACCGCAGATCGGAAGAAACGACCTTGTGTTCGACCGGCCATGTTCAAAACGTGATCCTGTTCATCAGGAGGGGTTTGGCGTACCGCAAAACAAAGAAAACGGACTTATGTTGGACCTCAAAACGGGGTCTTATTGATCGGGAGGGTGTGGTGTACCGCAAAACAGAGGAAACGGACTTGTGTTGGCGCGCTATGGTCGAAACGGGGGTCCTATTCATCGCGAGGGGTGTGGCGTACCGCAAAACGGGACTCCACAGGATACTGTTCATCTCCACCGTCGACCTCCTCCAGCCTCCACGGGCTACTGTTCATCCACCATTGACCTCCTCCAGCCTCCACTTGCAACTGTTCATCCACGGGCTCCTGTTCATCCAGCCTACACCATGCTATGCTCCACCGGCTACTGTTCAACCAGCCTTCCACGGGGTCCTGTTCATCCAGCCCCAACCGGCTCGATCGATCGGGGTCCTGTTCATCCAGAGGCAACCACGGGGTCATGTTCATCCACCCCCACAGGGAACTGTTAATCTAAACCCCCCCAGGAATGCTCACTTTTCATCCAAACCCCCCCCCCCCTAGCAATGCCAACTGTTCATCCAGAGGTAGCATCGATTGGCTTCAGTTAGCAGCAATGGCGAAGGAATCACTCTGGTTCACTAACGTAGCTAGTGCAATCGCCCGGGTTGAGTTAGAGCCCAACCCCTTGCTCGGGTTCAGTTAGATCCCAATGCCTCGCACACATGTGCATACGTGTAGGAAAATTCCCGCTATCGTCACCGAGAAAATACTATCTTGTGAAATCAGGCTCTACGTTTATGCCTTAAGGTCTTTCTCCTTACCATGGGGAGCGTACCACTTGCATGATTCTAGAGAAGAAGGCGGTGTCCCGACCACAAGGTGGTTAAATTCCACTGGTGCTTGCTAGCCAGTCAAAAACGACTCAAAGACCGTGGGAAGGATCGCTCAGCCCCCGACCACCCACTGTGACCGGGAACTCCCCGAAATTTTCCTCACCCTCGCTTCTACCACGGGTTTTTCCGTCATGGACGGCCCAAAGAATGTCATGCAGCTGCGTCTCCGGCCCGCCCAGGATGAAAAGCCCATTTTCTGTCATGATTTTTTGTCATAGAAGTAGGATCCCACCACATCTATGATGATAACGGGTTTTGTCACAATTATCGTCATAGAAGTGTCATAAGTATGACAAAAAATATCGTTCGGCCCAAAATGTCACAGATGTATCTTTTTTTTGTAGTGAACAACCGTGTTAACTAAACACTTCCGCTTTTGGTCTACGAGGGTACATGGACACTCTATCCCCTCTTGTTGCTATGCATCACATAGATAGATCTTGCGTGATTGTAGGAATATTTTTTGAAATTACCGCGTTCCCCAACATAAAAATCTTCATGTTAAGTACAAGGAACTTGAAAGTCGTCATGAAACGCTCTCAACTTCTCATGAAAAGCTCTCCTATGATTATCTTCAAAGGAAGCAATAGCTTGAGAAATTGAAATCGGCTCATGAAGATCTTCAAAAGGAGAATGAGTCACTCCGTGCTCAATAGATCAGTTCCGCTCATGAAGATCTTCAAAAGGAGAATGAGTCACTCCATGCTCAATAGATCTTCAAAAGGAGAATGAGTCACTCCGTGCTCAAATGGAGAATGAACGCCGGCCTCGACACTTATCTTGATACATTGGGAATCACTCATGAGTTCTCAGCTCCTTACACACCTCAGTAGAATGGCATCATGGAGCGCAAGAAAAGAACCCTCATTGAGATGGCTCGGACGATACTTTGATGAGTACAAGACTTCAAGGAAGTTATGGCCTGAAGCCACTTATACTGCATGCCATGTCATCAACCGTGTTTATCTTCACAAGCTTCTAAAGAAGAGATCATATGAGCTACTAACTGGTAAGAAGCCAAACATCAGTTACTTTAGAGTATTAGTGGTAGGTTTTGGATTAAGGATCCACATCACACTTCAAAATTTGCACCGAAAGCACATGAAGGTTTTATGCTTGGATACGGAAAGGATTCACACTCCTACAGAGTCTTCAACCTCTTTCACTATAAAGTGGTTGAAACTATGGATGTGCGGTTCGATGAGACTAACAGCTCGCAAAGAGAGCACCTGCCAATTGTGCTAGATGAAGTCCCTCCTAGTGAATCTATCAAGCTTATGGTTACTGGAGAAATCATACTTTTAGAAGCTCAGGCTGAAGAAGAAATCATCATTGCACCAAAATCAACCTGAAGACAATGCCAGCCTAAAATCAATGCTGAAGCTGAAGACAATGATCTGCTAGGGCAAAATCTTCGTCAAGTACATCCCAGAGTTGCAAATGAAGTACAGATTGAGAAGATAATTGATAGAATCAATGCACCTGGTCCACTCACTCATTCTAGAGCAACACAGCTAGCAAATTTCTGTGGGCACTTTGCTTTTGTCTCTATATCTAAACCCAAGAAAGTTGCTGAAGCCTTGATGGAACCTGAGTGGATTCAAGCTATGCAAGAAGAGCTTCATCAGCTCGAGCTGAAAAATGTATGGGAATTGGTCAAGTTTCCTGATCCTCGCAAGCACAATATCATTGGCACCAAATGGATCTATCACAACAAACGAGATGAGCATGGTCAATTTGTCATAAACAAGGCTCGTCTAGTTGCTCATGGTTACACTCAAGTAGAAGGTATTGACTTCGATAAAACATTCGTTCACGTGGCAAGGCTTGAAGCAATTCCCATATTGTTAGCCTATGCCAACCATCACAACATTATTCTATACCTAATGGATGTGAAGAGTGCCTTTCTCAATGGCAAGAAAGGAGAAGAAGTATATGTTGCACAACCACCCGGCTTTGAAGATCCAAAACATCCGGATATGGTATACAAGCTCAACAAGGCACTATACGACCTGAAACAAACTCCTCGCGCTTGGTATGACACACTCAAAGACTTCCTGAAGAGCAAAGGATTCAAACCTAGTTCTCTAGATCCTACACTCTTCACGAAGACATATGACGGTGAACTGTTTGTGTGCCAAATCTATGTGGATGACATTATCTTCGGCTGCACTAACAAACGATACAGTGATGAGTTTGGGCAGATGATGCAAGAGCAATATCAGATGTCCATGATGGGTGAGCTAAAAAATTCCTCGGTCTTCAAATCAGTCAGCAGAGCAATGACACCTTCATATCTCAAGAAAAATACCTCAAAGATTGCTTGAAGAAGTTTGGAATGCAAGACTGCAAAGGATACACGACGCCAATGCCAACCAAAGGTCATCTGGGCCCTGACAACAATGGTAAAGAGTTCGATCAAAAGGTATACCCCTCCATGATTGGTTATTTACTTTACTTATGTGCAGCTAGGCCAGATATAATGCTTAGCATTTGCATGTGTGACCGATTCCAAGCGGCACCAAAGGAGTCGCATCACCTAGCGGTGAAGAGAATACTTCGACATTTGGCTTACACCCCAACAATAGGATTATGGTATCCAAAGGGCTCAACATTTGATTTGATTGGATATTCTGATGCTGATTATGCTGGTGACAAGGTTGATCGCAAGTCCACTTCAGGAACATGTCACTTTCTTGGACGATCTCTTGTTTGTTGGTCTTCAAAGAAGCAGAACTGTGTATCAATCTCCACTGTTGAATCTGAATATATTGCTGTTGGATCGTGTTGTGCTCAGCTCCTCTAGATGAAGCAAACTCTCAAGGACTATGGCATCCACACGAAGAATGTGCCACTCTTCTATGACATAGAAAGCGCCATCAAGCTTTCCAAGAATCCAGTTCAGCACATTCTGATCTGTCATCACTTTCTCAGAGATCATGTCAACAAAGAAGATATTGATATCATTCACGTCAACACTGAAGAGCAATTGGCAGATATCTTCACAAAGCCCTTGGATGAGAAAAGGTTTTGCAAGTTGTGATGTGAGCTAAATATCTTAGAACCCTTAAATTTCATGTAATTGGACACAGATCCTAACGCTTATGCATGTTGATGACTTAGATGTGCATCACACGAAGTAACGTATATCTTCAATCAATGAAGACTTACCCTCTTAGTGTGAATACATTACCATGGAATTTGACTTCGGAGCGCCACGATAATTGTGCGCCCTGGGTCTAATACTTCCTATACGGTGGGTAATGCCACCACCAAAATTCTTATTGAAGTGTTTCACTTGGCGTCATGGTTGCATAGTCTTCGCATTTGGTTTGTCTTCAACATTGATTTGACTTCAAGGTTTATCTTCACCATGTTGAGTTATATATATATATATATATATATATATATATATATATATATATAGTTGGTTGTGTTATGTCCTCTACTTCATTCACTTATAGCCATGTCTTCATTCTTGAATCTTTATTGATGTAAGTAAATGTGATCGGACGCTAACCTATTCTGTGCTTCTACCTCAAAATCTATCTGTCCAAATCATATGCATTCTATTGAAAACTGTCAGTTGTCTTCTCTAAGTCGTTGTCAGCAGAAGACAATGTGACAAACATTTAAATCTGCTTTTAATGTTGTATCCTTACTGCCTGAATACCAAAGAAGCTGGAACGACCAGCCGACAATCCAGGCATGTGTGGGAACATGGAAAAACTTTCAATGAGTTGCATGCATGCTAGGTGTCCCTCAGATGTGAACCGCTAGGGGCACCTGAGTAATTGCGCTGCGCCGCCCTTCTCCTTACTATAAATACTCACTCGTGTAGTCAATATCTGTTCTTCCACCTCACCATCTCGCACAAACCCTAGCACCGCCGCTAGCTCGCGTCGACAGCGAAGAAGAAGCGCTTAGCTGCCGTGACTTCTTCGATGCCGTCCTCACACCAGCTGCGGACCTCGTCCTCTCCGCCGCCGCTGTAGGAGTCTTCTCCCGCCAAGTTAGGGCGGGAGATTGAACTGCTCGCCCTCTCTTCCAACCTCGTCTAGCAGTTCATCAACGGTAATTAAATCTTACTTTTTACTGCCTTTTGATCCATCAAATCCGTCCACTTCAACCAGAAGTGGTTTCTTCTCTTCCAAATATGGATATATCTTCTCCTTCATCTCATATCATGCCAAGTATATTCACTTATGCTTCATAACTAGTTAGATTCCTCACTTGTACTTATTCATGGATTCGTACAAATCTGGAACCAACTCTCTCCAAATAAGTGAATGTCTTCGCACAATGAGGTCAATGTCTTCTAAACTGATTTATCTTCAAAATCTTATGAGAATGCATATGACCCCTTCCCCTTTCCTTGCATCTCTAATGCTATCATAGGTACATGTCCGTGGGAGAATCCCTTGGTTCTCATAGTCTCCATTCATTTGCAGAATATTTCAGCATCACATCGAATCACCCGAAGCCAGTTCTTGTCTAACCAGCAGACGGAAGCCTTTCACTGTGTTGAAGCCAACAAGTTTGAATATTATGGCTTCAGAAAAGTCTGCACGCAAAGGTGGCAGGCAACACCGTGGCAACACTGCACTTGATTTGCCTCCTGATCTGTATGAACTGTATAAGTCAAATCCTAAGGAACATTACAATCAGCACAAGAACCAGATTAAGTGGATCAGAAGATATTGGGCTGAGGAATGGTTCAAGTACAGGTTTGTAACGCCTAAATATGCTGAAAAGAATTCCATCAGGCACCCAGGGGGTTTCTGTCTGTACCAAGGCTTGGTGCCAAAGAGCAAGGCTGAAGCCATTGAGCGAAAGTTCTATCCTTGTATGGTCACAGGACCACAACCTGAAAACGCCGACCCATCTTCTCTATTATGGTGTCATGAAGACAATCTTTTCAAGCACAACTATAAGTTTGCAAAAGATTCAGCTGTCAAGAACCAAAAGGAGTTTGGCCTCAACTTCAACCCTGGCCCCTCCGCTCGAAGATCTGATGGGACACATGAAGCTAATTAGAACAGAATTGGCCCCTTCGCCAATTTTGATGGGCTTCTGTCTCACATTGCTGCCCAGAGAGCAGCTATGGAGCAATCTGCTAGAGAAGCTGATTCTAAAGATGCTCCCTCACCTCCAAAGGAGAAAAAGAAGAAGAAGGTAAAAGCTTCAAGACCATCTGCTCCACCAAAAGCTTCAACTAGGAAGACTCTGAAGTATGCACCACCCAAATCCAGTGTGCAGTCTGAAGATTTATCGTGCATGTCCAAGAGGACCAAGAAGCCATTGCCCAAGAAGGCCACTGGGCAACCCCTGACTCCGTTTGCCATTTTGTGCAACGAAGATGACACCATTGATCTTTCCAGTGATGAAGATCTTGGTGATGATGCTCTTGATATGCTTATCAAGAGCAAGCAAGAGGCTGAAATCTTTAATGACCTACCCCTCTTTGATGTTGACATTTTGAACAACTTCATTGATGAGTGGTTCGATGACCAGCGCATTAGTATTGATGATCTTCCGCTTTTGGTGGACATCATCGTCACATTCCACGGAGCCATTGCTAGTGAGTTGGCCTTTGACCAGAAGATTGTCAAGCTCAAGAACAAAATTGATTATGAGAAGGCTCACTTCAAGAAGAACATGGCCAAGCTCAGTGTGGGAGATGTTCAAATCTTCAAGAAGATGTTGCATGACCTCAAGGAAGAGTTCCAGAAGAAGCGCAATGAAGCTAAAGGTTCTCGGGAGCGCATAAAGTACTTCGCTCAGAAATGCGTTCAAGCACATAATGAAGTTGAGAAGCGCAAAACTCTTGGGTGCCTTGGCATCGATCCCAGGATGGCTGCCAAACAAAATAAGCCTGTTGTGACCCAAATTGAAGCACCAAGGCAGGAAGAACCTCACATTGTCTTCCCTGTCAGCATGACAAGCTCGAAGACCAAGGTCCCCTCGGCAGCTTCAGAGCTGAAGAAGACAAGGGCAGCTGAAGATGAATCCAAGAAGCTCAAGCACAAGGACGCATCTGACGATTCCCCTTCCAAGAAAAAAAGTTGAACACTAAGGGAACTAAGTCTTCAAAGAAAGAGCGTGTTGCAGCCTCTCAGCCTCTCATTGTTGAACCTATGTAAGTCGCCCCTCCTGCTGCCACCAACAAAGATCAACGTGTTGTGATCCACCAACCTGCTTCCATAGAGGCTCATGAAGATAAACAGGTTCCAGCTTTTGACCCCAACGCAGCTAAAGACATTGGTCATGAAGACAATGTTGTTGATGATGAAGTGCTTCCTCAACTCGAGCACCACTTGGTATCATCGCATGCTCCAACGAGCAGTGAATACATTAGCATTAGTCGTCCATTGATGCCAATCGTTCAAGATGATTCCTGGGCTCAGCGTCCTCAAGAAGAAATACATGTTCAAGATGAAACACCCCATACTCCACCAGCGCAAGTCACCAATCCAGTACTGAATGACGACAACTACATGGAGACCACTCGATCACTAAAGGCGTCACCCGTGTTTCAACAGCTTCACAAAGCTCTCATGCCATTCGTCTCCATGTCAACCATCCCAGAAGAAGATTCACAATAATCCAGCTCAGTGGCACGTCAAGTGTTCCCTGAAGAGAATCCTTCTGTGATGGTTCCAGAGTCTGAAGCTAAAGTTGTTGAAGACATACCGGCTGCATAAGCTGAAGAAGAAGAAAGAAGAGAAGCAAGAGTTGCCACAGACCAATTCATTCTCGAGGAGAATGTGATTATGCCAGACCCTCCGGTCGTTGACCAAATGGAGGTTGAGAACAATGAGGCTGCCACAAACACTGCTGAAGCCAATGACCCTGTCTTGGCTGAAGAACATGTGGAGCATGTAGCTAATGTTGTGCCTAAAGTCAATGTGAATCCTGAAGCTTCTGTGACGTCGGTCCCCACTGACGGTGCTATTCCTCCCCCAAATCCTCACACTATGGAAACGACTTTCAATCGTGATGGGGAGTTGGTCACAGTTCACTGGCCAATCAAGGTTCCTCCCACTTCTCCCGGACCACAATATGATTATCATGTGGAACAGCGACCACAAGTTCATAAGCTAAAGACGAGGCTGCCAAGGCTTCCAGGTGCTGCTACATCGCCAGGATCATTTAGCGTAAACAGCTTCAGGGCACACAATACCTTCTTTGACAAAGACAAGAACCCATACTCGAAGCCAAAAATCTCTTCAGATCACTTTTGGAGCCATCAACATTGCAGCTACTACTCTTGTATCCTCTACAACCGAGAGCGAATCTTTCCTCACATGCGTCTTGATTGTGAAGCTGTTGCTGGGCTTCCATGCCTTGAAGAAGCTCTTGACTGCTTTCGGGATGCTAGTCTTCTTCAATTTTTCACTTCCAAAGAGCACTGGAATGAAGAGCTCCTACTGCAGTTCTATGCTACTCTTCACATTCGTGGCTACAACAAGGATCCGAAGACATGGATCCTCGAGTGGATGACATGAGATGTGCACCATGAAGCCAAAGCTCAAGACATCATCGAGCTTACCTCCCTGCCCACTCCAGGTGAATTGTATGAGCCTTCCTGTCAGTGTCACAGAGAAGAATTGCAGAGTATCTTTCAGCGGCCTGAAACCAATATGAGTCACATGCTCAGTATGATGAAGCCATTGCCTCAAGATGCAGAATATCCCAAGGAATTCTTCATCAAGGACCTCGAGTACTTGCCCCACACAGTCTATCATATACTGAGGCGTACTCTATGGCCAATCAAGGGACATTCTTCTGAAGCCAAACTTGAAGGAGCCATGAAGACCTTGGTATTTTATATTGTCAATGGCATCAGATTCAACTCCCAGGATTTCATCATCAGAGAACTTGCTGCATCTAGGATTGATCTATTTGGCCGGAAGTTCTATGCTCCATGGGTGATATGCCTAATAAAACTCCACTCTTCTGTCAACTATCACCCCTCATCACACAATCATCTTGTCTTTCTGCCTGAGGTTGATCTGTTAGTTGAAGCCATCTAGCCCGAGCCTGCCAAGGAGCCTTTTTATCTTCATAATGTTGATCATCAAAGCTTCACACAACCAATATAAGGCTTTCATGTCCCCAATACATCTCTTGCTTATCCTCTGGCTGGCATATTCCTCATCGTGTAAACACTGAAGCCACTGCTAGTACGATTGACCAAAGGCCTCGGAAGTGTTCTCGTGTACTCAATGACCGAGATCTCCTTGTGGCCTTACAGCAGAAGTAGGACAAGCACCACGACTGGCTAAAGCGTCCAATGCATAGTCTCTTGGTGGATGTCAATCGCATTCGCAGCCTGGCCACCAAGAACTCATTTGTTGCGCATGAAACCTCACGGCGGTCCTGGAAGAGCCTCACCCTGCAGTGTTCTGGAGATGATCTTTGCGCAGATGGCTTCACCGAGGGCTTCAAGATTGATTCCAGGCCTCCACAAAATGCAAGTTGGCGCCACACTCCCTCACTTGAAGATTCTGAATATTCATCTTCAGATGCAACTATTGTTGCGAATGTCATCGATGAAGAAGACGACGCCACTTCACCAACCATGGCGGCACTGCATCTCGACACTGCATCAGGCCCTTCTACACCACCAAACTCCAATGTCGACCGTGCTCCAGCTTCTGCTCCTTCTGGGAATGAGTAGATGCTCTATGTCTTCAAACCTTTTAGGTCATTACTGACAAAAGGGGGAGAAGCATATGAGTTGATAGTCTTCTAGCGGGTCCTTATGGGTGGTTGCATTATTTTGCCAAGTATTTACAACTCTCTTCTTTTGATACATTTTGTTCTTTGAGTTGTAACACTTAAACTCGATGGCCGTCTACTCTTTTTCTGATACTCTGTGATGCGATGATAAATTCCGCATGAAGTCATTCTAAAGACGTCCATTTTCCATTATGCATATCATTATCTTCAGTATCTACTTATATGCATAATGTATTGTCTTCACACTTTGAAGATGGCCTCCACAAAGCAAAACCTGCCATGTGCATTTGCATTCAAAAGCAAATCATTTGTATGCACATCTTCAGGGGGAGCCTCGTCATATGTATGAATACAATACTCACAACACTGAACTTTCACATACTTTTATCCCTGTTGAAAACTTCAACCAGTTTGTCATCAATAACCAAAAAGGGGGAGATTGTAAGTGCATCTAGTGCCACCCCTAGTTGGTTTTGGAGTATTGACGACAAACTTGGTTGAGGGACTAATGTATTTGTGAGAATTGCAAGATAACACAGGTAGTAGTCCCATATTGATTCGGTTTACCTACTAGAGATGACCCCTAAAAATGTGTGAAGACATTGAAGTCAATGGTGGTCTGTGAAGATATTCACATTGAAGTCTATGACATGATAAGACATCGCATAAAGACTATGGAGTGGGAAGACATAGTTGTTTCGTAGTTTCCTTTTCTTCCTTGTTGAGTCATAGGAACCACCGTACTATTAAGTAGGGTCCAAGTGAACAAAGTCAGAGTGACTGAGGTGTTGCTCAACCAAATCCTATGTCTTCGAGCGAAGACAATGAGAGCAAAACTTATCAAGACCTAGATGAGTCAGCTTTACTTGTAGCCCAAGTCAAGCTGCTGCGTATGTTTGAAATCTGACCGTTGGACACGTGTCAGTTTATGTTGCCTCCTGGCTATAAATAGCCCACCCCCTACACCATAAATTGGTGGCTCCTTAGAGTTAGTGCACGAATTTTGTCGTTTGTGAGAAACCCACCTACGAAGCCTTTGAGAGAGTAATCCTTGCAAGGACAAAGCCCAAAGCACCCAGAGCCAAAAAGTGTTAGGCATCACTGAAGTCTTTCCGTCCACGTGATCTGAAGACTTATTACACTTGAGGACTGTGAATCCTCCAGCCGGTTAGACGTCGCGTTCTGAGCATCCAAGAGTCATTATGGATTGCCGGTGAATGAAGTTTGTGAAGGTTTGGAAGTCTCTCTTGAAGACTTACGAGAGTGATTGGGCGAGGACTAAGTGTTCTTATATCAAGGGGAATAAGGTGAAGACGCAGTCTTCTGAGTTGAATCTCAGCCTCCCTAACCAGACGTATAGTTGTCCCAGCAACTGGAACTGGTCCAACAAATTACTGTCCTCTCCAAGCAATTGGTTCCATCTTTCATCTCTCTTTACTTACAGTTTGTCTTCGTGAAGTCATTGCCCATTTGTCTGATCTGATTGACTTCAGTGAGTGAAGACTATTTACTGTTTGGCTTCATACTATCTTCCATCTTGATCCTTACTACCTAGCTGCTGATAGTCTTCATGCTTTCACTTCATTGCTTACTTGACTATGGCTTGTCTAGTGTAGTCAACTTCCGCTGCATATCAATAGGTTCATTTCTATTGTTTGTCTTCAAAGCATTCGTGTTTTGAAGACTTGCATAAAAATCGCCTATTCACCCCCCACCCTCTAGTCGAATACTAGCACTTTCAGTTCTATTTAGAAATCACATCACACAGGCACTGAACTTTACCATCACTACTAGGGAAAAGCCTAGCAGCAGCGCGGGTTTTAGGACTATCAGTAGAGGGCAGGAGAGCTACTGATAAGGCGCTACAGCTAAAGCTTAGCAGTAGCGTGCCTAGACCCACGCTACTACTAAATTGACTTAGTAGTAGCGCTTCTACGGAAGAGCGCTACTGGTAATTAGTAGTAGCACTTCTCCTTTGCCGCGCTACTACTATTATTTAGTATTTTATTTCTTTTTTATTTCATGTTGTATTCATACACCTTTACACAACTTTTCATACAACAGGAATTTAGATATTGTTTTTACATCATAATGAGTTATTACATCACGGGGTGAAAGGACCGTGGACTGGTTTCAAGTGGATGTCCATCCACTTGAAACTAATCCGCAGTTCTTTCACCTAATGATATAATAATATCATCATCATCATATCATTAACAACTTATCATCATAATATATCATTGTCATATAACACCTCCTCAAGATCAACTTAGCAAATTGGTCACTAGTCGTAATCACAAGTACTCCTCATTATCAACTCTAACACATTACAACATAATAAACATATTGTACCTCATAGGACCTACTACATTCGATTAAGACCTACTACATTTTCTAAGGTAAAATAGCAAAAAACAAGATAGCCCCTGACTCTCCATTATGGAGAATGGAGATTAGCCTATCTCCAATTCTTGCCTTTTGCTGAATGTTACTTCCAAGAACCTCCTTGCGAATATCCATACATTTATTCCATTCTTTGATGAACATGTGTTCACCGGTATTAGAAATCCGATATGCACAGGTGAGCTCCCTAGATTTACCTGGCAGTATGTTCAGAACTGTAATGCGACCATTCAGATACATCAGATGAGGCACACAATCCATCGGGAGTTTCTGTTTAAAAACATAGTAATAACTTCGTAGTTAGCAATGATGTACTAGTTTTAGAAGTATGCAAAAGATGCACGGATATCGTAATAGTAAAAAATCTTACCAAGGTATCTCCAGAGAAGTTACCGTGGTTCAACACGTGCACTAGTGGCACGTATTCACCATAATTTGGAGGAGTTCAATAATAGTTATTGTAATCCTCAAGAAGAGTACACAATGCGATCAGATGATTTTTCTCCTTATAAGTTAATTCGGAGCCATCGGTGTAGTGGGTTTTGTCTACCATCTTCCGCACAGTGTTTGAAGAATCAAAATAAGTTGTCAATGAAAATAAGTTGTCAACTATTTTGAAATAAACAATATAAATTAGTTAATAACTATGTTTGAGAAACTCGCATAGCGGTACAATCGGAAGCGTATCAACGAGGACCCAAATTTCCATATTGTCTTGCTCGATGTCATGATCACCAAGATCCATGGTGACAATCATACCCTCATAAAAACCATACATTTTGCAAAGTGCTTCCCAATTTTGGGAACCAAAATGGGTTACGCTCTGAGCATTGCACAGATTTACTTCAAAATCTATATCATGATGGGTCCTTAGGTGTATTTTCTTTGTTTCAAATGGTCTTCAATACTCATCCTCTCCAAGACATAGCGTCTTGCATAGCATGGGATAAGCTAGTCGAATTGTAAAAGATGAAAATTAGACGTTGAAATAGTTGAAGTCATGCTTAATTATGAAAAAAACACTTGTTGTTGTTGCGTACCATTTCAACATCGAAGGTCTCCTCGAGCTTAATGCTGAAGCGCCGATCTTCATCCAGCTCAACGAACCTGTCGCACATACCTCGATCGTCGTGGCACCAGCTGCACTCCCCCGGGAGAGTGTCGTCGTTCGAGTACGAAATTTCCTACAACATAATTCAAAGATTAAACTTGTACATATTCTAGCACAAGTCATGCCAGAATTCACAGAAAAATCCGGCATGACCTTTGCTCAAAAAGGATATATCGAGCGCCTGAAATTTGCCGAAACGGAAATTAATCAACACTCCGGCAAAACATAGGCCACTCGGAGGTGTAAACTGAATATGAACGGCCACTTGGGCAACCACATATCCTATTTGAGCAACACAAGATATACATGGATATTTCGCTGGTCTCACCTTGATGTCGGAAGGGGTCGGTGACGGGGACGACGGCGGGGATGATGGAGGGCTCCTTGATTTTTGCAAAAGCAAAAACCGTATAAGTTATCACTAATACATCCCGAATAATTGCTTAAACTAAAAAATAACAACAAATATGACATGTTGAACTAGTTTTATTAATTCAACTAGTTCTTACTAAATATAAACTTACTATAAATAGAAAAAAAACTATTTCTTTCTAAAAATAAAGTAGTTCATCTAGTTATATTAATTATCTTACTAAAAATACATTAGTTCTATTAATTCAACTAGTTCAACTAGTTTATTAATTTACTTACTAAACTAGTTCAACTACAACTAAAGTAGTTCAACTACAACTACAACTACAACTACAACTACGATTACAACTACAACTACAACTAAAGTAGTTCAACTACAACTAAACTAGTTCAACCACAACTACAACTACAACTACAACTACAACTACTATTAATCGGGATCGGGAGGCGGCGGTGCTGGGTGGGCTCGGGTGGCGGCGGTGAGGTCGAGGGTGGTGGGAGGAGGGCTGCCGGCGGAGGAGGGAGGAGGGGCGGCGGCAGGTGGAGGGAGGAGGGCGGTGGCGGAGGAGGAAGGGGCGGCCACAGGCGGAGGGAGGATGTGCGAGGAGGAGGGAGGGGCGGCCGCAGGTGGAGGGAGGATGTGCGAGGAGGAGGGAGGAGGTACGGAAGGAAGGGAGTACCTCGGCGGCGGGCGGACGAAGGCGGCGACGGCGGCGACGCACGACGACGGTTGTCGGCACGCGGGCGAGAGTGAGAGTGTGAGTGAGAGAGAGGGTTGGTCGTGCGCGTGGGGATAAGGTAGGGATAGTTGTAGCGCGTTTGCCAAAATGCGCTATAGCTAATCTGAATAGCAGTAGCGCTTTCCATATAAAGCGCTACCTCTAAGTGTAAGTATACAAAAATACATCAATGCAAAAATACATTGGCCATCAATGATCTTTTTTGTACAATTTGAATTGTCAATATGAGTCCTCTCCGGTAGGAACCGGAGAGGACTCATATTGCAGCCACAAATTCTGCACATAGAGTTCAGTGAAGACCAACTGGTTGTGATAGTTTCAGAAGTAACATATTTAAGGTGGTAAACACTCTGTTCTCGGAGCGAGGTGGGACTAAACTTGTGGGCTGATCTTAGCAGTAGCGATTTTCTTAGAAGCGTGCCGCTGCTATCTTCTATAGCAGTAGCGCGGTTCTGTATAGGGCTCTACTGCTATAACTAGCTGGGTTGTGAGGTCATGGCAATTAGAGCAGTAGCGCGGTTTGGTGTGGATGCGCTACTGCTATTTTCCTTTTAGCAGCGCGTTTTGCTATCACGCACTGCTGCTAAATAGCAGTAGCGTCGTATTTTGAGGAGCGCTGCTGGTAAGATTCTGTGTATAGGCTTTTCCCTAGTAGTGCATGCTTACTTAAACCTCTAATATTCCAAATAAAACCTATCATGTCAAGGAATTCTCTAAGGGTGAGACAAGCCAGAAGGCTTAGCTTTAGTGAGGACAGCAGGAGATCTATCTATCACATCAGCAGCGCCAACTGATGCAACAGAGGGTTCTATAGCAGGGGTCCCAACTAGATCGTCATGAGTTAAGTCAATATTAGTAGGTAGGACAGTTTTAGGATGATCATTAGCAAAAGCAATGCATTTTTCTGTTCTCTAACAACCATATCTTCAATAATTTCATACATGGTATCAATATTACTACTAATAGTGAACCTGATTAGCTTGAGTAGCAAGATTAACTGGACTAACAGTGGGGAAAGATTTACCTTTAAAGGTTTGAGGAATCACCAAATTCTTCTTCATCTTATAGTTGGTTGCTTTCTCAATCATGTTCACATAACCATTAAGCCTAGTACCATACTTTTGAACCAGAACTAGCCCCCATTTTGAGTATTTGTCTTCTTTTTTGCCTCCAGATTGTGCTTGGTTCAGTGTTTCTAGCAGAGAGCGTTTCAGACAAGTAGATTGCAGTTTTTGGATTGTATCAGGGGAGAGAACTCCAACTTCCACCTCTTCTTCACTTTTTTCATCATCAGGCACAGACATGTCCACTGATTTCAGTAGATCCAAGCAGTATCTCATACTGCCACTCCTATCTTCATCATCAACTACCTTGCGACACACCATCTCAGGAGTAAAAACCCCAGTCATTTTGATGATTGTACCATTAGTATTAGGAGACAACACTTTCTCACTTGCAAAATCATTCACAACATTTTCCATTTTGCCTGAGATACATTCCAAGATGAAGTTTTCATGGTCAAAATCAGTGCAATCATTCAGTGTGTTATAGGTTCTCTTTCTACCAGTAGAGCCATTACCATTTTTAGGGGTAAGGTTTGCTTTATCAAGCTCATCAATGGTAGTGTCATCAAGGAGATCATCAGTCCCATCATCCTTAGGCTGCTCATGATTTTCCTGATTTCCATTGTCTTCATTGGTACCCTCATCATCTTCCTCATCTTCAAATTCAACCACAGAGCCCCTACCTCCAACCTGCTCAAAGCCTTCCACAGTAAATCCAAGCAGAAATAGCTTTTTCTTCATTTCAATCAACCTCTCAAATGGGATTTTACTAGAGTCCCTGTAGGCTATCTTGATTCTCACATTTTCAAAAAAAGTTCTGAACATACCATTCCAGTCAACATCAGCGAGAACACCAAACATAAAAGCAATTTGTGCAAAAACCTTCCAGGAACACCACTTAGGAGGAATACCCTCCATCAATACCCAAGCTTTAGTCATCTCCCCAAAAGGGTCACATGTCCCAGTCCATTCAGTCATCTTGAAAGAAACATTTTGAGGCAAACTGAAGCCAGGAAGTTCAATCAAGTCCTCTATTTTCTTCCGTGGGGGAAATCTGACTAGATATGTTTTACTAGTCAATTCCCAAATTTGCCATGGCCAATATCTAGTTTTACAGAAAGTGGCAGTTAGAAGACCCATCAATTTCTCTTTATCTACTTCTCCTTTGGTAATGTTGACCACACCACAATTCTGAAAGTTAAGCCACTTGGATTCACTTGTCATAGGCACATCTACATGGTAGAAACCAACACCACTCGCACCACTACCAAAAAAAGAAGCAGTGGGTTGACCCCTATCCCAAGCGGAGCAGTTGTTGACATTGCGGTTTTGCTGGCAGATAAAGAAAGTTTTAGGTTTAACACACTTCCCAACATAGTGACGAGGGCCTCCATAGTTAAAGCAGATCATGTCCTTATATCTATGGTCCAAAGGTTGCTCTAACTCTACTTCACTAGCTTGATATGATTGAACTTGAGAGGAGGTGGCAGTGGACCCAGTAGATCTAGTCGGCCTTTGAGGAGGAACGGTCCTTACCAAAAGCAGATGGCTGCTTGGCTCCACCAGCACCAGAGGCAGGTTTCTGCACCGTTGTCCAAGCATAGCCAGCGGCCCTAGAAGGGTTAGCTCCCCGACGATCTGCCATCTTCAAGCCTTGTTTGACCACTTCAACAAAGGATAGAGATCCTCGGCTAATTCCTTCATGGATCATCTTGATGGTTTTCGGAGTAGGATCAAAAGCACGGCGAATAGCGGGGTAGCAATCAAAGGCCAAGAATGACCTATTTGCCACAAGATCTTTTCGGATCCAACAAAGGAACCTAGTGGGAGCAGAGTATTTACGGGGTGGGAGGGCAGTGTTAGGTAGACAACGGCGTGGGGGGAGGAATGAGCCATAACTGGCCGAAGTGTTCCTATATTTCTAGGTTTTCCTCTATATATGGACACATATTTGTAAAACCCCTCTTCCTCTTGACAACACGCCCTCTGAAAGAAGGACCCACAAGTAGTGGGGAAGTGGGGTGCGGAGTCTGAAGCGCACAATCCCCTGTTCTGCATGCATCAGCCTGAACACGACTTGCTGGCAGCGAGTTAGCCATGGCAGGCAGCATCTCCTTACTAGGCTCAGCCGCAGAAGCAGCAACCATTGCTATGTTGACATTTTCATCTATAGGGACAACCCTAGAACCAGTCTCATCAGCAGTTTAAGCAATGGGGGGAACGCATTTGAGAGATTTGAGCAAACTCTCACAGAAAGCAAACAAGCAAGAATGAAACATGGGAGGAAGGCGGATAAGAGGCATACCATCCTCACCAGGCCAAGAAGGGGCTTCAATGGCATGTCAGCGCATCCGCCCCTGCTTGGAGGGGGTCAGATCCGGCGGGCAGGCGATTGAATCCCTGGCGGTAGAGCCCAGGGCGGAATGTTGGCCAGCGCATCCACCCGCGGAGGGTTGATGTTGAGCCGCGAGGGATTCGTTGTTCGGTAGAACGCCCACCTCGCCGCCTGCTCTGGATCCACCGATTCGGCCTCCTGAATCACCCAGAATAGGAGCTCCACATCGTCCACTCCCTCGTCGTTGATGAACCACGACTCTTCGAATGTCGCAAATTCAATTTCTCCCAATCTCCTAAGTTGAGGATCCATGCTTTTTGGTTGCCCCATCAAGGCAAACAAGCACACCAACACACAAGCACACAAGAAGCAAGCGAAAAAGACGAATGGAAGAGGGGCGAAGAAAAGGCAAAAAAATTGAAAATTGTTTTATAAGTGGGGGAGAGGAAACCGAGAGGCGAATGGCGAATAATGTAATGCAAGAGAGAAGAGTTTATGATGGGTACTTGGTATGGCTTGACTTGACGTAGATCTCCCTGACAAGGGTGCCAGAAATTCTTCCTACTACCTCTTGAGCTTGCATTGGTTTTTCCCTTGAAGAGGAAAGGGTGATGCAGCAAAGTAGAGTAAGTATTTCCCTCAGTTTGAGAATCAAGGTATCAATCTAGTAGGAGACAACGCACAAGTCACCGAATACCTGCAAAAACAATCAACAACTTGCATCCAATGTCATAAAGGGGTTGTCAATCCCTTCATGGTTACTTGCAAAAGTGAGATCTGATAGAGATAGATAAACGGTAAAGTAATATTTTTGGTATTTTTGGTTTATAGATCGGAAAGTAAAAGATTGCAAAATAGTAGATCGGAAACTAGTATGGTGTAAAAGAGATTCAATATAATGGACGGGGGCCATAGGTTTCACTAGTGGCTTCTCTCAAGATAGCAAATAATACGGTGGGTGAATAAAGTATTGTCGATCAATTGATAAAAGAGCGCATAATTATGATGATATCTAAGGCAATGATCATGAACATAGGCATCATGTCCGTGTCAAGTAGATCGAAACAATTCTGTATCTACTACTATTACTCCACACATCGACCGCTATCTAGCATGCATCTAGAGTATTAAGTTCATAAAGAACGGAGTAACGCATTAAGTAAGATGGCATGATGTAGAGGAATTAACTCAAGCAATATGATGAAAACCCCATCTTTTTATTCTCAATGGCAACAATACAATATGTGCGTTGCTGCCCCTACTGTCACTGGGAAAGGACACCGCAAGATTAAACCCAAAGCAAGCACTTCTCCCATTGCAAGAAAAACCAATCTAGTAGGCCAAACTGAACCGATAATTCGAAGAGACTTGCAAAGATATCAAATCATGCATATAAGAATTCAGAGAAGACTCAAATAATATTCATAGATAATCTGATCATAAATCCACGATTCTTCGGATCTTGACAAACACACCAAAAAAGAATATTACATCGAATAGATCTCCAAGAACATCGAGGAGAACATGGTATTGAGACTCAAAGAGAGAGAAGAAGCCATCTAGCTACTAGTTATGGACCTGTAGGTCTATGGTAAACTACTCACGCTTCATCGGAGAGGCAATGATGTTGATGTAGAAGCCCTTCGTGATTGAATCCTCCTCCGGCAGGACACCGGAAGAGGTCCCCAGATGGGATCTTACGAGTACAGAAGGTTGCGGAGGTGGAAAAGTGGTTTCCTTGCTCCCATGGATGTTTTCAGGGTATAAGAGTATATATAGGCGAAGGAACTAGGTCAGGAGACCCACGGGGGGCCCACGAGACAGGGGGCGCCCTACCCCCTTGGGCGCGCCCTCCACCCTTGTGGCCGCCTTGTTGCGTCTCCGACTTCATCTCCAGGTCTCCCTGGTTTGCTTCTGGTGCAAGAAAGATCATCACGAAAGTTTCGTTCTGTTTGGACTCCGTTTAGTATTCCTTTTCTGCGAAACTCTAAAATAGGCAAAAAAAATAAACTGGCACTGGGCTCTCGGTTAATAGGTTACTACCAAAAATAATATAAAATAGCATATAAATGCCTATTAAACATCCAAACAGATAATATAATAGCATGGAACAATAAAAAATTATAGATACGTTGGAGATGTATCAATGAGCTCCAGGTTCATGGCTCACTAGGCTCCGTTGGCTTCACCAACAGTTGTCTGCGAGCACTTGAATAGGTTAGCTGAGATGCGTCACGTCCCCTCTCTGCTTTATCTAGACGGCTATAAAAGTATGGTCAAAAATTAAAGAGGGGAGCCAAATGGGAGCACGACTTAGAAATAGCCAGGGTACACCAAGGTTAGGCAGTGTAGTCCACTATCAAATCTAGGAAAATTTGACAATGGATTCAGTTACTACACAAGTATGCACATTAAATTAATATAATGGGCTATTTTCCCATGCCACGCACACACACTCGAGGGCTGGACGTGAGTACATGATCTAATCAATCCTGACCCCCTTGTGTTGTGTCTTGAGGTGTGATAAGAGTTTCGGAGGATCAACTGAGTTTAGCAACAGATAGCAGAGTTTTGCAATGTCTGCGCTTTCAGAAGGGGGGGGGGGTCGTGGTCCCGTTTCACCTCCACGAGGCTCCGCCGGTGCTAGTATGTGACTTAGCAGTCTCTATAATTGGAGGAGACACTCTCAAATATAGGCAGTGCCATCTACGCAAAGAACATACGCATGATATTGGGATATCAAATAAATAATGGTAATTAGATCCATGTCATGGGATGATTTAAACTCCATTTATTTGATATTGTGTAGGTAGGTCTCTTTAGAAAGACCAAGCATTATATAGATTTGCTTTCTGTCTTTCCACAGTATATGATCATATTAGTCTTGCCTTCTGAGCTACTCTTGCTATGATTCACACATACTCGATGGCAACCTGATTAACCAGAGACTTAGCATCTCTTATTTATCACTATGATTGTTTTTTTAAAATTCCTCTCATGTATTGTGATCTCAATTGCTTTAAGCAGTTCCCCCTAACCTTGCATTTTGTGTTCTTGGGTACTATAGGAAACCCAACGTGTGTTCAGGATACCACACAGAACGGTTCTTGACAGCCTCATAGCACACCTTGGGTTATCACCAGCCGGGTGCGAGCATGTTGTTCATGAGGACGGCAAGATCCATGTAACCGTCTCTTTCAACACCTCTACGATTGATCTTGGGGCACTAATCAGTGACATTTTTGTGCCAGGGTTTTATTGCACCGACGATGAGGCTGTCAAGGATACCGCTGCGATAAAGGCTATCAGATACATAGAGGATATGACTAACACGGTTGCCAGAGACTTGAACCTTGCTTTGTCCAAACGACATCAGCACCGTGCCGAGCGCTTCCGACAGTAGTTAGAGGAGTCAAGGACCAATAAGATGATGCTTGCTAGAGGTTTGCATCTTGCCGTTAGATACATGCATTACTTTTCTGTGCACATTAGAAATGCGGTTGCCATGGACTACTCTGTTGGAGATCTTCTTAACATGATGGAAGACACAAGCAGCCGCTCCGAAGGACATCTGGAAAAAGGCCATGCTATTAGATGGTGGCTCTCCTAATTCACAGCTTCTCCTATACCTACCAAAGTGATTTCGTCTTACTGTACATATATTACACTTCCAAGATGCTTGAGTGCAGAACTCATTGTACTCTATATATCTTACAATTTGTTTGTATCAGATTACGTGTGAGGTGGTCCCTGTGAAGTACATCGATAAGGAAGATGAATTACATGGCTCAGTAGTTGGCTCTTCTTATGTGTTCTCGCTTTTGGTATCCTACTTCGTGTTGAATAGCCGTCTTTTGTGGTTGGATAAACGCACCGAGCTTGATCATGTCTTATAATCTGATGTTGATCTTGAGATCCATTGTGTTTTACTTCTATCACAATTGAATGTTTCTTTATCTCATTATCATCCTGTATAAGTACAAATGCTATACTTGGGTTTCTATTGGCATGTTGTTACATGCTTCGGCAAAACGTTGAGACAAGTTGTTGTGTAGGACGAGCTCCCCGATACCCACTATCTCTGCCTTTCATTGTCCTTTCTGTTCCTCGAGATTCGTACAATTGCAGGCTAGTATCACTGTACGCTAGAGTGATTAAGGTCTTTCAACTCTGATGGGATAACAGCTGCGTCTGAACTTTCTTGGACGCATATGGACTATTCATTGATTGAGACAGTACAGCTTTTGCAGACCAAGAGTTGATGTGAACCTCGTCACATGACCACCGCTCCTCACACCGAATTGTTTTTACCCCTTTTTCTTCACCTTTTCAGTCCGGTACCCATCTGAAGGGAGAGAGAGCATTTTCTTTTCTAAATTTTTTCAGCACAAGCGTTTCTTTTTTAATCACATGTGAGAGAAAGGACAAATGGCAGCAGGACTGAGGAAACATTTTTTCGTAAGATAGAGGCTGGGAGAGAGCAGAGAGAAAAGAAAAGTCACAGCACCCTTAGATGTTTGAGATTTGACTTTTGCATGTCAGTGCATGCGTGTGAGGCTGTTTGTAAAGAGAGAGAGAACGTGTGGAGAGAGAGAGCGTGAGCCTGTGGGCAGTCATCTCAAAGAACTGTGCCATGCATGCATGTGAGAAAGAGCGAAGAGAGAGCACTCTACAAATGGTGTCATTTTTGCTGCCACACTCTGCAAACTGTTTGGGCTGTGCACATATCCCTAAATTGGTTGGGCGGTATTGATAGGAGGTGCCGTGTAGCTCGGCCTTTGAAAAACCACACTCCCGGCACCCTCGCGCCAAGGCGCGATTCCGATCTAGTATGTGAACAGGCCGCTAATTGATTGATCGCGGTCATTTGTTTTTTACAATCCTATGTACACCTTTCTTATATACCCCTAAAAAACATACTACCTCTATAACAAAATATAAAGGCGTTTAGATCACTAAACCTTTCTCATACAGTCTCTTTAGGAGTATACTTTAGGAGATGGTCGGGCTGTGAAAGATGGCCGAGGCGTAAGGCCAACTCCAACGCGCACCCTCATCTGGTCCGGTTTCATCCGTTTGAGACAAAACACGACCCAACGGGCATACCCAAATGGACAAAGTGGTTCGTTCGTGTCCACTTTTGTCCGGCCCAACCCCAAAACTCAACCAAACTTGGGCCATAAATGCAGCTGGACAGACGCGGCCGGACGCTCCTCTCGCTCCTTCTCGTCCGCTTCTGTCCGTCCCGTGGCCCACATATCAGCGACCGCAAGAGCCCTACCTCGATTCCCACTGCACACGCTGTGCATCTCGTCGCCACTACCACTGCAGCTCGCGGCGGAGCAGGGCTCCTCCGGGTACTGCCGCACCAGGTCCGCAGCCTCTCGCGCGAGGCGTAGGGCACGACCAGCAAGGCCAGCGCGCCGAGCACGGCATGAGCGCGAGCACGTCGAGCATGGCCAGGGCGGCGCGCTCTAGCGGCGTTGCGGCGGGGCAGGGCTGCGGGGCAGGGTGGGCGCACTCCGGCGAGCACAGGGGATCTCGGGGCGGTTGAGGGGCGGCCGGGAAGCTAGAGGCGGGCGCACTCCGGCAAGGCAGGTTGCGACGGTGAGGCGGAGAAGCTCGGCGCGGGCGGGGCGGGGCGGGGCGGTGGCAACGAAGGAGCTCGGGGCGAGAAGGCGGAGCTCGGGGCGGGGAAGGACGACGGCGAGGCAGAGGATCTTGGGCGGGGCACGTCCGTTTGGGGTCGAGACGTCTCGTGCACGTTGGGCGCGGATGCTCCAGGCGCCTATCGACCCCCCGGACATCCGTCAATTCGCACCCCAAATGGACAGAACGACATCCGTTTGGGGATCTGCGTTGGAGTTAGCCTAACGGCACGTACTCTATTTACTGCTGGGGAGAATATCATATGGTCGTGCCGGTCAAGGGTTATTGAAAGAAAACTACATTCTAGTTTTATTTCTGCGGGGGAAATGGAAATCTGCATTATGCGGGTGTGCAAACGAACGGCACGACAGCGATATAGACCAAAGAAATGACCACCGATCGGTATTACCGATCCTAATCCCAGCCACGTACGCCTTCATTGTTAGCAGCAAGCCATGCCCATGTGTGTGTGCGTGCGTGTGTGGCATGGTCGCGTGTGTAGTGTGTCTGGCCATGATACGACCGTGTGTGTTTTGGCTAGGTGGTTAGCTACAAGGGTGGCCGTGCATGTAGCTGACTAGCGGGTTGTTAGTGCGTGCGTTGGTCAGTTGGCGATGGAGCCGGAGGGTGACCGCGTCCAGGGCTGTTTGGTGGCCGCGTCGTCTGTGTACGGGCGCAACGAGAGCGCGAGCCAGGTACGGCGTGGGATGCGGGGCGTGGGCGAGTGCGTGCGTACAAGCACGCGTATAAAGCCCAGGTGGCCTCTGTGTATCGCTGGCTATGGCGAGGCTGAGTTTGTGCTCATGGAAAAAGGTGTTCGTGCGCCTGGAAACTTGCCATGTCCTTGTTCTTCCTTCTCCTTCCTCCTTCTTCTTTTGTTGATCTAGTTCAGAGAAAGAGAGAGAGGTGCAGCGTGAGAGAGAGGTAAAGGTAGGGCATAGCCACGGCAACAACACTCATGCCCGAATTAATTATGAGTTAGTCATGTACGAGAACGATCGACCTAGCTAAAAAAACTTACCACTATTTGGATCACCAGCTAGCACTCTCTTTCGCGTCGACGTAGGCAGCTAGTTTACTTAGCAGAATATTTATCTATAGTACCTGTATAGATTTCTAATCACGGCCGACAGCGACACAGTGAGGCGCCGGGAAATTAAGCATCCACCACTCGCGGTTCCTGTCGCCAGGATTACGGCCGAGCGTGTGTAGGTTAACAGGATTGCGCGACCTAGCGACAGGTCGACAGGTAAAATGGGATCAAATTTTTACATGCATCCATCCGTAGCTAGGATCGTCCGCCCCCTGCGGGTATGAGTTTTACATATTTTTTCTGTGAGTACTTCTAGAAAGATCCAGTACATATCCTCGTTAGCACCCACACAATTGTATACTCGCATTTCTTACTAATTTGCTAGGTCATGTCCCCCGACTGAAGAGGGCAACCAGGATAAACAGAACTGCGTCACGCTGTCGACACGCGCTATGTGTTCTGAGGAATTTCTCACTGACAAAAATCTCCCGGTCGAGCAGCAAACTTGAGCACAGGGGTTCATCCTACGCTACGATGCATTCTTCATCGAGCAGTGTGCATTGGAATTTATTCAAATCCGGCAACTGACTCACACATGCGTGATGAGACCTTGTTGCAGATTAAGTTGAGACTCCTCTTTGGTTACTAATGATCGTGGTTGGTTGTGTGCTAATCTGAAGCCTTTGTTTAAAAAGATTGATTGTCTGGAAACTTATCTGTATACGGTTTAAACTAAACCAGAATAACTCTCTATACATATATATTGGTCTCTATCTTCTGGTCTCAATACCATTATGAGTGGCACGATGAATTAGGGTGAGGAAGAGGAACAAAGGATAGGCCCTAAGTTCAACAAAGGGCCGCTCAATTTTCTCAGGGGCCTGTATATTTAATTGGCTACAGTTTGATGGTGCAATAAAGCTAAATAAGAAACCTTGATAAGCCTAGATCAGTGCTATGTCTATGTCGATCAGTGACTTGATTAGTTTGAATATTTGGTACATGCTTAGCCAAAACCTAGGACTCCTAACGTCAGAGGACACTTTACACGATTGGGACATATGGTTTAATTACTTAGCGGATGATACTGCATGCATCATTATCTCTTGGCTGTTTAATAAGGTAGAGGTCGAAGAAGCTTATTTCAACAGCACGTGCAAAAATATCTCTCGAGATAAGCTTAGGGTATCAAACACTGACCTATATGCTTTGTCTGACTTAGCCCAGAGTGGTATTAGCAGTAGTACTTGATGAGTTATCGCCGTGGAAGACTAGAATGTTCCACAAGTAATATATACAATCGATGAATGCAACCGGGCACACACGTACATCTCCTACAGTAATCGATCAGCTTTTCTTCACAGTAATCAATTGTTTGGTTGATTTTACCGAGGACACCAGATCATCATCACCATCTGGTGAGTAAACGTTAACAATGGCTTAATCAACTGTAACTTTTCAGTTTTTTTAACAACGACTAACTCGATGTGCATTAGTTAGGAGCCATGGGTTAGGTTAGGTTAGATAGCTTTCCAGCTCTGGCCGGCCAGCAGCTCGTTGCAGATGGCCATCAATATAATCACGTCCCTTGCATAAGGTTAATCCTTGATTGTAATTATTTGTCGGTAGCTTATCAAGCTGGGCGCTTGGTGCAGAAGGCTTGTCTAGAGGGAATGAATGTTCAAGTGGGAAGTGGAATGGTTGTTTTCTTCCCATGAAAACTTTATTAATTAGTCAACTAAGGCGGGCCTTCTCCCTATACTAATTCACATCATTTTACCAAAGAAGGGAACTGGAGTTAAAGTGTACTCTCCGTCTCAAAATAAGTGTCTTAACTTTGTACTAACTTTTTGAAACGGAGGGAGTATTTCCCATGCTTAATGTCTATACGAGCCCCCTTGTACATACTCCCAATCCCTGCCTCAAAGGTTACCAAACGTGGTGTTCTCATGTCTTCATCTCATTTATTTGGTGAAGATCATGCATGAATCAATCTCGCGAACCCGAGTGGCAAGGTTGTGCTTCAACACAAGGTTGTTGGCCACAATGTCAAAGCAAGGCAACTGGCGGCGGCATACTGAATGCCGCTCGCCTTCTCATCAACTAAGAGAGTGAGGGCTTCAGTTGGGCCAAGATCTCTTAACTCCAGATTGACCTGCCGATTTTTAGCCTGATAAGCATGACATGCATGCCTCATATGTAGGGTTTTATAGTCAATTGAATAACTCATCATTGATTGCCTCATGGTTTAATCGAACAATAACCTAACATTTGTGGCTTTGGGGGGGGGGGGGGGGGGATAACCATGGGTTATTTGATATTTACTATATTTTTATGATTGTTTTTATATCAAAATGAAGCCGAGTTTAGGCTCACCTAAAAAGAAGATAAATGAAAGATATATATTAATGTACCTTTTGACGGTAAAGATCAATAGGTGCGGCTACAATAATTACCTTAATAACTGTTATTGGTTTGAAAGTTTTAAATATTGTGACGATCCCCTCAAAACAGAGAAACAGTATTGTGATGATCCACTAATGACGAAAACAAGCAAACAAATCGTTGCTACTTGCCGGACAGAGCCATCTGGACAAGCAAGGTCTTTTTCTTAAGACAATTTATTTAGTTACGGAGCTAGCGAGGTGACCGTAAAATCAGGCACCTCAAGACTACTTACTGTGTAGATGCCCCAAACATTATACAAAAATATATAGACAAGTGGCTCGTTACCTTCCCATGGGCCACTTTCTAGAACATACTGCTCCCTGCGTTTCTAAGTAGAAGTCTTTTAGAGATTTTAATACAGACTACATACGAATACATATAGACATATTTTAGAGTGTAGATTCATTCATTTTGCTTTGTATATAGTCCATATAGAAATCTCTAAAAAAAACTTATATTTAGAAACAAGAAAGTACTAAAAGTACGTATTCTCTCATGACTCATGACCCATACTGTGATATAAACCCGTGGCTAAACTAGATGTCGCTGGTCGACCAATGTTTACATGGCGTAAAACTCCAGTAAATAATCGCATGTCAGAGCACGCGCAATCGAACATCTCAAACCCTTTATATGTCCGGGTGAACGGTCCAATCAATGTCCGGTCACAAAAATATGATCCAGCCGAGCTACTCAAGCTGTCCCTATATTTCTGGGCTGATCAATACCCCTCATTTTTTTATTTTTTTGGGTAACCGGCACCCCTCATATCCAGACTAAATTTGTGGTGAATATGAGGAGGACTGGACACACTCGGACGCGCCCGCCATGTCCAGTCTGACAAGCAGGACCGACAATAAATTGCACCAATTCTTCCTAACCTTGTCGAACGAGCATTTGCCTCTCCTCTCTTCTCCGTCGCAACTCTAGCTCCACCGCCATTGTCACCCCTCAACGCCACCACCACCGCCGCCACAAACCTCCTCACGGGCTGTCATGTCGCACCGGATGCCGGCGCGGTACGTCTAGCTATTCTCATACTGCACCTTGCCTTTTATGTGTTCAAAAATTTGACCGACCAGTTTTATAATTCTTTTTTACAAAAATGATAGATTCGGGTTGTTCATCGGGATGAGGATTGTAGAAACACGGAGCTTGATTGAAATCAGGGAGGAAGTTCTCTTTAAAAAAAACAGAACTTCCTCGAAATAAGATTTCACTCTACTTTATATATAAAGCAACAATCAAACAAATGACCGAATGATACAAAATAGTGAGGAAGGTCCCATACAACATTGATCCCAAGATAATCAGATCGTGTAGGACACAAGCGACTACGCTACCTAAAGAGATCATAAGAAGATCTGAGTACAATGCCACACTACACCGTGTCATGCCAGCCGACCTTGCTTCTAGGCCGCGCTTGTGCGCCGAGGCCCTTTTAGCGCCGTCTCTTGAAGATTGCTCATTTTGTCCTTCAGAGTGCTGCATCTTTCGTTGCACTCCTGTTGAGCAGGATCTCCTTGCTGCTATGCTCTCACCGGGGCCGGTGGGCATCGATCCGCATCATAGTGATCCTATGCTTGATGAAGAATTGACGCCCACCCCTCAGGTTGTGCATGCCGCCATCGGTCCTGTGGGCTACTATGTTCAGGGAGATGACGTGTGGTAGATCCATGGTATTTCGACGGTAGGGAGTGAGGAATCCGTTGATCCTATGTGCTTGGAGGCTACGTTCTGGTCGCCGGGGGGGGGGGGGGGGGTAACCATGGGTTATTTGATATTTACTATATTTTTATGACTGTTTTTATATCGAAATGAAGCCGAGTTTAGGCTCACCTAAAAAGAAGATAAATGAAAGATATTAATGTACCTTTTGACAGTAAAGATCAATCAGGTGTGGCTACAATAATTACCTTAATAATTGTTATTAGTTTGAAAGTTTTAAGTATTGTGATGATCCACCTAGTAGAAAAGAGGGTTTGGTCCAGGCCGGGTTAGCCCATTAGTCCCGGTTCAGTCCAGAACCGGGACACATGGGGGCATTAGTCCCGGTTCGTGAGCCCACGGGGCCGGCCGGGCCATGTGGGCCATTTGTCCCGGTTCGTCTGGACCTTTTAGTCCCGGTTGGTGCCACGAACCGGGACTAAAGGGTGCAATGCCCATTAGTACCGGTTCCTGGCACCAACCGGTACTAAAGGTTAGACCTTTAGTCCCGGTTCGAGCCACCAACCGGTACTAATGGGGTTTGAGGCATTAGTACCGGTTCATGGCACGAACCGGTACTAAAGGTCCCATTTTCAAACTCTAACCCCCCCCCCATCGCCTTTTCAGTTTAAAAAAAAAGAAAATGATGAAAATGTCAAAAAAAATAAAAGAAAATAAGTTTCTCATGTGATATGTGGTCTAGTTGTTGGGAAAATTTACAAATATGAATTTCGACTTTATTTGTAAAATCTCTCTAGAATTTAGTAAAATGGGCATAACTTTTGCATACGAACTTGGATTAAAAAGTTTTTTATATGAAAAATCATCTACTCGAAAAATCATCTACTCCAAATTTAACGATGGGAACCCCGTTAAACATTTTCAAAATCCTCAAAAACCTAACAGAAAAAAGTTACAGGGCTTTTAAGATCTGGAGGCAAAAAAAATCATCAAATTTCAGTTTTTTTATTTTTTGTTAAATCTGGTCAAACTATGGTCAAACTAATTATTAAAGAAGTATTAGTGTTACTAAATAATTATTCAAGAATATTAGTGTTACTAAATAATTATTTCAGTTTTTTTGAATTTTGGTCAAATCTGGTCAAACTATGGTCAAACTACTTATTCAAGAAATATTAGTGTTACTAAATAGTTATTATTTTTAGAACATTAGTTTCAAACTTAAACAGTGAAATGTGTGACTTCATGCTCAAGCTAAATTCCTGAGGGTTAATAGGATTGACATCTTACTATTGTCAGGAAAACAACAAGTGCAGACTTGGAAACGAGGGAGAATAGAACCTGGAAGTTAAGCGTGCTCAGGTTGGAGCAGTGAGAGGATAGGTGACCGTCCGGAAAGTTAGATGATTTGGAATGATGAGGGTGATTAGAAATTAGAAGTTAAATTGAGCAGTGATCAGGGGTAATTAGAGATTAGAGCCATTTGGACAAGCAAGGTCTTTTTCTTAAGACAATTTATTTAGTTACGGAGCTAGCGAGGTGACTGTAAAATCAGGCACCTCAGACTACTTACTGTGTAGATGCCCCAAACATTATACAAAAATATATAGACAAGTGGCTCGCTACCTTCCCATGGGCCACTTTCTAGAACATACTGCTCCCTGCGTTTCTAAGTAGAAGTCTTTTAGAGATTTTAATACAGACTACGTACGACTACATATAAACATATTTTAGAATGTAGATTCGTTCATTTTGCTTCGTATATATTTCATACAGAAATCTTTAAAAAGACTTATATTTAGAAACGAGAAAGTACTAAAAGTATGTATTCTCTCATGAGTCATGACCCATACTGTAATATAAACCCGTGGCTAAACTAGAGGTCGCTGGTCGACCAATGTTTACAAGGCTTAAAACTCCAGTAAATAATCGCATGTCAGAGCACGCGCAATCGGACATCTCAAACCCTTTATATGTCTGGGTGAACGGTCCAGTCAATGTCCGGTCACGAAAATATGACCCAGCCGAGCTACTCAAGCTGGCCCTATATTTCCGGGCTGATCAATACCCCTCTTTTTTTTTTGGTAATCGGCACCCCTCATATCCAGACTAAATTTGTGGTGAATATGAGGAGGACTGGACACGCTCGGACGCGCCCGCCATGTCCAGCTGACAAGCAGGACCGACAATAAATTGCACCAATTCTTCCTAACCTTGTCGAACGAGCCATTTGCCTTTCCTCTCTTCTCCGTCGCAACTCTAGCTCCACCGTCGTTGTCACCCATAAACGCCACCACCGCCGCCGCCACAAACCTCCTCACGGGCTGTCATGTCACACTGGATGCCGGCGCGGTACGTCTAGCTATTCTCATACTGCACCTTGCCTTCTATGTGTTCAAAATTTGACCGACCAGTTTTATGATTCTTTTTTACAACAATGATAGATTCAGGTTGTTAATCGGGATGAGGATTGTAGAAACACGGAGCTTGATTGAAATCAGGGAGGAAGTTCTCTTTTTCAAATAAAAAAATAGAACTTCTCGAAATAAGATTTCACTCTACGTTATATATAAAGCAACAATCGAACAAACGACCGAATGATACAAAATAGTGAGGAAGGTCCCATACAACGTTGATCCCAAGATTATCAGACCGCGTAGGACACAAGCGACTACGCTACCTAAAGAGATCATAAGAAGATCTGAGTACAATGCCACACTACACCGTGTCATGCCAGCCAACCTTGCTTCTAGGCCGCGATTGTGCGCCGAGGCCCTTTTAGCGCCGTCCCTTGAAGATTGCTCAGTTTGTCCTTCAGAGTGTTGCATCTTTCGTTGCACTCCTGTTGAGCAGGATCTCCTTGCTGCTATGCTCTCACCGGGGCCGGTGGGCATCGATCCGCATCATAGTGATCCTATGCTTGATGAAGCATTGACGCCCACCCCTCAGGTTTTGCATGCCGCCATCGGTCCTGTGGGCTACTATGTTCAGGGAGATGATGTGTGATAGATCCATGGTATTCCGACGGTAGGGAGTGAGGAATCCGTTGATCCTATGTGCTTGGAGGCTACGTTCTGGTCGCCCCCACCCCACCGGCTGCTCCTCGTCATTCGTTATGCAGTCCCTTACACGTCCGATGCTTAGTCTAGATGAGCCGCTTGGTTTCAACGTGTCCAACGTTCTGGTTGATCCTCTGGTTGAGGTGTGCAATGTTGTGGCGAAGGTGACGCGGGCTAAAACACACTATTACCTCTAGACGATTTTCCCAGCAAAGTTATTTGTCCGCTCTTGCATCCTCTGCTTGGGATGCCGACACCTTCGCACAAAGGGAAGGATGACGGGTGATGGGTGTCTAGAAAAAGAAGAACAAGGCGTGGAACATTCCGATGTATAAGCGCGCGAAGCATAGGTTGTTGGAGGCTTTTAGTGAGCTATCGGAGATCAGCAAAGCGGAGGGCCCTACGCAAAAGATGCAAGTATACCTGGACATGTATAAAAGGCCGCTCTCACCGCAAGTGATCGAGGCATTGAGCAGTTTGGCGAGCATCGCGGGAAGTTGATGTTGGACGTTCCAGGATGTTTTCCACATGATAATATTAGTACATAATGCTTTGAGGCTAACACGGAAGAGTCATTCGATATGGACGGATTCTCTTTCATAAGTGATGATCAGTTTGTTATGGTTAAGTGCTTTTTGGGCCTAGGTGCTCCTGGCTTTGACGGTGTCCCTTGATGCTGCATTTGTCCTGTCCCTACCCCTAACCCAAGCTCTAGTGCCGTTTTTGGGTTATTTATTTTCCTCTTGAATTTTCATTCATTTTCTCTAATTAATCAAGAATAATAGTTTTTTGGGTCCGGTTCATATAAATTGGACTAACTCCCGTCTTTTTAATGTAATGAAACCTATGAACCACCTGTTCACGAGGTTTCTCAAAAAACTAAAAAGTGCCGCTGATTTTCCAACACCATCTTCTTGTGCAATTTAAGAATGGAGGTGAAATCCCAACCGATACGCCGTCCCTCAAGATAGTACCACTGCTCTGAAAGAACAATAAATAGCACGGTTAAAATTAATATACTATGGTACTTAAAATATCACGAGCAGGACGAAGAAAAATCCTCTGTTCATCAGTTGAGCGCGCCATGAAACTTTGACATAAATTTCTTCAGGCTGGTTGTAATGGTAGTATCGTAGCTAGTATCATGCATGCCAACTGAATTGCTTGAGGACAAGCAAATGTTTAAGTTTGGGGGAGTTGATACGTCTCCGTCGTATCTACTTTTCCAAACACTTTTGCCCTTATTTTGGACTCTAACTTGCCTGATTTGAATGGAACTAATCCGGACTGACGTTGTTTTCAGCAGAACTGTCATGGTGTTATTTTTGTGCAAAAATAAAAGTTCTCGAAATGACTTGAAAGTCCACGGAGCAACTTTTTGGAATTAATAAAAAATAATGGCGAAAGAATCAACATCAGGGGCCCCACACCCTGTCCACGTGGGTGGTGGGCGCGCCCCCTGCCTCGTGGGCCCCCTGTGGCTCCATCAACCTCAACTCTAACTCCATATATTCACGTTTGGGGAGAAAAAAAATCAGAGAGAAGAATTCATCACGTTTTACGATACGGAGCCGTCGCCAAACCCTAAACTCTCCCGGGAGGGCTGATCTGGAGTCCGTTTGGGGCTCCGGAGAGGGGAATCCGTCGCCGTCGTCATCATCAACCTCCATCACCAATTTCATGATGCTCACCCGTGCGTGAGTAATTCCATCGTAGGCTTGCTGAATGGTGATGGATTGGATGGGATTTACCATGTAATCAAGTTAGTTTTGTTAGGGTTTGATCCCTAGTATCCATTATGTTCTGAGATTGATGTTGGTATGACTTTGCTATGCTTAATGCTTGTCATAGGGCCCGAGTTCCATGATTTCATATCTGAACCAATTATGTTTTCATGAATATATGTGAGTTCTTAATCCTATCTTACAAGCCTATAGTCACCTATTATGTGTTATGATCCGACAATCCCAAAGTGACAATAATCGGGACCACTCACAGTGATGACCGTAGTTTGATGAGTTCATGTATTCACTAAGTGTGAATGCTTTGGTCCGGTACTCTATTAAAAGGAGGCCTTAATATACCTTAGCTAGTTTCCAATAGGACCCCGCTGCCACGAGAGGGTAAGACAAAAGATGTCATACAAGTTCTTTTCCATAAGCACGTATGACTATATTCGGAATACATGCCTGCATTACATTGATGAACTGGACCCTATGTTATAACTATTACATGAGGAATCGCATCCGACATAATTATCCATCACCGATTCAATGCCTACGAGCTTTTCACATACTGCTCTTTGCTTAGTTACTTTACTGTTGCTGCTGTTACAATTACTACAAAACTGCTACTGTTACTTTTGCCACTGTTACTGTTACTTCCATACTACTTTGCTATCAAATACTTTGTTGCAGATACTAAGTAATCCAGATGTGGTTGAATTGACAACTCAACTGCTAGTACGTGAGAATATTCTTTGGCTCCCCATGTGTCGAATCAATAAATTTGGGAAAAATACTCTACCCTCGAAAACTGTTGTGATCGTTTATACTTGTGGGTTATCAGAGACCCCGTCATTTAACGTTCCTTCTCCAATTCCGAAGGGGACCCCTGCGCCTCACCCTGGATCAAAGGGCGCCGGACCGTCGGAAATTGGAGCAACTCACCCTAGAGCAACGAGCAGTATATATTCTGGAGCACCTTGGGGGATTCTCAGCATGACCAACTCACTGTGCAAAGATCGCCAGGAGAAGAGCCCTACCGCAGCTCACTGGATCATACACGAAGAAACGAAGCTGCTGAAGGACGAGGACGTGGATGGAACAAATAGCAGAGTTGATAAGCGACCGTAGCTGAGATAAGATCAATGCTCAATGAATTAATGTCCAGACTGCCCACACCGTGTTTCTACTCACTGGTAGAGGAACCCTATCCCCTCCCCTACCATGGCAATAACGCCGACTCACCGGTAAGCGCACACACACACACACACACACACGGCTAGTCTGCAGACAATTACAAGGAGCTAATCTTGTGAAAATTTGCATCCCGGCGCTACCTCCAACTGCCATGTCGCTGCTTGCCGGAAAACCACATCGAAACGCTAGTGCACACCCCCAAACTCACCCAAGACGGACCTTCAGCAAGGTGACGGCGCGGATGCCGCGCCGCTGCCGCCAAGCCCATAACTGGCTAAGGTTTTCACTCGGGTATGAGAAGGGAGGGAGCGGGGATCGAACCTCAACGGCTCCTCCGAGAAGGGGAAATACGCCAGCAGGCGTCGCCGCCGTCGTGACCGGAAAGCCGGCCAAAGATTTCCCTCGGACCGATCTCGCACCTCCGATGTCCCCACCTTCCATGGATCTGGCGACCAGCGACCGCCACAGACCACATCCAGCGGGGAAAAGGCGAAAGAAGGGGGAGGAAGGACCTCCAGATCTGACTCGCAGCCAGGGGCACCAGGCAACCCGCCGCGACCTGCGCCCGACGCCTCCACCGCTCGCCGCCTGCACAACCAAGGGGGAGGAGGAGCACCAACGAGCGCCGCTTGCCACAGAGCCGGCGTCGGCGCACCGCCCGAGGCCGCCACCTCGGCTTCCGAAGCCCTCCGCGAGAAGACGAAACAGCATGGCCTCGCTGCCGCGTTCCTTGGCAGTCGCGCAGCCTTCGTCGGCAACCCCTCTGGCGGCGGTGAGGAGTGAAAGGGAGGCGGAGGGGGTTCGACGGCTAGGGTTGGGTCGCCGCCCACGTCGCCTCGAGCGGAGCGAAGCGGGGGCCATTGGGAGGGGGGGGGGTCCACAAATCTTCGCACGTGCAAGACTTATAAACTAAGATGGAGAAAGTACTATTACTTATTAGTACTCCCTCCGTTCCAAATAGATGACCCAACTTTGTACTAAAGTTAGTACAAAATTGGGTCGTCTATTTTGGAACGGAGGAAGTACTTCACAAGCAGGGAAATAAGAAGAAAAATCCTCGGTTCATCATTTGCGCGCGTCAAGAAGTTCCACAGAAATCTCGTCGGAATCGGAGAATTTCTGCCGTGCTGCAAGTTGCTGGCCTGATCCGGCCGGCTGGGGGCACGCACGGGTGCCGCGTGACGGCAGCAAGCGGCGGCGAGACGCGACTCATCTCTTGCGAAGCTTATCCGAAACCAAAACAGGGGCGAGACACATCCACAATCCAGAAACGTAAACAGAAACAGAAGCAGAAAGTGGTTGCGGCAGATCATCCATGATCCATGAATGGATAAGCCACCCGGCAACAGATCAGATGCATGCATGTGTGTCTCCAATTTGTCACTCATTTAGTATTGATGTATATCCAGAAGACCAAAACCAAGGGGAGTTGTACACAGCGGGAAGAGAGGACAAGAGCTCACTCTATGTACAAGTGGAGCTGAGAGGACGAACTCAGAACTCACTCTATGTGCAGCTGAGCGGGGAGGAAGAAGAGGCTCACTCTATGTACAGTATCTACTGGCTAGCTAATTGAAATTTTGGGAACATTTCTCGAAAGAAAATAAAGACCTGATCGACGTGATCGACATGACGCAGTACGTGGAGCGCAGCGCATACCCATGGGGAGCTGGCACGGGTAGGACCTGATCGACGTGACGCGCCAGCAGCCGGCAGCGACCCGACGGACCACAGCCGCCGGCCGTGGGTTCGCCTCCGCTTTGCTTGAAACGCGGCCGACCTCTGAACATTCGACACAGCATAGCATCAGCATCAGTCGCCGTAATGGCCTTGCGGAGTCCGCGGGAAGGAAAGGATCACGTAGTGGAGCCGGCTAGTGTTTTGTTTTTGTCTCCGGCCACACCTCGTCGTTTGGATTCGACCGGAAACAGCTACCGTGCATATCAGATGGCCGGGAAAATATCACATGATACCACCCTTTAGGGTTAGGTGATACGATGATATCATTTCAGAAAATTCGATTTTAAATGTCTCAAAAAATTCCGAAATAAATTGTGGATGTTGACATCACATGAATGTACAATCCCTAAAAATTTCAGGTTCAAATTCGAAATATACATTGAGAAACAAAAAAGACAAATCCAGAATGTCAAAAAAGACAAAAGTCAAAACGTCACTATGCACATCCAGATTTGTCTTTTTTGTTTCTCAATATGTATTTAGAATTTGGATCTGAATTTTTAAGGGTTGTACATCCATGTGATGTGAACATCTATATTTTTTTCAGAATTTTTTGAAACATTTTAAATTGAATTTTTCGAATGGTATCATGGGAGCATTTAGAAGGTGGTATCACCTAATACTCTCCCTCAGATGGCCTACTGATTCTTATATCGTGGCGCCCTTTTTTCTGTTGTTGAAGAAAGCGGAGCGGGCCAGACGAACTACTCGTGTACGATCTAGCTTAATTTCCGCCGACCGTCCGTGGATGGTTTCATGTCTAATCTTGCGTACGGACCTTTAAAATCTTTTTTCTGCATATTCATATAAACTTGAACCTCTAATGAGAAATACACAATATAGACACACACGCTCACATATGAGCTTCATGTGATACATGGGTTGTCAAACCTAGAGGCTTGATCTCTAGTGAGACGGGGTAAGAGTAAGACCGAGAGTGGCATTTTGGCACATGCGAGCGCGCGCTCCTGATTTTTAAAATGTGTTTCAAACATATTTTGAAATGTAAAAAAAATTTAAACAAAAATTTGGCGCGTACATCTTGATATTGTACATGCTCACAAAGTTGTTCCGCGAAAAACCGACAACTTATGTGTCGCGTGTGAAAAAGACAAAATCCGATGTTCAAAAATGTTTTTCACAAGGCATCCTTTTGTCTTTTTTACAAAAACCAAAAAAAAATGTCGGTTTTCTCCGAAACTTGATGCGCACACATATAGTGTCGAGACGTATGCGCTAAATTTTTGTTTGAAATTTTTTCATACTTTGAAATATTTTTTCGCACGCAGGAGCATGCGCTCCCGGGAGCATCAATGGATTTCCGGGGTAAGACTACCCTTCTAGCCTTTAAAAAAGAGGTGTTGGTTCCCGTATGACTGTAGAGTTCGTGCTTATAATATGATACATATTTTTTTATGAAAAGGAGAACGACCCCCGGCCTCTGCATCTGGACGATGCATACGGTCACTTTATTAATTATTGACACAAGACCGTACAGAGTAATACAACAATAAGTCTAAAGCCACCAAACTAAGCAACAACTGTCGCTATCCCTATCCAGTTGATGTAGGGGCGCTGAAAGTCTGGGCCTCATACCAAACAGACCACGCAGCCAAACCTAACCATCTAAAGAATTGAGGTCCCACCCAGGACGCCTGCCGGGTATGGGCACCCACCAGTCCGGCGTGCTTCTCAACCAGGACCCCTGCCGGGTATGAGGCCGCCGCAACCACCTACCACGAACCCATCTTCAGAGTTGTACTGCTGCATCCACCTTGGCCGGTCCAACTGCCGCCGACGCGACAATGACGCCAGGTGATTGTGTGCATATATATAATTCTTTCCGATTTTGAAGAAATAATAATGGATAGTACACTAGTAGAAAAACACCTAATAGTCCCGGTTCGTAAGGGCCTTTAGTCCCGGTTCATGAACCAGGACTAATGGGTTGTTACTAATACCTCCACCCATTAGTCCCGGTTCAAACACAAACCGGGACCAATGTGCCTACACGTGGCCTATGCGCCGAGCCCAGTTAGGGGGGCCTTTGGTCCCGGTTGGTGGCACCAACCGGGACCAAAAGGTGTCCACACGTGCATTTCAGTGGCTGGGGTTTTTGTTTTTTTTGAAAGGGGGGGGGGGTTGGGGGTGTTGATGGGTTAATTTAAGTGTTTCATATATTGTGTTAGCTACCTAATTAGTAGAGAGAAGTGTCTCTCTTATGTCCGTGCTTGGTTGACGCTACGTACTATATAGATAAGTGATCGAGAGAATCATTGAGTACAGAAGTTCGTCATGCATACCGAGAGAAGTGATCGATCGACCTTTCCTTCTCGGAGAGATTGGTCGAACAACAAGTTTTCGTATCATGTATCCGACGCTACTGGCTAGATACATGTACAATATGTAAGATCTCTTAATTAAAATCCCCTAGCAATTGAAATCAACTTCCACATAGCAATTGAAATCAACTTCCACGTGGTCAAGAAAGTATCCCGCCAATTCCTCTTGAATTGCTTTCATGCGATCTGGTTCTAGGAGTTCATTCCGCATCTACCACGTCTAATTTGAAGAAGGGGGTTAATTAATACATATATATGAATGAAACTCAACAAAAATGATGGTGTAATAAAATGAAATTGTGAATATTATTGCTTACGCACTTCATATTGTATTTAAGAGTAGCCCCGCTTGTTTTTCAAAGTCGCGTTGTGGATGAACTCGCACACATAGTATCCACAGAAATCATTCCCTTGTTCCTGCCACAATCACTTTACGAGAAATAGAGGTCAATCAAACTGATAATGAAGCATTATAAATGGCATTGATGAAAGTAAAGCTATAGAATCAACAGGAGATGCGTGCAACTAGCTAGCCGGTAGTACTTACTTTCGGGTATGTATATCGCAGCTCCTTCGGCAGTCCTGGAGCTTCTGCGGTGAACTGTTTCCAAACCCTGCAAGACAAAGAAAATAATTATTATTACTTGAGATATCAGGAAATGAACAAAAAGTTGCCGATATGGTGCGATAATGATCGATTGAACTTTGTTGAGCAATTCAGTCATGTCCGCATAGGTTTTGGGTCTTTCCGTCTCGAGTCTAAGACGGTTACTAGTCCACGCTCAAGCTTAATCTCCAGAAGAACATAGTGGTACCTGCGCACGCATGCATAACTCATCAATTACATTACTATAACCTCGCTCGAGTAATAAGGGAAACCGGATATGCACACAACAGTAACACTCACTTGCCGTTGTAAGGAAAGAGTATGGTATCTTTGTTTTGATTTTTGATCAACAATCGTAGCAAGTTGTCCTCGGCCTCTTCGACGTCCTTTTCAACCAGAAATTCATCTATGATATTTGTGTTAATGAACCCAATATCATAAATTTCTTGTTTTTTGCACTCGACGATCTTCAATCTGCATAATATATTGAGGATAATTAATTATAAATACATGAAATGAAAGAGCCAAGCTATATATAGAGACTTAATGACAGAAATAGTACTTACAGACAGTAGCAAAAGACCATTAGTTTATCAAGGGCCTTTTGACCGAAGAACGCGAAGAACTCATCAAATGGAACAGTCAACAGATCACTTGCAACGAGGTCGTGCTCCTCTTTAATATTAAGATACAAAGCATTCGTCCCCCCAGACTCTCTGCAGGTTTCCATGTACCAATTATGGAATCTTCGCATCATTTTTGTCAGAGATTTTTCATCTTTGACGAGAGGCTTGCCGTACTCGTATCTTTGTTCGTCCACCTCCAAGAAATCAGGAAGTTGATCGTCAGGCAGGTAATCTGCAAGATTGCCATAACCGGCCACCGTCCCCGGAGCATTAGACACATTGAGCGGGGGGCATGATTGCTGTGCTTGTTCGCCGAGCTGGGCAATTTTTTCCCCTTTGCTCCTTCTTTTAACCTTTTATCACTAACAGTAGTTCCCGACCGCTGGGCTTGGAGATATGTCTGTTCAGTAATGCGCTGATAGTGGGTTCTCGGCGGAGACTTTGGTGGTTTCCTCAGGGCATTGATAGTGCGCTTTGCTTTCACCGGATCTACCTTCTCCTCCGGAGGTGGATGTCTCTTTGCTTTCACCCCTTCAAAGAACTCCTTCACGTGGGTCCACACAATCGTATCATTTTCCTCCTCGGTCCTCTCGTACGGTAACTTCTCTAGAGGCTTGAGAGGTGGACCGTATCTGTATTGCCTCCCGCCTCTGGTTGTGCTGCTAGACGCCGGAGCAGAAGGAGCGGCTGCGGCTTCTGTCTTCTTTCGTGCTTTCTTACGAGGCGGAGGAGAAGGAGTACGACACGCCGGAGCAGCCGGGGCGGCAGCGGGTCTCTTCCTCCCTTGTTGGCGAGGCGGAGAAGGAGGAGGCTGCTGGCTGCTCGGGAGCGCCAGCGCAGGCGGAGAAGGAGGCGGAGTGCCGCCACGCGCCGGAGAAGGAGGCAGAGTGCCGCCACGCGTGCCCTGATCGTCACTCGCCGGAGGAGGAGGCGGTGGAGGAGGCGGAGTGCCCTAACTCACCGGAGGAGGAGGAGGAGGCGGAGGCGTCCAGTTCAGAAGGATGATGAGCTCCTTCCGCCATAGGCATGGAGTCTTCAGAGCAGAACCCAGCCTATTCTCCCCTTCACCGGTAGGTTGGTCAAGCAGGAGGTCCTCAAATCCCTCCGTTATTTCATCCACCATCACCTTAGCATATCGTTCTGGAATTGGCCGGCAGTTATAAGTTGCTCCGGATCCAGTAGGATAAACAGAGCCAACAGCCGCCTTGACCTTCAAATTCATTCATCACGCCATAATGTGGCAATGTTGAGACTCCGTGATAGCATCCACGGGATAGCTGGCAGGAGCCGTCAAGACATGCTCCGGCTGAAGCAGCTCGGTGGAAGCCACGCTGCTTCTCCGCTGAGATGGCGGGGTAGCTTCGGTAGATCATTTGCTGCGATCTGCTGCTTCTCGTTCCTCTTCTCGTTCCTCTAGCCCCATTACCCTTTCGTGGAGCGCCTGTAGTTGGCCTTGCTCCAGTTTCTTCCTCCTCTCGTGGGTTTTGTAACCCCCTGCATCCGGAAAACCAGCCTTCCACGGAATGGAGCCTGGCGTGCCTCGTGTCCGTCCAGGGTGCTCAGGATTCCCGAGGGCCATTGTGAGCTCGTCCTTCTCCCTGTCTGGAACTAACGTCCCTTGCTGCGCTGCATTGATATAGTGTCGAAGGTTCTTGAGGGGTGTTTGCAGTTTCCCGTCCGTCCAACGGCACTCCCCTGATACAGGGTCCAAGGTTCCGCCAGCCCCGAAGAACCAAGTCCGACAACGGTCTGGCCATCTCATTGTCTCTGGTTCGATCCCTTTTTCAAGCAGATCATTCTCCTCCTTGGACCACTTAGGACGGGCTTTGAGGTAGCCAACTGACCCCGTGCGATGGTGAAGCTTCTTCTTCGCAGCATTTTGCTTATTCGTCGCCGACATCTTCTTACTCTTTTCCGATGTCTTGTGGGCCACAAATGCGGGCCAGTGATCTTTGATCTTCTCATATTTGCCGATGAATTATGGTGTCTTTTTTTTGACAAAATGTTTCAACTCTTTCCTCCACCTCCTGAATAGGGTTGCCATCTTCTTAAGAGCACAAGACTTGATTAATTGCTCTTTGACTGGCTTCTCCGGATCCTCCTCTGGCGGTAGGGTGAAATTTGCCGTCAGCTGAGTCCAAAGATCTTCTTTCTGCATATCATTGACATAGGACACCTCAGGGTCGTCCTTAGGCTTATACCATTGCTGGATGCTGATCGGGATCTTGTCCCTAACAAGAACTCCACACTGAGCAGAAAATGCGTTCTTTGTCCGGATGGGTTCAATCAGTTCGCCGTCGGACGCAATTTCTATGATCTCAAACCTTTCATCCGAGCTCAACTTTTTCTTCGGGCCTCGTCTCCTTACCGAAGTTGTGCTCGATCCGGAGGGCTAGAAATTAAAAGGAAGAAAGACGAGAGTAATTAATATGTGTACATATACCAAGACAATGAATGCATCAATTAACTAGTCAGCACGGGCTTAACTAATATATATATACCTGGCCGGACTCGGTTCGGTCATCGGAGCAGTCAGCACGGTCTCCTTCTTGTACCTCCATTGGGTCATCACCGGAGCCATCATGAACATAGCCCTCTTCTTGTACCGGCATTAATGGGCCGGAGCCATCATGAACATGGCCCTCTTCTTCACCCAGTCCTTCCTGACCAGCGACGTCGTCGAAAAATGACGCAATGACATCAGTTACTTCTGCGATTATCTCCCCCAACATCGCTTCTGTTGCTTCGTCTCGGTAGTGCTCCATAGTTTCTGCAAATATTTACAACATGTAAATTATTATTCAAACATGGTACAGATGGATATATATTAGTGGCAAACGTAGAACTAGCTAGCTAATCACAATAAGGAATGATGTTAGTGGCATCGACGCTGCTTCTCTAGGGTTTGGGATCGCCTCGACACAACGCTTCAAGGGTTTGGGGTGGCCTCGACGACAACGCTCTTTTAACTTGGTAAATTTGGGTGGCCTCGAGAGCTTTGGTCGAGCGAGAGGGCCGAGGGGGGTGCTGCCGTTGTATAGGGTTATCACGGTCGAGAGGGGGTATATATATCGATCGCCCCTCATGTCGAAGTTATCTCGAGGGGGTGGCGAGGGCGAAGGCGAGCAGCCTGACGGCAAGAGACCCGATAAAATATAAGAAAACAAAGAAGAAATAAAAAGAGGAGAATAAGAAAGGAATATAGGAGAAGATCGAAGAAAAAAAGAAGAAAAAAAAGAGGAAAAGAAGAAAGGAATAGAGGAGAAGAAGAAAAAAAATAGAATTTTTCTATTTTTTCTTCTTCTCCTCTATTCCTTTCTTCTTCTCCTCTTCCTTTTCTTATTTTTTGTTCTTCTTATATATTTCTCCTCTATTCCTTTCTTTCTTCTTCTCCTTTTCTTTTTCTTCTTCTCCCTCGAGAAAGGAAAATAATTAAGGAAAAGGAAGAAAAGAGGAAGAAGGAAGAAGAAGAAGAAGAAGAAAGGAATGGAGGACAAGAAGAAAAAATAGAAATTTTTTTCTATTTTTTCTTTTTCTCCTCTATTCCTTTCTTCTTCTCCTCTTCTTTTTGTTCTTTTTTCTTCTTCTTATTTATTTCTCCTCTTCTTTTCCTCTCCTCTTCTTCTCCTTTTCTTCCTCTTCTTATTTTCCTTTTTCCTCTCATTCTTTTTCTTCTTCTTCTTCCTTCTTCCTTCTTCCTCTTTTCTTCCTTTTCCTTATTTTACTTTTTCCTCTACACTAACCTAATTAAAATGCACTAACCTAAAATCGATATCTACTAACAACCTAAATAAAAAATTAATACATATATGAAAAAACATATATAAACAAAAAAATGCTATGAACATTATATTCATACATACATAGCCACATCCATTCATCATATAGCTACCACATACATATATACATTAATTATATATATGAAAAAAATGCAATGAAAAAAAATACACATGTATGTATGAAAAAAAAGCACTGAACACAGAGCCTCGACGGCGGCGGCTCACAATGGGGCAGCCGGCGAGGGCGACGGCGGCGGCTCACAACGGGGGCGGCCGGCGAGGGCGACGGCGGCGGCTGCGAGGGTGTCGGCGACGACCACGGCAGGCCGGGGCAGGGGCGTGGCCTGCGAGGGCGACGGCGGCGGCGGCGAGGGTGTCGGCGACGACCACGGCGGGCCGGGGCAGGGGCGTGGCCGGCGACGACGGCGACGACGGGCGCGGGCGGGCGGCATCGGCCGGGGCGGTCGGCGGGCGGCGGGCGGCGTTGGGGCACCGCCTGGCGGCAACAGGGCAGGGGCGACGACAGGGGCGCGCGGACGGTGTCGGGGCGGCGTGCGGACGGCGTCTGGGCGGCGGGCGGCATCTTGGCAGCGGACGGCGTCGATCTGGGCAGCCTGGCGGCGTCGATGGCAACTGGCGATGTGTTCGTCAAATTTTCCTAAGTGCTGTATATATAGCAAGAGCATTGGTCCCGGTTCGTGGAACCAACCGGGACCAATGCCCCCTTTAGTCCCGGTTGGTGCCACCAACCGGGACCAAAGGCCTCTTTTCAGCAGCACAAAGGGCGGGAAGCGGCGGCCTTTGGTCCCGGTTGGTGGCACCAACCGGGACTAATGCCTCCCCCTTCAGTCCCGGTTGGTGCCACCAACCGGGACCAAAGGACCCTGTGTTTCCCGCATCGGGGCCAAAGTTTAGTCCCACCTCGCTAGTTGAGAGGGGCACGCTGTGGTTTATAAGCCCCACTGCCGCACCCCTCTCGAGCTCCTCTCCACCGTAGGCTTGCGGGCCTATTTGCTACTGCTTTGCCTGATGGGCCTTCTGGGCCTACTGCGGGCCTGAATCCTGGCCCATTGTAGGGTTTCTAGTCGTATTCAGGCCGTGGGGGCCCAGTAGGAGGCATTTTTTTCTTTCTTGCTTTATTTATTTTATTTTGTTTTTACTTACAACAAAATACTTATTGTTGCTATTTTTAATTATTTTCCAGTTTTTTTGTTTTGTTTTCTGCATTATTTATTTTCTTTTGTTTTTTGCTTTATTTTTTAATTCTTTTTGCTTTTAGTTTTAGAAAAAATATAAACTTTCTGTTATTGCCATTAGTTTTCAAATTTGAAAACACTTTTTTTGTTTTTTTATTTTCTTTCTTGCTTTATTTATTTTATTTTGTTTGTACTTACAACAAAATACTTATTGTTGCTATTTTTAATTGTTTTTTTGTTTTGTTTTCTGCATTATTTATTTTCTTTTGTTTTTGCTTTATTTTTTAATTCTTTTTCCTTTTAGTTTGAGAAAAATTATAAACTTTCTATTAGTGCCATTAGTTTTCAAATTTGAAAAACCTTTTTTGTTTTTTTGTTTTCTTTCTTGCTTTATTTATTCTATTTTGTTTCTACTTACAACAAAATACTTATTGTTGCTATTTTTAATTATTACGAGGGCCGAACCATAAGACATTAAAGCATTTCAAATGAACTACGAGAAAGGTGAAAGTTGGCATGGTATCATAAATTCACCCACATAGCATATGCATGTACAAAATGGACAATGGTATCATACTCGTGTGTTACAAAGTTGGCATGATATCATCATAATAGTTGCGGGAGAAAATCTTCACTTTTTCTTCGCTTGTGTCATTTGCTTATTGCGCCGTAACCATGGATAATTTTCATCGTTTATCAGGATACTGGGGTCAGCCTTGACTTTGAAGGAAGGAATTTCATGAAACTTTTCATAATCTTCAGACATGTCTGTCTTGCCCTCCACTCCCACGATGTCCCTTTTTCCTGAAAGAACTATGTGGCGCTTTGACTCATTGTATGATGTATTCGCTTCCTTATCTTTTCTTTTTCTCGGTCTGGTAGACATGTACTTCACATAGATAACTTGTGCCACATCATTGGCTAGGATCAACGGTTCGTTAGTGTACCCAAGATTTTTCAGATCCACTGTTGTCATTCCGTACTGTGGGTCTACCTGTACCCCGCCTCCTAACAGATTGACCCATTTGCACTTAAACAAAGGGACCTTAAAATCATGTCCGTAGTCAAGTTCCCATGGGTCCACTATGTAACCATAATATGTGTCCTTTCCCCTCTCGGTTGTTGCATCAAAGCGGACACCGCTGTTTTGATTGGTGCTCTTTTGATCTTGGTTAATCGTGTAAAATGTATTCCCATTTATCTCGTATCCTTTCCAAATCGTAACAGTCGAGGATGGTCCCCTGGACAACAAGTACAGCTCATCACAAACAGTGTTGTCACCTCTGAGACGTGCTTCCAACCAACTGCTGAAAGGCCTGATGTGTTCACATGTAATCCAGTCGTCGCACTGCTCCGGGTGTTTGGAGCGCAGACTGTTCTTGTGTTCATCGACATACGGGGTCACCAAGGTAGAGTTCTGTAGAACTGTGTAGCGTGCTTGAGACCAAGAATATATGTCCCTGCATATTATTGAGTCCCTTCCAAGCGTGCCTTTTCCAGTCAGTCTCCCCTCATACCGCGATTGAGAGAGACCTATCTTCTTAAGGCCAGGAATGAAGTCAACACAAAACCCGATGACATCCTCTGTTTGATGGTCCATGGAGATGCTTACTTCTAGCCTAGCGCGGTTACGGACATATTTCTTTAAGACTCCCATGAACCTCTCAAAGGGGTACATATTGTGTAGAAATACGGGGCCTAGAATGACAATCTCGTCAACTAGATGAACTAGGACGTGTGTCATGATATTGAAGAAGGATGGTGGGAACACCAGCTCGAAACTGACAAGACATTGCACCACACCACTCCTTAGCCTTGGTATGATTTCTGGATCGATCACCTTCTGAGAGATTGCATTTAGGAATGCACAGATCTTCACAATGGCTAATCGGACGTTTTCCGGTAAAAGCCCCCTCAATGCAACTGGAAGCAGTTGCGTCATAATCACGTGGCAGTCATGAGACTTTAGGTTCTGAAACTTTTTCTCTGACATATTTATTATTCCTTTTATATTCGACGAGAAGCCAGTCGGGACCTTCATACTAAGCAGGCATTCAAAGAAGATTTCCTTCTCTTCTTTGGTAAGAGCATAGCTGGGGGACCTTCATACTGCTTTGGAGGCATGCCGTCTTTTTCGTGCAAACGTTGCAGGTCCTCCCCGTGCCTCAGCTGTATCTTTTGTCTTCCCATACACGCCCAAGAAGCCTAGTAGGTTCACGCAAAGGTTCGTCGCCACATGCATCACGTCGATCGAAGAGAGGACCTCTTGGTCTTTCCAGTAGCGTAGGTCCCAAAATATAGATTTCTTCTTCCACATGGGTGCGTGTCCCCCAGTGTCACTCGGAACAGCTAGTCCGCCGGGACCCTTTCCAAAGATTACGTGTAAATCATTGACATAGCAAGTACGTGATCACCGGTACGCATGGCGGGCTTCCTCCGGTGATCTGCCTCGCCTTTGAAATGCTTGCCTTTCTTTCGACATTGATGGTTGGTCGGAAGAAATCAACGATGGCCCAACTACACATTCTTCCTGCAGCTTCCCAGGTATATACTATCGGTGTCAAGTAAACAGTGCGTGCATGCATGGTATCCCTTGTTTGTCTGTCCTGAAAGGTTACTAAGAGCGGGCCAATCATTGATGGTCACGAACAGCAACGCCTTTAGGTGAAATTCCTCCTGTTTGTGCTCATCCCGTGTACATACACCGTTTCCATTTCACAGCTGTAAATTTTTTTCAACTAATGGCCTTAGGTACACATCAATGTTGTTGCCGGGTTGCTTAGGGCCTTGGATGAGAACTGGCATCATAATGAACTTCCGCTTCATGCACATCCAAGGAGGAAGGTTATACATACATAGAGTCATGGGCCAGGTGCCGTGATTGCTGCTCTGCTCCCCGAAAGGATTAATGCCACCCGCACTTAAAGCAAACCATACATTCCTTGGGTCACTTGCAAACTCATCCTAGTACTTTCTCTTGATTTTTCTCCACTATGACCCGTCAGCGGGTGCTCTCAACTTCCCGTCTTTCTTACGGTCCTCACTGGGCCATCGCATCAACTTGGCATGCTCTCCGTTTCTGAACAACCGTTTCAACCATGGTATTATAGGAGCATACCACATCACCTTCGCAGGAACCCTCTTCCTTGGGGGCTCGCCGTCAACATCACCAGGGTCATCTCGTCTGATCTTATACCGTAATGCACCGCATACCGGGCATGCGTTCAGATCCTTGTACGCACCGCGGTAGAGGATGCAGTCATTAGGGCATGCATGTATCTTCTGCACCTCCAATCCTAGAGGGCATACGACCTTCTTTGCTGCGTATGTACTGTCGGGCAATTCGTTATCCTTTGGAAGCTTCTTTTTCAATATTTTCAGTAGCTTCTCAAATCCTTTGTCAGGCACAGCATTCTCTGTCTTCCACTGCAGCAATTCCAGTACGGTACCGAGCTTTGTGTTGCCTTCTTCACAATTGGGGTACAACCCTTTCTTGTGGTTCTCTAACATGCGATCGAACTTCAGCTTCTCCTTTTGACTTTTGCATTGCGTCCTTGCATCGACAATGATCCGGCGGAGATCATCATCATCGGGCACATCGTCTAGTTCCTCTTGATCTTCAGCAGCTTCGCCTGTTGTAGCATCATCGTTCACATCGTCTGGTTCCTCTTGATCTTCAGTAGCATCACCGTATTCAGGGGGCACATAGTTGTCATCGTACTTTTCTTCTTCGCCATCTTCCATCATAACCCCTATTTCTCCGTGCCTCGTCCAAACATTATAGTGTGGCACGAAACCCTCGTAAAGCAGGTGGGTGTGAAGGATTTTCCGGTCAGAGTAAGACTTCGTATTCCCACATATAGGGCATGGACAACACATAAAACCATTATGCTTGTTTGCCTCAGCCACTTCGAGAAATTCATGCACACCCTTAATATACTCGGAGGTGTGTCTTGAACCGTACATCCATTGCCGGTTCATCTGCTTGCATTATATATAATTAAGTGTGTCAAAAATCTTTACAGAACATCATAAATAGATAATTAAGTGACCAAATTAATAGAAGTTCATCATCACATTAAAACCAAAGTACATACATAGTTCTCATCTAACAACATAAAGCTCTGCAGAGCATCTAAATTAATTAAACCATACATTGAAACTATGTAAAACATTTCAATGCAAAAACAAATGCGATCATAATCGCAACCAATGTAACAACTGATCCAACGGCATAATGATACCAAGCCTCGGTATGAATGGCATATTTTCTAATCTTTCTAATCTTCAAGCGCATTGTATCCATCTTGATCTTGTGATCATCCACGACATCCGCAACATGCAACTCCAATATCATCTTCTCCTCCTCAATTTTTCTAATTTTTTTCTTCAAGAAATTGTTTTCTTCTTCAACTAAATTTAACCTCTCGACAATAGGGTCGGTTGGAATTTCCGGTTCAACAACCTCCTAGATAAATAAAATCTGTGTCACGTTGGTCGGCATAATTGTCATAAACAATACATGAACCAATAGTTATGAAAAGATAATATATACCACATCCGAATCATAAACAGGACGAGGGCCGACGGGGGCGGATACCAAAATCATCGCACTATATAAGATGCAATAATAAAAGTAAGAAAATTATATAAGTATCTATATAAACATACAAGTAAGAATTTTTTTTCCTTTCAGAAAGAAGATAAGAACAAGAGGCTCACCACGGTGGTGCCGGCGACGAGATCGCTGCGGGCGATCGATGATGGTGAAGACGGGGACGGGACGTGACAGACCGCTAAATCTAGAAAATATTAAGGGAAATGGAGCTTGGAGGTCGAGCTTGGAGAGGAGAAAGCTTAAGTAGTGTGCCTCGGGCATTCTATCGAACACCTCGTGTGCATAGGAGGTGAGCTAGAGCACCACAAAGCTCTCTCCTCGCCGGCCATCAAAAACAGAGCAGTGAGAGTGCTCTGCTCGCGGACGAGGGGTATATATAAGCAATTAATTGGTCCCGGTTCGTGGCTTGAACCGGGACTAAAGGGAAGCCTTTGGTCCCAGTTCAGGCCACCAATCGGGACCAATGGTGGTGGGCCAGGACCAAAGCACATTGGTCCCGGTTCGTCCCACCAAGCGGTACCAAAAGGTCTAGACGAACCGGGACCAATGGCCCACGTGGGCCGGCCGACCCCCGGAGCTCATGAACCGGGTCCAATGCCCCCATTGGTCCCGGTTCTGGATTGAACCGGGACTAATGGGCTGACCCGGCCTGGACCAATGCCCCCCTTTTTTACTAGTGGTATATAGCACCAATTGATTTATACATTCCCTGGTTGAATGTGGAACAAATAATAGCGAGAATCAGCCTAGCTTTTCTTTTCTTTCTTATAAAGGAGGAACGGGCTTGCTTAGTGCATGCAGGTCTGGGATTCGACCTGAAATGCAATCCGAACATATGGATGAAGCATTTCGTTGATGCCGCAATTATTGCAAGAATCTTGTCGATACGTTTCGAACGACGTACATCTTGTTAGTCCTTTTCATCCAAAGCATCCCCCGGGTATGTGTCAAAACAGGAGAAGCCTGGCCCGGCCCAATCTCGATGTAACGTGATCTCAAGAGATTGACGTATTGCAATCAGAAATCACCCTATCCCCGCCTGCTCTCTCACAAGTGAAGCAACACAACACGATCTATGACTGTTATACCCTATATCCTTAAGCAGCACGGAGAAGCTAGGTTTGGCAACGACGGGTGCTCGTGCATGGAGGGTACGTAGACATTGACGTGCGTTGCGAAACCAAGCCACCGGCCAGAAAGTTTCGAAGGTGTGGTCATTCGGTTGGCCGTTGAATTACCCTCGGTCCCGGCAAGAGCTGGACGCAGCGGCGCGCGTCGGAACTCAGGATTGGTCTGCGAGGCAGTAATTCCGTCCTGGTCAGCTCCTACTGTGCTAGCTTGCTACACGCGCCGAAAGAGATGTGACGTCGCGTACGTGTATCACTTTGCATGTCCGGCAACCAGTGAGCGCCATGCACGTAGCCACGTACCCTACCCTAGCGAGCACCATATTTTCTTCGGTCGTATTGTATCGTACAATAATCCATGACCTCTCGTTCCCTTGTAGTACGTGGAAACGTGGAGTCGGTAACTCGGTATGGCACGCACGTTAGTCCATGGATCGGAATGCGACGATAGATCGAGCGGCTAGCTGCATGTGCTAGCATAATCCGTGGCGTCTCTCCAAGGATACAGTACGTCCATCTGTCAGGGGATTCGATGCATGCAGCATGCATGCGTACTTTTGTTGGGTGGTGCAAAGACTTTGACACTAATGTCCGGCTGCAATTTTTTGCTTACTGAGATTTTTTTAGTAACTTTAATTGGCCGGCAATTGATCGCGGGCAACCCATGCTGCCGTAGATATGGACCTCATAATTCACCAGTTCATTCTTTTTTACAGCCATAACATTCACCTTGGTTGGTCTCTTTGGGAAGAAATATTTTAGGAGACGGTCGAGTACTTTCGACGACGACCGGGCTGTCAAAGCTGGCCGAGGCGTAACGGGCACCTACTTTATTTACTGTACGCCCGTAAGATGCCGGCCACTGCCAGCCATGGATTGTTGAAAGAAGTCTGTACTTTCTACGAGTGCACGTACGCTGACGGAATCTACCACATGTCGATCGGTTTGAGCCTAATCCCGAACACACGTACGTTCCCGCTAATTAACCACGCCCGTGCAGTATAATACTCTTATATACTAGACGAATGCATGTACGACGACGAGCTAAACAATGGTTTTCGAACAATTGTATAGTTTCTCCATGTTGAACAACGAAAACGACAGGATTAAAATCAAATGATCGCCAGCTAGCTCTGTCTTTCGGTTATATAGTCGTACTTTAGTTCAAAACCGCGATACTTATTTTAGATCGGAGAGAGTAGTGAATTTTTAATCAGACCCAACGACACAGATCTATGGCGTAACAACGACACGGCAAGGCTCCGGAAAATTAAGCATCCATCGTGGTTCTTGTCACGAGGATTACGGCCGAGCGTGTGTGGATTAGCAGGCAAATTGTTTGGCGACGGACAGAATTGAGCGAGCTAGCGACAGGTCAGATCAAATTTCCACATGCATCCGTCAGCTAGGGAGGTCCGCCTCCCCCTCCGCGGGTATCAGATTTTATTTTTACATTTTTTTTTGAAAAGAAAGGTGTTCCCCCCGTCCCAACTTTTATTGAAAAGCAAAGGCGAAACCGACACATCCAAGACATTGCACAGCGCTCGGCAACAACCAAAGTTGCTGTTACAGAAGAAGGGTTTTAAGCTACCCCCTTACAGCACAGGAAAAGCCCAGCCAAGAGGCTGACTAACAAAATATAGGCAAATTCAAGCTAGTTCAGGACACATCCCAGGCTATTCTAAGAAATTCCCTTCTTCGTCGATCCAAAAGCCTTAAACACCGGAGAAGTAACGCATCCGGGGAGTCCGAGCACAGAATTTTTCATTGCCTTAGTAGTCCTCCCACCAGGTCCATGATGCAGTGAATATTTCGCCATTTTCGCCCCTGGAAAACAAATTCATTGCGCAAAATCCATAAGCCCCACAAGGTAGCAGATGTGACAAGATTAACATCCTCTTTTTTCTTTCTTTGTTTTCATAAAACAAACAAGGATATGAAAGATATAGGTAAGGTGATACACATCCCTTCAGAAATTATTTTCCAGATTTGGACAGCTACCACCAATTCAAAAAATAGGTGTTTAATCGATTCTTTCTCACTGCAAAACACACAAGTAGGGTCTTCCACAAGTCTCCTCTTAGCTAGATTATCTCTGGTCAGGCATTTATTATAGTAAGCTAGCCAGAGGAAGACATGAATATTGGATGGAACTTTGGTTTTCCAAATAGCAGTTAATCATTTTATAAAAAGATTTCACTGTGTAAATCCCAGATGGTTCAAGATACCATCTAGGAATTTCTAGGGTAGCACAGGGTGTAAATTTTCTGACTACATCACACAGATCCAACCACTTGTACATGGTGACACCATCCACACATCTTCTAAAAGTTAGCTGTAGAGTATTGCCATCCCACACCTTGGCAATGGTGGCATCTTGTTGTTGACAGATGTCAAAAAGCTCCCAAAATCTGGTTTTTAGGGAACATTCCCCAATCCAAGTATCATGCCGGAAGGCAATGCTCTCACCATTCCCAGGCACCCAGCTAACAAAGGTTCTAGCAGCTTCTAGAGACCAGGTTAAGCTTTTCCAAAAAGGAGAGCCCAGCCCAGACTTGCCCCACTAGATATTGGGCTTATCAGTGGCATACTTGAGAAATAATGATTTTTTTTCAAGTCACTATCTCTCCCATCATGAAACCTTCTCCCCCATGAGGCCGGAAGGGTCATGTTGTATTCTCTGAGATTGGGTACCACCATTCCCCCAAATTCCTTTCTCTTAGTAATTAAGCCCCCATTGGCAAGGTGATATTTATGAGTATCTCCCATGTTACCCCCAAAAAAGTGAGACATCTGTGAAGTAATGGCATCAATGGCCCATTTAGGAAACATCATAATGGACATCAAATAAGCAGGAATGCTAGCAATGGATGTGGTCAACAGGATCAGCTTGCCTCTATAGGATAAATGTTTTCCCAATCATCCAGCTATATTTTTGATGATCATGTCTATAATATGTTGGATGTCCTCCCTCCTCAACTTTTTAAAGTGAAGAGGTACTTCAAGGTATTTGAAAGGAAAATCCCCAAACTGGTAGCAAAAAATCTTTGCAAGCTCATTGTACATATCTAGAGGAATGTTTATAGTAGTAGATCACTTTTACTAAAGTTAATTTTAAGACCAGAGAGGTTTTCAAAACATGTCAACACCCACTTCAAATTTCTGGCATAAACCATAGAGTTTTGTAGGAATAAGATGGTGTCATCAACATACTGTAGGCTGATGACACCACCAGGGATCACTTGTGGAAGAAGACCAACAATTAAACCACCTCTAGCAGCTTTGAAAGCATCTTAGAAAACACATCAGCAACTTAGTTAAAAAGCAAAGAATAATGAGGATCACCCTGCTTCAATCCTTTGCCAGCCACAAAATATGGGCCATTAGTTTCATTACTCCTGACCCGAAAGGTTCCTTGATGTAGAGTACTAAACACCAAATTAACCCATTTAATACCAAAACTCCTAGAAAGGAGCATTCCTTTTATAAAATCCCAGTTAACCCTATCATAAGCCTTCTCATAATCCACCTTAACGACCAAACCATCACCTCCTGATCTATGAACTTCCTGAATGACTTCATGAGCCACAATAACACTCTCCAGTATGAACCTCCTATTGATGAAGGCAGTCTGATTGGAAGAAATCAGTTTATCACACAAGGGTGAAACTCTAGCAGTCATAGCCTTAGAAAAGATCTTGACAACACAGTTACTAAGGCTAATAGGTCTGAAATTCTTCATCTCCCTGGCTAGACGAATTTTTGGGATGAGTGTAATAAGGGCAAAATTAAGCCTATGCATGTCAAGTCTACCATCTTCAAAATCTTTGACCATCCACATAAAGTCTTTTTTGATGAGATCCCAAAAGGATTGGTAAAATAGAAAAGATAATCCATCAGGACCAGGGGCCCCATTGGCATACTTACTCAGGATAGCTTGCTTGATCTCCTCCTCAGAAAAGGATTTTTCTAGATTAATCCTGTCAGCTTAAGAGACTACCTCCTCCCCTTCCCAAAAGTTAGGTTCAAGATGAATATCAGGTTTAGGATCAAAGGCAAAAAGATTTTTATAAAAATCAGTGACCACTTTAAGCATGTCAGTTGTGGATGTCACTATCCCACTAGGGCCGTCCAATTCAGAAAGGTGGTTTTTTCTATGTCTATGACTAGCCAAGGCCTGAAAATAGGCATTATTTCTGTCACCTTCAAGGATCTTTCTATCTCTAGATATCTACCACAAAGAAGTTTCCCCTTTTTTCAGATCTCATCCAACTCTTTTTTGATGTCTCCCATCCTAGCAAAATCACCAGGGGATAAATTGTGAGTCTCAGAAGAGACATCTAGCATATCAAGGTCCATAAGAAGGGCTTTCTTCTTTTTCTTAATGGCAACTTCTAAATTAATACTCCAACCTTTAGTTTTTTCCTAAGAACTCTAATTTCAGCATCCAATTCTCAACAGAGGAGGTCCCAGAGGACACAAAGTTCCAGGCATCCACTACAACCTATCTAAAACCAGGTTGAGAGAGCCACCATTTCTCAAACCTACCTAAACATCTTAGGACCAACATGTCTCCTGGCCCCTGTGTCCAGCACCAAGGGGGCATGATCACTACCAACCCTGGGGAGGGCAACAAGGTAGGACATGGGAAAATGAGCATCCCAATCCAAAGAAGTGAAAATCCGATCCAAGACAGCAAAACTTGGATTCTCTTGATTATTGGACCAGGTATATTTTCTATTGGAAACAAAAATTTCCATAAGATTCCATCTATTTATCCAATCATTGAACAACAAAGCACTTTTTTGATCAACAAGGCCAGTACTCTTCTCATTGTTCCCTCTAATCAAATTGAAATCACCACAAATTAGAACAGGATAGGAGTTGGAAACAAAACCATCATGTAACTTAGAAATGCAATCTAGTTTGAACTCAGGGTAAGAAGACCCATATACAATCACCAAATGCCATAAAAATCCATCACTTTTGTTCTTAACAGTAGCTTTAATTGAGAATCTATTATTAGTAAACCTAATCACATCAAACTTATCTTTTTTGAGACCAACGAAAATACCACCAGCAGAACCCACGGCAGGAAGAAATTTCCAACTAAAAATATTCTTAGGATCCAAGGATCTAAGGAAACCATCAGAGATGATTTCCTTCTTTGTTTCTTGGAAACCAATAAAATTAGGTTAGTGTAAGTGCATCTAGTTCCACCGCTAGTTTATTTTGGAGTATTGACATCAACTTGGTTGAGGGACTAATGTGTTTATGAGAATTGCAGGATAACATGGGTAGTAGTCCCATATTAATTCGGTTTACCTAGCAGAGATGACTCCTAGAAATGTGTGAAGACATTCAAGACAATGGTGGTTTGTGGAGATATTCACATTGAAGACTATGGCATGAGAAGACATCACATGAAGACTATGGAGTGCGAAGACATAGTTGTTTCATAGTTTCCTTTTCTTCCTTGTTGAGTCATAGGAACCACAGTACTGTTAAGTGGGGTCCAAGTGAACAAAGTCAGAGTGACTGAGGTGATGCTCAACCAAATCCTATGTCTTCAAGCGAAGACAATGAGAGCAAATCTTATCTAGAGCTGGATGAGTCAGCTTTACTTGTAGCCCAAACTAAGCTGCCGCGTGTGTTCGAAACCTGACCGTTGGACACATGTCCGTTCCTTAGTGACCCAGGGGCATTTTGGAAAAATCAGGCCGGGTTACCTCCTGGCTATAAATAGCCCACCCCCTACACCATAAATTGGTGGCTGCTCAGAGTTAGTGCACGGCTTTTGTTGTTTGAGAGCAACCCACCTCCGAAGCCTTTGAGAGAGTAATCCATGCGAGGACAAAGCCTAAAACACCCAGAGACAAAGAGTGTTAACGCATCACTGAAGTCTTTCTGTCCGCGTGATCTGAAGACTTATTACACTTGAGGACTGTGAATCCTCCAGCCGGTTAGGCGTCGCATTCTGAGCATCCAAGATTCATTGTGGATTGCCAGTGAACGAAGTCTGTGAAGGTTTGTAAGTCTCTCTTGAAGACATACCAGAGTGATTGGGCGAGGACTAAGGGTTCTTAGATCAAGGGGAATAACGTGAAGATGCGGTCTTCTGAGTTGAATCCCAGCCTCCCTAACCAGATGTGTAGTTGTCACAGCAACTGGAACTGGTCCAACAAATCCCTGTCTTCTCCGAGCAACTGGTTCCATCGTTTACCTCTCTTTACTTACAGTTTGTCTTCGTGAACTCATTGCCCATTTGTCTGATCTGATTGACTTCACTGAGTGAAGACTGTTTACTGTTTGGCTTCATACTATCTTCCATCCTGATCCTTACTACCTAACTGCTAATAGTCTTCGTGCTTTCACTTCATTGCTTACTTGACTATGGCTTGTCTAGTGTAGTCTACCTTCCGCTGCATATCAATAGGTGCATTTCTATTGTTTGTCTTTAATTGAAGACATTAAAATAAAGGAAATATGCCCTAGAGGCAATAATAAAGTTACTATTTATTTCCTTAATTCATGATAAATGTTTATTATTCATTCTAGAATTGTATTAACCGGTAACTTAGTATATATGTGAATACATAGACAAAACATATAGTCCCTAGTATGCCTCTACTTGACTATCTCGTTAAAAAAATATGGTTATGTTTCCTAACCATAGACGTGTGTTGTCATTTGATGAATGAGATCACATCATTAGGAGAATGATGTGATGGACATGACCCATCCGTTAGCTTAGCATTATGATCGTGTTAGTTTCATTGCTACTGCTTTCTTCATAACTTATAGAAGTTCCTCAGACTATGAGATTATGCAACTCCCGAATACCGGAGGGACACTTTGTGTGTTACCAAACGTCACAACGTAAAAGGGTGATTATAAAGGTGCTCTATAGGTGTCTCCGAAGGTGTTTGTTGGGTTGGCATAGATCGAGATTAGGATTTGTCACTCCGTGTTTCGGAGAGGTATCTCTGGGCCCTCTCGGTAATACTCATCACTATAAGCCTTGCAAGCATTGTGACTAATGAGTTAGTTGTGGGATGAAGTATTAAGGACCGAGTAAAGAGACTTGCCGGTAACGAGATTGAACTAGGTATTGAGATACCGACGATCGAATCTCGGGCAAGTAAAATACCGATGACAAAAGGAACACCGTATGTTGTTATGCAGTTTGACCGATAAAGATCTTCGTAGAATATGTAGGAACCAATATGAGCATCCAGGTTCCGCCATTGGTTATTGACCGGAGACGTATCTCGGTCATGTATACATAGTTCTCGAACCGTAGGGTCCGCATGCTTAAAGTTCGATGACGATTGGTATTATGAGTTTATGTGATATGTTGTACCGAAGATTTTTCGGAGTCCCGGATGTGATCACGGACATGACGAGGAGTCTCGAAATGCCCGAGACATAAATATTGATATATTGCACTACTATATTCGAACATCAGAAGTGTTCTGGAGAAGTTTCAGATAAAACCAGAGTGCCAGAGGGTTACTGGACCCCCCGGGGGAACTAATGGGCCTCGATGGGCCCTAGTGGAGAGAGAGAGGGGCCGGCCAGGGCAGGCCGCGCCCCCCTGAGTCCGAATAGGACAAGGAAGGGGGAGGGCGCCCCCTTGCCTTCCCTCTCTCCCTCTCCTTCCTCCCCCCTCCCTTCCCCAAGTTGGAAACCTACTAGGAATAGGATTCCTAGTAGGAATCCTACTTGGGGCGCACCCTACAGGGGCTGGCCGGCCTCCCCCTTGCTCCTTTATATACAGGGGCAGAGGGGCACCCTAGGACTCACAAGTTGACAATTGTTTTAGCCGTGTGCGGTCCCCCCTCCATAGTTACGCACCTCGGTCATATCGTCATAGTGCTTAGGCAAAGCCCTGCGCCGGTAACTTCATCATCACCGTCACCATGTTGTCGTGCTGCCAAAACTCTCCCTCGGCCTCAACTGGATCAAGAGTACGAGGGACGTCTCCGAGTTGTACGTGTGCTGAACGCGGAGGTGTCGTACGTTCGGTGCTTGGATCAGTTGGATCCCGAAGACGTTCGACTACATCCACTACAAAAAAATACACTGCCGTGATGATACGTGTTTGTCACAGTAGGTCGCGTTTTCTATCATGCATGTACATCCATGACGATTTTATGACAGAATCAAGATAGTCATACCTGTGCTGTCGTAGAAATCTTCCATGACATTACCAAAATTATCATCACGGAAGTGTCCACTTCCATGACAATAAATCGTGCGTCATAGAAGTGCTTTCGTCAAGGGTGACCGACACATAGCATCCACCGTAATGGAACGCCATTAAGATATCGGGTCCAGTTTTGGATCCGATAACCCGTTAACTGCCCTGACCAATGGGGATTTTCCACGTGTAAAATCATCATTGGCCGGAGGAAACACGTGTTGCCTCACCGTTGGGACAGATGTCATCCACTCATTAGATAGGAGGCGCCTATGATAGGTCGACACATGGCATGGCCCAACAATGGCCCATTCCGGTGAAAAAGGCCGGCCCAGTAAAAATTAGCAGGCCAGCCCATATAAGGCCTACTTGTGCCAGGTCCATTTAAGCCCACGTCCCATACGAGATGCGCCAATTTGGCCCGTCAACGACCCATTAAAGATTTGACACCATTGCAGCCCATCGTCAGTTCAAGCCTATTAACAACCCGCTATATATTTGGGCTCAATATTGGCCCGATGAGATTTCGGCCCGTTAACGGCCCATTTAATGGATGGGCCAATTTTCAGGATGTACATCTTTCGGCCTTTTAGCGACCCATTTAAATGTTGGGCTAATTTCTGGCCCGGTGTGTCTTTCAGCCTGTTGACAGCCCATAATCAGTTGGGCCATTTGTAGTCCGACCTCAGTTTTGGCCTTTTAGCGACCCATTTAAGTGTTGGGCCAATTTTCGGCCCGGTGTGTCTTTCAACCTATTGACGGCCCATAAATCAGTTGGGCCATTAGTAGTCGGACATGAGTTTTGGCCTTTTAGCGACCCATTTAAGTGTTTGGCCAATCCCCGGCTCTATGTGCCTTTCAGCCTGTTAACGGGCCATAAATGAGTTCGGCCATTTGTAGTCGGACCTGAGTTCTGGCCTTTTAACGGCCCATGCCCTTCATGGTCCAATAGCAACCCGGCTTCTCTTTCGGCCTTCTAAAGGCCCACAACATAGTTGGGCCATTTACAGTACGACCCGACTTTCAGCCTCTTAGCGGACCATGCTCTTCATGCTCGAGTACAAGCCCGCTGTCTCTTTCAGCCTGCTAAAGGCCCACAGTATGGTTGGGCCATATGTAGCCCGAACTTAGTAACGGCCTATTAATGGCCTGTGAAATCAAATGGGCCCACCTGTTGCCCACTTCGATGTCGTCCTGTTAACGACTTGGGAGGTAAGAGGGCCGACCATTAACTTTTGTCCTAGTAACGACCCATTAACTTAATGGGCCCACTAAAGTTCGTACATGTCTTTAGGCCAAATTAGATAATTTAAGCACATTACAACGAGCAATTATGCACAGGACCAAAACCGATCAAGCAAAGGTACGACATACAGGGAAAAACGTTGCACAACCAGCATATATTACAGGAACTTGCATCCACTGGGCAACCAAAGATTGATGCCAGTGCAAATAAATGAACAAAACCTAACGATCTACAACGTCACAATCTGCAACCTCAGCACGGATGATGCCCATAAGCATGTGGGCAAGTTCTTTCTGCTTTGCTATACTGTCTCTGAAAACATTGATCAGTTGTTGTTACGCACGAATCTGCACCTCTGATTCCTCCACCATTTCCATCATTGCTTCTGCCATTAATTGGTTCACAAACATACATTTTTCCGTTGCATTCGAGACAGAGGATACTGAACAGATTCAGATGGCGATTTTGGCATGCTTGTATTATTGATAGTGGAGAGTGTCTCGACTACTGCATCATAACATAAATTAGGAGGGGAACCAAACATATTAATCATGCGTTAAAGCCATATTACCTGGCCTAGATTTATTGGAAATAAACAATGGGGTTGCCTTGCTGTTTTCAGAATTTTTCTTCTTATCTTCAGCATCCTGCACCAAATAATAGGAAAGCAACATTGGCGCCTTTAACATTTTTCTACAACTAATTTTAGATCAGATAAAGGTTGGATTCACGCCGATTAACAAAATACATGCTGATGTATACAACAGGTACTTACATCAGCATTGGAGCACAGAGAATTCCCGCAAGATATTTTCCTCGAATATAATCGCAATGAAGGAAGTCTTCTATCATTTAACCTTATTTTCTAAAAGAGAGATGGGTAAGAAGCATGTAGAAAATATGATCAGAATGCTATAAAATTTCATGATGCGAGGATATGCACACGCTTCTTAGAATGAAGTTGACATTCTTTTGCTGGACTGGAGCAGACTATAGTTTTTTGGCCACTGGAATCTCCTTATTATCAGTGGGAGTTGGGTTTCTCTGTGCTGGAGCAGTATCTATGAAAAATGGAGTTGGTTTATTACCACCTGGCGTTTGGATCTTTTGCAAAGACCTGGTTTGTAACCCTTTAGATTCTAACATAGCTGTCTTCCCCTTGCATGCCTTATATAGAAGAATGGTGCTTCAATTATAAAACATGCTACAACAGTGATGGAATAGGTGCTAAAGAATAAAAAGACATGACATATTGACATGTATTCCATCCATCCGGAAATAAATGGATGGGTCTACGCATATTTCAGTTCTAGATACATCCAGTTTTATCCATTTCTGCGTCATGTAATCCGTACGGAGAGAGTATGATGTAATATCTAGGGATACGATTGGACAACCCAGTAAAAAAATACTGAAAACCCACTACAGAACCATAGTATTCAAACCCACTGATATGAGATAGTACACTCATGTAGCTCAGGATGCAAAAATACCAGGCAGTTTCCTTACAAATATCAACATTGTGGCCTTTAATCATACATTTTGCTACAAGTAAATTTAGATCAGATACAGGTTGGATTCACACCGATTAACAAAATATATGTTGATGTAAAAATATAGTGATATACAACAGGTACTTACATCTGCATTGGAGCACAGAGAATTCCTAGAAGAATCTTTCCTCACAGACGATACCAGTGCAGAAATTCTTCTATCTGCTAAGCTTATTTTCTAAAAGAGAGATGGATAAGAAACATGTAGAAAATATGATCGACATGCTATAAAATTTCATGATGAAAGGATATGCACACACTTCTTACAATGGAGTAGACATATTTTTGCTGGACTGGAGCAGACTAGTTCTTTGGCCACTGGAATTTGGTTATTATGAGTAGGAGTTGGGTTTCTCTGTTGTGGAGCAATATCTGTAAAAACTGGAGTTGGTTTATTATCTCCTGGCATTTGGATCTTTTGCAAAGGTCTTGTTTGTAACCCTTCAGATTCTAACATAGTCGTCTTCCCCTTGCATGCCTTGTATAGAAGAATGGTGCTTCAATTATAAAACATGCAACAGCAGAGAGATGGAATAGGTACTAAAGAATAAAAAGGCATGACATATTTACATGTATTCCCTCCATCCAGAAAAAATGGATGGGTCTAGGCATATTTCAGTTCTAGATACATCCTTTTTATCCATTTCGGCAACATGTAATCCGGACATAGGGAGTATGGTGTAAGAGCTAGGGATACGACAGGACAACACAGTAAAAAACACTAGTTGAATGTAAAACTATATGCTAGCAGAATGCATATAGAAAAACTAAGGCAACATACACATGTATGATTGGGAAACTAAGATGGCATTGCAACAGAGCACTAGAACATCACTTGAATGTAAAAAAACATGGTATGGTAGACAGATGAAGTACATACTGATGAATAACAATGCATAAGATATTCAGAAGCATGACGTCCAAATTAAGCAGATGGCATTGCGATAGAGTAGAATGACAGTACTTGAATTTGAAAACATGTTATCATGAATGGAATAGGTACTGAAAAACAGGAAGGCATGACATATTTACATGCATCATCAACATGCTAAGCACATGGCATTGCAACAGAGTAGATACACTCCAGGACATTATATGCATGTTGTACCCATATCACGGGCCAAGTTAGAGCAAGGACCTTGTGGGGTGAAGAGGATTCATCATCTTTCTGCAAGTCTTCTGAAGAATTGCCTTTACATGTTCCATCATATTGGGTATCATTGACATCAAGTTTATTGGCCTTTACATTGCTCTGTGAGGTTCTTGTGGAGATATCAGTGTGTGCAATTATATCTGACATGCATGGAAGACAACTAGTATTTAGATTTATGTAATGTGTGCCTATAGGAGACGACATAAATAGTAGGACTGGGGTTAACTAGCAGCAACAGGTCTCAAAAACTAAAGGGAGAACACAGATGAAAGCTGCAGAATATGTATCGTTTGTACTCGAGATTAACTAGATGGCACAAAAAAGTATTAAAGAACAACATAGGTAATACTAGAAGTGGTATAATACTATAATCACCAGCCTGTGGGATATCATTGGCTGATGGATGATAACTATGGAACAACGTTACCTAAAGAACAAGTATCTTAGCTGAACTATGGAACAACGTTAACTCCTGAACAAGACCCGTAAGAGATTAGCATGAATATACAGTGAAATGTGATAATCTATTTTCCATGATTAGATGAATAACAAAGCCATAAATTTTCGCACAATAAGATGACGGTACAACTTATCTGGCCGCCATCCATAGGAGTGAGCATCATGTGCTGACTTGTCGATGGCCGTGCAGTTATTGTGGTTGTCCATGTCGGGCACGCGCATTCGATGCAGGGAACTGTTGAGTGGGGACTATAGCTGCCTTCTGGTGTATGCTTCCCTTGTTGGAGCAGCTACGGTGAGTCGGAAGACGGTGTGGTTGAAGATGGAGATAACGCATAATGTTAAGAATGACACATCTCTTTGATCTGAAGAAATACACTAAGAGATCAACAGCAAGGTACGAGAGTGGTCACACGTCTGTTAGACTGTAGACTAAATTGGGGTCACATGATTTTATTTTATATTATTTTGGTACTGTCCGATCTACGCCAGATGGCTTGATGGCCGTCTTGTGCCTCCCGGCTAACACTGTTCAGAATCTTCCCCGAAGAGCCAGCGACCAATGGTAGAGCAGCCTGCCTCCACTGTCCATGGCCCCAGCCAAAACCCCGCTTCCCGCCCCACCACACTGCCGTGGTTGCCCCGCCTCCGGGCTAATCCACAAAGACTCCCCGTCATCGAGATCTGACAGCGGCAGTACCTTCAGCCCACGCAACCCTAAGATAGCCATCTAAGCGCTACTTCCACGACGAACTTGCGGCCCCACACCCTTACATTAGACACCAGCCAACCGGCAGCCTAGGACCTCCGCCGCATCGAGGGGTGCTGCTTCCCATTGGGAATCGATTGGCCCAGAATAAAAATTCAGACAACTGACGCCTAAATAAAGTGATTTGAGATGAGGGTGCGACCTATCTGGCGGCATGGTGAAGTAGGCAGCTCTAGCTGTCGAGTCAGTGAGGCCGGCGCTGTTGTGGTGGCCACCGGTGGCAGGGAATCAGCGATGTCATGACGGTCGACGGCTATGGGGAAGCAGCACTGGGACTCTGGACGGATCCGAAGTTGGAGCCGCTCCGGTGCCGTGAACAATGGTGCGGGTGAATCGGCTCCGGTATGGTTCATGCGAACGTCATCGAGGCAACTCCAGCAGCACGGAGTAAGAGGCACATGGCCCAGTGCACGACGGCAAATGGACAGCATCTTCGGCATTAGGGAGGAGGGCGGCTGTGAAATTGATGCGGTGGGGGCGCCATGAAGGAGGGGCTGAGGTTTCGCGGCTCGGGAGAAGGGATCTTCTGGGGAGAAGGTGATTTGGCGCCCATGAGGTATGAATGGGGGGGGTGAATTGGGAGGGGAGTGGAACCATGTCTTACAGACGCAATTGTTTGAAATATGGGGGTGAGTTACAGTTCTACCCCTGCCTTTAGGCTTCTCGGCTTGGGTCTGTGTACTGAGGGTCGGGGATATTAGAGTAACTTTTCTTCTCCCCAAATAATGGGCGGGAGCGATTTCGGGTGAGGAGGGCATGTTTTGAAATATAGTGGGCGAGAGCGATTTCGGGTGAGGAGAGCGTGTTTTGAAATAGTGGGCGCGAGCTATTTCTGGCGAGGAGAGCGTGTTTTGCCGACCATGGTTTATGAATTATTCGGCACATGTCATTTCGGCCGAGGAGAAGGCGCGCTTGGATGAAGTTACAAACCTACCCTCGATGTACAATGGGCCAATTGATGCGTGTCCCACATAGGACGGTAATTTCACGTCTCCCATTTATTTGCTCGGGCGAATTCCACCGACTAGAGGATGTTTAACGGTTCGTTCAAATTTTGGGAGAACGAGTATCCACGTCTACCTTACCAAGTCGGTTCGAATCAAATTTTGAAATATTGGCTTGCCACTTCTTTTTGAGATGGAGAGATGATGCTCGGGAGTAATGTGTACATGCTTGTTGCTAGCGACTTACTATATGAAAAATAGTTGACCCACTCAAAAACTAGAATCAAACCCAAAATGAAATATCTCGATTCAATGAATTAGCTCGTTCACCAGGTAAAAATAGTGAACTAAATCCAAAATTGAACACCTCAATCGAGTAGCATGTTGTACAGTATTATAGTACTCCATGAACATGTTGAAAGTCAAATTAATAAAATTGTTTGATATACGCATATATCCGTTCTTGTGTGGATTGCACACAACATGTTCTCCAATTTAACAGGGCTTATTCCATCTGTGCCCCCAATTCCTTAGTTGTGCTCAGTTTTCCCCACGCTTCAAACTTTTGCTCACTTTTCCCCACTCCCGTAGCTGAAACTCTCACAAATGTTCTGTCGGAGTAATGGGCCACGGGTAGGCTAACCCGTGTCCCGGGACCTTTCAAGACATCGGGGCGGGCCGTGCCCCTCAGGCCGAGTCCCAGACGGCGACCCCAAGACAAGCCGAGTCCCAAACGGCGACTCCAAGATAAGCCGACTGCAAGCTGGCGACCTCCAGAGAGGCCGACTCTGGAGAGTTGGCCCATGACTCCTCCCTCATCATGAAGTACGATGCGGGGTACGGTCACGGCGTGGCCGTTCCCCCTACTTACGAAGGGCCGGCATGGCTACAGTGAGCCGTATCGCTGGAAGATCTCCGGCGAGGCGCGACACTGTTGCCATGCCTGCCCGGACCTCAGCCACAGTGCGCCGTACACTGTGCCCACGACGCCGGCCTGTACGATCCGAAGGCGGCGGGACCACCTGTCAGTGGGTGGGCCGAAGGCGGCCTGGGTGCCCCGAAGACGGACCTGTGGGAGTCGGCCTCCCTGGAGTCGGCCGACTCCTCCCCAGGGCCCCACGAGCCATTAACCAGATATGATGGGGAATGGCGGCAGTTATCGCCCGATAGACGGCGGCACTGTTGCCACGACCTGATGATCGAGCCTGCGTCATCAGGAGTGCCACTACAGTATCAAGCCTGTCCGCGGGACCCGCCAGTCGGTGGGCCCTAGAAGCCGGCGGGAAGGATGGTGGCCTGAGAGGCAGACGGCTGGGACCCGCGCCCAGCCGGATTACTATTGTACCCCTGGGGGTAGGCCTATATAAACCCCCCGTGGCACCCATGCAAAGGGTTCGGACCTGAATAGAGATAGACCAGATAGCACGGGGAGGAGAGAGCTAGCCTTGCCCTCCCCTGCCTCCCGAAACAGCTCCAGGAGCACCACTGTAGTCACCTTGCCTTAGTGATCATGCGGAGACCCCGCAGAGCAGCAGTAGGGATGTTATCTCCTAGGAGAGCCTTGAAGCTGGGTAAGTTCCGCCGGCGTGCATGTCTTCACCTCATCCCGCTTCCAGGCACCGGCGATGTTCTACTCGCTCCCACCATGATAAGCCATCCTTTGGCATATGTCGTATCCAACCCCCGACATTTGGCGCCCACCGTGGGACGAGGTGCACCGTCGTCCGAAGATCTGCTCTGGATAGGAACACTGTTCCTCCCCAGCGAGCACAGCCAGGCTGGCACGCCGAATGGCGTCTGTGCCGACACGCTGCACGATGCTGAGATCGCCTGTGCGGCAAGCTGCCTCGCCGATCTTATCGGCGAGGTTCGCCTGTCCGATGAGCCTACGTCCGACGCAGGCATGAATGCGTCCTCGCGGGCCTCCTCGACCAACTCCATGTTGCCGGCTAGCCTACCGCGGACCTAGAGTCCATAGGATCCACCGACCCGATGCTGGTCGACTCCGACAGCGCGTCGCTCGACGCGTTCCTCACCAACGTGGTGGTCTACGACGAGCCGCTCCCTTACGCAGGGAGCGGCGGAAGCACTGTCACTGAGGTCCTCGTCCTCGACCACGGCGAGCGCTCCGGCAAAGGAGCCCACGACCCGCTTGACGCGGTCCTGCGAGGCCTTGCAGCGCCGATCCCGGAAGACGCCGACGCCGAGACACTGGAGGCGCTCCACCTTCAGCTCGTCGAGGGCGCGAAGAAGCTGGCAAGCATGAGGCGCTTGTCAGAATCTTACCAACGCGAGATGGATCATGCCGTAGGCGGCTCGCCGGCTTCAACTGGGCCTAGCCGCCTAGGCGCAGTTCGACAGCGCGGCGCGGCAATCGCCAGCCTCTTCGGGGATGATCGCCCTGTGTATGCCATGCCCGCAGAGAATATCCGTGCCGCCCAGGCGGCGGCAGACGAGCTTGACAACTTCGAAGGCGAAGAGCGCCGCATAATGACGGAGCGAGTTCAGCAGCTCCTCGACGTGGCCGCCGCGCAGAATGGTGCCGAGTGCCGCACCGAGGCGCCGCAGCGCCAAAACGACGACCTACCGCCTCACCGAGACCAAGGTGCGACGTCTCGCACGCCGACTGGCGGGGCCCGAGGGAAGAAGGACAAGGAGCCGTCTGTCAGCAACAGTCGGACTCACATCACCATCGAGCGCCACCAAGACGGCCGCCCGAAAGCGGTGGAACGGCAGGACGACTACCTGCCACCCCCTCCTCGCAGAGAAAGGCGAGTCTGCCCGCCACCCGTGGAACATCCGATTCTCAGCGACCGCCTTGGCCGCCGAGAGGGAGTCGGAGAGAACGACGCCCGCCACCGGATCGACCGACTCCACCGATCCCTGGCGCTGGAAGAAGAAGACGAGTTGGGTCCCCCCTGCTTTGGAACCCGCATCCGAGATGAGCCCTTCCCCAAAGGGTTCACGCTCCCCCGAGACACACCCAAATATACCGGCACCGTGAAGCCGGAAGATTGGCAGATCGACTACTCCACAGCTGTCAACATAGCGAACGGCAACAAGCGTGTTGCCGTAAGATACGTCCCGCTCATGCTCCAGGGCCCGGCCCGGACATGGTTGAACAGTCTGAAGCCTCGCAGCATCAACAGTTGGGTCGACTTCACCGAGGCTTTTGTCCGCAACTTCACGAGCACGTACAAGCGACCTCCCAAGCCACGCCAACTCTCCTTGTGCGTGCAAGGCCCTGACGAGTCTACTCGCGACTACCTCATGCGCTGGGTCGAACTCCGGAACTCCTGCGAGGGCGTGCACGAGGTGTAGGCCATCGAGTACTTCACTGCCGGGTGCAGAGAAGGCACCCTCCTCAAGCACAAGCTCCTCTGCGACGAGCCGGAGACCCTCGATGAGCTGCTGATCACAGCAGAGAAGTACGCCACGGCTGACTCCTCCATGAAGTCGGAGATTCGGGTCAGCACAACTGGCAAAGTCGCCCCTTAGGCTCCAAGAACTCAGGCTGGAGACACCAGTCGGTGGCAACACCAGAGTGACCAGAAGCGCAAAGCCCCGTAGCCGACTTCCAACAGTCGGCAAGTGGCAACAGCAGAGGACCAGCAGTTGGAGGGACCGCCTCTGGCGAAGTGACAGAGAGGCGGCAAGTCCAACTGGCTGCTGGCTTTCTCCTACGAGCAGACTCTAGATGGTCCCTGCAAGTTCCACAGCAGCGTGAAGCCCTCCAACCACACCACCAGGAAATGCCACTGGCTGACCAGAATCGCCAAGGGGGATGGCCTGCCCCCTCCCCCTCCTGCTGGGCCACCTCCTCCACAGCCGCCCCAGCAGCCGGCCATCAGGCCAGTCGACACGATACAAGACGAGTTCCCGGATGAACACAGAGCTTATGTGGTGTTCACCAGTGTAGTGGATGACCGACGCAGCAGGCGCCAACAGCAGCAAGAAGTGAATGCGGTTGCATCAAGTACTCCAGAGTTCATGCATTGGTCCGAAAGGCCTATCAGTTGGAGCAGAGCTGATCACCCAGAGGTGATGCCGAGTCCAGGCTCCTATGCCTTGGTCTTAGGCGCCACACTCGCCACAGATAGGCGGGCCGCTCGCTTCTCGCGAGTACTGATATACGGAGGCAGCAGTACAAGGATACAATGGAGAAATTAGGAATCAAGCGAAGACAGCTTCAGAGCAGCCGGACTGTGTTCCACGGAATCGTCCCTGGCCTTTCCTGCTCGCCAATCGGCAAGATCCTGATAGATGTCCTCTTCGGAGAAAAGGATCATTTCCGCCGAGAGCCATTTTGGTTTGAGGTGGTGGACCTTGAAAGCCCATATCACGCATTGCTTGGCCAACCCGCCTTGGCCAAGTTCATGGCGGTCCCCCACTACGCCTACCTCAAGATGAAGATGCCGAGTTCCAAGGGAATCCTAACCGTGTCCGGCGACTACAGGAAGTCGTCTGCCTGCGCGGCCAAAAGCAGTCGGCTGGCCGAGTCCTTGGTGATCGCGGCTGAGAAACGGCTTCTTGATCGGGTCGTGGCGATGGCTGGCAAGCAGCCCGAGTTATCGCCCGACCCCAAGGAGTCGGAAGCAGAAGGCTGAGAAACGGCTTCTTGATCGGGTTGTGGCGATTGCGGGGGCCGCGGAGGAGGAAGAGCTCATCGCCGTGCTGTGGAGTGTTCTTGCTCGACGGCAGAGGCAGGAGGGAGAGAAGGCAAGATAAGGCGGGGGAGCGGGGAAGAGGGGCGCGCGTGCTGTGCCGCTCCGCTCCCCCCGCCTACTTATAGCCCTGTGGGCTGAGAAGCCAAGGGGGTGGGCGTGGGATTAACTGTGCACGACGCCCCACGCCGCCCCACGATTTACCCCACAAAGTTACTGCGTGCAGTAACGACGTGGGAAAACCAACCGTCCATGGCCGCAATGGATCCGTTCGTATGCCGAGGCACGGTAGTGGCGGGCCCCGCCTGACGTCCCGTCCCGTCAGGCGCGTGGGCAGGCAGACTGTCCTCTCCACGTGGCGCCACGTGATTGGACTGCCCTGATGGCTGCCGGGAAGCGTATCAGGCACGCCGCCTGAGTTTCCGCCGCGACTTTCGAGCTACGGCTCTTCGCTAAACATCCGACTCTCGACAGTCGGCCCAAGGGAAGACGGTAGCCGAGTTCCAGAGTCCGCTCCTGGAAGGTTGAAACTGTTGAAGCCCCACAATGCAGCATCCGCAGGGCTCCACCAGCTTCAGGGACTACTGTCGGAGGAATGGGCCACGGGTAGGCTAACCCGTGTCCCAGGACCTTTCAAGACATCGGGGCAGGCCGCGCCCCTCAAGCCGAGTCCCAGACGGCGACCCCAAGACAAGCCAAGTCCCAGATGGCGACTCCAAGATAAGCCGACTCCAAGCTGGAGACCTCCAGAGAGGCCGACTCTGGAGAGTCAGCCCATGACTCCTCCCTCATCACGAAGTACGATGCGGGGTACGGTCACGGCGTGGCCGTTCCCCCCTACTTACGAAGGGCCGGCATGGCTACAGTGAGCCGTATCGCTGGAAGATCTCCAGCGAGGCACGACACTGTTGCCTTGCCTGCCCTGACCTCAGCCACAATGCACCGTACACTGTGCCCATGACGCCAGCCTGTACGACCCGAAGGCGGCGGGACCACCTGTCACTGGGTCGGCCGAAGGCGGCCTGGGCGCCCCGAAGACGGACTTGTGGGAGTCGGCCTCCCTGGAGTCGGCCGACTCCTCCCCAGGGCCCCACGAGCCATTAACCAGATAGGATGGGGAATGGCGACAGTGATCGCCCGATAGACGGCGGCACTGTTGCCACGACCCGATGACCGAGCTTGCGTCATCAGGAGTGCCGCTACAGTATCAAGCCTGTCCACGTGACCCGCCAGTCGGCGGGCCCCAGAAGCTGGCAGGAAGGACGGTGGCCTGAGAGGCAGACGGCTGGGACCCGCGCCCAGCCGGATTACTATTGTACCCCCGGGGGGTAGGCCTATATAAACCCCCGGGGCACCCATGCAAAGGGTTCGGACCTGAATAGAGATAGACCAGATAGCACGGGGAGAAGAGAGCTAGCCTTGCCCTCCCCTGCCTCCCGAAACAGCTCCAGGAGCACCATTGTAGTCACCTTGCCTTAGTGATCATGCGGAGACCCCGCAGAGCAGCAGTAGGGGTGTTATCTCCTAGGAGAGCCCTGAAGCTGGGTAAGTTCCGCCGGCGTGCATGTCTTCGCCTCATCCCGCTTCCAGGCACCGGCGACGTTCTACTCGCTCCCACCATGATAAGCCATCCTTTGGCATATGTCTTATCCAACCCCCGACATGTTCATAACAGACGTTTGCCGTCTTGGTTGTTAACTAACTTGTGGGGCCACGTTGGACTCTATTGACTGTGGCTGTGGCTTCGCTGGTTGGGTCGTGTTTGTGTTCATAGGATGGGCCCGTTAGTTTGTTGGTAACAAATTAAAAAGGCCCAATTAAAAAAGCCTGCTATCGATGGATGCAGCCGGCTATGCATGGCGGGCTTTGGCATCGATGTAGCCTGCTATGCATGCGAACACCGACACGCACGCATCTAGTGACCTAGACCTAAACGCATGCATGCACGCCGACATGCATGCATCGATCCGTGTCGCATGGTTGCCGGCGGATTCAGTCGCTCCGCAGCGTCGTTTCGCGCGTCGCAGGAATACGTGCTGGTGGCAGAAGGGGCAGGCTACACGCACGCTCGCGCCGCACTACTGCTGCTCGATTCAGTTGTGGGAGGCAGTCAGCCGCCAACGCAGAGCACGCAGAAGGGGAAGGCAGGCAGCTGCCAACGCAGAGCACGCAAAGCACGCTCACTTCTATTCACGTTCACACATTGATGATCACATCGGTTCACGCACGCACTGAGTCATGATCTACGCCGTTTGCGCGTGTACCCACTTCGTCTCACCCGGCTATTTAAACTGCCCTTCATTGCCTCTTCTTCTACAGATCCATCTGCGCCTCCCACTTCTCTTCTTCCCCCAAAAGCCAAAGCCGTTCCACTCAGCGAAGCGTTCAAGATGCAGTACAACGGGCCGACGTTCCAAGAGCCGCCCACCGTGCCGGAACGGCGGTACCCTGCCAACGTCATTGTCGAGGCATCGCTCCGTGTGTGGGCGTTCTCACGCTGGAGGGGGAGCACTGATCTTGCACGGGGGTTCCTCCGTGCGGGCTTCCACCACCTCCCAGCGGGCTCGCCGCCCATGTTCAACCTCGTGGAGCAGCGTCCCCACGCCAACGCTCCAGTGGTAGGGCTCGTCGTCCACTTCACCAACAGGTTCGCTGCCTACTACCTGCTCGGCAAGGTGTATTGGTGTGGGTGCGAGTTCATCGCATTCACCACCTATAACATCTTCACCGACTTCGAGAGCATCTTCCCCGCTCGCAACCGCATGCACAGCCTCCAGTACTGAAGCCGGCGACGAAGAAGACAATGAAGCCGGCGGTTAAGGTGAAGACGATGGTGAAGACATGGCGGTGTTGCCCTAGCTACCCTATGTACTATGTATTGTGAGTTTGGTGTGTGTGTTGCCCGACCTAGCTACCCTATCTCTGCATGTAAGGTTAATTATTATCTATGTAAGAACTTATGTTGCCCTAGCAATTGGTGTGTCGTGTTATATGTAAGAACTTATGTTGCCCTAGCAACCCTATCTAAGTTAAGTTATGTGTGTTATATTAATGCTTTGTTATGTTTGTATTTTTTGTCCCAAGTTTAGACACAGCTAATTGGCGTGGGAAAAATTAACGAAACTAACTAAAAATGATGTGTTTATAGATGCCTTCTAAAAATAAGAACATATTGTACCTTTGTACACGGCTTTAGTTTGCTGAGAGCTCTGTATTTTTTAGGTATTCCAAGAATACTTTGCTTTTCAGAAATATTGAAGTATCAAATACTTTGAGATGTTTGGCTTTAGCCAAAAGTGTAGTTTTATATACTTTAATCCTTACTTTAATATGTAGAAAACTACACTATGTTTGAAGTATATAAAAAAGAGGGTTGACCTCTTTTTCCAATCATGACGTATTGGTTCGCTAGGCATAATAATACTGTGGTTTGCAAATACTTTGATTCTAAAAAATGAATGGACCCATAAAGGAAAGCCAAAAAAATTCCTCAATGAGATAGAAGAGATTGGGCAATCAAATTAATGAAAAAAGCAATCAGAAAAAAAGAACAAAGCAATCGTTCCTAAACAAAAAAAAGAAACATCACTTGTTTCTGGGCCTCATTTATCCTTTGTGGGCCTATTGCAGCTTGATTCTCTTTGGGCCCGTGAACTAGGTTTTTTTTCTAGCAGAACCGACGAACTCGAGGACAAAAGTTTGGCAAGTGCGGGAGAGAAGAGATGAACTTGATGTATATCCCTTGTGCTGCTCAAGTAATGCTTACTGTCATCTGACGAGCTAGGGTATGATCCAACACTCAAGGTTATTAGCTAACAAAATAATCCTATCACTGAACTGGTAGTTGTCTTCTACCGAAACTGAAAGTGTCGAAACTTAACAGTAAACTGCATACATTCAGAGATCGACAGTTGCACTAAACAGAGTTGCATTTGAGATAAACAGACTTGGATTGCTAAACAGTGGCAACAACAGTAGACAAACATCTCTAACGAGAGATGGCCATCAAGTAAAAAATTCCTAGAGCAAGTATTCCTAAAGCTATCAGATTGGATTGCTTCTTCAACTCAATCAGCTGCTTGAAGTTCTTGTTCATCTTCTTCAATTCCGTCTTCAGTTCAACATCTACCACCGTCGGGTATTCCGGACTCGCTGCTGCTACCGGAGCGGCACTGTCATGGGGCAGATTGAACTCGCGGATTGCATTCCCCCTCGAGTCCAGCAAGCCCAACCCTTGAAGCCTCTGGATGTAATCATCCTTCCACTCGAAATGGTGGCATTTCTTCATGATCTGAAAACGAAATCCAAATCTGATAGATTTTTTTTGAGAAATTAGAGATAAAGGATGCGAGGAAAACTCAGATCTAACCTGCCCCTCCGGCTTGCTCTCGCATTTGATGAACTCGCGCCCAAAGTTCCCATTCTTCTCCTCCTTCGAAGTCAGTCGCTTCAGTGGCGCAGTCCGTGGGCAGTCAGTGCATCGAGTCATCAGCACTGGACCATACACCGGCCACGTGGAATGGGGGCCTGACGAGGAGGTCGACATATCGCCCGAGAGGAAGAAACAAAGGAATTAGTCGAGAGGAAGAAGAACGAGAATGTGGGGAAAGAAACAGAGGAATTGCTCGATATGCTCGATGCCTTTGTCTGTCAGATGGAGAAGAGGAGAAGGGGAAGCCATATTGACGATTTGCCACATTGTATTTTGCAGTTTGAATATTTGAACCAACTCTTTTCACTGACATGTGGTGGTCATGTGCGAAAGATACAATTTCATATGTAAAGTGGGGCAGATCGTAAAAACCCGAGAAGGACAGTGCAGTAGCCAATCAGGATGCATCACGCGGATCGCGCATGCCTGCCCCACATCTGATGGGTGGTGTTTGGCGCTTGGTAGGATCCGACGGCGAATGTTCGACGCTAGGGTTTGGAGCATTTCTGCGGGATTATGAGCGAGTCAATAGGGTTATTAGGGTTTGACCAGATTTCAAATGGCCATAACTAAATTAGAAAAAATCGCAAAAATATAAAACAAACGTAGTTCGTCTATTTATGAGACCTAGTTACCATAAAAAATATAAAGTTTTTATAGGGGCATTTTTTAGAAAAATCATTTTTGTCGAAATCAAGTTCAAATGTTTCTAAAAAATTCAAAAAAATCAAAATGTTGTAATTCTTGCGCACATAGCCGTCATATGCAAAAAGGTTATGAGAAAAAAATATAAACTTGGCGTAGGTCATTTTCATGAAAGAAGGCTTCACACAAATGAGCTTCACCTATGAACATGTTCAGAGTTCGTACAATAGGGAGAGAGGGTTTAGGGTTTGAAAAAAAATTCAAAAAAAAATCAGAAAAATCTCCATAGCTTCATTGTGGAGTGAATAAGAAGGATCTGAACTTACTTTTTCATTTTCATATCTAAAACGTGTTATTTGACGGTTTTGAATTAAAAGCATATTTTTTCAAAAAAATGTAGTAATTTGAATATTAATCAATAAATATTGAGACTACGTTTTTACCCTATATATATGGAACAAGTGTTAATAAAAAAATATGTGTCTTATTTAGGCAAGGTCAAAAAAAACTTGATTTCAAATAGGGTTGTTTACCCTAGCTTTTGAGCTCGTTTCTAGCACATTTCTCATTCGGACTGTTCACCTAGGAATATTGGACTTCAAATGCTCGATCAAATACACCACACAGAGCAATGAACCTCCAATGTTCAACTTAAACTTTGGCTCAAATCCAAATTTTGGCCCAAATTCAAATATTGATTTAAATTCAAATTTTGAAGGAAATTTGAATTCTGACTCAAATAAGAAACCAAAGTAGAAGCAACATTATTACAACTGATAAGTTTTCACAGTAGCTCAAATCTACCAAGTTTTAAGATGCCAACATCTTAATACAAATCTACCAAGTTTTAAGCGATCGACTCGCCCTCAAATTGACAACACAAACATTTCCCAACAACTTAATTTAAATTTTCGACTTGCTCCTTGTGTTTGCAGCTGGCTTCACCGTCTTGCTCCTGGTTTCCCTAGTTGAGATGCTCTTTTCTTTCACACTCTTGTTCCTTTTGATCTTGGGATTTACTTGGGGTTTTCCCCGTGGAGGTGCTGATGGAGTAGTTCCACTCGACGAGCACTTGACGACCATTTGACGGTCATTTATGGGTTCAGTAATCTTTAAAGGCACGATTGGAAAAATTACCCCCTCCTCTTCCTCTCTTATAGATTCAAAACCATCAAAGGCCATGGTTTCAAAATCTTCTGCTTCTTCATCTGTTGGCCTTTTCTCCCTAGAGCTGGTAAATAAAATTATAAGCCATAGGCAAAAAAGAGAACAAATGCAAACAAAAGGGTTGCTGCATTCTACAAAGGGTGCAAACACATACCAAGATGCTTCATTTGCTGCTGCATTCTCCACTTCTTCATTTGCTGGTACATTCTCCAATGCATCTTCAGTCGCCATTGCTGCTACATTCTCCTCAGCATTGGTTGTTGTCCATCTTTCCTCCTCTCCAAATGATGCATCCACTACATTGGTACAAAGCCTAGCAATATGCCCCAGAACTCCACATTTTTTGCAAGCACGCTTCTTTGGTAGACGACCCTCCTCACCTGCTCTAATCCTCTGGTTCCTTGGTCTTCCTGGTGGTCTAGTGATGACAGGAGTGTGGAGTTTGAACCCTGGATCTACTATGTTCCATTGATCTTTCCCCAATAGTGCAGGCACATTGTTAGCATAAGCAGCCATAAATTTGGCAACAGAGAAATACTTAGAGCAACATTGATCAACTTCACCATCTGCACCCACGGTAACGGTCATCAGATGTAGGGCATGTATGCATGGCTTCCCACGGATCTGCCATTGCCTACAAGTACATTCTCTAGTACTTAGCTTCACAGGATACCTCCATACCCTATTTTTAGTGTCAGTATAGGTAACCTCTCCCTCATATGTACCAAATTGAATACATTTCATCTTCAGTCCTCTTGCCTTCAAGTGCAATGCCTTAATCAGTGATGGGAGCATTTGATGATCAACATATTGTGTTTCTGCAATTCTTTTGTGAAGAGCCATCTTTATCATGATCATTTGCCTCATCTTGTCAAATGCTTGCCACAACAAGAGCCCTTTCACTGACTTGAACTTTGAATTGAAGCATTCTGCAAGGTTACTGGTCACATAATCTACTTTGCAGATTTCGTTGAATTTGCTTCTTGACCACACCTTACCATGATGTGCATCCATGTACTCCCTCACAAGAGGATTTTGAGCATACAACACTCTCAAATGGTGTTCATGCTTCCTTTTGCTGCATGTGTATGATGCTGGCCATAAGTTCTCATCATAAACTTTACCTTTGAACTTCTTTTTGAAATTATACGCTAGGTGTCGCATACATTCCCTATGCTCCACTCCAGGGAATACAATTTCCACTGCACTCTCTAAACCCTTGCAAGCATCTGTGTGTATAGCTAAACCTGGGGGTGTTCCTATAATGTTGCGCAACTGCTGTAGAAACCAGACCCAACTTTCCTCAGACTCTGCCTCCACCACACCAAATGCAACTGGGAATAGCCAGTTGTGTCCATCAACTGCAGAAGCTGCTACTAGCTGTCCTCTCCATCTTCCTGTCAAATGTGTAGCATCTACAGCCAAATAGGGCCTGCAACCATCTAGAAACCCATGCCAGCAAGCCTTGAAACAAACAAATCCCTTCTGAAGCACTCCTTCTGAAATGACTTCCCTTTTATTTTGAATTGAACTGTATGCTTGTCAATCTCTACAACACTCCCTGGACTTGCCATCTCCACTTCAGCTTTGAAAGTGTAAAGCAGCTGAAAACTGTCATTCCATTGACCATTAATTCTTTCAAGAGCCTGCTCCGTAGCATTGAAAATTCTCATGTAAGGAATTTCTATATTGTACTTCTCAAAAAGCTTCCCATGGAGTGCTGTTGGACCAAGTCCAAGTTCTTCTCTCAGCCAATCCAATATAGCATCTGCCACCCACCTAGTTTTGCAAGCTTAGTTTTGGCCATCCCCCCTCCCCCTCCAGGTGGACAGGTGTGCTTGGGTGGGTTTTTCTTTATCTAAAACAAAATAAAAGGGTAAAAAAACAGTTAAGAAACCTTACTCAACAATCTGAAACTAAATTACTAATTGAACTTGGATTACCTGAATATATATGCTCTTTCTCATACGAGATGCATGCAACTTCCACCTACACCTAGGATATGGACAAAAAACTGTGAACCTTGCTGGCTCACTCCTTTTAATCTTATAGGTGTTTTCAAATATAATGCACCATGTTGTCACTGCATTCCGACAGTCCACCATTGATTGGAAAATGGTACCTACACTAAGCTCAAGTTTTTTCCTGTTCCACTCAATTGTTGGCAATGTCATCACCATCGTATTCATCCTCGATTAAGCTGTCCATGTTCTCCACCTTCTCTTCATTGTCAGTGTGATCAAACCTAGCTTGGCTGATGGGCTCCTCCATATATTCGTCATCCACTGCTTGCTGACTGGCTACATCGACCAGTTCAGGAAACATCATCTTGTCTTCATCGTCATTTGTAGGCACTGCCTCGTCAGGTTCTGCATCTTCTTCTACACCAACTGTAGAAGGTACACGAGAAGCAGCAGCTGAATCGGAACCAGAATTGGCAGCAGGCATGTTGTGGCTCCATGAACCACTTGCTTTACTTGGTGTCGACCTACAAGGAGTGCCGGGGTGCTGGCTATTAGCACAGACAGATGATGTCTGAACTCCCTTCCCCTTCACCCGTTCTGCGCGTGGCTGAAGCACATCGATTTGGAGTTTACCAAATCGGCATCCAGCAATCCCAGCAAAAAGCAACGGCATATGATCGTCGCAAGTTAGTGGGAGAAATCTTTGCTCATCACTGCTGAAGTAATTCAGTTCAACAGCATCGGCATCACTCCAGGGATAGGTGTTTCTGAGCTCAGCTCGCAAATCTTTGAAAGATATGCTGGTTTCTACCACTTTGGGATAGAAAAATGATCAAATCAAATGCGATTTAGTACCATGCAGCACACTAGTTTCCATTCTAATCACCAGCCGGAAAGCCAGCGCGGGATTAATCCTATTTTGTTGAAGAAAATAAAGGCTTCAGTTAGCCAGGTAAAAACGAGCACAAATTCGAACGATTCAAGCAAACAGAAGTCAAATACGGCCTACAATACGACTTAGAACGTCAACTCGAGAGGAAACAACGCTTACCCAGGTTTAATCCATGAATTATCTGCTGCGGATTCGACCCAATCCTCTCCACGGTCTACTGCATTCCGGGCGTCCTCACTCAACATTGCTTTGTAATCCTAGATGGGGAGGTGAGCTATATCTAGCGGAGACGCGGCGTCACCGACGAACAGAATAGGAGCATAGGGTGGAGGAAACAACTGCGGTGGACGCGACACAACGCCAGTGGAGGGGGCGGTGCGGCGCGGTGCAGTGCGGCCTGTCTCTATCTGTTTCAGATTCAGACAAGCTGCCCAATACGTGTCTCCTTGCGGTCCCACCCATCAGCAAGTAACAATCAGACGAAGACTCGGCCCCACTCGTCAGCAATTAACGGTCAATGGATGGTCAAGATGACAAATGGCCGCTATGAGCATTTGTGAGAGTTTCAGCTAAGGAAGAGGGGAAAAGTGAGCAAACGTCTGGAGTGTGGGGAAAAGTGAGCACAACTAAGGAACCAAGGGCACTAATTTAAATTTCCCATTTAAATATTTGAATGCAAGTTTATATCGAAACATGGTTTATATCACTCTTTGATGCATAAAACACAACATCCCCCTCTCTCGTACTCCTACTCTCTCTCTCTCTCTCTCTCTCTCTCTGTCTCTCTTTGTGTCTGTGTGTGTGTGGGGGGGTCTTTCTAGTTCGCATGCATATATACTCCATCTATAGGCCTCTTGCACACTATGTATGATTCTCTAGTCCAAGCTAGATATCTTGGGTGCACTCATCGTATGCACACAAATTCCTTGGCTCATTGCTTGTAACTCTCTCACGCACCACTTTGTCGTCTCGGAGCTCTTCCCTCTCTCTCTCAAACTCTCAATCTACCTGGGTCACACATACACATGCATATCTCACTCGCACTCTATAGGCCCATCTAAAACTCTATCTTGCTCCGTCGTTCTCTCTCCATCTCACACGCACACACTACACAATCTCATTTCTAGCTAGCCAAGTATGATGGCCTCTCACTTAATTGTAGGCACACGCAGTCCCTCTATATGTATACGACTAGCTAATCTTAGTCTCCATCACAAACATGTGCATGGTCTATCTTGATTTCTCTCGGGGCATCTTTCTATCGCACATGCACCTCCCTCGATCTCCTACCCATATAGTCCCCTAACAATCTTGAGGGGATCTCTCTATCACAAATAGACCCTCTCTCCCTCCCCATGCGTCCATGTTCTCCATGTGTCCCTCTCAACCTTTGTTCCTTGTTGGCCAGACCTCTATTGGACATGTGCTATAGGGGTGTCTCTCTCCGTTGCAAACAATCACACACTAGCTTTGTTCGTGTATCTCCTCGCCTCGCCTTTCTATCTTGGAGATGCACGTGTGATATGTTTGCATAAGAAAAAAACACTCTCTCTCTAATTTATCGTTTGTTGTCAGTTGTCACTTTTTCTTTCACACACAAACTCTTTTTGCACACTTACTCATTCTCCTTCACACGCACTTGATCTCTCTCGACTTAGGCACTCTCTTCGGTCCATAGCATATAGATTTATTGAAAAGTCCAAGATCACAAAGTTTGACCATGTACGTGGAAAAAACAATTACATCTAGAACGGCAAACATATACCATTAGATTCACCATGAGATGTAGTTTCGTATGATGTATCTTTGGTATTGTAGATATAAATAACATTTGCGTAAACCTGATCAAAGTTTCCAATGTTTGACTTCTAAAAAATTTACATGCACTGCATTATCGAGCGAATGGAATAGCTCTTTCCCCCTCTTAGCTATCTGACGCACCACTAAGCCTTATCGGGGCTCCTCTATCTCTCTCAAACTTTATATCTCCCTATTTCACACATACACATGTCTCGCTCACGCTATACATATAGACCCATCCAACACTCTCCACCCTTGTTCTCTCTCTATGTGACACGCACCCCCCTAAGTACCATAATCCCTCACTCCATCTTAGGTGCAAGAACTCCCCACCCTAAGTATGACTATCTCTGACTAGCCATCAGGAACACACGTATTGTCTCCTTCCATCCATACTTCTATCTCGATATCTCTCGGGGTATCTTCTGTCATGCACACACCTTGTCACTCGATCTCCCACCCATGTAGTCCCATCACGATCTCTAGGGGATCTCTCTATGACAAACATACACTCTCTCATCCCAATGTCTCCATTTTGTCCGTACGTCTCTCAAGACCTCTCTCCCTTGTTTGTCAGACCCCTCTTGGCCACGTGCTATGGGTCTTTCTCTCTAGGTTGAAAACAACCACACACTATCTCCTCACCTTGCTTCCGTTGTCGAAGATGCATGTGTGATATGTTTGCATAAGACACACACGCTTTTTCTCTACTTTTATCGTGTGTTGTCCATGTCTCTTTCACACACGCACACACACTTTTTTCACTCACTCTTTCTATTTCACTCTCTCTATATATAGTTAGGGACTCTCTCACGTCCATAAGCATATGGATGTTTTGAAAAGACAAACCTCAGAAAAGTTTGACCATGTATATGTGGAGAAAAATATTTACATCTGGAACGATCATTAGATTCATCACAACATGTACTTACTTCATACTATCATTTATCTTTGGTATTGTAGATATAAGTAATTTCTTTATGAACTTGGTCAAAGTTTCAAAAGTTTTACTTAAAAAAAGGTTGGAACTACATTATCGAACGGAGGGAGTAGCTCTTTCTCTTTCTCTCTCTGCTATCTCTCACGGGCCTCCCCTCTCACTCGAACTCTCTATACTGACGGATTATACGCTCACTATGTCAGTGTATAGCTCTGTATATTGTTTTGGTGATCGGTCAACCAGTCCACATGCTGCCTTGTCAGCTCGTGCTCTGTATCTTCGTGTGCTAGCCCATGCGGCAGTGAGTGAAAATAAGCAAACTAGAGGCCCATCTGACACGCGATGAAGTAAACAAAGTTGAAACCACTCGGTGTAGCACCCCGCATGCTAGTAAATTGAGGGCGCATTGAGGACACACTTCTTTCGCGTGAAGGACACACTCGCGCACAATTCACCACTATGCGGCGGCATGCACAGAAGGACGCGCTCGCGCACACCCAGCACACAACACACACCAGCACACGTGTACACCAGTGTCGCCGCCGGTTGAGATGGACGACGAGGCAGCCAACAAGCGGAGGCGGCTCGAGCCAAAAACGCATCTGGCGAGACAAAAACGCATCTGGCGAGACCATCTCCTCTCAAACCCTAGTTCATCTCTTGTATCCGATCTTTGTCTCAAAACCTTAGATTGGTACCCGTGGGTTGCTAGTAGTGTTGATTACTCCTTGTAGTTGATGCTAGTTGGTTTATTCGGTGGATGATTATATATTCTGATCCTTAATGCATATTAATACCCCTCTCATTATGAACATGAATACGATTTGTGAGTAGTTACGTTGTTCCTGAGGACATGGGAGAAGTGTTGCTATAAGTAGTCATGTGAATTTGGTATTTGTTCGATATTTTGATGAGATGTATGTTGTCTCTCCTCTAGTGGTGTTATGTGAACGTCAACTACATGACACTTCACATTGTTTTGTCCTAGAGGAAGGCATTGGGAAGTAATAAGTAGATGATGGGTTGCTAGAGTGACAGAAGCTTAAACCCTAGTTTATGTTTTGCTTCGTAAGGGGCGGATTTGGATCCATATGTTTCATGCTATGGTTAGGTTTACCTTAATTCTTCTTTCGTAGTTGCGGATGATTGCGAGAGGTGTTAATCATAAGTGGGATGCTTGTCCAAGTAAGGGCAGTACCCAAGCACCGGTCCACCCACATATCAAATTATCAAAGTAACGAACGTGAATCATATGAGCGTCATGAAAACTAGTTTGACGATAATTCCCATGTGTCCTCGGGAGCGTTTTCCTTTATATAAGAGTTTGTCCAGGCTTGTCCTTTGCTACAAAAAGGATTGGGCCACCTTGCTTCACCTTGTTTACTTTCTTTACTTGTCACCCATTATGTATTACCTTATCATAAAACTATCTGTTACCGATAATTTCAGTGCTTGCAGATAATACCTTACTGAAAACCGCTTCTCATTTCCTTCTACTCCTCGTTGGGTTCGACACTCTTACTTATCGAAAGGACTGGGATAGATCCCCTATACTTGTGGGTCATCAAAACTCTTTTTTGGCACCGTTGACGGGAGTGAAGAGCCTTTGGTAAGTGGAAATTAGTAAGAAAAAATTTATACAATGTGATGAAATTGACTATCACTTGTTACTATGGAAAGTAATCCTTTGAGGGGCTTGTTCGGGGTATCTTCACACTGACCAGTAGAGCAAAGAGCTACTCCTCAACCTACTGAATCTACTGAAAATGTTTACATTGAAATTCCTTCGGGTATGATAGAGAAACTGCTAGCTAATCGCTTTACAGGAGATGGAACATTGCATCCCGATTTGCATCTAATCTATATGGATGAAGTTTGTGGATTATTTAAGCTTGAAGGTTTGCCCAAGGATGTTATCGAGAAGAAGGTCTTCACTTTATCTTTGAAGGGAGAGGCATTGACATGGTTCAGGCTATGAGATGATATGGGATCATGGAACTACAACCGATTGAAATTGGAATTTCATTAGAAGTTTTATCCTATGCATCAGCTTCATCGTGATCGTAATTATATATATATAATTTTTGGCCTCACGAAGGAGAAAGCATCGCTCAAGCTTGGGGGAGGCTTAAGTCAATGTTATATTCATGCCCAATCATGAGCTCTCAAGAGAAATTATTATTCAAAAAATTTATGCTCGGCTTTCTCTCAACAATCACTCCATGCTCAATACTTCTTGTACTGGTTCTTTTATGATGAAGACTATTGAATTGAGATGGGATTTATTGGAAAGAACTAAACGCAACTCTGAAGATTGTGAGCTCGACGAAGGTAAGGAGACAGGTATGAAACCTAAGTTTGATTGTGTTAAATCTGTTATGGATACCGGTGTTTTTCGTGAATTTAGCACTAAATATGGACTTTACTTTGAGATAGTAGCTTCTTTCTGTGAATCATTTGCTACTCATGCCAATCTCCCTAAGGAGAAGTGGTTTTAATATCATCCTCCCATTAAAGTAAAAGTAGTTGAACCTATTAAAGTTGAAGAAAAGACTATCACTTATAATGTTGATCCTATTGTTCCTACCGCTTATATTGAGAAATCACCTTTCCCTGTTAGAATAAAGGATCATGCTAAAGCTTCAACTGTGGTTCGTAAGAGTAATACTAGAACACCTGCACCCCCTGAAAAAATTAAAGTTGAACCTAGTATTGCTATGGTTAAAGATATCTTGGCTGATAATATTGATGGGCATGTTATTTACTTCTGTGATGAAGCTGCTAAAATGGCTAGATCTGATACTAAAAATAAACATAGACCTGTTGTAGGCATGCATGTTATTTCCATTAAAATAGGAGATCATTGCTATCATGGCTTATGTGATATGGGTGCTAGTGCGAGTGTAATACCTTATTCTTTATAGGAAGAAATTATGCATGATATTGCACCTACTGAGTTAGAAGGCATTGGTATTACAATTAAGCTTGACAATAGAGATATTATTTCACCAGCTGGGATTGTTAGAGATGTTGAAGTCCTGTGTGGGGAAGTTAAATATCCTGCTGATTTTCTTGTTCTTGGTTCCCCACATGATGACTTTTGTCCCATTATATTTGGTAGACCCTTCTTGAATACTGTTAATGCTAGGATAGATTGTGAAAAGGATATTGTTACGATTGGGTTAGGGGATATGTCTCATGACTTTAACTTTGCTAAATTTCATAGACAACCCCATGATAAAGAATTGCCTAGTAAGGATGAAATTATTGGACTTGCTTCTATTGTCGTGCCTCCTAATGATCCTTTAGAACAATATTTGCTAGACCATGAAAATGATATGTTTATGAATGAAAGAAGGGAAATAGATGAAATATTCTATAAACATGGACCCATTTTGAAACACAACTTGCCTGTTGAAATCCTAGGGGATCCTCAACCACCCAAGGGTGATCCCGTGTTTGAGCTTAAACCATTACCTGATACTCTTAAATATGCTTATCTTGTGGAAAAGAAGATATATCATGTTATTATTAGTGCTAACCTTTCAGAGCAAGAAGAGGAGAAATTATTGGAAACTCTAAAGAAGCAACGTGCTTCTATTGGATATACTCTTGATGACCTTAAGGGCATTAGTCCCACTCTATGCCAACACATGATAAAATTGTTGAAAGACGCTAAACCGGTTGTTGATCACCAACGACGGTTAAATCCTAAGATGAAAGAAGTGGTAAGAAAAGTAATACTAAAGCTTCTGGAGGCAGGTATAATTTATCTCGTTGCTGATAGTCAGTGGGTAAGTCATGTCCATTGTGTCCCTAAGAAGGGAGGTATTACTGTTGTTCCTAATGATAAAGATGAATTGATCCCACAAAGAATTGTTACAGGTTATAGGATGGTAATTGATTTCCGCAAATTAAATAAAGCTACTAGAAAAGATCATTACCCTTTACCTTTTATTGACCAAATGCTAGAAAGATTATCTAAAAACACTCATTTTTGCTTTCTAGATGGTTATTCTGGTTTCTCTCAAATACTGTATCAAAAGAGGATCAGGATAAGACCACTTTTACTTGCGCTTTCGGTACCTTTGCTTATAGATGTATGCCTTTTGGTTTATGTAATGCACCTGCTACCTTTCAAAGATGGATGATGGCTATATTCTCTGATTTTTTTGAAAAGATTGTTGAGGTTTTCATGGATGATTTTTCCGTATATGGAACTTCTTTTGATGATTGCTTGAGCAACCTTGATCGAGTTTTGCAGAGATGCGAGAAACTAATCTTGTCTTGAATTGGGAGAAGTGTGACTTTATGGTTAATGAAGGTATTGTCTTGGGGCATAAAATTTCTGAACGAGGTATTGAGGTTGATAAAGCTAAAGTTGACGCTATTGAAAAGATGACATGTCCCAAGGACATTAAAGGTATAAGAAGTTTACTTGGTCATGCCTGCTTTTATAGGAGGTTCATTAAAGACTTTTCTAAAATTTCTAGGCCTCTGACTAACCTCTTACAAAAAGATATTCCTTTTGTCTTTGATGATGATTGTGTAGAACCATTTGAAATACTTAAGAAAGATTTAATTTCTGCACCGATTGTTCAGCCACCTGATTGGAATTTACTGTTTGAAATTATGTGTGATGCTAGTGATTATGCTGTAGGTGTTGTTCTAGGACAAAGAGTTGATAAGAAACAAAATGTTATCCAATATGCTAGTAAAACTCTAGACATTGCCCAGAGAAATTATGCTACTACTGAAAAAGAATTTTTAGGAGTTGTATTTGCTTGTGATAAGTTCAGACCTTACATTGTTGACTCAAAAGTAACCGTTCACACTAATCATGCTGCTATTAAATATCTTATGGAAAATAAAGATGCTAAACCTAGACTTATTAGATGGGTTCTCTTACTACAAGAATTTGATTTGCATATTATTGATAGAAAGGGAGCTGAGAACCCCGTTGCAGACAACTTGTCTAGGTTAGAAAATGTTCTTGATGACCCACTACCTATTGATGATAGCTTTCCTGATGAACAATTACTTGTCATAAATGCTTCTCATACTCCTCCATGGTATGCTGATTATGCTAATTACATTGTTGCCAAATTTATACCACGTAGTTTCACATACCAGCAAAAGAAAAAGGTTTTCTATGATTTAAGACATTACTTCTGGGATGACCCACACCTTTATAAAGAAGGAGTAGATGGTGTTATGAGATGTTGTGTACCTGAGCATGAACAGGAACAGATCCTACACAAGTGTCACTCCGAGGCTTGTGGAGGACACCACGCTGGAGATAGAACTGCACATAAGGTATTGCAATCCGGTTTTTGTTGGCCTACTCTCTTCAAAGATGCCCGTAAGTTTGTCTTGTCTTGTGATGGATGTCAAAGAATCGGTAATATTAGTAGAAGTCAAGAAACGCCTATGAATTATTCACTTGTGATTGAACCATTTAATGTTTGGGGCTTTGATTATATGGGACCGTTTCTTTCCTCTAATGGGTATACACATATTTTAGTTGTTGTTGATTATGTTACTAAGTGGGTAGAATCTATTCCAACTAGTAGTGTTGATCATAACACCTCTATGAAGATGCTCAAAGAAGTTATTTTTCCAAGGTTTGGAGTCCCTAGATACTCAATGACTGATGGTGGTTCACATTTTATTCATGGTGCTTTTTGTAAAATGCTTGCTAAATATGATGTTAATCATAGAATTGCATCTCCATATCACCCACAGTCTAATGGCCAAGTAGAGCTGAGTAATAGAGAGCTGAAATTAATTTTGCAAAAGGCTGTTAATAGATCTAGAAAGAATTGGTCCAAGAAACTTGATGGTGCATTATGGGCCTATAGAACTGCATATAAAAATCCTATGGGTATGTCTCCTTATAAAATGGTTTATGGAAAATCTTGTCACTTACCTCTCGAACTAGAACATAAGGCGTATTGGGCCATTAAAGAGATCAATTATGATTTAAAACTTCACGGTGAGAATAGGATATTTGACATTAGCTCACTTGATGAATGGAGAACTCAAGCCTATGAGATTGCCAAACTGTTTTAAAAAAGTCAAAAGATGGCATGACAAAAGGATACAAAAGTGTGAGTTTAATGTAGGTGATTATGTTTTGCTATACAACTCTCGTTTAAGGTTTTTTGCAGAAAAACTTCTCTCTAAATGGGAAGGCCCTTATGTTATCGAGGAGGTCTATGGTGCCGGTGCCATAAAAATCAACAACTTCGAAGGCACAAATCCGAAGGTGGTGAACGGTCAAAGGATCAAACATTATATCTCAGGTAATCCCATAAATGTTGAAACCAATGTTATTGAAACAGTAATCCCGGAGGAATACATAAGGGACACTTTAGAGAACGTTTCAGACTCCGAAAAGGAATAGGCATGTGGTATGGTAAGTAAACCGACTCCAAAATAGTTCTAATAGCAAATTTTCTCCGTTTTGGAATACTTAAGAAAATAGGAAAATAAGAAGTAGTCCGGGAAGGACACGAGGCATCCACGAGGGTGGAGGCCCCCCCCCCCCCGCGCGCCTCGTGGGCACCTCGTGTGCTCTCCGGACTCCGTTTTCTTGTAGGATACTTCTTTTGGTCAGTAAAAATTCATTATATAATCTCCTGAAGGTTTTGACCACCGTACCATGCAAATATCCTCTGCGTTTGTTTTGAGTTGTTTCTATAGCAGATTTGGAGCAAGATGTCATCTCAAGATTCCTACGGAGAGAACTATTTCTCACATATCATTGCTGAACGGAAGACCTATGGGGATCTATCTCCTTGTGGTCGAACTGCGGATGATGAGGAGGATGCTCATTTTATGAGGATAAATGATTCAAGTCAGGAGGAGAAGGATGTCCCTCTACCTCAACCTAGGGATATGCACGTGAAGTTCAAGAAATCTAGTCTCCCTAAGAGGGCTAAACTGTCTAACAACCGATCTATTCCTTCTTGTTTTCGGCAGAAAAGCAAAAGAGATTTATGTGACAAGATCTTGAAGCTGGAATCGGAGGTCGATGATTTAAAGGCGGAAATTGCTGTCCTCAATTACAATATGAAGATGCTGAGGGCACAATTGTCATCGTCATCACCATCACCACCTCCGAAGAAAGAGACATAAACACATGGGTATGGGCACTCCCCTTGGCAACTACTAAGCTTCGGGGAGGTGCCCCGGTATCGTATCACCATCACACTCCTATCTTTATCGTTTTTCTCAGTTCGATCCTTTTGGTAATCTCTTGATCTGTTAGAATAATATTTTAGTATGATTTAGTTTTGAGTTTTGCTTTATGATCCTTCTATGTAATCGAGTCTGTGAGCTATGTATATAATAAAGATTAGTGTTGAGTCAAGGGCTTGATTATCCTGTTATGATCTTGAGGGAATTAAAGAAAAAAGAGAGAATAAAAATAAATGATGAGATCATATTGATCTTATGGAGAGTAATTACTTCACATATAAAGAGTATGGTGAATAAAAGTTGTTGAGAGTTGACAAACATAGTTTTGGTCATCGTTGCAATTAATAGGAAGTAATAAAGAAAGAGAGGTTCTGACATATAAATATACTATCTCGGACATATTTGATTATTGTGGGCACTCATTAAAATATGACATGCTAAAAGGTTGACGTTGGACAAGGAAGACAACGTAATGGGTTATGTTTTCTTATATCCGAAATAAAGTATATTGTTAGGGATCATCCAACATGTTGAGCTTGCCTTTCCCACTCATGCTAGCCAAATTCTTTGCACCAAGTAGAGATACTACTTGTGCTTCCAAATATCCTTAAACCCAGTTTGCCATGAGAGTCCACCATATCTACCTATGGATTGAGTAAGATCCTTCAAGAAGTTGTCGTTGTTACAAGAAATAAAAATTGCTCTTTAAATATGTATGATTTGTTAGTGTGGAGAAAATAAACTTTATACGATCTTGTGATATGGAAGTAATAAAAGCGACGGATTGCATAATAAAGGTCCATATCACTAGTGGGAAAACCAACCGTCCACGGCCGCAATGGATCCGTTCGTATGCTGAGGCACGGTAGTGGCGGGCCCCGCCTGACGGCCCGTCCCGTCAGGCGCGTGGGCAGGCAGACTATCCTCTCCACATGGCGCCACGTGATTGGACCGCCCTGATGGCTGCCGGGAAGCATATCAGGCACGCCGCCTGAGTTTCCGCCGCGACTTTCAAGCTACGGCTCTTCGCTAAACATCCGACTCTCGACAGTCGGCCCAAGGGAAGACGGCAGCCGAGTTCCAGAGTCCGCTCCTGGAAGGTTGAAACTGTTGAAGCCCCACAATGCAGCATCCGCAGGGCTCCACCAGCTTCAGGGACTACTGTCGGAGTAATGGGCCACGGGTAGGCTAACCCGTGTCCCAGGACCTTTCAAGACATCGGGGCAGGCCACGCCCCTCAGGACGAGTCCCAGACGGCGACCCCAAGACAAGCCGAGTCCCAGACGGCGACTCCAAGATAAGCCGACTCCAAGCTGGAGACCTCCAGAGAGGCCGACTCTGGAGAGTCAGCCCATGACTCCTCCCTCATCACGAAGTACGATGCAGGGTATGGTCACGGCGTGGCCGTTCCCCCCTACTTACGAAGGGCCGGCATGGCTACAGTGAGCCGTATCGCTGGAAGATCTCCAGCGAGGCACGACACTGTTGCCTTGCCTGCCCTGACCTCAGCCACAATGCGCCGTACACTGTGCCCACGACGCCGGCCTGTACGACCCGAAGGCGGCGAGACCACCTGTCACTGGGTCGGCCGAAGGCGGCCTGGGCGCCCCGAAGACGGACCTGTGGGAGTCGGCCTCCCTGGAGTCGGCCGACTCCTCCCCAGGGCCCCACGAGCCATTAACCAGATAGGATGGGGAATGGCGACAGTGATCGCCCGATAGACGGCGGCACTGTTGCCACGACCCGATGACCGAGCCTGCGTCATCAGGAGTGCCGCTACAGTATCAAGCCTGTCCACGGGACCCGCCAATCGGCGGGCCCCAGAACCTGGCGGGAAGGACGGTGGCCTGAGAGGCAGACGGCTGGGACCCGCGACCAGCCGGATTACTATTGTACCCCCGGGGGGTAGGCCTATATAAACCCCCGGGGCACCCATGCAAAGGGTTCGGACCTGAATAGAGATAGACCAGATAGCACGGGGAGGAGAGAGCTAGCCTTGCCCTCCCCTGCCTCCCGAAACAGCTCCAGGAGCACCATTGTAGTCACCTTGCCTTAGTGATCATACGGAGACCCCGCAGAGCAGCAATAGGGGTGTTATCTCCTAGGAGAGCCCTGTAGCTGGGTAAGTTCCGGCGGCGTGCATGTCTTCGCCTCATCCCGCTTCCAGGCACCGGCGACGTTCTACTCGCTCCCACCATGATAAGCCATCCTTTGGCATATGTCTTATCCAACCCCCGACATGTTCATAACAGACGTTTGCCGTCTTGGTCGTTAACTAACTTGTGGGGCCACGTTGGACTCTGTTGACTGTGGCTGTGGCTTCGCTGGTTGGGTCATGTTTGTGTTCATAGGATGGGCCCGTTAGTTTGTTGGTAACAAATTAAAAAGGCCCAATTAAAAAAGCCTGCTATCGATGGATGCAGCCGGCTATGCATGCCGGGCTTTGGCATCGATGTAGCCTGCTATGCATGCGAACACCGACACGCACGCATCTAGTGACCTAGACCTAAACGCCTGCATGCACGCCGACATGCACGCATAGATCCGTGTCGCATGGTTGCCGGTGGATTCAGTCGCTCCGCAGCGTCGTTTCACGCATCGCAGGAATACGTGCTGGTGGCAGAAGGGGCAGGCTACACGCACGCTCGCGCCGCACTGCTGCTGCTCGATTCAGTTGTGGGAGGCAGTCAGCCGCCAACGCAGAGCACACAGAAGGGGAAGGCAGGCAGCTGCCAACGCAGAGCACGCAAAGCATGCTCACTTCTATTCACGTTCACACATTGATGATCACATCGGTTCACGCACGCACTGAGTCATGATCTACGCCGTTTGCGCGTGTACCCACTTCGTCTCACCCGGCTATTTAAACTGCCCTTCATTGCCTCTTCTTCTACAGATCCATCTGCGCCTCCCACTTCTCTTCTTCCCCCAAAAGCCAAAGCCGTTCCACTCAGCGAAGCGTTCAAGATGCAGTACAACGGGCCGACGTTCCAAGAGCCGCCCACCGTGCCGGAACGGCGGTACCTTGCCAACGTCATTGTCGAGGCATCGCTCCGTGTGTGGACGTTCTCACGCTGGAGGGGGAGCACTGAGCTTGCACGGGGGTTCCTCCGTGCGGGCTTCCACCACCTCCCGGCGGGCTCGCCGCCCATGTTCAACCTCATGGAGCAGCGTCCCCACGCCAACGCTCCAGTGGTAGGGCTTGTCGTCCACTTCACCAACAGGTTCGATGCCTACTACCTGCTCGGCAAGGTGTATTGGTGTGGGTGCGAGTTCATCGCATTCACCACCTATAACATATTCACCGACTTCGAGAGCATCTTCCCCGCTCGCAACCGCATGCACAGCCTCCAGTACTGAAGCCGGCGGCGAAGAAGACAATGAAGCCGGCGGTTAAGGTGAAGACGACGGTGAAGACATGGCGGTGTTGCCCTAGCTACCCTATGTACTATGTATTGTGAGTTTGGTGTGTGTGTTGCCCGACCTAGCTACCCTATCTCTGCATGTAAGGTTAATTATTATCTATGTAAGAACTTATGTTGCCCTAGCAATTGGTGTGTCGTGTTATATGTAAGAACTTATGTTGCCCTAGCAACCCTATCTAAGTTAAGTTATGTGTGTTATATTAATGCTTTTTTATGTTTGTATTTTTTGTCCCAAGTTTAGACACAGCTAATTGGCGTGGGAAAAATTAACGAAACTAACTAAAAATGATGTGTTTATAGATGCCTTCTAAAAATAAGAACATATTGTACCTTTGTACACGGCTTTGGTTTGCTGAGAGCTCTGTATTTTTTAGGTATTCCAAGAATACTTTGCTTTTCAGAAATATTGAAGTATCAAATACTTTGAGATGTTTGGCTTTAGCCAAAAGTGTAGTTTTATATACTTTAATCCTTACTTTAATATGTAGAAAACTACACTATGTTTGAAGTATATAAAAAAGAGGGTTGACCTCTTTTTCCAATCATGAAGTATTGGTTCGCTAGGCATAATAATACTGTGGTTTGCAAATACTTTGATTCTAAAAAATGAATGGACCCATAAAGGAAAGCCAAAAAAATTCCTCAATGAGATAGAAGAGATTGGGCAATCAAATTAATGAAAAAAGCCATCAGAAAAAAAAGAACAAAGCAATCGTTCCTAAACAAAAAAAAAGAAACATCACTTGTTTCTGGGCCTCATTTATCCTTTGTGGGCCTATTGCAGCTTGATTCTCTTTGGGCCCGCGAACTAGGTTTTTTTTCTAGCAGAACCGACGAACTCGAGGACAAAAGTTTGGCAAGTGCGGGAGAGAAGAGATGAACTTGATGTATATCCCTTGTGCTGCTCAAGTAATGCTTACTGTCATCTGACGAGCTAGGGTATGATCCAACACTCAAGGTTATTAGCTAACAAAATAATCCTATCACTGAACTGGTAGTTGTCTTCTACCGAAACTGAAAGTGTCGAAACTTAACAGTAAACTGCATACATTCAGAGATCGACAGTTGCACTAAACAGAGTTGCATTTGAGATAAACAGACTTGGATTGCTAAACAGTGGCAACAACAGTAGACAAACATCTCTAACGAGAGATGGCCATCAAGTAAAAAATTCCTAGAGCAAGTATTCCTAAAGCTATCAGATTCGATTGCTTCTTCAACTCAATCAGCTGCTTGAAGTTCTTGTTCATCTTCTTCAATTCCGTCTTCAGTTCAACATCTACCACCGTCGGGTATTCCGGACTCGCTGCTGCTACCGGAGCGGCACTGTCATGGGGCAGATTGAACTCGCGGATTGCATTCCCCCTCGAGTCCAGCAAGCCCAACCCTTGAAGCCTCTAGATGTAATCATCCTTCCACTCGAAATGGTGGCATTTCTTCATGATCCGAAAACGAAATCCAAATCTGATAGATATTTTTGAGAAATTAGAGATAAGGGATGTGAGGAAAACTCAGATCTAACCTGCCCCTCCGGCTTGCTCTCGCATTTGATGAACTCGCGCCCAAAGTTCCCATTCTTCTCCTCCTTCGAAGTCAGTCGCTTTAGTGGCGCAGTCCGTGGGCAGTCAGTGCATCGAGTCATTGGCACTGGACCATACACCGGCCACGTGGAATGGGGGCCTAACGAGGAGGTCGACATATCGCCCGAGAGGAAGAAACAAAGGAATTAGTCGAGAGGAAGAAGAACGAGAAGATGGGGAAAGAAACAGAGGAATTGCTCGATATGCTCGATGCCTTTGTCTGTCAGATGGAGAAGAGGAGAAGGGGAAGCCATATTGACGATTTGCCACATTGTATTTTGCAGTTTGAATATTTGAACCAACTCTTTTCACTGACATGTGGTGGTCATGTGCGAAAGATACAATTTCATATGTAAAGTGGGGCAGATCGTAAAAACCCGAGAAGGACAGTGCAGTAGCCAATCAGGAGGCATCACGCGGATCACGCATGCCTGCCCCACATCTAATGGGTGGTGTTTGGCGCTTGGTAGGATCCGACGGCGAATGTTCGACGCTAGGGTTTGGAGCATTTCTGCGGGGTTATGAGCGAGTCAATAGGGTTATTAGGGTTTGACCAGATTTCAAATGGCCATAACTAAATTAGAAAAAATCGCAAAAATATAAAACAAACATAGTTCGTCTATTTATGAGACCTAGTTACCATAAAAAATATAAAGTTTTTATAGGGGCATTTTTTAGAAAAATCATTTTTGTCGAAATCAAGTTTAAATGTTTTTAAAAAATTCAAAAAAAATCAAAATGTTGTAATTCTAGCGCACATAGCCGTCATATGCGAAAAGGTTATGAGAAAAAAATATAAACTTGGCGTAGGTCATTTTCATGAAAGAAGGCTTCACACAAATGAGCTTCACCTATGAACATGTTCAGAGTTCGTACAATAGGGAGAGAGGGTTTAGGGTTTGAAAAAAAATTCAAAAAAAAATCAGAAAAATCTCCATAGCTTCATTTTGGAGTGAATAAGAAGGATCTGAACTTACTTTTTCATTTTCATATCTAAAACGTGTTATTTGACGGCTTTGAATTAAAAGCATATTTTTTCAAAAAAAATGTAGTAATTTGAATATTAATCAATAAATAGTGAGACTACGTTTTTACCCTATATATATGGAACAAGTGTTAATAAAAATATGTGTCTTATTTAGGCAAGGTCAAAAAAAACTTGATTTCAAATAGGGTTGTTTACCCTAGCTTTTGAGCTCGTTTCTAGCACATTTCTCATTCGGACTGTTCACCTAGGAATATTGGACTTCAAATGCTCGATCAAATACACCACATAGAGCAATGAACCTCCAATGTTCAATTTAAACTTTGGCTCAAATCCAAATTTTGGCCCAAATTCAAATATTGATTTAAATTCAAATTTTGAAGGAAATTTGAATTCTGACTCAAATAAGAAACCAAAGTAGAAGCAACATTATTACAACTGATAAGTTTTCACAGTAGCTCAAATCTACCAAGTTTTAAGATGCCAACATCTTAATACAAATCTACCAAGTTTTAAGCGATCGACTCGCCCTCAAATTGACAACACAAACATTTCCCAACAACTTAATTCAAATTTTCGACTTGCTCCTTGTGTTTGCAGCTGGCTTCACCGTCTTGCTCCTGGTTTCCCTAGTTGAGATGCTCTTTTCTTTCACACTCTTGTTCCTTTTGATCTTGGGATTTACTTGGGGTTTTCCCCGTGGAGGTGCTGATGGAGTAGTTCCACTCGCCGAGCACTTGACGACCATTTGACGGTCATTTATGGGTTCAGTAATCTTTAAAGGCACGATTGGAAAAATTACCCCCTCCTCCTCCTCTCTTATAGCTTCAAAACCATCAAAGGCCATGGTTTCAAAATCTTCTGCTTCTTCATCTGTTGGCCTTTTCTCCCTAGAGTTGGTAAATAAAATTATAAGCCATAGGCAAAAAAGAGAACAAATGCAAACAAAAGGGTTGCTGCATTCTACAAAGGGTGCAAACACATACCAAGATGCTTCATTTGCTGCTGCATTCTCCACTTCTTCATTTGCTGCTACATTCTCCAATGCATCATCAGTCTCCATTGCTGCTACATTCTCCTCAGCATTGGTTGTTGTCCATCTTTCCTCCTCTCCAAATGATGCATCCACTACATTGGTACAAAGCCTAGCAATATGCCCCAGAACTCCACATTTTTTGCAAGCACGCTTCTTTGGTAGGCGACCCTCCTAACCTGCTCTAATCCTCTGGTTCCTTGGTCTTCCTGGTGGTCTAGTGATGACAGGAGTGTGGAGTTTGAACCCTGGATCTACTATGTTCCATTGATCTTTCCCCAATAGTGCAGGCACATTGTTAGCATAAGCAGCCATAAATTTGGCAACAGAGAAATACTTAGAGCAACATTGATCAACTTCACCATTTTCACCCACGGTAACGGTCATCAGATGTAGGGCATGTATGCATGGCTTCCCACGGATCTGCCATTGCCTACAAGTACATTCTCTAGTACTTAGCTTCACAGGATACCTCCATACCCTATTTTTAGTGTCAGTATAGGTAACCTCTCCCTCATATGTACCAAATTGAATACATTTCATCTTCAGTCCTCTTGCCTTCAAGTGCAATGCCTTAATCAGTGATGGGAGCATTTGATGATCAACATATTGTGTTTCTGGAATTCTTTTGCGAAGAGCCATCTTTATCATGATCATTTGCCTCATCTTGTCAAATGCTTGCCACAACAAGAGCCCTTTCACTGACTTGAACTTTGAATTGAAGCATTCTGCAAGGTTACTGGTCACATAATCTACTTTGCAGATTTCGTTGAATTTGCTTCTTGACCACACCTTACCATGATGTGCATCCATGTACTCCCTCACAAGAGGATTTTGAGCATACAACACTCTCAAATGGTGTTCATGCTTCCTTTTGCTGCATGTGTATGATGCTGGCCATAAGTTCTCATCATAAACTTTACCTTTGAACTTCTTTTTGAAATTATACGCTAGGTGTCGCATACATTCCCTATGCTCCACTCCAGGGAATACAATTTCCACTGCACTCTCTAAACCCTTGCAAGCATCTGTGTGTATAGCTAAACCTGGGGGTGTGCCTATAATGTTGCGCAACTGCTGTAGAAACCAGACCCAACTTTCCTCAGACTCTGCCTCCACCACACGAAATGCAACTGGGAATAGCCAGTTGTGTCCATCAACTACAGAAGCTGCTACTAGCTGTCCTCTCCATCTTCCAGTCAAATGTGTAGCATCTACAGCCAAATAGGGCCTGCAACCATCTAGAAACCCATGCCAGCAAGCCTTGAAACAAACAAATCCCTTCTGAAGCACTCCTTCTGAAATGACTTCCCTTTTATTTTGAATTGAACTGTATGCTTGTCAATCTCTACAACACTCCCTGGACTTGCCATCTCCACTTCAGCTTTGAAAGTGTAAAGCAGCTGAAAACTGTCATTCCATTGACCATTAATTCTTTCAAGAGCCTGTTCCGTAGCATTGAAAATTCTCATGTAAGGAATTTCTATATTGTACTTCTCAAAAAGCTTCCCATGGAGTGCCGTTGGAACAAGTCCAAGTTCTTCTCTCAGCCAATCCAATATAGCATCTGCCACCCACCTAGTTTTGCAAGCTTAGTTTTGGCCTTCCCCCCTCCCCCTCCAGGTGGACAGGTGTGCTTGGGTGGGTTTTTCTTTATCTAAAACAAAATAAAAGGGTAAAAAAAACAGTTAAGAAACCTTACTCAACAATCTGAAACTAAATTACTAATTTAACTTGGATTACCTGAATATATATGCTCTTTCTCATACGAGATGCATGCAACTTCCACCTACACCTAGGATATGGACAAAAACTGTGAACCTTGCTGGCTCACTCCTTTTAATCTTATAGGTGTTTTCAAATATAATGCACCATGTTGTCACTGCATTCCGACAGTCCACCATTGATTGGAAAATGGTACCTACACTAAGCTCAAGTTTTTTCCTGTTCCACTCAATTGTTGGCAATGTCATCACCATCGAATTCATCCTCGATTAAGCTGTCCATGTTCTCCACCTTCTCTTCATTGTCAGTGTCATCAAACCTAGCTTAGCTGATGGGCTCCTCCATATATTCGTCATCCACTACTTGCTGACTGGCTACATCGACCAGTTCAGGAAACATCATCTTGTCTTCATCATCATTTGTAGGCACTGCCTCGTCAGGTTCTGCATCTTCTTCTACACCAACTGCAGAAGGTACACGAGAAGCAGCAGCTGAATCGGAACCAGAATTGGCAGCAGGCATGTTATGGCTCCATGAACCACTTGCTTTACTTGGTGTCGACCTACAAGGAGTGCGGGGGTGCTGGCTATTAGCACGGACAGATGATGTCTGAACTCCCTTCCCCTTCACCCGTTCTGCGCGTGGCTGAAGCACATCGATTTGGAGTTTACCGAATCAGCATCCAGCAATCCCAGCAAAAAGCAATGGCATATGATCGTCGCAAGTTAGTGGGAGAAATCTTTGCTCATCACTGCTGAAGTAATTCAGTTCAACAGCATCGGCATCACTCCAGGGATAGGTGTTTCTAAGCTCAGCTTGCAAATCTTTGAAAGATATGCTGGTTTCTACCACTTTGGGATAGAAAAATGATGAAATCAAATGCGATTTAGTACCATGCAGCACACTAGTTTCCATTCTAATCACCAGCCGGAAAGCCAGCGCGGGATTAATCCTATTTTGTTGAAGAAAATAAAGGCTTCAGTTAGCCAGGTAAAATCGAGCACAAATTCGAACGATTCAAGCAAACAGAAGTCAAATACGGCCTACAATACGACTTAGAACGTCAACTTGAGAGGAAACAACGCTTACCCAAGTTTAATCCATGAATTATCTGCCGCGGATTCGACCCAATCCTCTCCACGGTCTACTGCATTCCGGGCGTCCTCACTAAACATTGCTTTGCAATCCTAGATGGGGAGGTGAGCTATATCTAGCGGAGACGCGGCGTCGCCGACGAACAGAATATGAGCATAGGGTGGAGGAAACAACTGCGGTGGACGCGACACGACGCCAGTGGAGGGGGCGGTGCGGCGCGGTGCAGTGCGGCCTGTCTATATCTGTTTCAGATTCAGACAAGCTGCCCAATACGTGTCTCCTTGCGGTCCCACCCGTCAGCAAGCAACAATCAGACGAAGACTCGGGCCCACTCGTCAGCAATTAACGGTCAATGGACGGTCAAGATGACAAATGGCCGCTATGAGCATTTGTGAGAGTTTCAGCTAAGGAAGAGGGGAAAAGTGAGCAAACGTCTGGAGTGTGGGGAAAAGTGAGCACAACTAAGGAACCAGGGGCACTAATTTAAATTTCCCATTTAAATATTTGAATGCAAGTTTATATCGAAACATGGTTTATATCACTCTTTGATGCATAAAACACAACATCCCCCTCTCTCGTACTCCTGCTCTCTCTCTCTCTCTCTCTCTCTCTCTCTCTCTCTTTGTGTCTGTGTGTGTGTGGGGGGGTCTTTCTAGTTCGCATGCATATATACTCCATCTATAGGCCTCTTGCACACTATGTATGATTCTCTAGTCCAAGCTAGATATCTTGGGTGCACTCATCGTATGCACACAAATTCCTTGGCTCATTGCTTGTAACTCTCTCACGCACCACTCTGTCGTCTCGGAGCTCTTCCCTCTCTCTCTCAAACTCTCAATCTACCTGGGTCACACATACACATGCATATCTCACTCGCACTCTATAGGCCCATCTAAAACTCTATCTTGCTCCATCGTTCTCTCTCCATCTCACACGCACACACTACACAATCTCATTTCTAGCTAGCCAAGTATGATGGCCTCTCACTTAATTGTAGGCACACGCAGTCCCTCTATATGTATACGACTAGCTAATCTTAGTCTCCATCACAAACATGTGCATGGTCTATCTTGATTTCTCTCGGGGCATCTTTCTATCGCGCATGCACCTCCCTCGATCTCCTACCCATATAGTCCCCTAACAATCTTGAGGGGATCTTTCTATCACAAACAGACCCTCTCTCCCTCCCCATGCGTCCATGTTCTCCATGTGTCCCTCTCGACCTTTGTTCCTTGTTGGCCAGACCTCTATTGGACATGTGCTATAGGGGTGTCTCTCTCCGTTGCAAACAATCACACACTAGCTTTGTTCGTGTATCTCCTCGCCTCGCCTTTCTATCTTGGAGATGCATGCGTGATATGTTACTTTCTCTTTCAGTTTGTTGTCAGTTTGTTGTCAGTTGTCACTTTCTCTTTCACACACAAACTCTTTTTGCACACTTACTCATTCTCCTTCACACGCACTTGATCTCTCTCGACTTAGGCACTCTCTTCGGTCCATAGCATATAGATTTATTGAAAAGTCCAAGATCACAAAGTTTGACCATGTACGTTGAAAAAACAATTACATCTAGAACGGCAAACATATACCATTAGATTCACCATGAGATGTAGTTTTGTATGATGTATCTTTGGTATTGTAGATATAAATAACATTTGCATAAACCTGATCAAAGTTTCCAATGTTTGACTTCTAAAAAATTTACATGCACTGCATTATCGAGCGGATGGAATAGCTCTTTCCCCCTCTTAGCTATCTGACGCACCACTAAGCCTTATCAGGGCTCCTCTATCTCTCTCAAACTTTATATCTCCCTGTTTCACACATACACATGTCTCGCTCATGCTATACATATATACCCATCCAACACTCTCCACCCTTGTTCTCTCTCTATGTGACACGCACCCCCCTAAGTACCATAATCCCTCACTCCATCTTAGGTGCAAGAACTCCCCACCTTAAGTATGACTATCTCTGACTAGCCATCAGGAACACACGTATTGTCTCCTTCCATCCATACTTCTATCTCGATATCTCTCGGGGTATCTTCTATCATGCACACACCTTGTCACTCGATCTCCCACCCATGTAGTTCCATCACGATCTCCAGGGGATCTCTCTATGACAAACATACACTCTCTCATCCCAATGTCTACATTTTGTCCGTACGTCTCTCAAGACCTCTCTCCCTTGTTTGTCAGACCCCTCTTGGCCACGTGCTATGGGTCTTTCTCTCTAGGTTGAAAACAACCACACACTATCTCCTCACCTTGCTTCCGTTGTCGAAGATGCATGTGTGATATGTTTGCATAAGACACACACGCTTTTTCTCTACTTTTATCGTGTGTTGTCCATGTCTCTTTCACACACGCACACACACTTTTTTCACTCACTCTTTCTATTTCACTCTCTCTATATATAGTTAGGGACTCTCTCACGTCCATAAGCATATGGATGTTTTGAAAAGACAAACCTCAGAAAAGTTTGACCATGTATATGTGGAGAAAAACATTTACATCTGGAACGATCATTAGATTCATCACAACATGTACTTACTTCATACTATCATTTATCTTTGGTATTGTAGATATAAGTAATTTCTTTATGAACTTGGTCAAAGTTTCAAAAGTTTAACTTAAAAAAAGGTTGGAACTACATTATCGAACGGAGGGAGTAGCTCTTTCTCTTTCTCTCTCTGCTATCTCTCACGGGCCTCCCCTCTCACTCGAACTCTCTATACTGACGGATTATACGCTCACTATGTCAGTGTATAGCTCTGTATATTGTTTTGGTGATCGGTCAACCAGTCCACATGCTGCCTTGTCAGCTCGTGCTCTGTATCTTCGTGTGCTAGCCCATGCGGCAGTGAGTGAAAATAAGCAAACTAGAGGCCCATCTGACACGCGATGAAGTAAACAAATTTGAAACCACTCGGTGTAGCACCCCGCATGCTAGTAAATTGAGGGCGCATTGAGGACACACTTCTTTCGCGTGAAGGACACACTCACGCACAATTCACCACTATGCGGCGGCATGCACAGAAGGACGCGCTCGCGCACACCCAGCACACAACACACACCAGCACACGTGTACACCAGTGTCGCCGCTGGTTGAGATGGACGACGAGGCAGCCAACAAGCGGAGGTGGCTCGAGCCAAAAACGCATCTGGCGATACTGGACTTCATCATCAGCCTCCCCGATGACATGCTGCTCTTCATCATTGGCCTCCTCCCCACCATATCTGCTGTGCGGACCGTCCTGCTCTCCTGGCGGTGGCGCCCCCTCTGGCGCTGCGTCCCCCTCAACCTCACCGTCGACAGCTGCCTCTACGATAGGGATTGCAAATGCATGGCCGCAGTCTCCAAGATACTTTCATCGCACCCTGGGCCAGCCAGACTCCTTGACATCCGCATGTTCAGTACCAACTGCAAGGTCCAACCATGTTCGACGAGTGGTTCTTATCCCCCGCCCTAGATCAGCTCGAGGAGCTCAGTTTTGAAGCTAGACGATGTCGCTGTCTGCCGCCGTCCACGCTCTGCCTCATGCCAACACTGCGCCGCGCCAGCTTCAGCTCCTGCTATCTTCCCTAGATTAATGCCGCGCCCACCCTTCTTCTCCCTCAACTCAAGCAGCTCGACCTCTTCGACGTTGTCATCTCGAAGAAGGCTATGGAGCACCTCCTCCGCAGCTGTACTGTGCTCGAGTACCTTCGTCTTGAGAAGATCCATGGGTTCATTAGCCTCCACATCGCCTCGACAAATCTCCGATGATTTTATGTGTCTTGCTGGCCCCGCAACAAGACATCAATTGCGAAGAGATCGCTCCAGCTGTTCCATGTTATGGTTATTGAGAATGCGCCTTTCCTTGAGAGATTGCTTGTATCGGATCTAGAAGGTCCAACATAAATCCGGGTCATTAGCGCCCCGAAATTACAGCGTTGGTGTACTCGTCTTCCAAATTCTCCGAACTCTTTATTGGATCCGTAAGCGTTCAGGTACAACACTCATCTTCTTCTCCGTCTTCTTGAAATTCACATTTTTTAATTTTTCTTGATGTATTTATGACCGTCTTCCAGAAAATGATTCCCACAAGCTTGACCCAGTCTATGCGCACAGTTAAGATCTTGGCAATAAAATCTATCGGCCTCAATCTGGATCAAGTTGTTGGATTCCTTACATGCTTTCCGTGCACGGAGAAGCTACTCATCGAGGTGAAACTTCTTTCCTATTAGTAAACGGTAATCACAACTTAGCTCAATTTTTTCGTAATTTTCCCAAATTACGATGACAAGTGTAGTGTTTAAAACTACATCTACGCACTGCACCGAAAGAAATGTTTTTAGTATTTTTTTCTCACATGATTACCTGCATCGTTTTTTTGTTGTACTACTATAGTAGCCTAGGCTAGTCATAGTGGAAAGTAACTTAGACTACTCCAGTAACTCTATGGTTACCCTAAGAGCAAGTACTACCTCTGTCCTGGTTTACTCTTCCTATTTTGTAGTATCAAAATTTGACCATAGATTTAACTGACAAAATTTTAATGCATGTCACTAAGAACTATATCATTGGATTCGTATTTGAACATAATTTCAAATGGTATAATTTTAGTGACATGCATTGGCATTTTCTTAGGTAAATCTATGGTCAAAATTTTATACTAAATACGAGGTAGTACAAAAGTGGGATATAACGGCCCTCCACTATGTAGGCCAAAACACGTGCCAAATTCACTTGTGATGCATTTGGCATCGATGCCCCTCCATTGCTCACCTGGTGCCCCAATCTGGATCACCTATACTTTGCTCTGGTGCCAAATTAACTCACGCAATTAAAACACACTTGCGTGGGAGAGAGAGACGACTGAGGCAAGAAAAAACACTTGTTTGGGAGAGTGAGAGGCTGGTGTAGTTGGTTTGATTGATTTTTTTATACATGTGGGTCGGTGTGCACAACGGTGACAACTCTCTCACATCGCGAGAGCGGTGCCAAAATCTTTTGATTTGACATCGATGCGTATTATGAAGCATACTTTTGCGAAATATGGCATCGGCCACATAGTGGAAGGCAACAAATACCCAAGCTCTTCACGTGCTCCTAGGTAAATGAGATGAAAGACAAAGAGAGAGAGAGTGAGTGAAAAATATCACTAGCCAGCCAACCCTGTCGTATGAGTGAATGATATTGGTACCTCTTGATGACACAACAATCTTATACAGCTAGCTGCTCTAATATGTTCTCTTCTTTTGCAGATAAAAAAAGACCCGAAAGTGAAAAATGTGCTGCACTATAACAATATCATTGAATGCCTTGATCTCCATCTTACAGAAATTTATTTGATCGACTAACGAGGCAGCACATCTGAGATTCAATTGGCCAGGTTCTTTTTTCTGGAGGCAAGTGTGCTCAAGGTAATTAGGATTGGCGTTCTCTGGCGCAACAATGAATGGCGTGCTGATCACCGCAAGCGTCTAAGCCTAAATGACACAGTCTCCGCAGAAGCTGAATTTGTTTTTGAGACATCAAGTGGCCAGAGACTCGAAAACTTATTTGCCCATTAGTGACTTGTCAGGGCGGTGGATTATAGTTTGTAAGATAATGCTGCATCCACCTAAAGTAATGAAAGTTCTTACGTAAACCTCCTAGTAATTCCCTCTTCGTAGGTGCAACATTACTCCTAACATTTGTAATATCAGTTTGAAACTTGTAATATTGATGTGTCCTATTCCTGCGTTTTCAACATCCTGCGAATCAAATAGGTACTGAGTTGGTGATGATGTTGTGCCTGCCATCTTGCACCGATAGCCATCGGATTTAGATCTGACGCATACAAACCAAACTTCTCCAGTTTTGCAAAAAGATGCCCGCACTTGTTCCCTATTTAGAAACAACTCCTTGTCTCTCACAATCAGCCTTATCTCCTCCCCACGACATCTAGAAGGCCATGGAAAAATCTGGCGTGATGGCCGCTGCCGGCGCCGTCGACCCCCCAATCTTGGTGTTCTGTGCAATGCACGGGCATCTACGCACGAGAAATTATGTCAAACATGGATAGTTGTAAGAAGGCTAGGTCTACAACCATGATGATAGTGACTGCAGACGGTGAGGCTGACTATGGTATGCCGAACACGGCGCCTATACTCAGGTGTCATCTCCGGCGCAGGGTCTTGTCACTTCACTGTGAGGAACAACACGTAATAATTTGACCAACGGGTAGTACAGTGCTACTACATTGGTAGTACTACTACTGGTACTAGCACCACTGTCTTGATTTAGTAGTACTACCACGTCCATCTGGATTTGGTATTTGACTAGCAATATCTAGTAATGCATGTCACAAAAAATGTACTACTCCCTCTATAAATAAATACATGGTGTATTGTTTTATTCCTATCAGCGAGATAACTTAATGTCTTTTTGCTACTTAATAGGATTACATGCAATGAACTAACCACTGCATGTGATGTTTGGTAGTCTCAAGTCATTGAAAGCATGCATGGCCCACATATCTCATTGGTTGATATGTCATGAAATAAGAAACGAGGAGGGAGTTAATGTACCGTGCCTAAGTGTTTCGGGATTATTTGTTTTTCGTAAGGTGACTTACACAACATTTTTGGTTACATGCATTAACATTTTATTAGTTAAATCAAAGGTCAAAACTTGGCGCAAAATGCAAAGGGGACCAATAAACCAGTAAACATCAAAGTTCTCTCGTTTGGCCCCAACTAGAGGTCCGGTGAGATGACTATACTGCACCAGCATGAAGGGGGACGCAACTTCACTGACTTAATGCACCTACCTTTGGGTGTATGACACGTGGGTCCAACGGGTGGCTGGCCCACCTGTCATAGAGCCAAAGGCAGGTGCAGTAGAGGGGCGAGGAGTAGATGGCGAACACGCACGTGAATTCAACGCAGTCTGCACTTCTCATATAAAGGCTCCCGCCAGTCCAATCTACGAAATCCTACGCACCTACACACCTTAACCAAGGGCAAGAGTGATCACTTCAATCGCAAGATCAGTTGACTACAAGCTAGACCGATGGAGGCGATGAGCGCGAGCATCAGCCGGCTGTGCCAGATGGTCCACGACACCGGCCTGCGGGCCGGCACCGAGGAACGTCTCCAGGTAGTGCTTGACGCCGCCAGGTCGAGGGGCCACTTAGATGACAGCTTCGTCTCCTTGTTCGACGAGGTCCTCGTCGGCTTCCTCGACAAGTTCACCGTCGTCAAGAAGCTCGCGGACGACCTTGACATACACCTCCAGCCCACGTGCCCAGGCTCTGTGATGCTTGCCACCCTCAACAGCCTCTATGGTGACAACCTCTTCGACGCACTGGTGGCCCTGCGAGTGCCCGGCCGCCGTCGCGACGGAGAATGTCCACCTCGAGGTCGCACTCACTGCGCAGCGCCTGGCGCAGCAAGACACCATCGACATAATCACCCACGTCTACACGCAAATTGTCCATAAGGACTACTACATGAAAGAGGAGGATGAGAGGACGCTGGCCTTCTTGGACCGCAGGGCAACCTAGGACGACATTGTTCAGAAGCACGTTGAGCTTGCCGCCAATGCCTCTGCTCCTCACACATCGGTTGGCGACCCGGTGCACTAGGGCGTGAGGATGTCATTGATGGATCCATATGTATCTTTATCTTTCCGTCAAATCCATGTAGTAGTATATGGTACTACTAGTAATTATCTTACCATTCGCATAAACTTCATAATTTTCGTACGTACTCCATGCATGAACCGCTCCAGAACTAAACTTCTCATTACTCTAGGGAAAATCGTTATTTCTATCTATCGGTCGCGCCATGGAGAAGAACCAAATTTTACAAGTTACAAGTTCAAAAGGAAAAGCCTTCCTTGTTCGCGTTGTAACCCAAAACGGTTGGTCCGGTACTCCGCTGAAGGGGGAATGCATGTTGTGTTGCATTTTCACTTACAAGTGGGACCACAGTTGAGCAAACCGACTATCGGCAAACCCCCACCCCACCCTCCGCGATGGCTAAGAAAACATGAGGGAGAAGATATGGTTGTAGCATGGACCCAAGAAAATTGGTGTCGGATGGGACTCGTGTGGGTGGCGTGTGCCGTACTGCTAGACATGAATGCTAGTTACGGCTCATGCCACCCCACTATATCGAGGTGCTAGTTACGTAGAAAAATTTCCTGGAGTCCGTGCTCATCCCTCCTCTATCTCTCTTCTCAGCCATGCAGCAGACGCGCGGAACCCATCATCTGTTTGCTCATATGCGGTCCCACATCTCAGTGAAAATGCAAGAGGACCCACTAAACCTGCACATATTTCACCTTGATGTGCTGGTGATGAAAAACAAATCCAATAAAGATCTTCAGTGGCCGCTTTTGGAGTTACTCAAGAGTAGTAATATTCTATTTATAGTTTAACCCAAGATGCACATGACGTGGCTTCAACTACCACTCCATTTTCTTGCATGACATGACCGGGATGCTGGATGTCCCACGTGTCGACAAAATGAGAAAGAACTCGACCAAATCTTCAGTTATGCTCTCGAATTAGACTAGTTGTGCTAACCTAAAATTTTATTGTGTACAATGGATGCAAGTTTTGGTATTGGGAAGAAGAGTACATCGATATTTTGATACAGCGCAATTTAGTAGATGTTCTAGCACTTTGAGCTAGCATAGAGGCTAGAGACGAGACTAGTGTACCTGTTGATAGAATAGAGTCTAGACATGAGACTAGATGTGAGGAAGCAACGTCTACTTCTTTACGCCCGAAGAAGAAAGAAGGACGCAAGATCGAGCCTCCACAGATCAACAATGAATGCATCGAGAAGGCACTAATCCAACTTACAGGAGCAGTTATGGAAGTTGGATATCTTCTAAAATGTATTCTTGTGGTTCTTGTTTTCTTTGGTATTGCTTTTCTAGTCAAATTTTGGTGATGTATTTCCATACACCAAAAATCAATGATGAAAAAAAGATATGTGTTTGCAAAGAAATATGTACGTGGCCGAGATGCATCCGCGCGTTCGGTGCACGGCCACCGCATCCGAGAAATGGCCCTGACACGCCCCCATTGCCCTGCCCAAACGGACAGAATCCGGGCAAAACGGAGGTCCGTTTGGGGTCGTGCGTTGGAGTTGGCCTTACAAGTGGGACCGCAGTTGAGGAAACCGACTATCGGCAAACCCCCACCTCGCCCGGCGCGCGATGGCTGAGTTAGAGAAACGACGAGGTTGAAGAGATTGTTGTAGCACGGACTCCAAGTAATATGGTGTCATATGGAAGTCGCACTGGTGGTGTGTGCCGTACTCCTGGACGTGAATGCTTGTTCTGGCCCATACCACCCTACTACTCCTACTATATAGTAGTAGTATCGAGGATTCGAGGTGCTGGTTATGTACAGCGAACACATTAACATATGGCCCACCTCAAACTGTGGCCAAATTTCCTGGAGTCTGTGCTAGGTTAAAAAGTATTCTTTGTGAGGGTGGGTGGCTGGTCTCAAGTTTAAAACTTGTTGTATTACGTATACGAAGACGTAGAGATAGTGCAGCAGTTCTGAAAGTTTGAACCCAAACATAAGAATGCAATTTCTACTGGACTCATCCGAGGACCTAGGATGATGTGATTCGCAGCTATAGTAAAAACACCCGCCCGACGCGTGAAGCATGTGAAGCTAGTACAAATAGTGTACTACTATTGTTGATTGGCCTCATCTGATAACCTATTGCAATGCACATACAATTATGTATTCGAAAAATATTTTTTGCCTCATCGCAGCACCCACTCAGAGAAGCGAATCGAAAGCCATTCATAAATTTAGTAAGTTTATCACAGGCATATCATTTTATTACATACAATAGGTCATCAACCCACAACGACAATGAGGATACATTATAAGTACTAAAGTTTTCATCACACAGCAAATAACAAGCAATGAAATGAACTTCAACTCAACCAATCCTCGGCGTTGGAAAAGGCTTGCATTGAACCACAAGTGATTCTCTAGGAAGGGCCATCTATTGTCAATCTCGAGACCAACGCAGGACTGATCATATAGGCTGAAGCGGCCTACTATACGGAGTACGGGATGGTAGCCATGGACATGGTCGGCCCTATTTGAAGAGAATACTAATAAATAACTTTGATGTGTCCCCTCAACTCGCAAAACGACGAGAAACTTGCTTACCTTCTCCCTCGCCAACGCGTGCGCGGTGGCTCGTAGCACGAGGAGAAACTTTTGCTTACAAGTGGTGGACGTGCAATAGTTCATTTGGTGTCATATTGCCGGAAGTACTACTGTAGTACCATCATTATTGTTCGACTTTCAGAAGAGGAGAAGAGCCAAGCCCAAGGTCACCTACTAACCTAGTACAGTACTACTATAGCCAAAGCTGGTCCACCTTTTTAGAGCATGGTTAATTAATATAGGCGGCTATTGTAGTGGCACATCATTGAGAGCAAGTACTCTCTTCGTAGGATCAAAGGAAGTGAAACAAAAGTTGGAGTGGATGCTAGATTGCCAATTAAAACATCATTACATAGGAAAAAAACTATAGCATTCTATCCTATGAATCAAACGACCAATGTAGGAAAATTATGAGGGGGGTCTCTCCAACAGTGTGCCTCGGCTCGCATCTAGCATCATGGTGGTCGAGTTTGGAGTCATTCATCTGGTACTCGTGGCATCTCAGATCTGGACAGAAGGTGACGCGACCTCTCACTTCATCCGCCATTTGAAGTGGCACGCCGGTGGAGGACTAGCATACTCCAATATTAGGTTGGCTCTATGTGATGTGGCAACTTCATATACTAACCAGATGCTGGCTATACTACTACGGTACTCACACTCCAAGAAGTGACTCGAAAACCATCCATAAATTGACTCTATGACATGCATTTGAAAATGTACCATTCATTACATACAACAAGTCATCAACACACAACAACAACGAGGATACATAAGTTTTCGTCACACAACAAAACATTCTAGTAAATACATAAGTTTTCGTCACACAACAAATAACAAGCAATGAAATGAACTTCAACTCAACCAATCCTCAGCGTTGGAAATGCTTGCTTTGAACCATAGGTGCTCTGGGAAGGGCCAGCTATTTTCAATATCGAGAGCAACGCAGGACTGATCATCCAGGCTGAAGTGGCATATATCAGGAGCAGGGTAGGGAACTACCGCAAAGTCCAAGGTATAGATACAATTGCTTCTCATAAATGGTACTAGTAACGTTGTGTCAATATGATACGTCCATTTTGCATCATGCTTTGATATTGATATTTATTTCATATGGGTTGTTATTACACATTACGTCACAATACTTATGCCTTTTCTCTCTTATTTTACAAGGTTTACATGAAGAGGAAGAATGCCGGAAGCTGGAATTCTGGGCTGGAAAAGGAGAAAATATTACAGACCTATTCTGCACAACTCAAAAGTCATGAAACTTCACGGAGGCATGTTTCAGAATTAATAAAAACTACTGGTGAAATAATCAACCAGAGGGGACCCACACCCTGGCCACGAGGGTGGGGGCGCGCCCTACCTCCTGGGGGCGCCCCCTATCTCGTGGTCCCCCTGGCAGGCCACCGGTGCCCATCTTTTGCTATATGAAGTCTTTTGCCCTGGAAAAAATTATAAGGAAGCTTTCGGAATGAAGCGCTGCCTTCTCGAGGTGGAACCTTTGCGGAACCAATCTAGGCCTCCGGCAGAGCTGTTTTGCCGGGGAAATATCCCTCCGGGAGGGGGAAATCTTCACCATCGTCATCACCATCGATCCTCTCATTAGGAGGGGGTCAATCTCCATCGACATCTTCACCAGCACCATCTCCTCTCAAACCCTAGTTCATCTCTTGTATCCGATCTTTGTCTCAAAACCTCAGATTGGTACCCGTGGGTTGCTAGTAGTGTTGATTACTCCTTGTAGTTGATGCTAGTTGGTTTATTCGGTGGATGATTATATATTCTGATCCTTAATGCATATTAATACCCCTCTGATTATGAACATGAATATGATTTGTGAGTAGTTACGTTGTTCCTGAGGATATGGGAGAAGTGTTGCTATAAGTAGTCATGTGAATTTGGTATTTGTTCGATATTTTGATGAGATGTATGTTGTCTCTCCTCTAGTGGTGTTATGTGAACGTCAACTACATGACACTTCACATTGTTTTGGCCTAGAGGAAGGCATTGGGAAGTAATAAGTAGATGATGGGTTGCTAGAGTGACAGAAGCTTAAACCCTAGTTTATGTTTTGCTTCGTAAGGGGCGGATTTGGATCCATATGTTTCATGCTATGGTTAGGTTTACCTTAATTCTTCTTTCGTAGTTGCGGATGATTGCGAGAGGTGTTAATCATAAGTGGGATGCTTGTCCAAGTAAGGGCAGTACCCAAGCACCGGTCCACCCACATATCAAATTATCAAAGTAACGAACGTGAATCATATGAGCGTCATGAAAACTAGTTTGACGATAATTCCCATGTGTCCTCGGGAGCGTTTTCCTTTATATAAGAGTTTGTCCAGGCTTGTCCTTTGCTACAAAAAGGATTGGGCCACCTTGCTTCACCTTGTTTACTTTCTTTACTTGTCACCCATTATGAATTACCTTATCACAAAACTATCTGTTACCGATAATTTCAGTGCTTGCAGAGAATACCTTACTGAAAACCGCTTCTCATTTCCTACTACTCCTCGTTGGGTTCGACACTCTTACTTATCGAAAGGACTGGGATAGATCCCCTATACTTGTGGGTCACCAAAACTCTTTTTTGGCACCGTTGACGGGAGTGAAGCGCCTTTGGTAAGTGGAAATTAGTAAGAAAAAATTTATACAATGTGATGAAATTGACTATCACTTGTTACTATGGAAAGTAATCCTTTGAGGGGCTTGTTCGGGGTATCTTCACACTGACCAGTAGAGCAAAGAGCTACTCCTCAACCTACTGAATCTACTGAAAATGTTTACTTTGAAATTCCTTCGGGTATGATAGAGAAACTGCTAGCTAATCGCTTTACAGGAAATGGAACATTGCATCCCGATTTGCATCTAATCTATGTGGATGAAGTTTGTGGATTATTTAAGCTTGAAGGTTTGCCCAAGGATGTTATCGAGAAGAAGGTCTTCACTTTATCTTTGAAGGGAGAGGCATTGACATGGTTCAGGCTATGAGATGATATGGGATCATGGAACTACAACCGATTGAAATTGGAATTTCATTAGAAGTTTTATCCTATGGATCAGCTTCATCGTGATCGTAATTATATATATATAATTTTTGGCCTCACGAAGGAGAAAGCATCGCTCAAGCTTGGGGGAGGCTTAAGTCAATGTTATATTCATGCCCAATCATGAGCTCTCAAGAGAAATTATTATTCAAAAAATTTATGCTCGGCTTTCTCTCAACAATCACTCCATGCTCAATACTTCTTGTACTGGTTCTTTTATGATGAAGACTATTGAATTGAGATGGGATTTATTGGAAAGAACTAAACGCAACTCTGAAGATTGTGAGCTCGACGAAGGTAAGGAGACAGGTATGAAACCTAAGTTTGATTGTGTTAAATCTGTTATGGATACCGGTGTTTTTCGTGAATTTAGCACTAAATATGGACTTTACTTTGAGATAGTAGCTTCTTTCTGTGAATCATTTGCTACTCATGCCAATCTCCCTAAGGAGAAGTGGTTTTAATATCATCCTCCCATTGAAGTAAAAGTAGTTGAACCTATTAAAGTTGAAGAAAAGACTATCACTTATAATGTTGATCCTATTGTTCCTACCGCTTATATTGAGAAATCACCTTTCCCTGTTAGAATAAAGGATCATGCTAAAGCTTCAACTGTGGTTCGTAAGAGTAATACTTGAACACCTGCACCCCCTGAAAAAATTAAAGTTGAACCTAGTATTGCTATGGTTAAAGATATCTTGGCTGATAATATTGATGGGCATGTTATTTACTTCTGTGATGAAGCTGCTAAAATGGCTAGATCTGATACTAAAAATAAACATAGACCTGTTGTAGGCATGCATGTTATTTCCATTAAAATAGGAGATCACTGCTATCATGGCTTATGTGATATGGGTGCTAGTGCGAGTGTAATACCTTATTCTTTATAGGAAGAAATTATGCATGATATTGCACCTACTGAGTTAGAAGGCATTGGTATTACAATTAAGCTTGACAATAGAGATATTATTTCACCAGCTGGGATTGTTAGAGATGTTGAAGTCCTGTGTGGGGAAGTTAAATATCCTTCTGATTTTCTTGTTCTTGGTTCCCCACATGATGACTTTTGTCCCATTATATTTGGTAGATCCTTCTTGAATACTGTTAATGCTAGGATAGATTGTGAAAAGGATATTGTTACGATTGGGTTAGGGGATATGTCTCATGACTTTAACTTTGCTAAATTTCATAGACAACCCCATGATAAAGAATTGCCTAGTAAGGATGAAATTATTGGACTTGCTTCTATTGTCGTGCCTCCTAATGATCCTTTAGAACAATATTTGCTAGACCATGAAAATGATATGTTTATGAATGAAAGAAGGGAAATAGATGAAATATTCTATAAACATGGACCCATTTTGAAACACAACTTGCCTGTTGAAATCCTAGGGGATCCTCAACCACCCAAGGGTGATCCCGTGTTTGAGCTTAAACCATTACCTGATACTCTTAAATATGCTTATCTTGTGGAAAAGAAGATATATCATGTTATTATTAGTGCTAACCTTTTAGAGCAAGAAGAGGAGAAATTATTGGAAACTCTAAAGAAGCAACGTGCTTCTATTGGATATACTCTTGATGACCTTAAGGGCATTAGTCCCACTCTATGCCAACACATGATAAAATTGTTGAAAGACGCTAAACCGGTTGTTGATCACCAACGACGGTTAAATCCTAAGATGAAAGAAGTGGTAAGAAAAGTAATACTAAAGCTTCTGGAGGCAGGTATAATTTATCTCGTTGCTGATAGTCAGTGGGTAAGTCATGTCCATTGTGTCCCTAAGAAGGGAGGTATTACTATTGTTCCTAATGATAAAGATGAATTGATCCCACAAAGAATTGTTACAGGTTATAGGATGGTAATTGATTTCCGCAAATTAAATAAAGCTACTAGAAAAGATCATTACCCTTTACCTTTTATAGACTAAATGCTAGAAAGATTATCTAAAAAACACTCATTTTTGCTTTCTATATGGTTATTCTGGTTTCTCTCAAATACTGTATCAAAAGAGGATCAGGATAAGACCACTTTTACTTGCGCTTTCGGTACCTTTGCTTATAGATGTATGCCTTTTGGTTTATGTAATGCACCTGCTACCTTTCAAAGATGGATGATGGCTATATTCTCTGATTTTTTTGAGAAGATTGTTGAGGTTTTCATGGATGATTTTTCCGTATATGGAACTTCTTTTGATGATTGCTTGAGCAACCTTGATATAGTTTTGCAGAGATGCGAGAAACTAATCTTGTCTTGAATTGGGAGAAGTATGACTTTATGGTTAATGAAGGTATTGTCTTGGGGCATAAAATTTCTGAACGAGGTATTGAGGTTGATAAAGCTAAAGTTGACGCTATTGAAAAGATGACATGTCCCAAGGACATTAAAGGTATAAGAAGTTTACTTGGTCATGCCTGCTTTTATAGGAGGTTCATTAAAGACTTTTCTAAAATTTCTAGGCCTCTGACTAACCTCTTACAAAAAGATATTCCTTTTGTCTTTGATGATGATTGTGTAGAACCATTTGAAATACTTAAGAAAGATTTAATTTTTGCACCGATTGTTCAGCCACCTGATTGGAATTTACTGTTTGAAATTATGTGTGATGCTAGTGCTTATGTTGTAGGTGTTGTTCTAGGACAAAGAGTTGATAAGAAACAAAATGTTATCCAATATGCTAGTAAAACTCTAGACATTGCCCAGAGAAATTATGCTACTACTGAAAAAGAATTTTTAGGAGTTGCATTTGCCTGTGATAAGTTCAGACCTTACATTGTTGACTCAAAAGTAACCGTTCACACTAATCATGCTGCTATTAAATATCTTATGGAAAATAAAGATGCTAAACCTAGACTTATTAGATGGGTTCTCTTACTACAAGAATTTGATTTGCATATTATTGATAGAAAGGGAGCTGAGAACCCCGTTGCAGACAACTTGTCTAGGTTAGAAAATGTTCTTGATGACCCACTACCTATTGATGATAGCTTTCCTGATGAACAATTACTTGTCATAAATGCTTCTCATACTCCTCCATGGTATGCTGATTATGCTAATTACATTGTTGCCAAATTTATACCACGTAGTTTCACATACCAGCAAAAGAAAAAGGTTTTCTATGATTTAAGACATTACTTCTGGGATGACCCACACCTTTATAAAGAAGGAGTAGATGGTGTTATGAGATGTTGTGTACCTGAGCATGAACAGGAACAGATCCTACACAAGTGTCACTCCGAGGCTTGTGGAGGACACCACGCTGGAGATAGAACTGCACATAAGGTATTGCAATCCGGTTTTTGTTGGCCTACTCTCTTCAAAGATGCCCGTAAGTTTGTCTTGTCTTGTGATGGATGTCAAAGAATCGGTAATATTAGTAGAAGTCAAGAAACGCCTATGAATTATTCACTTGTGATTGAACCATTTAATGTTTGGGGCTTTGATTATATGGGACCGTTTCTTTCCTCTAATGGGTATACACATATTTTAGTTGCTGTTGATTATGTTACTAAGTGGGTAGAATCTATTCCAACTAGTAGTGTTGATCATAACACCTCTATGAAGATGCTCAAAGAAGTTATTTTTCCAAGGTTTGGAGTCCCTAGATACTCAATGACTGATGGTGGTTCACATTTTATTCATGGTGCTTTTTGTAAAATGCTTGCTAAATATGATGTTAATCATAGAATTGCATCTCCATATCACCCACAGTCTAATGGCCAAGTAGAGCTGAGTAATAAAGAGCTGAAATTAATTTTGCAAAAGGCTGTTAATAGATCTAGAAAGAATTGGTCCAAGAAACTTGATGGTGCATTATGGGCCTATAGAACTGCATATAAAAATCCTATGGGTATGTCTCCTTATAAAATGGTTTATGGAAAATCTTGTCACTTACCTCTCGAACTAGAACATAAGGCGCATTGGGCCATTAAAGAGATCAATTATGATTTAAAACTTCACGATGAGAATAGGATATTTGACATTAGCTCACTTGATGAATGGAGAACTCAAGCCTATGAGATTGCCAAACTGTTTTAAAAAAGTCAAAAGATGGCATGACAAAAGGATACAAAAGTGTGAGTTTAATGTAGGTGATTATGTTTTGCTATACAACTCTCGTTTAAGGTTTTTTGCAGAAAAACTTCTCTCTAAATGGGAAGGCCCTTATGTTATCGAGGAGGTCTATGGTGCCGGTGCCATAAAAATCAACAACTTCGAAGGCAGAAATCCGAAGGTGGTGAACGGTCAAAGGATCAAACATTATATCTCAGGTAATCCCATAAATGTTGAAACCAATGTTATTGAAACAGTAATCCCGGAGGAATACATAAGGGACACTTTATAGAACATTTCAGACTCCGAAAAGGAATAGGCATGTGGTATGGTAAGTAAACCGACTCCAAAATAGTTCTAATAGCAAATTTTCTCCGTTTTGGAATACTTAAGAAAATAGGAAAATAAGAAGTAG